>NC_050481.2:15611745-16245245 GCF_012460135.2 Molothrus ater | reverse complement strand
CAACAAAGGCAGTGACTTCATAGGGAACCGCCAGGAGCTGTTCCGTACCCCTCCTGTTTACTGGGGAAACATTTGGGAACCGGTTTGGTTTTGTAGGTAGGATCAGAAGTAAATGTAGGACATGGAAACTGTAAGGTTGGTTGCAGGTAATCTGTGTCTAGCCATCTTATTAAGGTGTGAGTTTTGGAGAAGGGAATATGAAAGTCTTTGCATGTGGAACTAGCTGGGGCAGTAACCGTGATCAGTTCCTGAAACCTTTTCAGGGAAGAGGATGTCTTTTGTGAAACTGTGCAGCGAAACTGGGTCACAATGCACAGACATTTTCCTGAGGGTAGAACCTCGTGTGAGAAATCTGTATATTGAATATATACATTCCGAGGTGTCATGACTCCCAGGTCATTAGTTTGGGCTCAGGTTGGTGAAATGGGGACATTTAGTGCCCATTCCAGAGCAGGACTGCTGTCACTGTTCACATCAGAGCATCAGGCCTCTGACTGAACGTCACCTGTGCAAGTTGGTCTTTGGATGGCCAGAAATAGGATCTAAAGACATTTCTGCAAGAGTTAGAATCAGCCTCAATAGAGGTACAAATGAGAAAACAGACACTTTGGGTCTTGTGCAAGAAATATTGATGAGGAAAGAGTAAATCTAGTCAGAGGATCTTTTGGTAGTGCAGTTACAACAGAATTTGCTACTGCTCCTAGTGCTATCAATTGGACATATCTGTTCAGTTTCACATGCAGCAGATGCGTTTCACTTGGAGTATTTTTGTTCACCTGCCGACAAGCATGTCTTTCCATGAACAGTTCTAGAATTTAAGCAGTAATTTAAGGAAAGAAGCGAATGACAGCAAGAAAGAGAAAAATATACAGTCTAACTTTTCAAGATACTTTATTACTCATTTTTAACCTAACAACCCTGTTTGGTGAGTGGAAAGGCACATAATGTATTCCTTCCATAACGAGGCTATTTTTTTTTCTTTTGCTGTGCATGATAAAGAAAAAGAACCTTATTTAGATTAGAGTTTTTATATTGATTTTTTCCTAATCAGAGTGTGGTGGTTTGGTTTTTTTTTTTAAGTTGAAGGTACAGTCAAAGTAAACACTTTCAAATATACCAGATGTAAAAAAAGACAGGCTGTATCACAGGGTGTTGTTCTAACAGCTTAATTAAGAAAACCCCTCTTAATTCCAAAACTGTTGTTGAGTGGAATTGAAGGCTGTGAGAACCCCAGGCTCAAGGATATTTGAGTGGATGGAAGAGTGAGGAAGTATCTGTGTGAAAAAATTGGGCAGAATGTTAAAGCACAAGTGAGTACACTGCGTGTATTTTCACCAGGATAACAGAGCCTGGTGAAAGGATGTGACCCAGTAGTTTATTTACAGCTTCAGAGGCCTTTGAAAGTAAAAATGGACTGTGTGGATGAGTGGTAAATAGCCACTGTGACTGCTCATCATGACCAGTGATAACTTGTGCATAGCATTGTAACTTGTGCTAAGCATTGGCATTTTCAGTGCCTTGAAGGGAAGCACTGAAGAAGTCCAGGAAAGGGAGGAGATTGGATTCCTGAGACTGGGAAGCTACCAGGGCATAAATGTTACCTGTTCTGGTGGCAGGAAATTGTAGTGTCTTTGCTTTTTTTTTCCCTTTATGGTGGGATTTTTTCAGCCATGTGATTAACACAGACTGACTATCACAGAGAAGGCCTGAAAGTAAAAATGCAGTCTTTTAGCTGTTCACTTCTTAAAGAGCACAGCAGGGCAAATATTTTTATTTTTACATCTGGAACAGAAATTATTTGGCACATAGCTATTTTTCTCCCAACCAAATGCAGGTATGAACAATAATAATTAGTGGTTGTATGGTACAATAAATCTTCAAAGTGCCTTCAAATCTTAATCAGCAAACCTTAATAGCATGCTATTCCTGCAAGGGAGGTAAGTAATTAGATAAAATGAGACTGGGCAGACTCTTAAATAGAGTTTATTGTTGAAGTGCCTGTCAGTTTCACAAAGCTCTTCTTTATCACTGAGGTCTCTGAATGCTGCCATACTTAAATGGCTTCAAATATTTATATGTTGGAATACACGACATTATGGCCTAGAGGGCCTTGTTAATATTGACCTTCTCTTGTTCAAAGTTCTTCACAGTGAAGGACACCTTGCACTCAAGAGCCTCTGTAGTGGTTGTTCCAGAGCACCTGTGAAGACTTATTAACCTGAACAAGAGTAAGGTCAGCTCTTTAAGAGGAATGATTTTCTTTGGAAGGGCTTTCCAGTTTACTTGCGTGACAAGCCTGGAACCTTTAGTCCACTATGGTGAAACTCAAAGTGATTTTGCAAGTAGTTTGTTAAACCTAAGAACATTAAGTATTGCTGTATTTTTGGAAAGAGTGTTGGTTATCAGCTCAATAGACTGTCACTTTTTTCCCTCTGCTCACAGAAAAATTTGACTGGAATTTTACTGTTTCAAAGTGAGCTAGTCAGTGAGACTAAAAGATTGAAAAGCAAGTCCTGGTGTAGGGTGTCATGGTGCAGAAAATATTGGTAAGCAGTTGCCCCAAGCTGTCGCTTACATGGGACGAGCGTGGATGGAAAGCTGTGAATACCAGGGTAAGTTAATGTTGTATGTCGCCAGTTAACTATTAATGAAATCTGTGCATCTGTAAAGAAGGGTGGAACTTCTGAAAGAAGTGTTTCCCAGCCCCACCTCCTCCTGAAGTACAGAGAAGGAAGCTGGCATTTACAGATGGGAAGGGCACAAGACGACTCTTTGGTGCCGTTTTTATTTCATCTGGGCTTCTCTTTCTCCTGTGCCACTTAAATACCTGGTGAGGAACCAGGCATGTCCTTTGTGCATCATTATCTATTCAAATGCAAAGGCATTTAATTATATAAAAGGCAAATAAAAGGCAATTAATTGAGTAGGTTGCCTTGGGACAATGATATGCCCTGTGAGTTTGAAATCCAATTGGTTAGGATAGAGATCTGCTCCAGTTATGACACTGTAGAAAGAATAACAGACGTGGGAAGGTTTGTTCTCAGGGTTTCATCTGTCCTTTATCTTTTATGTGTAAATTAAATATGCCACAGAAATGTCTGCAAGTATTATGTCAAGAATTAAAGGAGACCTGGTATTAAAACTGCTAATTTTTGATTGCTGGTATTTATAGGGAATACTGTAGTTTTGCAGATGTTGAGTATTAAGGATGTGCAGGTGGTAAGGTAATTAATGTCAGATTTAGGACTAGGTGCTGTGTTAGCTCCTGATTTCTGCTTCAAACAATTGGTCATTAAATTTGGTGAGATGGGACACTTGGAAAAGCGACAAAAGCTTTATCTCCTGCTTTGCAGCTAAAATTAAAGCTCAGGGAGAACTGACTGACCTAAAAATGATGAAAATTTAAGTGCACAGATTTGAACTGAACACAAACCTCTTAATGAACTAATCTGATGCTGTCAAAAACATCATGCTTTTTTAGCAGACTTTGAGACTTTTAATTTCTGTGTGCTTCTGCCTTGTCAGCAGAAGGACATGATTTTCTGGGGTATCATGGTTTCTTTATCCAACTCTGGTGAAATTTTGTGTGTGTGTGTGTGTTTCTTGGAGGTTGTCTTCCTAAAGAGCATTCGTCTGTGTCTGTGGGGGAAACATGGGTGGGACCATTCTATAGAGATGGCTGAAATTTTTGAAAGTGAATCTGAAGATGGCTTTCATGTGGTGTTGACATCTTCTCTGAGTATTTGTATGTAGTGTGGGTACTTGGCTTCAGGCATGTGCAGAGAGGTACATTGGAAATGGTGTATCTGAAGTCTGGCTTATTTAGAAAAGTAGATCTGGAGCTGAAGTCTTTATGGGTGACTTTTCTTGAGCAATGCTCTTGCAGGTGACTTATATTTGTGCTGTAAGCTTGAAATTGATGCTGAGCTTGTTAGGAAACCCCCCTGTTTATTTCTCAAGTAAAAGAACTTAAGAAGAGGCATTTTCCTATCAGACTTGTCCTTGAAAGCTTTTCCCCTTGTTTGATGAGGGGAGAAGGCTGTTAGAGCATACAAATGCCTGATTTTTTGATGTGCTTTTCATCATAGTGAAAGCTGATAAATCAGTGGAAATACCAGGTTATTGTGTGTTTCACATCCAGTTTGACAGCAGCTGTTAAAGCTTTTTTGGCTACATCTGTATATGTATAGAGGTGCAGCTGATGTTCTTAGCAGGCAGATGGGTAATCTTCCAGGCACACTCCAGGATATCCTTGTGTGTTGGAATCTTAGCACCATGCTGTGTGCTGTATGAAACTAACAATAAATACGAGTTCATTGCAGTAGCACAATTGCAACAATGTTGTTGAAATTGTTGCATTTTTGTTGACTTAAATGCTGTTTCAGAAATAGCATTGAAAGGCATAAAGATTTGTTAATGTAAACAATTTTCGTGTAAAGTTGCATGCTTGGAGATGGAAGGGTCTCTGAGTCTTGCGTCTGTTTTATAGTCTGTCTTTACCTTTACTCATGTCACAGCCAGTGCTCCAGTCATGTAGTGGGCAGGCCCTCAAAACCTGTTAGAGAAGGTTTAGAAAGAAAGAGAAGGTTTAGAAAATCTGTTAGAAGGTTAGAGAAAAAAACCCAAGGAACTGAGTGCAAAGGTTTTCTAAGTAATTGCTGAGTACAGACAGAACAGGGTTTATCTCATAATCTCTAGGGGTATAGAGACTCTCATTTGCAGCTCCTTGTTTGCACAGGGGAATTGGTTCCCAGTGATTAATTTTATGCTTGAGATAAGGTTTTTTTCCCTTTTAATATTAATTTCTTCAGCATCTCAATAGCATGGCATATTGCACCGTGTTTTTTCCAGTTTTCAGATAGACATGAATGGCTACATGGAGGGCCTAAAAACCCACCCCAATAAACCTGTGACGCACATGGTCCCAGGGCTTTCTTAGGGTCACCAGGGAAAGGTAATGGGTCTTGACTCATAAAACCTTGTCTGTTCTACCCTGTAGACCATTAGTGTTGAAATATTAACTACAAAATTTCAAACTTGTAAGCAACCTTATTTAGTGTTGAAATGTGTTCCATCTTCCTTGTTGGGACTGTTGACTTTTTCTGCTAACCGCTTCTATATATTGTTATTTTTAAAAATGAAATCTATGACTAAAGACAGAGCTAAATTAAAGTCTGAAACTTCAGTTGTTAGAAATAGTTATGCTTCCTGGCAAAGTCATGCCTGGTTTAAATGGTGATAGATTTGGACTTGGATATTGCCTTAAGCAATAGAGGGGTGAAAAAATGAAGCATGTGGATGTTTAACCATGTCATACATAGACAGTCTAACTTTTCTACCTAGTTTGCTTATCAGGGTATCAGTGCTGTAAAATATCTTGATGAGTTTTCTTCTCTCACCACAATTCATCAAGGGCCAGCATTATGTTATTACTGATTTTACCCATTTCTCTCTTCACAGAACTAAGTGTTTCAGCAGAGAAAAGATAGAGAAGGGAAATGGAGCAGAAGTTTTGCCTTTTAGTACCTTTACTGTAAAGTCAGAAAATCCCCTCCTAGTGCTTAGGATTATGACCAGTGGAATAATAGCTCTCTTTTCTCAAGTCAGTGCAAAAGCTGTATTTGCCTTCAATGAATTAACTTGGGAGTTTGAATCCCAGGCAAGCAAATGGTCGATAGGATGGTCCAAGTGCTGCTTTTATCCTTTGCTTTTTAATGTCAGTGAGGAACAGCACACGTGGTGCTTGGAGAGACATCTCTGTAGTTTGTGTCACTGACTGGACAATTGTGTGGTTAAGTTTATGTGAAGCTATCCTTCCAGCAGCCTAATTAAAGACTGTATGGAACTTCCTTAAATGGGATGCTTCAACAGGTGATAAGTACTGGTTTCTCCTTCAGGGGATTTGTTATGGTATGTCTTTCAAGTGCCTTAGTGTGTTTTAACAATTTTTCAGTGATTGAGACGCATTTTCTGTTCGTTCTTCTGAAGCCAGTTTGCTTTCAACTTCTATAAGTCTTGAAATTGGACTTCTTCACATTAATTTGACGTTTAGGAAATAAATGTGCCTGTATGCATGCATTATGCAGAGATTTATTTGTTAATAAGCTTCCTGTGCACTTTTCGGTAAAGGATTTATCTTGGGTAGGTTTCTAGGAGGAAAGAGTTTCTGTCCAGCCTTCATAGACTCTGTATTTTAGAATTTTCATGTAACTTCAATCTTCCTTTGTGTTCCTAGACCAGTACCTTGCACCTGAAGGGCTTTCCTCTTAACCATTAGAGAAAGAGCTTCAGAAACACCTGAACAAATATTCAGCTTATTAATTAGTGTTAGAAAACTGTACAGAAAGTGTCAGCAAAAAATAATAGTGCAGCTAATGAATCCACTGAAATATTAAAAAAATATGTTGCAGTCTAGGGAAAACTTAAATTTTGATTATATTTTTCCATAAAAATAACTTTGACATTTATGGTTGATGTCTGAATTGGTACACCCTGAAGAGCAATGAGGCTCTCCCTACTAACTTCACTGGAAATCTGAGTGAGATGAAAGTGGAGTGCAAATGCTATTGACATCCTTATTGATACATAACATCACAGTAGACAATGCAGTATATGTCTGTATGTCCATAAATTAACAGTGCTCTGTACAGGAAGAGCAGCTGTGGGCTGTCAAATGGCTCGTATCTGAAAAAAGAAGAAATTATTTTACATGGTAGTAAGAATACCTGTAAAGCATCTGGAAAATTTTGACCTAGAAGGTCTAGCTTGTGAAAACTGTTAGAAAAACATTAATTTTTGGAGGAGCACACAGTCTAGAACAAAAGGAAGATGGGGTAAAGAAGTGAGGGAGAAAGAAAGGCTTGGGCTCATTCAAGATGTGCTGGCACATCTTCAGTTCCCTTAGTTCAGATTTATGGGCTTTGCAAGAATGTCCTTATCTCATGTGCTAGTGGTGGAGGCTTCTGTGAGCTGAGGTTTCTTCATCATAAAGATTGGGATGAGTTTTCAGGCCTTCATAGCTGCAAGTACTTTTGGTGTTCCCAGCTTAGTGGTTATGTGTTTAAGGTCTTCGAGGGTTAATAATTATCTGATTTCTCTCTGTGGTTCTTGATTTGTTTGTTTTCTTGGTTTTTTGTAGGTTTTTAAGAACTATTTATCCTCTTACCCATTTTTATTGTAAGGTTGTTCAGACTCTGAAAATCAGAAGTTTGTCTGGGAAGTCTTGCTACAGTGATCTGTTTAATAAGATTTGCAAGAAATCTATGCTATAAGTTTTTCAGGAACCCCAGAACTTTAGACTTAGATTCCCTGAAAGAGGTTTCTTCTGATGCTATAATCTGACAATGCTTAGCAACCAAGCTAATAGTAAAGAACCTTAAATTTTGAGCAGCTTCTTTTTTCAGTGAGCCCTGTCATTGAATCCCTTGAATGACCTTAATAAAGAATTTGAAGATTATCTGATTATAAAAGATTTGCTAGCTGGCAGTGCTGAAAGTTTGTTTCATCAGAAATATAGACTCATTTATTGAGTGGCTTTGCAGTTAGGTTATCACATGTGTGGGAGCAGCCAAATCAGCCTGGAGCTTTAAGCACATGGGCTAACACGTAGAACTGAATTACTGAAATAGCTGTGCAAAGCTCCTTTATGTCCATTTAAAATGTGTGTGCTCACCATGACTGGCACAAGACTTGGGTGTTTCAGAAGTGTGATGCATTATAAAAATAGTCTTATTTTTTTTTAATTACTCTTGTTTTTAGAGGTTTTCTGATACTATTGTATCACGTTAGTTTGTTTCAATTTATTTCCAAACAGTTTTGGTAAGAATAATTTTTCTGTTTTTCCTTCATCTCTGATCCAGTTCTATCCTCTGTGTATTTGAGGAACATAGTGTGTAAAGGGAGAAAACTTTAAGCTGGGTTTTTGTTGTTTTGTCACAAAATACTAAGGAAAATCCTAAAAATTGTTTTATAATAATTTTGAAATTTTATATCCTGCAATGCCTTAAGAAGAGAAAATACTTAGTATGCTGGAAGATTTATTGCTTTTGTTGGAAGAAACCATTTTCTGTTCTTTTTGATAGCTGCAAACAATTATTGGTGTTTAGTAAAAGGCAACTTTGAGGCATGACTGGGTCCTTCAAGACCTATAGCATGTTCTTTTCTAGTGAAATTTGAGAAGTTGCTGTCTTACAGCAAACAAAAGAAAATATTCTTTGTGAACTGCTTAATTGCAGCTGTGTTACTGGAACAAAATGTCATGTGGGGGGAAAGTGTAAATGTGCTCAGAAGGGGATTAGAGAAGTTAACAGAACAGAGACCATTAGTGACTATTAGATTTGACTGTGCAGCTTGAGCTCAGGAACTCAATAAACTGGTGATTGCCAGGAAAGGGGATGGGAGAGCTGGCCTGATCCAGTTTAGTACTTCTTGTATTAAACATTGCTGAAGTTTCTGAAACCACAGAAATGGGAAGCTCTTCCAAACTGAGAACTGCTTTAAACCCATTAAAAAAAAAAGCTTAATAAGAAATCTATTGTGATCTGCCTCTGAAGCTCATGTGTAACCACATGGGCTTGACTTGATGTTCAGAGAAGAACATCTGTCTGGTTCCAGCTGCAATTCCTCCCTGGTGTTTTCATCCTTTGTCTCTTGGAATCTGTATTCCCTTTTGTTCAGATTGCTTAAGAAGGGAATAAATGATGGATGGTCAAGTTATCGGGGGAATTAATTTTCATGCATGTGACTCTAGAGTAAAAATAGCTGCTCAGGAAGAGAAGAGAAAAAGACAGGAACGCTTTGGTGATATCACAGTTTAGGTTGTAGTTTTAGTTGTTAACAGGAAAGTGAAAATATACTAGTAGGTTAAATGGTAAAATATGTAAGTAAACTGTAATTTTAAATGGCATCACATGAAAAGTACAACAAAAACCAATTTGTGGAGACAAATAATTGGATTTCTTTTACAGATGAGAAGCATATTACTTAAGAAGGGAAGAACATGCTGTGTAAGAGGCATTTTTTTGTTCTTACTTCCCTCAACATCAGATTCTTGTGCTTGCTGATACTACCATGTGTGCTGTGTGTGCTCTTTGGTCTTTCACAGAGTAGTTGAACAGAGCATTTTTCAATACAAAACCCTTAGTTTTGTGATATTGTCAGACACTGAAGGAATTTGTGTCTTCAACTACTCAATATTAGTGAGCAGAATAGAATCAGCAAATTGAATTTAACATGATACGTGGCAATTTTCCTGGTGCTTGCACAGTGCAGAATATAGTTTGCAATGTTTTAGAAAATATTTTTGTACTTGACATTAACTGAACTCTTTGGTATACACATTAATTATCACTGATTCTGTCCCACCCATTGCCTTTGCTTTGAGAATATTAAAAAGCTGAAGATCACAGAATTTAACTTTTCACTGTAATATGAACTGCTGGTTGGGAAGTCTGCTGCTGATGCAAAATCAGCATGTTCTGCTTTCCTCTTCAGTGGTTTTGGAGAAATGGAAGAGAAACTATGCCAAGAAGTAATATGCATCTAAAAAGTGCGATTGCTTTTTACAATAGTTTTGGAACCTCAAAGTATAAAGTCTTCCAGCTCTTTTCCAAGAATTTGTGGAATTCAGATTTTGCTGTGTGAAAAAAGCTCTAATTAGTCACCAGCAGGCACCTGGGTATATAAAGCAGCTGTAAAGTGTGTGTGACTTCTGGGTTGGGAAAGTTTGGGTTTCCTTCACCTTCCTTTTTTCCCCACTCCCATCTGCTAATGGGAGAAATTGGGTTTTTTTATTACCTCTTTGTAGACTGATGGTCTAAAATCAAGGGTGAAGCCTTACAGCAACCTCTATACAAGTAATTATTATAAAAGATCCATAGAAAATGGGAGAAGTCACTCATCAACATGGTAGGAAGCAAAATCTGGGTTAATGCCAGCTGTCTTCAGTTAAAGTTTTTGCCAAAGCTCAAAATTTTAATCTATACCTTTTAAAATGCAGGCTGTGAATGGTTCTATACATTTATTTCCCCTGAATAACTGGGTTAATATTCAGTGTCTAGGTACATGGAGGAAAAGGATCAGTAGTGTAAAACCAAGTGGTAAAGCAATTTTTGGAGGAAAAAGTACTATTCCTCTGGAATTGATTAGTAATGGTCCACTGAATCCCTTAATTTTGCCAGCAAGGCTTAGTATCTATAATGATTTCTCAATTTTATTTTTCTTGTGTGAAAGTTTCTAATGTTCCTGACTGCTGCTTTGTCTGTAAGCTGGGTATTTCTTCCTTGGCTAAAACAGCCTGTGTGTGCTTTAGTGCAGGCACACTCTCTGTTCTTCTCTCTCAGCTCTCTGATGAAGTCTTGATTCCAGCTTTTGTGCGCAGTGAGGAGTCCATGCATAACTTCCCACTGTAGACTAAGATAATACATTTTCCTGTCTCTAAGATTTCCATCTCAAGACTGTAAAATTTTGTTCCTCCCCACCTTTTTTTTTAATTTCCTCTTTGCCTCTTGACATTAATACCAAATTGGATATTGCTGTAAGTGGTGAACACTTGATGCTTCTCATTGATTGCTGCTACTGCTTTTTCTCAGGTTAAGTGTGTATGCAACTTGAGGTAAACCAGTACAACTGGTCCAGTTTGATAAACTCTCATTCAAATTCAGTATTTTGTAAGCAAAGTTTATCAGAGGATGTTTTGAAACTGTTGAAACATTTGAAAGTTTTGAAATCCGTTTCAGACTACTCTCCAAGTGGTGTTTTTCAAGTGTTACGTTTATGAATTTTCTATGTGATGTATCAACGAATAATCTTCAAAGTGTTTAGCTAGCAATAAAAGATAGAAATGGGAGTTGAAGAGGTTCAGCCCATGTTTTTTTCACACATTTGTGAAAATTTTCTGATAGAAGCTGAATTTTCTCCTAGGAGTTAATGCCATTTGTATACTGAAAATGTAAATAATACTTTTTAAATAATATACCCTTTTTTTATTTTGCAAGAATAAAATTGAAATACAAAATTCAGGACTGAAGAAAATTTGCATTGTTGCCAAAGTTCTAGACATACATGGAAAGGATGAAAGTATTGTATGCAGACTAGATTATATAAGACTTGAGCTCTAATGTTTTGAAGGGAGGATATATTTTTTTTAGCGTCAGGTTTTTCTGTTTATTTTAGGCAGTTGTAGTTACTGTTTTACTGCATGAGTCTCCATGCAGTAACAGTCACAGAGTTAAGCTGTGGTACACAGTATCATCAAATTGAGTGTGAAGGCAGCAAGGTTTGATGCATTCTTTAGCCGATCTAACTCCCTTTGGGCCAGTTGTATGAATAAAAGATTCAAGGATTGCTGTTATATTATCCTTCTATTCTCCTTTCACTTAATCCCTCTCTGGGCAATGGCTTCAGAGATTAATGTGACCTTCTGCTTGGTTCTGTTCCAACACAGCAAATATAATTTGTACATGGGCAGCACCTGTGTATGTCCTCAGTCTGACTAACTTTCCATTGCTATTTGTAGGAATGTTCTTCAAAGAAAAGGAAAGAAGGATGATGCTGTGAATCACTTCCCTCTCAGTTTCTAGGCCTGTAGAGGAAAAGTTTCTGCTAGTTTGCCTTTGTTATGCAGCCCAAGGGTGTAATATGGATTTTTGTCCTTCTAATATGAATGTTTATCATCCAGACAAAGCAAAACTTCCCAGAACTCTGGGTTTCTTTTTGGTGATAGTAGGCTTCATATCATGTCATGGGAGGAGGTGCTGCTGTCTTGTTTTTCCTGTTTTTTTGGCAATGCCATCTTCTGTAGCTTGTTCTGTCCTGTAATCTGTCCAAGTACCAAAACATTATGGAGTGCAGATAGTGATCAGATGGAGTTCTTTGTCCATTCTGGTGTGTGAAGCTAAATCAAATGTTACATCATTCACTATTTGTCTTTGCTGTAAATCAGGCAGTCTGTTTTGTATGGAAGGTCTACTAAGGAGTTATAGAAATCACTCTTGCAGGTTCTTCATGCTGCGGTCAAATGATACTGGGACTTATGTTCTCTGTGGTGAGGATCTTTCTCTACAGTCCAAATCCCATTCAATTTCTTGGCTCAGAAACCATAAACTTGGTAAGCATTTGAAGGTGGGCAGAAATAGCAAGTAGGTGAATCTCTTGTGAAAGGGAAATGCCAAGTTTTCCCACCTAACAGGAAAAGGACTAATAATCACACCATCTTTGAGGGCAGTTAAGCCATGGAGAATATCGTGGCTGTAGGACTGAATAAATCATGCGTAACCACTGAATTTAAGATGAATCATAAATTGAGTGTGTGTTAGAAATTTGTTCAAGGGGTAGTATAGTCACTTTAACAATTGTTCAGTTGTAAACACATACTGAATCATACAGTATATAATTATATATTTTTCTGAAGTGTGGGGAGCAGAGTGGCAGGCTGAGGGACTCGAGTTAACTGGTCAGGTTATGATTAACTCATATGATTTTGGCACAAAGCCATATGTGCTGTGTCAACTCATGTTTTGAAGGAAGATCATGATTTCCTAACCATAGGCATTCCAAGTCTTCAAGTGGCTTTATCTACTAATTAATCTGGAGCTAAAACCTCCTAATTGCAGGATTTAAACTAGACAGTATAAGCTGCTCGGGAAGGTTTTGGCCTCCATAAAGAGCTCATTTAAAAAGCAAGTTTCCATGACCAAAAATCTTCATGTGTTATGTGGAATCTTTGAACTGATAGCTGTCTCTAGACAGGCTGCTAAATAGTTGATACACAGACCATACTGTTCTCAGTACTTGGTGTATACCACACCTAAAGAGTTGAGTGGGTGAAAAATAGGTAAATTTTGATGTATACACTATCAGTTGCAGGAAATGGATCAGCAATGGATGGTTGGATAAAGAAAATCTGCCTTTAAAATCTCCTCTCTTTTTCAATATTTTCAAGATGGCTGTGGGTAATATGCTTAAAGACACTGCTAATAATAGATTTAACAGAGAAGTCAAAGAACTTTGGAAATGCTGAAATATGAAATCATCAGCAGCAGGAAATTGACAATTTAGGGAAATCCTATAATGACTCCATAGGGAATAATGTCCTTCATGTAGAGCTTGTCTTCCATTTTCTGAAGATAATGGAAGAGTTTCCCAGCATGGAAGAGTACACAGCATATTTTCTGCTTGCTCTCAGATTTCTAAGTGCCTTGTAAATTGGTTACTGGTTAGGAGTGTATATGCAGAGACTAAGCACAACTTTAGTCATAAATTCCTTTCTGTATGCTTGAGCATAGAAGGAAGTGGGGAAAGAAGGGATCTGCAGTCTGAGAGAAATGATCACCTTGTGATGTGGAAACAGTTTCTGTGGGACAAGCAGGTGTTAGGCAGAAGAAGAGATTCTCCATGTTTGCACAGTGTGCATTTAACTCAGAGGTCTGGTATCTTCTGCATTATGGTTTAACCAAACTGCTGTTTTGTGTAGGGTGTGTTGGACCTTATTGGTAGGTCACCTAAATTACGTTACACAGACAGATTCTCAGTTACTAGGGGAAAACTGAGATGTATCCTGTTCAAGGACAATTTCCAACAGTCTGCTCTTCAGCTCAGCATCACTGAAAGGGAAATATCACTGAGAGGGAAATACCTTTCCTATAATTTTAACAGCAATTAGGTGCTTTCAAGAAATAGCAGTTGACTAGATAATGTTTTCCTCTGGAAAATGAGTTGCTATGGAGAAAAGGAAGTGGTGTGAAGTCTCTTATGAGGACAGGGGTTTTTAAAGATGATGGATGCTTTTGAAGTTCTTTGCAGGAAATGGTTGGTGCGGCTCTTGCAAGACCATGTGTCTGTCTATGTGTGTAGAGTGAAGAGCTAGTTTCTGGACAGATGGAGGCCTCTTACTAGAGTTGCAGCCCATCTGCTGGTATCAAATCTGTTTTTCCAAATGCTTACAGAATCTTATTTAAATCTGCCTTGGCCAAAACCTTTAATTGGCTTTAGGGACCCTCTAACAAGGCCTTCAGGTAGTTCATGTTGATTCTCAAAATAGATCAGTGTTCCTGCCCATTTGTCCTTCAGGGCTTTTCTCTTGTCCTTCAGCAGAAACATAAAAAAAAAGTGAAATATTTGGTCCATATGGAGTATATGCATGCACCCACACATTTTATATAGATAGTGGGGAGCACATGCAAATGTGGAGACATGCACACACTCTTTCTCAACATGAGTGGGCACTGTCAAAAGCACATTCTTCCTGAAGGCTGACAGACATCAAGTGCAGTGAGCCAGGTATGTAGTGGCATTTGCCAGTGCTTCTCATTTCTGTAGAATTATCTTCCCTTCATTTGAGGCAGCATGGACAAGTCAAATCCAGCCAGGTGCCTGTTCACATCTCTACCATTCCTTGGAGTGTTCATGTTTCCTGATGAGGCACCAGGGCATTGTCAGTTATGGTTCTCATTTGGAAGTGTATGAAGTTGCTTTATAAGATTAGTCACTGATTTCCCCTGCTTAAATCTTTGTAAAGGTTTAAGCAGGGGAGCACCTAATAGGAGGATAACATATCACAGGCATTTAAAATTGTATTTTCATGCATATAAAAAGTGTAAGTCTCACACTCTGTACTACCATGTCTGAATAGAGAGGCTCTCTCTCTGAGAGCAAAATTACTTTTTTTCTTCTGTTATAGACCAGTGAAGAAAATGCAGTAATCTTCAAATGAGACTTGATATTTGCTATTGTGCTTGAATTAGCATTTATTTCAGCTTACAGGAAAACTGAGCAAGAATCTCTCAGCTTCTGCTTTGGTTCTAGAGACACAGATTTTCTTGTGTGTACAGTTCTTGACAGCTGAAATGTAGGCCTTTGTTCCATCTTGTCTGTTTTTCAGTCTAGAAATTCAGACTTTCACAATAATAATTAGTCATCACTTGTGTGAATAATAGCTTTACTCCCAGACAGGTGAGTTCACAGATAAGATATCCATGGTGTTATCTATCTGCAGACCTTGTAATGTTCTTAATGTTCTGTTCCTTATGCCATATCTCTTTTTTTTTCTCCCCCAGAAATGAACCTAAGAAATCATAACTGTCTGAGAAGGCAACACACCTTTTTTTTTTTTCTGCTGCAACTTCTGTGTTGTAAAGCATATGTAATTGCTTAAGGAAATCTAAATTTTCTAGGAGCTGCTGGGAATATTACTTCTTTGAGCATCAAAGACTGAAGACTTGGTGCACAATAGACCCTTCAGATGATCTTTCTCCATCAGTAATTATTTGGACTCATCAACTATTTTCACCAAGTCACAGGCAGAAAAAAAATGTGTGAGGATGGTAGTGCAGCTTAGGGTATTGGGTAAGAAAGTCATTGGGAACCATTAAAAATATTGGAGTATTAGTATGAACCAAGCAGCTGCAGAGAATGCTGGCTGGGTAGTAACTTTTAAATTGGTTGGAATTTTTTTTTTTAATTTTCATGGCAAAACCCACACAAACATGCAAGTGCAGTTTAGTAGGAATATGGTAAGTAGAGTGATCCATGTGGGAGTTTGTTAGCTCTCAAACTGAATGTGTGCTTCAACAAAAAACTCCTGGTGTTTTAGCAGTGCAGCTTCTTTGCCTGTATACACCTGAGGTAAAGCACTGCTGGAGGAATCACATGCAGGTAGATGTCATTCAGACTTCATTCTGTTATTCAGCCAGTTTTATCTCCATTGTTGAATATTATTTCTTTCCAGGGAGGATGTGAGGTAGCTGTTAGTATGAACTGTCCTCTGAATGCTGGGTTTTTTTCTGGTTGAGTACACAAGTCAGCAGCTCTCTTTCTTCTTGTGAGTGTGTAAGGATGCTGCTTTCAAATGAAGAACACAAACCTTATTTCTGAATCCGTTGCATTGTTTACTAGTACCATACATGAGGTCATTTTTAACTATGGAAAAACTGCTTTGGTATGCCATAGTGGAATATCTTTTGTGCTAATTTCTTTTTCCTAAATGTCTGATAGACAAATATAAACAAAGATTGTTTTGCTAAGATCCACCTTTTGCCCATGAAAGGAAGAAATCTCAAGATCCAAGTGAACCATGCAGTTTACTCAACAGCCTAAAAAGCCATTTGTGGAAGGACTAAATGTGAAGATATAGAATTAAAGTCAGGCTTTGAAATAACATGTGGCAGGGCCAGTCTTTACACTTCTTAAGAGTATGTTGACTTCTATGTTATTTACCAATATGCTGCAAACCTAGCACTTTTCTTTATCACTAAGGTTGGTGGGTGCTGATGCTTCCCATCTCCCCCCCCAGTATTGTAGCACATTAGCTTATTATTTTTGTACCTGTCTGAAGGACTTTCAAGTGCCACATCCAAGGAAATAGAGAACTCTTGGTCACTTGGCTTAATTTTTTGCTGATCCAGTTGCACTGCCTTCGTGACACTAATTATTGCACTACTGCAAGGGGACTGCCTTACCAAAAGAGGCATGTTTAAAGGAAGATAGCATTCTCTGTTACTGAGACTGAAAGGATTCTGACACAATCTGAGCCCTTTGGAACTAGAGAATTTGTCTGATGTAGTAAAAGTTATCACTTCATTATCATGGAGAGGCCTTAAGCTAAGCTTTTAAAAATCTGCTCTAAAGTAAGTTGATCCATTAATGAAACCTATTGGTAGAGTCACTGAATTTCTTATCTGTGGCAATTTATATCTTGGTGTTAAATATTTGAGCATTACTCTTCTCAAACATTGGGAACTGATTATGAATAATACTATAATATAGTTATAAAATAATGTTCTGAATTAAAAGAATTATCAGTGCTTCCTGTATTTGCTCACCAGAGCCCCAGTGTTTTATTTGTAGACAGCTTTAGAATGTCACAGATGGTGGGAAGCACTACTTACAGACTTAGAATAATGCTTTCTAGTAGCTCCATGACATTTAAATCAGGTGCCTGCTACTATTTCTGCTCCCCTGACAAAGGCTTTCATTCCCTCTTCAGCTGTGCTGAGAGCTGAGTGAGTAAGGACAGACTTCAGTCATGACCTTTTCCCAGTATGTGAGGAATGTGTGGCTCTGGAATGCAACAATGGAATAACTGCTGGACTAAAGCTGGAGGTGCCATTCTTAGTGCCTTTTGTCTGATAGACAGCACATCATCACTCCATCCTATAGCAAGATGCCTTTTTGCTTCTGGTTATTTCAGGTCATTAGAAGGGTTTAATTTGTTATGTGTGAATGAGGGTGTTACTGGCTCATGTGCTGTTTAAAAAGTGTCACTATAGCCAAGCTGCTTTGTAGTCCTGAAATTTCTTTTTTTTTTTTTTTTTTTTTTTTTTTTTTTTCCCTAAAGCTTGCCTTAGTCACAGGTCTTCTGCTGCTACTTAGCAATTAAAATGAAAGTTGCAAGTATGAGAAATGCATCAAGGAGACGTGCCCTCTCCGAGGTGGAGCAGATCAACAGCAAAATAAGGGAGTTGCCCAACAATCTTACACTGACAATTAAACAAAGAGAGGGATACAAGAATCATACTACGATTTATGTGGATTAAGCTTACTTTGTAGTGATAATTATATGCTCTTCTGAATAAAATTTTAATATCAAATGTGAAACATCAGCTACCCTCATGTATAAAAAGGCATTCTGCAGTTGCCTAGAAAACATGACTTTCATGATCATTATATGCAATTTGGACTGGCTTTACTAGTTTGCCTAACACGAAGCTTCAGATAAACAAGTTTATCTGGTTCTGGTGATGGAGACAGAAGAGCAAAGGAGGGAGTCAACACTAACCCTAGCTTGTCTTCTATTGTGTGTTTAGGCCAATGCCAAAAGCTGATTTCTTTCCACCTTCCAGGAAAGAAAGCAAGCACTTTTTGAGTAAAATAAACACTGCTTGTCCTGGAGGTGTGAGCCAAGATTCTCAGTATGTCACATTCTTCTGTCTCTTCCAGATCTGGGAATAGAATACTGATTTAAGGCTTTGGGAGGAGAAATGCTAATATCTCATCTGTTAATCTGTGTATGCTCAGATAAAAGGCCAAGATTTATACTTCTGGGAGTGTTTCCATATTGTGTTTTCTCACAAATTTGAGCTAGTTTCTGTTCCTTACTTAGGAGGTCTAAGCTCAAGCAGCAAGCTATCAGTTTGAAGAGGAAATGCAGTTGCAAAAAAATTTTCTTGGTATAGTTTGAGGATTTGCCCAGGAGCATGAGATTTTTGTTTTGCTGACATTTCATCCTGTCTGCTGTGGGGGAGAAAGAGGAGAACATGGAAAGAAAATATTTGAGTGGAAGAAGCTAATCTATTCCATACCAGGAAGAGGGGAGAAATACTTGGGTGGTAATACTAATCTCTGCTGGCCTCGCTAAAATGAAAGAGAAGGAATAGTGCTATTATCAGGTCACAGGTTGAATGAAAAGCACCATGGGACTGTGGGATATCTTCACAAAAACTTTGATTTCTGGTGGCTCTTTAAATACTTTTAAAAAGAGGGGGGAAATGGTAGTTGGATCTTGTGGGGCTGTGTCCCCCCTCTTTGTATCTGTAGGAGAAAGAAAAAAGTGGATGTAACACAAGGGTTTGTTTCCTTATCCTTTAAGACAATAATTGAGAATAATGTGCAGTAATTAACTTAAGAGCAGGACTCTAAATGAAAGAAAACTCTTTAAGCACAGTTGACTTGATTAGCTAGTGTGTTTGACTTGATTGCATGCTTGACTTGACTATTTGCAAATAATGCCTTATTTTCTGGATAGTCTATGCAAATTGGACCTGCAGCTATAGGAAAACCACATTTTATGTGTAGATTTGAAAATAAAGTTTCAAAGACTACTGAAGTGCAAACTTTCTAACTTGGCTCCAGCGTTCTGCACTTCAGCCCAGTTTCAGCAATAGTATTATTGGGGATAAACTAATTGGTAGATGTAGTCCAGACCTTGTTTGGGGGTGTAAGATGTGGGCCAATGTAAATAAATAGCATAGATGCCAGGATTCTGAAATTACAGGGCATGGTAATGGCTCAAGGTGCTCAGGTTCTGAAATGGAGAGACCAGACTCTGGAAAGTGTCCAGGTCTAGCCCCAGTTGAGTGTCACTGAGACTTGTGCCTGTCGAGTGCTTTTAGAAAGCACTTCGTGCTCAGTGAGTGCTGAATGAAAGTGTCAGTGTTTTATTTTCAGGCAGCTAATCATGGCATGAGAAAGGTGAATTTTAAGAGATTCTCTTGGATAGAATTGCCTTGTTAAATGTACTTCTGCCTCCAGGCATTTATATCTCCAGAGGAAGAAGGCCCCTCCAAGAAGGGGCTCTTGGCTCATCTGCTAAGAGAAAAGTCTCCTCAGAACCTGCCACCTTTTGCCCAAGTGCCCCTGTGGAGCAAGGGGGCAATACTGCTCATATTCAGGACAGTTAAGGTCAGCTAACAGTGTTTTACATGGGACAAATAAGGTGGGTTCTTTCTCTACAGAAAGTATTTTGTATGTATATAGAGCCTTCCTGCTCTCTTCTTTGTTTTAAATTTTGTCACATCTGATACTAATTTTTTATAATTTTTTATGTGATCATTGAGAAATTCTAACACTGTTTTGTATTCTAGATTTTTTTCACTGTTTCTTGCACATCTAAAAACATCTGCATAGTGTATGCCAGAGCAGCTGTTTTTTGTGTTTCTTGGCATCATATTCCTATGAAATATCAAGTGTGAGGTAGTGCAAGCATTTCAGTTAGCTGATGTTAAAGCACAGCTTTTGACTTAAAGTTTTTGTTCTGAAGTTACAACATTGGGGAAAAATGTTAATGCACAAGGTAAGGAAAAAAGCAAGGGATATCTTACTAAAACCAAAACACCAAGTGTCAAGCACCAGTTAAGTTGAAGCAATTTAGCCTGTTGACTTTTAGTCTGTTTCTAGGAACTTTTTGACAAAAATTACTGTATTACAGTCTTTAATAATCAGTGTTATGGCAAAAGCTTCTTAATATTTTGGCTGGCAACAGTTCAATAAAATTTGGAAAGAGCAGGCCTTTAAAATTTTCCAAATTCTTCATTGCTGTTGGAAACCTTCAATTTCAAATTTAAAATTTAAAATGTGTGAGGAGAAATGGTGGTGGTTGGGGGAAATGAGAATTCTGAGTGTTTAACTTCTGCATACATAGGCAATTAAAAAATTGAAGACTTTGTAAGTGGTAGGGATAAAAGTATATAGCTTGCAAACAGTCATTGTGACAGAATTACTTGGTGTGAGGGGCTGCTCCTGTTGTGCTTTCTGTCTTCCTTGGGACAGAGCAAGTGGAAGGCTGCCTCATGGGGTTGGCTCTGGCTGGATGTTCCATAGGTGGTGTGCTTTTAACATCGGTTTCTGGGACTTTAAAATGAGACCAGGAGGTCATTGAGCTTGTTTTGAGGCAAGAGGCAGAGCCCCATCCCACTCACTGGGGAGTGTGAGAGCTGTCTTAGGTCTAGAGGGAGGAGCTGGCAGCTGCTCCTCGTGAGGTAGGCAGGCTCTTTTCAAAAAGTGTCTGAAATACAGGAGAGGCTCTGGCTTAGGCAACATTTTTCCCCGTGACTGTGCTGCCTACATGGCTTAGGGCTGAATGGTGCCAAGAAATTTGCACTCAGAGCTTGTTAATACAAATGATTTACACCTGAATTTATTCTCTTGTCCTGGAGCATAAAAGTTGCCTCCATAGAATGCAACTCCCTTCCTGTGGAAATAGTATTCCTGTGTGGTCTGGGAGTAAATTCTGCCCCAGAACAAGAAGTCTGTCAGGTTCATGTCTATGCACCTCCAGTGCTAACTGGTTTAATTTGTCCACTGACCTTCCTACGCTGTGCTGTGCTCTCTGCTCTGTGAATATCCCTGTTTGGAGAGATGTCCTGTGCCTGTGATCTCGTGTGAGTTTTGGGTGTGTGAGTAATCCATGCCCTAGCAGTTCCTGTGGAGTTCATGCACCTAACCCTGAGACTTGCCTGCTCCAATCCCATCTCCTTGTGGCCTCATATTAAGATGCCATCATAATTCTGTCCCAAGAAAAGGGGAAGTGAACTCATCCTTGGAAGGTGCACCTTTCCATGTTCTTTAGTCTGTGCATCCTTATTACAAGGAGTGAATGGAACAGGGCACAGGATCCCAGATCTTGCTTTTCTTGGCTAAAGAGGAGATGGGGAGAGGACTTGTAGCAAAAAAATGGCTTGACATGAACCATGAGTCCATAGAGAACTTTACCAGTGCATCTGGATTTCTTTGCTGGTCAGCCTGGAACACTGAAAGACACAAGGACTGCCAGGAGCATCATTTTGATACGTTATTCTACAAAAACTTTAAATGTTTTTCTCTTAGAAAACTTACTCAATGTAGTCCTTATATTGCAATTTATCATAATGTTTGTGTATTGCATAGAACCAAAAGCTTTTGCATGAATTGAGCATTTAGGTTTCTGTATTTACAAAGGACCACACACTATTGAGGGTTCCCAGAATCTAAGGAGACAGCAAATTTGGAGTTATGCATTGCAAACATCAGCATTCCTACAATTATCTTCTTGTGAAAAACATTCAAGATGGACAAACTGATGGGGGAGAAATATATATTGAGCCAGGCACTTCTACTGTCAGCTCCAAATCGGTGCCTGGCTGATGCCAGGTTGGCTGGACAGCTGGAGAAACCTGGCCTTGCATTTTCCTGCCAACAGCCTCACCCCAGCTTCCCTCAGTCAGTGCCTTGGTCCTAGAGAACCATTTTGTGGGATGTTCTTTAATCCTCATAAGCATCATGTTGCTCTGCCCATTGCTGAGACAGACAAGCATTGCAGCTTAAAGATAACTTTGAGGAAGACAAGTCATTAAGTTACCAAAAAGTTGGTGAAACAGATCTGCTTCAATGAGAATCCCATTCAAATCCCAGCTTGTGGCATTTTGGACTTGGCTGTGCTTGTGGTTTTGTGACAGATTTTGCTTGGGCTTTCAAAATCATAATTTAGTTTTGCTGTGTGTTTGATTTTCATTTGTCAAGCTCCTGCTATGTGTAAAATGCAAGCAGATCTTGTTGCTTGCCCTGCTGCAGCAGAGGCCTGGGTGGCTGGGTGTGTATATTCATGCTGCTTCTTACTGTGATCAAGGAATTGTTTGCTGTAGGATTCTTTTACTGTTGATGTAATGTGTTTGGGAGTTTGAGCAGACATGCTTATGGTCTCTGTTGTGTTGTTAAATAGGGAATTGGCTTATATCTGCTACAGAACAGAACACACTATTTAATCACAGCTGAAAGGATGCAGTGTTTTGCAGAATGGGGAGAAGGGGAGTGGCAGAGAAGGATTTGGGGTTGGGGAGAGAGGATTGTTGTTCTTATGCTTGGCATTCTCCTTTAGAATATTTATCACAGAAAGTTTTCATTTGGAGTTCATGTATTTTTAGTCCCTAGGAGAAGATGAGGTCTTTTAATCTGAATAATCCAGACAGCTTGATTCTAGATGTACCTACTGAAGTTTGAGGCAGTGGCATGAAATCACAGAATTTCCTGGAACAGTGAGACCAGACACTCACTCTGTGCCTGGTGTATGTGAATCTCATGCTGACTGGAAGCACAATTTTCTCTGGTTTTCCATCCATTTATTGCAAGTTTGCATTGGTTCCTACCTTGCCATTTTTCATGGTTTGTTCTTTTTCTCTTTGGGAATTCAGGTTTCATCTTTCTTTTAAATGTATCTGAGTCTGCTTTCCCTTCCACTGTCCACTGTCTTCTGATGATGACTTTTGAGCATTAATTTTTGAAAATATATCTGGCTTAGTAAATATGCACAGTAATTGAATGCTACGAACTGGCAAGTTGTGAAATAAGGAAAAATAAGCTGCACTGAAAAGCAGCCAGCAATATGTAATTTTTCAGTAGTAGTATGGAATTGTAGGTGAAAAGGCTAGTATTTTAGCAAGTATTGTCAAACCCCATGTTTTCAGTTAGAAACTGCAGGATTTTCAGCCCTTTATGTTGCCATTGTACGTGTTTAGGTTGGTTATCTGTAGTTAAAAACACATGGAAGGCATAGAGCTGCCTATACAGCTATGGGAAACTAAACATAGCCTGTAAGCCTGTTCTCTTTAAATTTGTTAGGTTAATGTCCTACACCTGAGCCAGGATTGTATGGTGTGATGGACAGGCTCTGGATAGGTGATTGACAGGAGGGGCAGGAGTTTCCAGCAGTACCATTGGGTCATCTGCAACTGTTGGTATCACCTACTGGTCTCCAGACCATAAGCATTGCTTGTGGAACTGTATTTTCCATTTCCAGCAACAACTTTGGAGCCTTTGAGACATATGACAAACTTACCAGTGATGAGTGACAGTACACCTCAGGCTCTTATTGCAGCTCGCTGCCTCAAGATTTTGTTCTCTGGGCGTTGGAGAGAAGCACAGAGAGAAGCCACTGCATCCTAATAAGAAATATAAATTGGCATGAGTGCTCAATCTGAGAACATTCCATAGAAAGCTGGAATAATTAAGTGGACACATGGTTTATTTGCTCCTGAGCTTATCAAATGGATGAAGCTTTGCTTTGCCAGAATATTTAGTAATGCAGTCTTCAGTTTTCAGCTGGTTTTGGACAACAGAATATTATGTTGTTGTGTGGTGAAAATGGATTAGTTCTTTCAAAAAATAATGAAGCATAACCTCGTTTATCTGGGGGAAGAAATCTTTCTTTGTTTTCTGGGGATGTAACATGTAGAGTTCTGCTAACAGTTTTATTTAACTGCAAGGAGAAGCTGTTCCATAGCTATCTATCAGTTCCATAGCTATTTTGCTTGTGTGCATATTTGCTGGCAGTGGTCTCATAATATGGTCTTGAGATGCTATCAATCAGCTATTAACAAGATTTTGACAGGTTTAAGTCATGAAGCTGTTGTTAGAAAAGGAAGCTCTTCCTCATTTTCTAACAACAGCTTCATGACTTCAACCTGTCAAAATCTTGTTAATAGCTGATTTATTTTAATAAACCTGCAACTACTGATCAATCTGTCATATTTATAAACAGCAAGCTCTTGCCTATAGTATGTGGATTAATGCTAGCTTGTTAAATTTATGGATGTAGAGCCTCTGATATTAATATGGATCATTATTTTCTTAACCTGAGTTTTTCTGGAGTGCGTGCTCAAAATTCTTTATTGCCACAGGGAACATTTTGTATTATTGATATTTGATGGGTTCTGCTAATGCTGGAGAATTTTTGTGACTGAGGGATGGGTTATTACTACTCGAATACTGCATGCATGGAGAAGAAAAGATGTTATTTAGTCTTACATCAGTCTGTTTATTTCCCAGGTAACATGCATGTGTCACTAGCAGAGGCTCTGGAGGTTCGGGGGGGACCACTGCAAGAAGAGGAAATATGGGCTATTTTAAATCAAAGTGCAGAGAGCCTTCAAGAACTATTCAGAAAAGGTAAGCATTGTTTAAGACTGATAAGTACAGTCTAACTGGAAACATCTTGATTATATTAATGTGCCTTATAAGTAAACTGCCTTGTCCTTCCTAGGCTCTAAACCCAAACAGTACCTTGCTTCTGTGTTGTCTCTGTAAGTGCCTCTCTGCATCACAGCCCAAAGGTTGCTTTCAACCTGCATTTCATGTTCTGCCAGAACCTGTGGCACATCCCAGTTGTTGTGGTGGTAACTTCAATTATTTTAGACCCACTGTAGTGAGATGGAAGCATAGGAAAAAAGTGATAAATAATTCTGAGACCACTGGAACACTTTGGTACTGAAGGGGACATGGAAATGGGTACAGAACTGTGCAGTCATGACCAGTGTGCTCTGAAGAGATTTGGTCTCATAGGTGAAAAACAGAAAACTTCACCAGAGGGCTAGGTATGATTGCCCAAAATCATCATTGCAAGTGGCAGCACCTGCATAGCTACTGAAGGAATGTGGTGCTGACTTGTACTTCTAAGGAGTAGAAGTATTTCTTCTTCCCCCCCCACTCCCACCTCAGCAGGCTCCCAGTTCAGCATCTGCAATACTGCTAATAATACATATCTTAGCACTAGGTCTGAATATGGAACATTTCCCCTTCCTTATGTTTTCCTTTCTTTTCTTTAAAATCTGCAAGTCCTTAAGGCCCTTCCCACCCTTTCTGGCTTTTTTAATAGCAATAAATGCTTAACCCACATACTGAACTTCAGTCACATTTTTAACTTGCTCTCAGATAAAGTATATGTTCCTAGGATGCATCCTAGTATTTCAGCACCTTTATGGGAGGTCATCTCTTTATATCTAAGCATGCATATGTAAGCTTATTCAGTTTTATTAATGATAAATCAGAGGCTCACACTTTGAAAATAGTCATTGTTTAGTGATATCACTATGCAAGGGGCACATCTTTGTTTTTTAGGGCAAAATGCAAGCATTTGATTTAGAATTTTATCAAGATTCAACATTTAGGTTGTTTTGGGCTGGTGTTTTAAAGATTTGGTTTAGACAATGTATTGAGTCCTACACTGGCTCTGCCTTAATGCATTGCACAGCCTCTGGGAGTGGTCTCTGTTGGATGCTTCACAGGCTCCAGAGGGGCAGATGTGGGCAGAAACTGCTATATGGTGCCTGATCTCTGATTACACTTGACTTAGCTTTACAAATATGAATTTTATCAACTTCTCCCACATATTTTTTGCCTGGTGAATTATAGGTAGTTTTGACATCCCATTCAAATTTACCTTCTTCCCTTTACCAGTGTTCTCACAGCCTATGTGTAGTAAAAAGCTTTCCCTATTAGGAATGCTGATTTTATTGTTGCATTTTGAGCAACTGACCTGTCCTGCTGCTTCTCATACTGCAAGAAAAGGAAAGCTGGCATCTGCTTTCCTCTCTTTCACTCTTTTTTGTCTCTTAGAGACAGTCAGGAGAATTGTTTCTTTTAAGAGGGCAGATTAAGACCTTGACTTAAGAGGGATCTTGAATGATTAGAGGTTTGCTCTTATAAACTTCACAGGAATTGACACATGGAGCTCCATCTTTTAATCCACCTGCAAGATCACAGTTGTATGAGCACATTAGTAGTGGTTTCACTACTAATTTTCCACTTAAAACTTTATCCTAGCTCTAAATTTTTTTTCCAGAAGGGAGTCTCCACTGAAAATAAGAGCTCACCCCTTCTTGTCCTAATAGTAGTGCAGAAAAGTTACCATAATCTCCATGAAGACTGCATGCAAGCATCAACAACAAGAAGACAGTTAGCCCTCCTTCAGAAGAACAAGTACTGAAAGATAAGAGCACAACAGAGAAATCTGCCCCAGGACTTCTGATATGTGTTTTTAAGGCAGGGGAATGTTTGCCAGCCAAGACTGGCTAAGGTGGCAGAAGCTTCTGATCTTACTTCCTATCCATGAAGACCAAAACATTAATTCAGATAAAATCAGTGCCAGAAGAATCTGTCTGTTTTTTGGAGATGAAGCTGTTTTTATTGAGTTGTTTTTCTGCTAGTTCAGCAAACCATTTTCAGTTGCATGCTATTAATTAACCTGGGATATAGCCTTTGGTAAAATACACTTCAAGAGACACTCAAATGAAAAAGCTTTTCTGTGTAGCTAAGGTTGATAAAGGTAATCTAATTCCTCCCAGCAAGAGCTGGATAACCAGACAGTCTTTAATGAAGGTTATCTTCACTCAGGAAGCAATCTAGAAACTTTTTTTGTCATCTTGAATATCAGTTTCTATGCTGGCTTATGAAGGTGGTGTTGACATGCAGGGATAGAAAATGTGGAGGTTCCTCTAGGCTTGTCTGACTCAATTTTGCTCTTTATTTGTGGAGGACTTGTAGCAAACAGGGGATTCTAAAGAAATCTTGTTTTCCTTGGTCAAATTTCAGGCCCATTTCTTCCATGCATTTGGTGGGGAAGAGCTATTTTATGGCAGAGAGTGAGTTTCCAAAATTCTTCAGAACTGACTGATCACTCCTGGGCAGAGGGAGATAGGGCAAGCTTTAGCTTCTGCAAGATGACAGCATGTTCAGCTTTGAGCAGCTCTCAAAAGTGTTCTGCCTCCCTGTACAGAGTCCTGGAGTCTCTGAACTCGCTGTTCTGTAACAAAAGATAAGCGTTGCTGAGTGTTCTGTAAATTTTTCATTTAAAAAAAATAAATTAGGCATAATGTTCAATGGTCTGTGCACCAGCTGTTTTGAAATGAGGAGGATAAAAAAGGCTGTGGAAATAGTCAGCTTTCAAATTGCCATCTGTTGGCAGCCTCCCCATACCAGCCCAGGAACCACAGACTCTTAAAGGAATTACCAGCCCAAGTAATAATCTATGTATGTGATCCTGGTAGAGTTTTGGTAGTTTGTTTCAAGTTGGGTATCTTGCTATCCCTCAGTCAACTGAGAACCGGTTTTTCAATTAATTTCTTATTTAAACTGGTTTCTGGAAATTAGAAAAAAAGTCCATAACAAGGTCTGTTACAGATTTGAGGACTTCTCAATATATAGAAATTGTGCATGTGTTTTAGTGAGTCTATCTTCTTATCCATCAAAGCACTGAATAAGAGGAGCACAGGATGGAGATCCATTGTCTTCATGGTTAATATCACATCATATCTTATTCAGCAACAGATACAGAAATGTGCATATTTTTATCCCTCTTTGTATTTATGGTTCTAACAGATGTTGAACTCCTTAAAAATACTTCACACATTTATTTCTAGCATTATAAAAAAATGAAAGCTTACACTGAAGTGCCCAGTTGCTAATCAGCAGTTTAGAAGATCAGCTCTGGTAGCTGTCTTGTCAGCAGGTTATAAGCTGTTAAATGAAGGAGAAAGGCAATCTGGGACTCAGTTGCAGATCTGACATCAGTTGCGCCGGCGATGTTGAGATTAATCTGGAGATTTGAAAAGGCCGATACCAGACCTGCCCTTCTCTTACATCTGTTTAATTATCTGCAATAACTATTTTGTTGTTGAAAGGGTGTATCAGCTGTTTCAGACGTGCTCTATCTTGCACTCAGAACTCCATGAGGTCAAAGAAACAAGTCTTTGAAGTAATCTCAAATGTGAGTGTATAAGCATAAGGAGAATGCTGTGCTCGCTACTGCTGAGAATTATAAAACAGGCATCCCTCTAATTTGCTGGGTTTAAGTGGAAACGATTTATCTAAACTGCAAACTGGGAAAGCCTTCATATGTCACTTAGGCCACTCCTGTTCTAAAGTGTGTGTTGAGGATTCTGAAAATAATTGGACCTTAAGTTTGGAGACATGTATCTAAAGGAAGGAGAAGAGAAGGAGGAAAGTGAGTCTGATATTGAAAAGACAAGTTGAGCAAAGAAAGAAAGTCTTTGCAAGTTGAATGTCTTGCAAATTTGCATATGAGAAATTATTTATGTAAAGAAAAGTTATATCTGAAAGTGGATATGAAGAAGGAAGATTATGGTTTTCAGGGACTTGTAAATCTTGTTGACAGTCAAACTACTGGAGCTGTTTTGCTTGAGTAAGTGTAATGAAAAGAAGGAAGGCAAAGTGTGACATGTGTTGATGGGGACTAGTGGTGAGTCCAAAGTAATCAGAGTTGGGATGGAGCAGGAAATGGACTGGTTTGGTTGACAAGAAGAAAAATACAATAGGAAGGGCTAAAAATCCAAATTTTCGTTTCCTAGCTCGTCCTTGTTGGCAGGTGATAAATAATTGCTTTTTCCCTTTGCCAGTAGCTTTTGGGGAATGGTTTTTCTTTTTTCATCATCTGGTGACATTTGATCTTTTGGTTGCTGAGAAGGAGAGAGATTTAGCTTTTGTAATTTTATTGGGGTTTTAAAAATTTTTCCGTTTCTATTCCTCATCCCTTCCTCCACCTCCACCCACCCTACTCCCAGCAAAGAGGCTCAGTGACTCTGCACTCTTGGCAGAGCCCTGCTGCATGTGGTCAGCACCACAGTGAAGTGTAGTGTGGTGTTGGACTGTGGGGCAGCTCAGGAGCAGAAACTGATCTCAGAAACAAATTGTTCACCCTGTTTCTTCCTCCAGTACCCTCAGGAAAGAGTTTTCCAAGGGGTTCAGTGTCCCATCAGAGCTCTCCTATCCCTTTGTGCTGGAGGCAGAGGGAGCAGAGATGCTGCAGCGCAGCCTGCCCTGTGCAGCAGGCGTGCAGGGACATGCTGCACCAGCCCAAGGACGAGAGCATTTCCAGCACAAGTGCTCCTGTGTGCTGGCATAATCCTGCAGGATTCCTGGCCAGGCTGCAGGGGAGTCACTGCTCTGGCTGCCTCCAGCCTGGCCTGAGCGTACAAATGTTCAGATTACTTGTCTCAGTGAGGGCTATGGAGGGAAACAAACGTGTATTGAAAACCTTGTGTATATTTTTGGGTTGTTCTGTGCTTTTCAGAGATTTGTGTGTGTCTGTGCTAATGGCTGTGGCTTAAGAGAGAAGTGGGGGAAAAAGATCCTGAAGGACTGACTGATCTTTTTCCCAAGCTGTAGCTTGGGAATTCAATATTACCTGCCATCAATAATGTAAAATAGATCCATTTCGAATATTTGTTATTATGTTTCTTGGAATGTGGTGGGTCCTTTTTAGGCTATTTGTATGCTGTTAAAGCACATAAAGGATTCTTTTCCTCTCTCATTTGTTTGGCAGATGCTCTGTAGCTGAAGATTATTTCTGTTTTTATTGTCTAAAGCCAGTTCACTCTCTTCCTTTAAGTAAGACCATGCTATTTATCTCTGTCTTGGCACTGCTTGAAGTGCTGTGCTCTCACAAGTGTTTTGTTACCCACTTTCATAGTTCTGGAGTTAACTCAGAAGGCTGGCAGCTCTAGCACAGTTGAAAGCCCAATGGATAGAAAATTGACCAGGAGCCATATCCTGAATTCCAGTGCCTTTAAAAAAGGGGGTTGAAACCCTTTTTTTTTTTTTTTTGGTCATTTTCCTCATTATTTTCTGGAGTATGTTACCCTTACTGCTCTTATAAATGATTCTGAAAGCCTAAACAGAAGATGACATGAATATTATCAACTGGAAAATAGTTTCTTTTTTTTTCCTATAGTTTCTGACTGTTTGATGCATTGCATCTTTGCTACTTTTTTATCCATGGTGCAAACACATTAGAGTAGTGTTACTAAAAAGTAATTCCTTAGCTCCAACCAGGTAGCTATAACTTTGAGATTAGTTATTTTGGTTTATGATGCATGCCTTAAGGAACAAACTGGAGAATTAATTGTTTTATCTTCATCCTTCATAACAATAGATGAGATTCCCTGGAGTTGTGATGTAAGCACTATGATCTGCTAGATAAATTATAAGCTAATGAACAAGGAAGCTGAGAAAATGTCAGTAAACTGAGCCTGGCAAAATCAGTCCTTTTTCTAAACTTCCTATTTATCACATTAATTTTACATTGCTTCAGGTCATGAAGATTCTTGAGTGGGGGTGGATCAATAAATTTAGACTCTGTAGGGGACAAATGCTCTAAAGTTTGTTGAAATTAATATTGGGAAGACTTCAGACTAATTTGGGGGGGGTTAATTCTCAAAACTAAATCAATTTTTTGTCTTAGTATGTTTCAGGATATGAAGAGTTTTTATGTATTTCAAGTATTTGTTATATAAAATGTTAAATTAACATTAAAACCTCTACATTTCTTAAGGTTCCTGAGTTGGGACTCATGAGGTGAAATCTTAAAATATTATAAGGTGTTGGTTGTTTAGGGTTTTATATCAGTGGTGAATATACACAGAAGTGGTGCCGAATCCAGTAGTTACCCATAGGATAATTTTTGAAAGTCAAAGGCCAACTAAGGTAGTCTTCCTGAAAATGTTTTTGGAAGCTTTGCTCTATAATGTGGTATTTTTTGTTACATATAATAGGAATAGCCTGTCCATCTTTATTTCTTTATTGTTAACATCTGAACTTGCTGCCATAACAGCAACCAGTCCTTGTTCTGTTTGTTTCAGAGGAAGTGGGGTTAGAAAATGGAAGGAATTACTTGGGAGATCCTTTTACACCTGATACCTGCAAGCAGTAATTTAATACATTTCCTAGGAGATTAGAAATAATCTAGATTACAAGATAGTTCATCAGTCTAGGAGCCAGCACTGTAGGAATATCCTGAGCTGGAGAATGGAAAATGTTAGTGGTGGTGTTAATGGAGGAAATTATTATTCTACTGGTTTTCCTTACTATGTCAAGGGAAAAGGACATATCATTCAAATGTGTGTTTCCTCAGGTCTTTAATATATTGTGTACCAGAAGGCAGAGCTGTTGCCTTTTTGCCTATGAAAAAATAGAAGCTAACTTTTAGCTTTACTTAGTGAAACCTCATGCCTCCTTCAGTGAAACTGAGTTGATTCATGTAAAATATTTTGACTTAAGGAAATGGTCTTCTTTTTTTTTTTGTTTTGTTTTGGTTTTTGGTGGGGTTTTTTTGGGTTTTTTTGGGGGTTTTTTGGTTTTTTTTTTGGTTTTTTTTTGTGGTTTTTTTTTTTTTTTTTTTTTTTTTTAGTTAGTTTGACAGCGGTATCATCAGATATCAAAAACCTAGCTGGCAAATTGCATATTTTGGTTACTTTTGGTTCTGCAATTTCACTGCTTCTTTTGGAATGTTCAAGTATTTGTAATATTTTTTCACTTTAAGCTAAAAAGGACTTCTGTGCTCCAAAACTCTTTTGTTTTCTCCCCTTCTATTAGCCACTGTAATGAGTATTTTCCTTCCCCACTAACTTTGTCCACTCTCTTCCAGGCATTGCTGTTGCAGTAGTGCTATGTTAGGATAGGAGCAAACCCCCTTGTAGGAATGGAGTTTGGAATGGAATTCCTGTTGCAGGAATTAGCCTTAATGACATGTGCACTGCACAAAGGGAACATTTTATATGTCAACTGTAACATAAATGAAATAACTTCAGGACAGGGGATTGTGACTATTTTAGCAAGCTCTTCCTAAGCTTGCTGTTATGAGTAATAGTGAAGAAAAGTCATAAAAGATAGGTGTTACTCCCCAGTGTGATTAAGATTGAGGTGGTTGTTGTGGTTATGAAATACCACAGGTGGAAAAGGAAGCATGAATCTATTCCACTAATAGTATGTAGGCTGATAATAAACTAACATCCAGCAAGGGCATCTAACAACATTGCTTCATTTTCAGGGTGGTTTTTGTTTTTCTTTCCCTTTTCAATTACAGCTGATCCTGCTGCTCTGGGATTCATAATTTCTCCGTGGTCTCTCCTGTTGCTTCCATCTGGCAGTGTGTCATTTACTGATGAGAATGTGTCCCAACAAGACCTGCGAGCATTCACAGCACCGGAGCTTCTGCAGAACCACTCGCTGTCATCCCTGTCGGATGTTGAAAAGGTACAGTGCCTCTTCCTTGGCAGACAGCTCTGGGGTTTTGTTGTTGATCCCTTCACAAAATAGCTTTAAACTGGCCTTTTTGTCTCCCCATGGTTTGTGATTCATGTAATTTCTTTTGTGAGGTGGGAGAGGGATCCTCCTACTTTGTTTTTTCTGGTTAAAGTGGAATAGTGATCATAGTTGTATGCAGTTGTGAAGAAGAGTCTGTACAAGCCCTGGCCACATACATACTTGGGCAATGGCTGCACAGAATTTCCATTGTTCCCATTTAACTCTTTCACAAGAGTAAGTGTTCAGACAGGTGAGGTTTGTATATGTGGTCTCCTCCAGGTCACTGACAGGTAAAGTCAAAATTATTATCTTCTCAGCTGTCTTCTCGACAAGAATTTGTTGTGAATGGTAACACTTTCCTCAGGAAACCATTCCCAAAGATATTTAGTGGTGGGTGTGAGTGAAAAGGAAGCTGAGCTATTTCTATCTCCTTGGCTTCCCTGGATCAATAATCCTTAGAGGGAAGCTAGCCACAGACAGTGTTGTAATCTGGGAACAATTATGACACTTGGCAGTGTTCCTCCAGGAAGAAACAGCTCTTACTTCAGAGGAAAGTGGTATTGGCATGAGTTGCTGTTGTGTGCACAAGGACTATTAAAACATGTGTTTCTGTGTTGAATATTTTATTTTAGCAGCTTTTTGTATATAGTCAGTTTTCTTCAGGGCTGTATCACTGAACACCTACTGAAAATCCACAGTTACTCCCAAGCCATTTAGACATCCTTCTTGCCCTGCATATTGTCAAAGTAATTGGTATAATAAAATATGTTTACAGTTTTTTCTATGGCAAAACTATAAACAATTAGCAACCTAGGCTGAAAGTTAATGGAGAAGTAAAAAATAACACTGACATCAATGAAGACTTAGGTTCAGTTATGTAGGATGCAGCTGGCAAATCCTGTAGTCATACTGTTGGAGTTGTTTATTTGCTTTCAAGAGGGACAACACTTTTGAAGACAATAACATTACCTCTAGTGCCAACTCTGAAGTTAATGTACAAAACTAGCCTTTAAAAATGGCAGAAAAAAATAGTTCTGAAGTGACAAGCTTGTGACCTTGGTCAGAGCTGATTGCATTCTTTGTTCTCTGCCAGCATTCAATATGCTACTTTTTCTCTTTTTGAAATAAATGGAGGACTGTTACTATGAAAAGCCATGCTGTGATGTTTCTTAATCTTTAGGAAGGAAGCACTCAGAGGGACCTTTGTGGCCTGTAAATGCCAGCACAGAGTGTGTCAGTAGGCCATGAGCAAATGCTGGCTCTCTGTACATGTGCAGGGCTGATTAATCCTTGCTCATTTGGGCTGTGTGAATTTCTGCCCTGCTGATGTCAGCATAACCCTGCTTGCTGGATGGAAGGTGATCCACTTAGCTGCTGATGTGGAAGAAGGAAGCTCCCTGAAACGTAGCTTTGTACAAAAACTGGTGTCCTGTTATAACTTTATTGGTTGAAGTTGGTAAGGGTGATAAATAGCTTATATGTGCACCCCTCTTTTCTTCACTGCTTCCCTTTGCAGTCCTATTAAACTGTATCAGGTGTACACTGGTTCTTTGTAAGGAATATGTTGACTTTGTGCTTCTTAGATCACAGCATCATATCTTTCTTTGCTGACTGTGGTAACTTTTGACACGTTTAAACGTTTTTTTCTTCTGTCACAACTGGCTGTAGTTCACTGAATTCATTTACTGGAAATAGTTGGTGTTTTCCTTTTTGATTGTTCTACTAAAAGCTGCTGAAGGCAGAAAAACACCTTGTTTTTTAAGGCCTTGTGTCAGTGACAGGCTTACCTTTGTCTTTTCAGTTATGATTGTAATTGCTATTACAAATTAACAGTGTATTCAAGGAGAAATACTAAAAATAAATTACAGTCAGTGAAAGAATACCCCTTTTATTCCAAGACACAGTCAATTTGAATCCAAAATATGTCTGAAGTAACTGCAAGCTTATTGGAAATAGAGTAACCAAACCATTCAAAATTAAAATGGAGATTGATTTGGAAATTAATTTCATGTTGATCTATTTATTGTGGAACATATTTTAAGTACAGTACAAACATTAATTAGAATTTTTGAATAAATGCTTTTGCTTTGAAAGCTGTTGTCACATGGATTAGTAGAGTAGCAAGTTTTAGTTAAGAGGACTGATTGCACATTTCATTTTTGGAAATATATTTGGGTATGTTGAAGCTCAGAATCATAGAATGATGAAATAGCCTGAATTGAAAGGGATCCTCAAGGATCATCAAGTCCAATTCCAGATTCCAAAGAGGGTAACCCAGAAATGTATCTGACCATTGTCCTAATTTTTCTTGAACACTGACAGGCTTACGACTATGACTGGTGTCTCTAATTGGAATTAACTAATTTTATAATAGTCTTTTTGATTGCTGTTCTTCCATTATTGGGGGACTGAAAGAGTTGAGGAACTTCCATTTTTGTTTGGCTGGGGCTTTTTCTGAATTGCTTTTGTGTCTTTTGTGTTTTGTTGGCTTTTTCTGAAAAGGTTTTTTTTGCATTCATTATTGCCTTGAAAGCATATTCACTTTTTTCCGTATAGCTGTGGTATATCTTGATATTTGAGGAAGACTTTGTAGCTTTTCAGTTGAAAGGGTAATGGATAATAAACCAGATAGAGAGCAATTTTCTCAGTATTTGAAAAAGAATGTTTCTGATTGGATAGGGCAGTGGTATTGACTTAGAACTCTTGATGCATTTTTCTTACTACTGTCCTAATCTGTTCAGATTTTTGTCAATTTATATATCTAGAATTTAAGTAAGATGTTTTGCTTTTAGTTGGTAAAGAGGCTGAAGAAGCTTATGTGAGCTTTTAATTTATTGCTGTCCTTGTAATTATTGTTCATTGTCTTCAGAATTATTCAATATATTTGTTGCTTTAAATACCACAAATAATACTAATAATATGGTATAAAGAGCCATGACTAGTGTATATTATTTACACAGTTTAGAAAAACTGTGCTTTCTCTCTACACTTACCTGTTTTGTTTTGACATTTAAGCACATGCTGGCTCTCTAGGTGTGCTCTTAATTCTGCAGTTTTTAAAGGGCTTATTCCCTGTACTGATGGGTGTATTATGTTGAAGATATGTTAATTGTTAATTATGTGTATAACGGTTAATGTATTTGTACCTTAAAATATCAGTTATAGATTAAGGTACTGCTTTCAATGTTTATATTCATTTGTTCTTTCCTTCTTTTTCCTTTGATCTCAATCTTTGTGATCTCATTAGGATAGCCCCCTGCTCGAGTCATGCTAAGGTCTGCCTTGCCTTCAGACACAGGTTTTAAGGATCCTTGGACACAACCATGCAGTCTTTACCCCACACTGGGCTGATTGTATGCATTACATGAGTTTTCTGGCTTCAGTGTGAGATGAAAGCTTAAAACTGAGCAGAGAAGATGGTGGCACTGGTTGGATGCTGAATGTTTTGTAGCACTGGGATTTGCTCTTCTGAACCTCATGTAAAGGAGAGGTGGGATGTGGAAGACAGCTGAGCTTAAATACTAGAAATGTATTTCTAAGCAAAGTGATGTTAAGTTAGTTGCTCTCCTTTAAGAAGTCCTCTTTGCATTTCCAGTCTTGTTCAATGAGTTGACAGGTATTTTGTGTCTTGTGGCAGGTCCATATCTATTCTCTTGGTATGGCACTCTTTTGGGGAGCTGACCATGAAGTTCCTCAAAGTCAGGTAAGTTTAGATTTGGTTTTGTTTAATATTGCAACTTCAGACTTGATGTTATTTGACTGACTCTGCATTTGAGTTTGCATGGCAGGGTGTCATACTGAGACACTGAGGAGTAAGATGCCTTGCCCAGAATTTTACAGAATGGATCAGGTTGGAAAGGACCACAGTGGGTCCAACCTCCCTGCCCAAGCAGGGTCATCGCAGAGCACATGGCACAGGATTGCATCCAGATGGTTCAGTGAGGGAGATTCCACAGCTTCTCTGGGCAGTCTGTTTCAGTCACTGCACAGTACAGAAGTTTCCTTTCCCATACTTGGAGCTTTTTCTTGTGAAGTCTGGTGTTGTCTTGCAGAGAGAAGGTGCTGATAGCACGTTTGTGTTAGTTTCCATGAAGATACATCTGGGCTGGTCTATCCTGTAATGCCACAGGCTGAAAGACAGTGGTTTAAGCTGCTGACAAAGGAGAAAATAATTTGTTTTGGTTTAGGCTTATATAAAAATAAATATTGAAGTAACAATGTTGCTTTACACATAATAAACTGGTACTCCACACTGCTGTAGATTCTGTGAGTCTGGATTTGGCGCATATAGATACTTACTTTTCACAATGGCCAAGAAAGGGTATGAATTGTGTGGAACAGGGAGTAGACTCTTGCTATGGATTTGTCAGTCAATGCAGACACAGTTGCAGACTGCTTAGAGCTGAGTGTTATTGCTCAATGTGGTTATTTTACACACCCAGCAGAACTCTTAGACTGTCCTGCCAAAACTGACTGAAGATAAATGTGATTCATTATCTTAGTGCTCCTTCCCTGCCCCCAATTAAACTTTAAGAAGTGAATATCTAGAATACTGAAAATAAGGTGAAATGCTTCTGGAAAAGCATTTAATGATGGACTTGCAGCTGTGGGTGAAGCAATTTGTGGTTTGGATGTAGGTTTGTTCCTACTAGTTGATATTGTATATAAGACTGAGGAAGAAAATTTTTAAAGACTTCAGCATTTTAGGTGTTTAGTTCCTAATATTTTCTTTAACAGAGTTGTAGTTGGGATCTCAGTTGTACTTATTTGGAAGTAGCTGCCTGAATGCAGCTAATGAGGTAAAAAACTTTGAAGCTCTGACTATTTAGGGGTACCTGTTCATAATGCCTACTGTCCCTGTCCCAAAATCCCTAGAGTTTTCTTAGGTACCAGGGCTTTTCTCTTTGCTCTCCTGTCTTGTAGGAGATGAAAGGAGCAGTATTCAACAGTAGTAGGAGAGTGCCTTAAAGTAGGTGACTTAAAGAAGGTAGGTGTTGAGAGGAATGTAGGCATAAATTTTAGTCCCTGTTTTCTTTGTTTCTTTCTTTGGTGTCAAGAGTGTGGCAGCAGTTTCTCAGTAATGTAGAGGGAAGGCATGCTCTACCTGCTAATAAAAGATTATTTCCCCAAAGACAATGTGGTGAGGGTATGCCTGGAAGGAATTTGCCTTTGGGACGTTGTCATATGGGTCCTGTGTCCTCTGGAGTTAGTGTTGGCAAAAGGACAGTCTTGTGTATGGCATTACTTTGTGTGTTAATTTGCATGTGCAGATTTCCCCCTTTTTTTAATGTTTTCTGTATTTCTCTGCCTGTGTTGGTTAATGAGCTGCTTCTCTGCTGGGAGTGTGGCTAAACAGGAGATTCATATCTTATTCACATACATGATTTTTATTATTAGTTAGAAGTGATAAACAGATAGATGGGAAAAGCCTACATTAATTAAATCGGGGTGGTCCAGAATGCCTTTTTAATGGTTCACCTTAAGAGTGCTCACACAGGGAAGATTGAAAGATTGCAATTGTTTGAAGCACTCTGTGATGCAAAAAGCCTGACAGTGTTTGTACTTTGTGGGTAACCACCCACTTTGGGAGAGCTGCAGATCAGAAAGCTCAGTTCCCAAGTGCCTGTGGCACCTGAGAACAAGTGTTATCAGGGACTGCTGCATAGCCTGGGGAGGGATATTCCACATTCAGTGTGCTGCGTTCACAGAACAACAGGGACAACAGAAAGACATCTGGATTTATTTTTTTTTTACTCTGTATGGGTGTTGTCCTGCAGTTATGAAGCTCTGCTTTGTTAACCAGTGGCTTGGTTATTTTATTCCTTCCTTTTTTGTTGATACTGTTTGGTGATATCACTGGAATTTGGGATTTGCTAACACATCTGCTGCAAAATATTGGTGAGGTGAGGAACTGCAGAAAATGAGCACAGAGGATTGTACAAAATTATTGTCATGGGGTTTGAATTTTATATTTGTGAGTGGCAGAATGGTCAAAATTAAGGATTAAAGCTTCCTCTGAACCTTTTCCCTTTTGCTTTATTTTCACTTATTCATTAAATGTTTGAGAAAGTCTTTGGTGTCCTGACCTTGCAGATCAGGCAGCTTGGTTAGGCCAGGTCATTGTAGAGTCAGGGTTGAATCCAGAGGCTGAATGCGTCTCTCCTGTTCTACAGCCCCAATTTTTTCACCTCCTAGATGGTTACTTTCAAACTGGCACTCAGATAATGTAGGCAACAAGTCTCATGAATAGTTAATGTGCGTTGTTGAGTGTCTTTTGTTTCTGAGTGTTCCCCAAGTCACTGTTAAAACTGATTCTCCTGTCTCCCCTGTTCTGGTTTGCCACTAGCCCATCAAGCTTGGAGACCACCTGAACAGCATCCTCCTGGGCATGTGTGAGGATGTCATTTACGCCCGTGTGTCTGTACGGACGGTTCTGGATGCCTGCAGTGCCCACATACGGAACAGTAACTGTGCCCCTTCTTTCTCCTATGTGAAGCAGTTGGTCAGGCTGGTTCTGGGAAGCCTGTCTGGGGTAAGTCTGTGTCAGCATCTGAGGAAACAATAGAGGTGAGCAGGAAGAGAGCAAAAGTGCTAATTCAGAGTCACTCTGCTGTCTTTCTTCCTTTTGTTTTGGTATGTTGCAATTTTGACAAGGGTGAGTGATGAAAGGAGAGAACAGCTTCTGTCCCCATGTAGCAGTTTGTGCACTTGACAGTTCCTCCTGGAACATGCATTCATGAGTTTCTCAGGAGGTCATTTCGTGAACTGTCTTCATTGAAAAAAAAAAAGTAGGGAGAAACAGGACAACAAGGTGATGAACTGTAGGGCAAGGCTTAGACTTGTTGCTACTTGAAATGCTTCAGAAATGATTGCTGTGAGTTTACTTTAACTTGAAGTTATGCCTGGCTTTTGGAGAGTTGTTTATTAACAGAAAGAAGGACTCTTTAGGCAGTGTACCAATTCTCTTGCACTTCTGCTCAGCTCTTGAATATGAGAATTGTGAAGGATTTTATTGTCTAATAATGACCAAACTGTTTTTAGAAGTGAAAGAAATCACATGAGCTCATCTTGCAAAGTTACTATTCCTGATGGGCAACTTCTCTCTTCACCTAAACCATTACAGCATAACTTCAGAATAGTTAAGTAATTTTAAGTAAATCAAGGAAGACCATAAATTGTCATAGAATCATAGAATGGTTTGGGTTAAAAGAGACCTTAAAGCTAGATGCAACCTCCCTGCCACGGTCAGGGATACCTTTTGCAAGACCAGATTGCTCAGAGCTCTATCCAGCCTGGCCTTGAACACTTCCAGGGAAAGGGCATCCACAACCTCTCTGGGCAGCCTGTGCCAGTGCCTCACCACCCTCACAGTAAAGAACTTCTTCCTAAGAGCTAATCTAAATCTACTCTCAGTTCGAAGCCATTTTCTTTTGCCTTGTCACTACATGCCCTTGTAAATAGTTCTTTTCTGTCTTTCTTGTAGGGTCCCTCAGGTACTGGAAGGTCACAATTAGGTCACCCCAAGCCTTTTCTTCTCCAGCCTGAACAACCCCAATTCTCTCAGCCTTTCCTTGTAGGAGAGGTGCTCCATCCCTCTAATCAGCTTAGTGTCCTTTCTCTGGATTCTTTGCAGCAGGTCCATGTAAATTAAAAATTTCTGTTTAGAGAGACAGAACTGAAATTCATGAAAAATGATTAATTTGCTGATGCTTCCTTTTTTAATTTTTTTTTCCCTAATGGAAAGGTATGATCTGATTGTTAGATAGTTGCTTTATGTATCTGGTTTGGAAATGCAGAAAGCAAGAGTCCCCTGCATTTGTCTAATATTTGACAGCAGCTGATTATGCCAGGCCTCCAGAAATAGTGCTGAGCCTGAGCTCCACAAAGCATTGTCTAGCCTGTGAGGTATGTCTGTCAGTCCAGTGCTCCTCACTGTAGTGTCTGAAGTCTTGTGTAGTTGCCAAGTCTGTGGTTCAGTGAAGTAAAAGGCTACAGGGCCTTCAGCAGTGGTGCTGTTAAAATAAAGATCCAAATTTTATATCAGACCACAATCTATAGAAACAGCCACTCTAAGTCATTATTCTCCAAGCTGTTGATGGCCATTTCAGGGTAGCAAGTTTTCTGCTTTCCCTCCTCTTGTTTTTGTCAGCAGGCTTCCAGGGAGTCTGGGGTTAGTGTGGCAGACGGATCTCAACCAGCCTGCCCAAGACAGTAACGGTGCTCCCAAGTACTTGTTCTGAAATCCAGTGCAGAGCTGAATCCAGCAAGTGTGCTCCCAGTCTCCTGTCCATGCTGTTAATGAAGGAGTGGGACTAGCAGTTATCCAGTGCTGAAGCTTTGCTCATTTCCTCTGCCAGTGACCTTTTTAATTCTGAATGTGTCACTGCATTGGCTTTACAAGAAGACAAGAAATAAAACTAGCTGAATAGAACCAAGAGTTAACAGAGCAATGACAGCATAGCTGTGCTGCTAGGTTTTTGTGCACCTTAGCCAGCCAGCCCTGCTGGTGTTAATGTTCAGTGCTCTGTATGTGTGTTGGAATTTTGTAAGTTAACAAGAAAAATGTATAAATTTTGTTTTTTCAGAGGCAGAGTGCAACTTATTATTCCAAGGTTGGCATGCTCTAATCTTGATGGGCCTCATGAGAGGCTCCAGGGGTCTTATCTCTAACTGGTCATTTGAAGCACAGCTGAGAGGTCCCATTTGAATGTTTTCATTTGCCATGTTAATATGGTTTGTGAAGGGCAATATAGCCCCAGGCTGATTCAGTCTGTTTCATGTTAACTGAGTTGTATTGTAACTGTGAAGTCTGCTTGATTTCTCTTTCCCTCCTGCTGTCCAGGTTACACTCCCACTATATGGAAAGATCTCGCTGAGAATGTTTTATTGTAGCAAATAAACTCTTCTTTGAATGATTGTACATGTGAAAGGGTTTTTTTCCTAGGGAAGTAGTGATTTAAAAAAAATAAGGTTAAGTGAAAAGTTAGTGGGAGTAAAAGGAATGACACGTGAAAGGAATGTGCCTGAGGAGCTGAAGAGGCTGCTCACAAATGGGTGCATGTGATTTGGCATGTGCAGTCAGTCCTGTGAGGGTACAAGACAGTTCTTCCTGTTATGCAGATAACTCCTGGGTAGAACTAGGCAAGTTCTAGTCATGTTGTAATCATGGAAGATGGTTTTTGAGTGCTTCTGTCCCTTCAGTATGCTGTAGGGGTGGAATGTGTTTAAGTTGTGAACTTAATTTATTCTTAGTGGAAAAAAGGTAGACCAAATGTGTCATTAAATAAAGGTCACACTGTTTAAATATGGATAATTCAAGGCGACATTCTCACTGATGAATCAGTTCTTTATTAAAAAGTTTGAACTCCCATTCTGCACTTAACTCTTTGACACTGACTAATATTGTGCATTTACATAAAAACAATGCTTGTTTTATACTAATATGAGCTCTTCCTACCTTTTGACTTTGTTACTGCCTTTTTTTGCAGATGGATCAGCTGTCTTGTAATGGAGATAGAAAATTGCAGCCAGACAGGAGCCAGGCTATTCGGGAGAGGCTGAGGGGAAAAGGGCTTCCCACAGGTAAGTGCTTCATTGCAGCCCTGGGGAAGACCAGGTTTGGGGAGATTTTGCAAACAAAGAAATCAAATAGAGGAGGACTTACATTCACAGAATTCTGGTGGTTCAGTATCTAGCTAAAAGTTGGTGATGTTTTCAAGAAAATATTTGTTTTTGAATTCAGTCCTTATGGTGGGAACAGGTTTTAAAGGTTCTCAGCCAAATGTTTTGCTTCTGGAGAAAGGAGATTGTCAGCTGACCTGAAAGGAGGTTGGTCAGCTAGAGGAACAGGAAGCAGCTTTCCCTTGGTCCCTCTTTCCTGTGGACTCTGCTCCCTCATCACAGCTCTAATTGCACAAGACATCTCTTCCTGCATCCCAAGGAGCCCTGGACTCTTTTCCCTGCACACAAAGCTCTTTTGCTGCCTTTTTTTTTTTCCTGAAGAGAAGTGGTATATATTCTATAACAGTTCTGCTATGCTTTGATAGTGTGAGGTAGATATGTATGCCAGGTAGGATTGTACTTTACTTCAGGGAAGTAAGGACAGAGGAAGCTGGGAGACCAGGGAGGAGACAGATGGTTGCTATTGGAGGAAAAAGGTTAAAGTGATGTAGGTTGAATGCTGATGTTTGCCATGACTTTTTGTTGTTTAAGATCACAGATGTTGTTTAAGGTCACTGGCAGCATCAGCTCTGTGCTTGGCTTTTCAGACAAGAGGATGTATTCTTCCAAAAGGCTAGTCTCTAATTTTTCTGGAAGAATTGTGGAGCTGAGCAGGAACATTTTATAAGGCATCAGCTTGGACCAGTCTAAGTCATTGCAACAAAGATATGTTGCTGATGTGCTCAAGTTGCTCCTCTGTTCTTTGGCTTTGTGTCAAGCAGCAATGCAGCGAAAAGCAGGAACTGAAATAACCCATGAAGTTGTCAGGGACAATATGAACTGCGGAAATTAGACACAAGTCTGGCAAGGGATTGGTGGTCTTCATTTATTGAGATATATATATATAATTTTTTTTAAGATGAGGCTAGATTATGCTACTGTTTCATATGAAACACTTATGGCAGTGGTTGTCAGCCCTTCCCTTACAGCACTGTGTGTTTAGGAACAGTTTCTGGTACAAGCTGTTTCTTATTTTCTGGCACAAATTCACTGTTCTGACAGCTTTCTCAGGGGCTTTGTTTTCTTGTTTTCTTACTGGTTCTTCTCTTTTTCTCCTTTTTTTTTTTTTCCAGAATACTTCTGTAGCAATAGGGAGATCTTTTGGGACTGGATCAATCTAGTTCACTGGATTCATAAACTGTGTCATGTCTGCCTTTTCTGAATTTCTTAAGAGCTTTCTTAAAATAAATTCTTTCCTTGGTTCCCACTAATTTTAAGGTTTGAACCCCAGAGCCTTATTTTCCTGGTTGTTAATTTGTTAATTCTTTAACCCTATGCTTCCCAGTCTCCAGTGTTGTCCAATAAACATCACTGTTTCTTTACACACCTTTGTTCTTTTGCCTGTACTACCCTATTCCGTATGTTTTTCAAGAACTTTATTTAAGCAAAATGCCTTACTACCTCAAGTTTTTCATTTCTATACCCTCTTTCCATCCCCTATTCTGCTTTTTATTCTGTAACCATAGTTAACCGTGTTTTGGGAATGAGCAAAATATTTGTAAAGTTTTGGGACATGGCAGGGTTGTCTTTAAAGTCTGTTCTCACTGCATTAGCAAACTCTGATTATTCTCTTCTTTGTTGTTTCTAGCTTTCTGTTCTCTAATACAGCTGACCAGTCTTTTGCTGTTTTGTTATTCATTTTCGTAGAAAATCTTTAACTCTTTTTAAATGTTTGTGGTTTGAGGAGTTTTGTTTCTCTGTACATTTGTTTTCCTACCCACAGCTTTGTTTAAACCTTTTAGCAGATTTTTCTTTCTCCTGAAGTAATGCTTGTCCCCAGTCTCTTCATTACTCTTAACAAAAACCCTTTTGTTTTAGGTTCTACTAAATTTTGGAGATCGCACTATTAGCTCCAGCCAATATCTTCGTGGCTTTCTGGGTCAGCATCAGGGTGAATAAGATGTAATGTCTGAAACTTCCTCTGAGGACTCTGTCTTTAACTCAGAGGAAGTAGACTAGATGATCCAATTGCTGTTTTTTTTACCATATTCTCTAACTTGAAAAAAATGTCGTTTTTTCCTCTTATTCTTGGAGACTGAGGCCACTTGGCTCAGCTGCTATCAACCAGTAAGTTTAACAGAGAGTTTTAAGCAACCTCAGTCAAAATTACTTTCTGAAAGAAAAGTTCTCTTTTTAGGGACCTTCATACTATCTGAAGGGTTCTAATTTAATAGAATCTTTACTCAAATAATATTTGTGGAATGAGAGAACCTGACAACCTCCAGACTACAAAGTTGGCTGAATAGTCCTCATCCCTTAACACCTGTTCCTGTGAAGCTCATGGAAAGTGCTTGCATGTGTAGTGTGTTACAGAAAATGTGTGGCAGCCCAGAGAATAAATGTTTGTGCTTCACTCTTCCAGTGCAAACATTATATTATCTGCATAATTCCAAGCTTGGTCTGAAAGGTACAAGTTATTAATGAGATGCTCTTGAATACTTGATTTTTTTCTATTCTTTTTAGGATGAGCTCTCAATGAGCACAACTGCTTTTCACTTACCTGTAGGCTTTATGATATTTTGGTATTATGGTTCTGTCTTCCCCCCATCCCTTGAAGCAGAAAATATTTTTCATGTTTTCTGATATTTGAGTCTCTATTTTCATTTTAAAAAGATGGAAATCACTCATTCATTTGTTTTATGTGTTGCCTGACCTGCTTCCACTCAAACGTTTCCAATTTCTCTGTATCACTGTATTATTTATTTGTGGAACTAATTTTTCTCCTTTTCTTTGGAACCTTTACTACCTTCTTAGCTTCTCCAAAACCTTTCCCAATTCTGCTTCTGTTATCAGTCAGCTTTCCTAGTATGCCTTAATCCCTTAATGCCTTTTCCTAGTAGCACCATCTTCTCTTTATTTTGATCTTCGATCCATTGCTTGATCTTTGTTTTGCTGAGACCTCAGGGAATTGTAATATACAAAACAGAACCCCTCAAATAACCAAACCAGTTCTTGCTGTTTTCAGTTCTGTTTTTACACTGATGTTAAGTACACTGAGTCATGTATTTGGAAGTTGATGAGGACCCAGTGAAATGGTTGTCTGATACTAATGGGCAACAGCTTGCATTTGATTCAGGGAGATTCAGTGCTTGTTATTTCTTTTCCTGCAATGCTGTGCAGATTTGCTGGTGCAAATTCAGTCAATAACAGCACAGATAGCACAGCCCTGGAGCACAGCTGTAAATTTCAGACAAAGTGAGCTATAGAATGTAGTGCTGGTTAAATATAATCTCATAATCTTATAAATTGAGGAGCCACAAGTAGAAGGCCAGATGAAGCTTTAAGAAAAATGTTACCTTTTAAAAAAGAAGCTAAAAACCCAAAACAACTCAGGAAGGCACAAAGTCCTTTTTCCCTGATTTGTCACTGTGCTGTTCTGCTGCTGTTTGTAGCTGAAATAAATGCCTCTTAGTCCAGTTGCAAATTGGCAAGCATTTAATAGGTCAGTAAGCTACTAAGAGACAATTTTGAACCTTCATCTGTCTGATGAGTTAGAAGTTCTGTGAGTCATCTTTTACCCTTTTCTTGGGTTTAACTGCCTCTGAGAACACTTTTTGGGTCAAGTTTAGCATGGGGATGATTGGAGGAGGTGAGGTGGGTGCACATAAGAATGTGTATAACTTTCCTAGTCACTTCCCTAGTGTATTGTAAGTAAAGTAAATACAGTGAGCAGCAATCTTTGCTGGAAAGGACAGAGGACTTGCCTAATGCTTACTGAGGTGAAGTTCTGTTGAGTTGTTGTGAAAATCTTAGAATTCATGTTGAATAGAATATCTGTCACATGGAGAAAAAGCAGCATAAGGGGTATGGCATTTATTGTGAACTTTAGAGTATTGGAAAGTTACTTGGAGAATGTAACTTAAATTGTGCTGCTAAGTCATGCTAAGTTCATGAATACAAGAGATGGTTCAGTAAGAGAGATGTGCTTCTAATGGGAGAGTAGCCAACTAATGCCTTAGATACATGCAGTCTCTGTAAAATGATACAATTTTTCCTTTATTTGAATTTTATTATTCTTAGGATCAGTTTTCCATACCATGTTAATCCACAATTATAATTGCCAGGACTTTATTGTTGACTTAGGATAAATGTTTTGAAATTTTTTCACCTCACATGTTTAAATCAAATATTTTGCTCACCTTATGTAACCAGCTTCGCTATTTTCAGCTATTCATTTCCATCTTTATCTTCAAGATAATTATTAAATTAATAAACAGCTTTGTGTTAATATTCTCCCCAGTTAAATTTTTTTTTGTCTCTTTTGTGACTCACTTTCTGTGGCTATCTTGGTGAATGAGTTTTACAGCAGGGTTGGCTGCAGAAGTAATTTATTGTAAATTAATATTACAGAATGTTTGGTTTTAGTCAAGTCATATTGGGAACACAGTGTTTAGGAACTGACTGAGCCAGCAGAAATAAAAGCAGTAAGAGCTGTCATGAGTCATCTGAGCCAATGAGTTACTTAATTTTTGTACTTAAAAATACCTTAGACCTTAAAAGAGTTCTTAGATTAAGAATTATAGGTGAAAGTTACTCAACTGGCTTCATAAAGTTCTTTTGGTGTGACAAAAGATTAAATAACTGTCCAACTCTTCCAAGCATAAAGCAAGAATTAATTCACTCTGTTACTCTTTGCCACAATTTATCTTTTAAAAAGATGTGTAGGCTATTTAATGCTCAGTTGAAATCTCCCTAACTTGTGCTTGCCTGGAAACCTCCTTCCCAACCATCAAATACCTGAAATTCTGCACCTTGTGTCTTTGTTTGCAAAGTTCCAATTTAAGTTGATGATCCATGACCACCAAGGACAGACCTTTGCTGGAGATATTTCATCTTCTGAAGAGATGCAGCTAACAGGTGTTTTGGATTTCCTGCCATGAGGATCCCTGATTTTAACTTGACTTTTACAATGTGGTAGACCGTCACAAGTCCAATTCATATAATATTACAGTTGTATTCTGACCTTTTTCTCTGCCAAAAATATGTGCTCCATGAATGAAGGCTTGAAATATCATTTAGATTCACCTTAACTGTACACAATAGGAAATATTTAGAAATAGTGATCAAAATTGTCGATATTGGTCAACTCCCTGTTTAATTAGACTGTATGCACTCTCAGGTGTAACAAAAATGGTAGGTGTTGTAAACTGAATGGAAATTGCTAAGGCTAAGTGCAGCTGATTTTAATTTTAAAAATATTCTACAGTTTATTTACCACTCTCCATAATAGCAACAAAAAACTCAAATAAATGAAAATGTGCCCTTTTTCCTATTGATCCAGTGAAGTTGGCTGTGCATTATGTTTTAGTTCCTGATCTGGGTGAAAACACTACTTTTGTTCTATAAAGAAATGGTTTATAGTATTACTGCACATCCTATAGTATATAGGATTACCTCCATGTGTGAACTGAAGTAGCTTAAACATTATCTTGAAAAATGCAAACACACAGACTTAAATTATTAAAAACTGCAGCACAAACTTCTTTCTATTTGCTTGAAAGTCTGTCATCTGTAAATCTGCTAAATATACTTTTTGAACTTTTTTCTTTTAATTTCCCCTGGCTCCTCAGTTCCAGAAAAAAAGAACTGAGTAGGTGGAGAATAACTTCCAGAGTTCAGCAAAAACAAATGAAAGCCAGATGAAGATTTCTTGTTGAAAGAAAAAAAAAAAATTATTCTTTTTCACTCCAAAAGTCATGCCTGTTTTCTTCCAATAAGTGTTTGTGTTGCATCTAGTGTACTGGTGGTTGGCATTGGTGGAGATCTTTTAAATTTAGGTATAATTTCTCCAGGTATAGGGAGCTTCCAGCCTGGTGCTATTGGAAATGTTTCCAGAGCAATGCTGAGGACAAACTCAGAACTCTGAAGCTAAAACAAGAGCAGACACAAAGATCAATGAGGAAACCAATCTAGAGATGCCAAATGCTGTCTCTGTACAGAAAAGCAGCTGTATCACTGAGCTTCTCCTGGGATACACAAAAATCCAGGAAAGGAGTAGCTAGGTGGATCTTTTGCCTACTTGGTTGAGAAATGTACCACAAAAATACCCTGACCCATAAAGCTGAGTGGGAAAGAGCAATGGTTGCTTTTTCTTGCAGAGGTGCCTAGGAAGGGAAGAGGTAAAATGTTGCATTTATGAAATATGAAGTACTGCTTGGCACAGCTCACTACCACTGTTCTGAACAAGATGCCTGGTTTTTTGAGCTGTTTGGTGTTTTTTGATAGGAAAGCTGTCAGTCCAAAGCAGACTGCAAGTTTTTATGCAGGATTTATAATTTGGCCATTACATATAGTGCTTTCAACAATCCTTGTGTCCAGTTCAATTCTTCCTTCATAGAGAATACATTGTTTAGGAGTATTTCCATCTGAAACTTGGATTTTTCTCAACAATTTAGAAAGGAAAAGAGGGGGTGCCATTCCTAGCAGTGAAGCCACAGGCCACATCTGGCTCTGTTGTCTTCTGTTTGGCTTTTAGCCTGCCCCAAAGGGATTGCAAACCCAACTCCTCCATCAGCTACCCACTCATATTTTAGAAACTAACCACATTGTCTGGGGAGAAAGAGTTTTTTCCTATTGCTTTGTTTTCTGCACAAAGATGGCGTGGGAGATGTTTTTTAAACTCCTGTATAATAATTTCCTCTCTTGAGACCTTCCAATCTGGCAGAGATGGTGTGTGTTCTCATGCACGTGTGGGCAGTCTTTCTCTGCTCCCCCCAGCCCCTCTTCCTAACCACCCCCCACTCCCATATGTGTGCATCTACATACATCCACAAGTCAAAATCTATAACAGAGTTGAAAAAGATGTTCTATTTTGTGCAAACTAAAGGAAGGGGCAGGCAGAAGAACTTTAAAGAAAATTGAGTTGAGTTAAGCCAGCAAAAACAGATACAGTGTGTGATAGTACCAACAGTATTTGTGCTGACTTAATATTGGATTAATTGCCTGTATGATCAGGCTGGTACACAAGTAATAGCAGACAGACTGGATTTAGTTAGACAACAGCTCTCTCTCAGAGGAAAATCAACCAGATTACTGTCAGCCTGAGAGAAAGATGGTCTGTGAATGACACTGGTGTAAAAGGGTGTAGATGCATTCATAGCTGGAAACACCAAAGGAAGAAGGAAGCAGATCTATGGTTGTTTAGCAAATGTAACATCTGGCAGTTGAAGGTGTGTGTGGAAAACTAGAGTTTCATTTTAGCACCAGAAGGGAATTTAATCGTGAACTCCTGGTGATTAATTGCTATTTTTATTGTATATATTCCCTCACTATATATTATACACAGGAATGATACAGTTACTGTAATTGCATTTGAATTATTTACAGTAATTATAAATAATTGCACTAATGTAACATCAAGTGGAGGATAAACACCCGAGGGCGATATGAGGAATCAAGAACCCATACACTCTTCAGATGAGCAAGGAGGAGAGTCTAGTGCAACAGAGAAGGAACTGGGGAAGGGGAAAGTATTCCTTTTGAAGTTGCTTACATGCTGCAGCATCTTAATTGCCAATGGCTTGTTCTGTCACCCTCACTGACAAACAGGGAGGCTCTGCTCTGTCCTGTTGCACACCTGGGTAACTGAAGCCTGGAGTAGCTCTGTGTGGTCTCAGGTGGTGTAATTAATGTCTCCAGTCGAGCCGTTGGGATAGGTCTCCAGAGTTTTCACTACCAATACAAACTTTTTTGTTTTAAAGGGGAAGGTCGTAGAATGAGTATTGCATTATAAAGACATACAAGTTCCCTTATGCAGGTTCCTTTTGATCATTTAGTTAGATATTTATTCCTTATATATTGATTTTTGCTAGTGCTGCTTTCCTTCATTTTTCCACACATTTGATTATAAAAGCTGGGGGCGGGGGGGGAAAGCTGAAGAATAAACCACATTATGACTTATGAATTTGGAATTGAGCGTGCCATTCAACTGAAAATCCACGTGTTTAAGAGGGACTATTATTCCAGTCTGCTCTGTTTTGGAGGTGTACTGTTTTTGGGAATCTGGATACATGAGCCTTGTGCTGAAGGAGACTTCCTGCAGTCATTTAGGACTCTTGATCCAAGTAGTGCTGAGGTAGTGGAGGAAGTCCAGGATTAAAAAAGTGAAAATACCTTAACAGTTGATCGTGTGACTTACAAAGTCTGTAATAGTACTTCAAAAAAGGAAGAAGGGATGAGGACAGATTTACCTTATTAAAAACAGAAATATTGGCTTGGACTGATTGCCTAATCCAATTTTACTACTGGTATTTGCACTTGAGTTACTTCTGTGTTGAGAAGTCTTGCCCTTGATCCCTCTGTGCTCTGGTGCTAAAAGCAGCATGCAGTTTTGCCTGGGAAAGTACAGGTCTCAGAGTTCTCTATTGCTGCTTTGTTTCAGTTTGCCCTCTCAAGATACCCAGGCTGTGCACTCCTTGCCCTAAACTCTCCCTAAAATCATGTGTTTGATTTTTAACCAGCTCATGTTGGCACTGTCAGTCAGTTAGGGCAGAGCTTGTTGAAATAACGTCCCGTAGAGAGGGACGGGTTTTGCACAGGTGGGAAGAATTGGCAAGGCTGATAAAAAGCAGAAGTGGGAATGGGGAGAGTAATAAAGGACAGATGAAAGACTTCTAAGAGAATTTTACAGTCTCAAGCCTGAATATTGAGGCCAGCTGTACATTCATTTTGGTACTGTGTAGAAATCTCTCACTGACTGCAGAAGTCAGTGTGGATCTGAGTTAGACCTGTAGAGTGGAAGAGCAGTGTGGAAGTGGAACACCTCCTGCTCGGCTTCCTGGCAGGACAACTCATCTCCTGCCTCATCATGCCCTTGGCTGGCTGAGTGGCAAAGCTGTAGCCATGAGCACTTCCCTAGCCACTGCCCATGAGCCAGTGCTCATGGACTTCACTTTTCTTGTTAGGGAAGGCCCAGTGGATGGGGAGTAGAGAGAATCTCTGGTCTGCTCAGGCAAAGGAGCTTGGGTCTTCAGTGCTTCTGTGCAGACAGGAAATAGCTTCTGGTATATCCAAGTCCACAGCTTTGGTGAGGAGGATGCTCCTTACCCCCAGCACTCTCTTTCACTGACAGGGCTCTTTTGCTGGAGTTCTCACCAGCCCACAGCAAGAGAGGGTTGTGTCTCTGGACTGTGCTGTGGTGAGGATACCCACAGGTTCTGAAAGTATCTTGTGACTCTTTTCATTGCATGTGATCCTGCAACAGGATCAGTGTGCAGAGACCTAAATGATCTTTTGAAGCAGGAATGTTCTTCTGAGTCATGACCAATTCTGTAGCAAGTAATCCTGTGTGCATAGCTGTGGTAGTGCATGGGAGTTGCAGCTGCCTGCTTCTCTTGGTATTTTTCTGCTTTGTTTGCCTTTGTTTTGTTCAGTAAGGACCCTGCATGTAAATGCTTTCAGTGTTAAAGAAGTGGGTGTTTGGGGTTTTTTTAAAGTGTGTAGAGGAGGTTGTTTTGGTTTTTTCCGGCCTAAAATTATCCTGGAACTCTCATTACTGGGGAGGATTCTCAGAGCTCCTTTTGATTTGTGTTCCTGTTGGCCATCTTAAAAAGCCAACTGCAGTATTTAGTTCTTTGTCTCACAAATGACTGAGTTAAAGTTCTGTTCAGGAATGTTTGTCCTTGGTGCATGTACATGAATGTGAAGTACATGTTTGCAGAGTGGGTATCATCCCACTGCTTTAGATGGATAGTGGGAACTTCAAAATGAGCACTTATTTTTAAAAGGCTTTTTTGTGTGTGAATTATACGTATACCAGCCTTAGGATGATGTATAGTCTGAGAATAAGGTAATAATGTAATATTTACTTGACCACAAAGATAATTATGTTTAGTTTAATATTAAAGCTATCTTTATAAAATACAAAATGAGGTATCAGATCCTTTTAGAAGATTAGTGTGTTCTCACTGGAAAAAGCGTTTTTTATTTTCTTGGCTAGAGCATGTGGGAATTGTGTGTGATTTCTTACAAGACACCTTTAGACAATCCAAACCCTAACATTTTATCATCATGTGTTTGCATGGTGGTAGGAAGCAAGGGGCTACTTGGTTGCATTTGGCTTAAATCTTGCTGGTTTAGATTGTTAGTTAAATATCACAGAAATAAAAACTACAATCTAAAAGCACAGCCCTTCTTGAAGAAGTATATCAGACTTGAAAGGTGTTTACACCTTTAAAAGCCATAAGCTTTTAAAGCATTAGTGACTACATTTCCAAACATCCCTAAAGCATTCTGTGAAATTCTGTTTGGAAGGATAATACTCTAGATAAAGATCATCAGGAGCCTGCTGTGCAAGTGGGGCAGTTAATTTCAATCGATTCAGACAGGATTGTGATGCATCCTTTAGGAGTAGTAGATACAGCACAGGGATTACTTTGAACTCATAAGTGCTTGCTTTTGCAGTGAAATCTTTAAGGCTGCTCCTTCTTAAAGAATGTACATGGGAATATCACCATAAAGATGGAGCTAGCTCTAAGGAAGGCATCAGTCACATGCCATGCTGACTCCACCTGGGAAAAAACTTCTTGATTACCATGATATGATATTCTTCAGAGACCACATATTTCATTGATATGGTTCCACCTCTGGCAGTTTCTTTTATTCTGGAAGTAATTTCATGAGAAGGGAAAGGGAGAAGAATTCCTAAGAATTCCTAAGAATTGGCAGATCTGTGTATTAGTGAAACTCAAAGGGTGCAGACTCATAGAGTCATTTTAACCTTGGGAGCTTTGTTGGTTTTGTTTCAGAGTATTCTTTACCAGGAAATACTGTAGTCACCAAAATTAGTCATTAGAGGAAGATCTAGGATTTTTATGATTCCTAAGTACACAGTCATTCTTTTCTTACTGCTGACTCTATTGCAGGGCATCTGTAAATCTGTAGAACAAACCTGGACTTGTTATTAAAACCTGTAGGCGGTGTATTTGGGTGTGAGAGGAATGGCTGATTTCAGATTGATTATTAAGTAGTATTTTTGGTGATAGTCCAGGCTATTTTGAAAATGAAACTTATGAGGAAACAACTTTCAGCAAGTATGTGGTAGTTTGGGAGTTTTTACTGTTAATGCAGAATTACAGTAGGCCTTATTTTTTTTCTTGAGCTTTTTAGAAATAAAAGAAATAGAATGGTCATCATGTATGAAGCAGTCGTATTTCTGCCTTTGTTGACTGAGGGAGCCCTTGGAGCAGCCTTCTCAATGCTTTGTGGGGTAAAACCAATGCCCAAGCGTGTGTTCATCATATACTTAGACTAATTTGTGTTGGACTCCTGTGTATTAGGTAGAAAATTACATATATGAAATGTCTCCTCATTCCAGGAAAAACACTGCCGGTTGATGCGCCTGATGGACACAGAGCTCACTTCTCTCAACAGACCACCCTTAACAAAGGACTTAGCAAGTCTATGGGATTTCTGTCCATTAGAGGAACACAAGACGAGGAAGAGTTTTTCCAGGGCATTTCTGCAGATTACAGTTCGGGTCAGGAAGATGTTTTCTGTCCTCATAGGTGTAAAACCAGTGAGCTTGAGAAAAAAGGTCACCTTCACACAGATGTCCCTCCCAAACGGAAAATATGGGCTTCTTCCACAGATTTGCTTTGCACTACTGACAAGGCAGCTGAGAGGGACCATGCTGGAGGCCCTCACAGGCACAGCCATCAGTGTGAAACATTTACAGTAAGGACTTCTACTGCTGCCAGGAACAAGGAAGCAAGGTACTCTGATGGGAGCATAGCACTGGATGTCTTCGGACCACAAAAGCTGGACCAAACACGCCACATGCCTGAGACATCAACTTCTGCAGCAATATCAAGTGCCTTTGACAGGATAAGAGAGAGACAGAAGAAGTTGCAGCTTCTGAGGGAAGCTATGAATGTAGAAGGTTAGTGAAGCTTTGATTTTCTCAGTATTCCACTCGTCAAACAAAGATGTCTCATTATTATAAAGTTGAGTTCTCTTGTAGCAGTTCTTGAAACAGCTGAGGGCTTTGCTTCATCTTTTTTTTACATAAAGTGAAGTCATTACTCTGTTGTCAATGAAGATAAATTGGTTGTCCAGATCGCTCACTCAGAATAGTTGATCTCTAACCAGTATCAAGCTCATAAATTACAATTAGAAAAAAAAAAAAAAGCTGGTAACAGCCAATTGTCAAGCAATTTTCCTTAAAGGAAGGTTCTCATCTCCAGCTATTCAAGATGGATTTATGCCCCTGAGGAAAGGCAGAATTTAATCTCCAGATCTCTGTTTTTGTGCTGTATAACTCTGGACTTAAGCCCTTAAATATGAATTTTTTTTTTTGGCCTTGTGTTCAGATCTTCACTGCAGTGGGAGCACTTCACACAAGTTCCATCAGTTCATTAAGAAAATGCATGGGGGAAGAACAAGTCTTTGTAATTGTTGTGGGGAAAGTTATAAAATTACCTTGATGCAGAACCCTCTGGAACTAGAACTACATGTTTTATTTTCTTTGATTTTGTGGGGTGATTTTCAGGGGCTGTAAGTTTGAGACAGTTGGATAGAAACTGAGAGCAGAGCTGGATCCTGCTTATGCTGGGCCAGAAAGCATCACTTGGTCATCCAAGGTGTATGGTGCAAGAGCTGTACGTATAGAGCTGGCTCAGGCATTTACTCAGGGGCACTCAAAGACTCATGAGTTAGCCTGCCTGTTGTGTGACAGGAGTAACTGTGAAAACACACCCTACCTTGACTTCCTTCTTCTGCCTGAGGTGTAAACACCTCCATATTAAGGAGAGATGATAAAGCATTTTGTAAAGGTTGAATTTCTGAAAATGCCTGCTCATGCCCTTTGTAGCCAGCTTGGGAGATTCTTGTATTGCAATTAGCATGGGAAGCTGATCCTCTCTTGTGCATGTGAGCCTTTTGTTCCAGAAAGGAGGAGTGTAACTGAAGTGGCATAGGCAGGTTAAAAAGCTGCTGTGATTTCTGTACAGCTGGAGTTGTCCTGTGCTATCAGATCAGCATCTTCCAATGAGGAGTGAGGGTCACGTTATCATTGAAGAACTGAACACAGATGAAAGCAACACTGTATCGTTACCATTGTTTATCTCTGTAGAAGTTTATTATCTGTTGTTATCTACCGGGATGTCTGATGAGGGAAGCTGGTTGGCTTTTGGTTTAAGAGTCTGAAATCAACAGGGTCTATCTCAAGTTTATGAGTCAACTGGTATCACTGGGGATAGGCAGCTGACAGGGTTTAAGAGGAGGCCACTCCCAGCATTGGGAAAGCTCAATAGCCTTGTTGTTCAGGAGTGCAGCTTTGTGCAGGTTTGTGTTGCATAAGAGCAAAACCAAAAGCATGGCCAAACCCCTTGATGAGCAATGGGTTTATCATTCTCATTCGGGCAGATTGGGAGATGGCAGAAAACAAAACATGCCCGTGCCTTGCAAACTGAGATCGGTCAGATGTGTGAAACTACTCAATTCAGAAGGGGAATGGGTGAAAGTGTAGTCAAAGTAAACTGGGGACTGGGCCTTAATAGTCACAGAGGCTGAGGGACAAACATGTACCGGGAAGACTGAGGCAATAGCCAATGACTCACTGCCCATCCTTCTGAATTACTTGCTAGGAAAAAAGTAAAGACACTTTCTCAACAGGTAGCTGAGTTTCAGAGTTTTCTATTTTCAAGGAAGGTGTGTTTCACTCGTGAAGGTGGGCATGTCTGCTTTACTGTTATATTTTAGGCTCTCAATTGTTCAATTTCGTTGGTCAGTTAACTACTTAAAGAAAATCTTTTGGACCAGAAACTAGCTGTGAATGTGAATTTTTAATGAACCAGTTTAAAGGAGTATTCTAGTAAGATGGATGATGAACGCTTTTTCACATAGGAGTTAGTTGCTGTTATGTCTTTTAGGGCTTGAGAAGCCAGACTGGAAGTATCTATTCTGCCTTAGCAAGCAGATTCACAAAAGTCTTAATACATAAAGTCTGCTGGTCTGTTAAGACTTCTTTCCCTTTTCCTTTTTTTGTTCCATACCAATCCTCATCTTACATTTTTTTACACGAGACATGTCTCTTGAGATCTTTTGTAAAAACTCTATTGCCAGTTTCATCTGTCAAAGAAACGAAAAATACAGTCTTGAGTTTTTTTGTGTTACTGTTGTATGTAATTTTGAAGTACTTAGTGGGTAGACAGATATTTCCACATCCAACACTATCAAGTGTCAAGTGTGTGTGGAATTACTCTTCTGACCAGAGCAGCTGAGAGGCATGAGTGAAAAATAGAGAAGGAGAATAACTAACTTCAAAAGTTCATGCACTTTGGAATAAGAGTTCAGTTCAGTTTGGAGGGGGAGGAATGGGCAAGGAGTCACAGGAAACAGGGTTATGGCTGCGTAGCAGAGGAGACACAATCTGCCTTCTCTTTGGTAGGTCTGGGGATATTTTCACTGCAGTTGAGCCCCGGTCTAGGTTACAGCTAAGCCTGTGTAAATTGTATTAAGCCTCTGCTTTTGGCTGTATGCATTGTTTTTCCATTTTTGAATTGTGAAGTGACATTGGACTCTCTGTGAGTTGAACTTGGTGAGATAAAACTTCCCTCCTCAAACTACAAAGGAATTTAAGTGACATATGGCTTATTTTTCTTTACCTTACTTTGGGTTAAGCTGGAAAACTTTTCTGCTTTTCATAAAACCTTAAGGAGCTGACTGCCTTGGAAAAAGAACATGTTCTTATGCACAGGCTCTGGTTTGCCAAGCTTTCACTCAGAACAGATTTTTACAATCTAAGTTATAAACTCATGAAAAGCAGAGTTTATAGTGGGAAGAATGACAGAGCTTTAATTACAACTGTGCTGTGGTACTTTGTAGTGAGCTGCAGACCATCTAAATTGCACTATAATATACTGTTAGAACATTTCAGATTTAGCCTCAAAAGGCTTACAAGGACATGGTCCTTGTGACTGCCTTGCTCTTGAACTTGCTGGCTTATGTTAATCTGCTGTACAGTTTCAGGGTTGAGGTTGTTTATCTCTTCTATACTGAAGATGATTGTTTATGATTAGGTGCCATTTAGCCAGATGGGGCAAGGCCAAGAGTCTGCTATTTGACTTATGGTGTAGCCAATTCTGATCACTAATAAGGGACTCCAAAAGTGTGTGTTAATCTTACCAAGACAGTAAGTTCTTCATCTTTGCCTTTTTCTTCATTCTTGTTTTCTTATGGAGGTTTTGTGACCTTAGAATTTATTAGAGTTAAGAAGTTGTTAGGTGTTAAACCCAAACATCTTACCTGTACCCAGAGAGCAGGTTTTGTTTTTAGTGTTCTTTTGAAACTTAGAAATTGTTGCCTGGCCCCTGCTGATAGTGTCCCATTTCTTTCAGAGAGAAAATAACAATCTGTTACATTTTTCATGCTTGCATTGCAGCTCAAGAGTGTGAAGGTGTCATCTGTTCCCCCATGCTCCAGGTTTTTTTGCCTTCTCTCCCACCAAACTGTCTCTCCTGATACTTGGCAAGTGTGCACACACTCAAGTTTTCCTATCCTAGGCCTGCCTTCCAGTGGCTCAGTAGCAAGGCACAAGGCTGTGAGATGGTAATGGTAGCCTTGTCTGAACCTCTCCTTTTGCTTAGGCAGCTCCCCCCGCCCCTTTGTTTTGGGTGAATGCATGTGACTGTGGTCACAAGGGTTTTCAGGATGAAGAAGAGATGAGAATGTTGACTCTATGATTAGAAGGTTTGATTTATTATTTTATTATATATGTTACATTAAGATTATACTAAAAAGAAATAGAAAGGAAAAGGTTTCTTCAGAAGCTAGTTAAGCTAAGAATAGAAAAGAATGAATAACAAAGATCTGTGTCTCAGACAGAGAGTAAGAGCTAGCTCTGCCACGAGTGGTCAGGAAATCCAAACATCTACAGGAGACTAATTATGGGTCTACCTGTTGCATTCCACAGCAGCAGATAACCATTGTTTACTTTTGGTTGCTGAAACTGCAGCTTCTCACAAGGAAAAATCCTAAGAAAGGATTTTTCATGAAAGATGTCTGTGACAAATGCATAATTCAAAGTGAAAGGATTTATATGTTACTTGACTGAATGAGTATCCTTTTTTAAAAAAAAAAATTAAATGCAGTGTTGTTTATGAGGATGTTGTAAGTGAGATAGAAGCATAAAGCTTGCCCATGTCCTTGTGGAATACAGGAGGACAAAACCAGGTATGAGAGTAGTAATATAGCTGGTTGTGGGTTGAAATAGTATACAGGGCAAAAAAAGATGTGAGGATACTGAAAAAGTTTATCTTGCTGAAGCTCTGGAATGCTGAATCCAGGGGTGGGGAAATGGGGGTGGTTTGAGAATATTCTCAAGGCTTTGCTAAATGTTTTTGAAGTCGGGGACCATGTGAATTCCAGACCTACAAGTTGTGTTTATTCCCCTCTATTTCTACCTTTATTTTTTTCCAACAAAAAAACCCCAGATTATTAAGTCCTCAGATTTTATGGTTTTTGTGCAATTATTGTTCTTGCTTCATAGAATCAGCAAGAAGTGGCAGTAATAGTCTATATTTCTAGAGAAGAGTCTTTTCCTCCTAAGTCTTCTTCCATGTGTTTATCTCATGAAACTTCTGATTAGCTACCTTGAAGACTTATTTGGACCCCATTTATGAAATTTCCATGTTATGACAGCCTGTGTTTAGCTGGGAAGGTTGCAGTTAAAGATTACAGTTAGGGATACTCGAAATGCCTGGATTTTAGGTGCTCTCTTAGTTTAAAGGTGCATTTTTGAATAAGGGAAAATTTCTGCAGGTAATCAGGTAGCTGTTGGTAGCAAATGTATCCCAGTAGATTAAGCCCCAGAGGTTTGAATTTGGGAGTTTCTGTAGAAGTGGGTTAAATGGGAGATTTGATTTAGGGGGGAAAAAGTGAATAGTTGCTTTACAAACTTAGCACTGTGGATTCATTGAAGTGCACATACTTCCTTTTTCTCTAGAATTCTGTGTTCTGGGTTTCTGAGTTCACTGTGGGCCATTCTAGTCATGCACAATGGCACATCTGTTTGCATGTGAAAGCAAAGGAAGGGGCAGTTTGCACATGTCTCTGTGGTGCTGCAGTGTGATTTAAATTCATTTGTAACAAAATAGATTCTCATGTGGTTGGTGTGTCCAGTAGAACAATATTCAGAAATCATTTTAATTAATCTGAGAGGTAGGATAATGGACTGATGCTGTTTTGGTTAGAGAACTCCAGCTGTTGATTTTACTGGGACAAGAGATGCTGGCTTTTCAAGGAAGAAGGTATTTGTGGGATATCTGTAAAATACAAGTACTGTGGCATCAGCGGCTATTACTTTGTGCTGAGTTTCACAGCTTAACATTGGGTAGTAAACCAGCTCTAGCAATTGCATAATTGCACAGCAGAATGGCATCTGCTTTATCTCATCTATCAAGCTTTCAGCAGCTCACACAATCTGAGATTGTCAATTTCTGGTCAATACATTGCATTCTCAGTTGGATAAAACATTTAAATTAAAACAGGCAAACAACTTTGTTAGACAAACTCTGTCTGGGGCTGTGTTAGTTTACATACCTTATCCCAGATGGCATGATCCAGATCCAGAAAACAGGGGTGTCTCTCTAAATACAGGACTCTTGAGTTCCTACCAGACCCTGGCGCTGTTATTGTTAATCTCTCTGTTTTCCTTTCCAGCCTAGCACTAGAGATGTGCGTCCTCTGCAGTTTTCCAAGGCTACATTTTTCTACATTAGATTACATCTAATCTAAGGTACATTAGGTCCTGCCAGGCCCTCTGCACCAGATGGGGCTCCCTGGAGGTTGCTTGGATAGCTGGTGACTTGGACTGCATGTGCAGTACAGCTTGCTCATGTGGAATGTGAGTGGTGGAAACCTTGCAAGTTAGAATGAGCCTGCCCCCCTGGAAGTCTGAATGGGATAGCTTCCTTTGTCAGTTGTTGGATATGAATCCCTACCAGGAATTTGAACTGGATCTCGATGTCCTTCCTGTTAAACCTATACTGGCTTGAATAAGATAGTTCAAGTTTTCTTAGATGAAAAGGGAAAAAGGAAAAGCAAACATGAAGCTAATCTATTGATTTAACTCATGGGAAAGAAGTGAGTCCCAGCTTCTCCTGAAGGACAGTTAATGTGTTTTAAGTGGTGTTATAGTACCACTCTCCTGTAATAGACACCCACCAGCAAACTTCAAAGGGCAAACAAGAGCTCTCTCCCTGTCACGAAACCGTCGGTTTAATTCTGCCGCCTTCTCTGTGCCGCCAGAAATAATTCTGTAATGATGTGTATTTGAAAACCTGGGTATCTGATGTGACTGGTGTTCAGGGTAATGAAATTCCAAGCTGAATGTGGTTCTCTGATTTCTGTTGAAGTTGGCTGAGGTGAGGCTCTCTGTAAGTGACTTGTCTGGGCTTGCGGGTCTCGCCTTGCGTAAATAGCTTGTTTTGTTATTTCATGCTGCACGATGTGCCTGGGAGGTTGTGCTCTGCTGGTTTTGATAGGGAACTTGAAAAAGCACCACTGGAGCACTAAGCAGTACAAAGACAGACGCTCCAACTTGTAATGCATCATCTACCTTTGCATCATGCTTATTTCACTTATTAGTACAAATTCTATATATTCATTTTAGTTACGCGCTCTTAAAACATGCTTAAACTCATGGGTTTTCTTCTATTAAGGAATGAAATCATTCTAAGTGTTCTGTTAAAAGATGTAATCTAAACAGTGAAATGTTAAGGAAGGTAACTGATGCCATTATTTTTGCTACAATGTGCTTTGTGTTTATAAAAGTTTGATCAGTTCGGAAGTCTCTCTTCAGTCACCAAAAATTTTTAACCAAACAAACCAAAAAAACCCAAGAAACTGAGCAAACCAAGGCCATTCAGAATTCCCAGGGAAAATTGTAAAGAGATGAGAGATAAGTTGTTTTATTGTAGTCTCTAGCTTTTGTTGTCATTTTTCAGCTCCTTCCCAGACAGACAGTTTGTCTAGAAGTTTGTCCTTACTTTTGGAACTACTGTATGAAAATCTAAACTTTAATTTGATCGCAGAAATGGGACTTGTGGCCTTTGGAAGGCAATTCTTAATTAGAAGCTTAGCTTGGACATGATCCAAGTGCCTTCTTTGAAGTTAAATCCTAATATGCTACATTAGAATTGAGGAGAACTTGCTGGAGGAGAGAGCATAAATTATTTGGATGACTACGCAAGCATTATAGATAGAATATTCTCAATATTTACATTTTAATGGAGTATTTGCAGGTCTGCAGTGCATATTCTGTCTGTGCCCTGGAAGGAAGGCACTTGGTTAAGAGGGAGTGCAGTGCTGGGGGGATGTATAAGGGATGTACACAGATGTTTGTGTAGGCCAGCAGAGAACTGGAAGGAAGATGCCCCAGCAGCAAACAGTTCCACATCTGTATGTGTTTTCTCTAAACTGAGCAAAATGGATATAAATCTAGAGGATTTACATGAAATTTCAGGATGTAGCTTCTTAATTGCTTTGAAACTTTGCCTGATAGCCCAGCATGGAAAGGCTGTTGAATGCTTCCAGCAGATGAAAAGAATACATTTGCTTGTGTTCTTGGGTTAAGTTGTGTGGTCTTGATTAGGGAGAAGGATGTGGCAAGACAGGAGTGAGGTGCTGTCTCCAGCTCTATTTGTGAGTAGGTTTGAGCCTTGTTGGGCCTTATGTGAGGATCTGTGACAACATTGAGATAAATGGTGTGTGGAAATTTTGCTTTTTGTTTCTTGGTTCATGGACTTCTTGGCCTACAGCATGGCACCAGCCCCTGCTAACAGGATGAGTCAGGAGAAATCAAACACCGTGCAGAGTCCCATAGCATGCCACCACCTACAAACACTTGTCTCGTGGTTTAACTGCATATTTCTGTTTTATCATGGGTTTGGTGTTTTTAAAATTTAATGTCTCAAAGAACCAGAATGGAGCCATAATTTGTGTGCAATTTGAGAAGCTCTGGCTGCTGACTAAGTGGAAAAAAATAAGTCTGTTTAAAATCTCGCGTCATTTTTTATTGTTCCCTCTCCATCATCTTGCTTCAAAGTCAGTTCAGCAGACTTGAAAAACCTACAGCTAATAAAACTACTGGGAAACAAGAGGTCTGGTTTTAGTTAAACACTTCAGTACTGTAGCTCCACTGTTGTGTGTGGATTGATGCCTCACTTAAGGGCTAGGAGCATTTTGAAAACACATCTCCAAAAGCTACCCACTGAATTTGGTTTTTATTTCCCATGGTAGGCAAGTAATTGCTAGACTAGGGGCAGATTTCTTTGTTGTAAAATCCACAATGTTGAAGGTAGCCATTGTGGAAGATTGAAGCAACCTCACTGCTCCCACACAGCCCCAGTGGATTCTTTTCATCTTGCTGTAGGTCCATACTGTTCCTTTCTCAGAGTTAAATGGTAAAATGTTCTTTGGATAAAGTGGGATTTATCCTGCTAAACTGTGCAACTGTGATGGGCTGGTGAGACCTGTTGGTTTCGTGAGTTGATTTGTAGCTTTGCTTACCTTTCCCAGTTTTCTTAAAGATTGCCTACACAGCTCAAGTGAGCTGCGTAAAAATGGGGAGAATAAAGGCTTTTAAAGAGGAAGGTTTTGGAAACAGTCCAAAATAAACATGAACAAACTTTAGTTCTTAGAGTGCTGCATTATCTTACTTCTTTTCATGCTTCTTTCATCTTTGAAATTTTTCCTACTTCTGTAGGAATTCTGTATTAGTAGTGTTGTTGACTAACCTGTCATCTGATCTAACAGAAGTTAAGCAGCAGGTTTATTGGTCCCTCAGAATTTTTCACCACATTTTGTTTTCTAGGGTGCAAAAAGTTGGAACTTCTGATTTCCTTGTTGCAGCCTCCAGAAACATCTGCTCATGTGTTCCCCATTTTGTATTCTTGCATTGCATGTTCCTTGCTGTAGTGACTGGCACTTGTTTTCACAGCAGTTATATGTGCTTTCTCTATATCACTGCTTTTGTTTTCAAAAGCATTAACTATAGTCAGACCAGAAACAGCCTTCTGCAAATGAGGACACCTGAGGTTTTTTGCCTCATTTTGACAGTTAAGCATTGGTATTCCCAAGATGTAGAGACTCTTTTTGTGTGTGTGTGTGTGTGTGTGTGTGTGTTCTGCTTTAATGCACATTCTGTGTATGGTTGTTGGCTTGTGCTTAGGAGAGTTCTGGGAGATGGTTGCAGATGTCAAGTACATACCCCCTTCTGTGGAGTCCTTTGCTCCAGTATGTTATTTATGTAATCCCCTGGGAGTAGGAACTGAGACTGCTGTATTGATTTCTCATCACATCAGTTTAGCTGTTCTGGTTAATTAAATATCCTCTAGGGGCTTACTAATTGATTGTTAATCATATTTTGTGGATGTCAAAGATGAGCAGAATTATAATTTTCCAGTGCTTGCTTTATCTCTCTGGATATTTTTCTTTTCATGTCATAAAGGAGCCAGGGACCGAGTTCTGGTGATTGCTTTTTACATACAAGAGGTGCACACCAAACGCTTGCACCTGGTTTGTTTGTGCAGGAGGGATCTGGTTTTGTCTTGGATCTCAGTGAGGTTTTTAATACCAGTTTTAGCTTGGAAGTGATGTTGAGGGAGGCTCAGAGGAGGTGGCTGCATTGGGATAGTCAGGAGTGGCCAGGCTGACCACAGAACCCTCAGGCCATGGGAACAGAATGGGACTGCCCAGCATCCCCTGGGCATTTGCTTTTAGAATCCATAGCCACAGGCATTTTAAACTGGTTTAAAAATATTTTTTAAAAATTCAAATGTTTGTGTTTGATTTTTACATTATGACTCTTGCTTTCTACTTCTGACACCTTGATTTAAACTTTCAGAGCCTTTGAGAAGGTACAAATCTTATCACAGCGATGTTTATAGTACTTCGAGTGAAAGTCCATCTGTTATTTCTTCAGAACCAGATTTCAGGCAAGGTAAGACCTATGTTTAAAAACCAACCAACCAACCAAAAACCCAAAGAAACAAAAAAAACCTAAAGAAAAAAGTTTGAGATGAAAACCAGACCACTAAAGCCTTTAGCAGGAGTCTTGATAATTGTCCTGATACGCAGTTCTAAGATGATGAAATTACTTGATGTACAGATCAGCATAATGTGCAGTCTGTTCAGAAATAAGTTTGACATGAGGCACTCTGGGAGGGAACTTGGTAGGAAAAGCTGGAAATAATTAACTTTTTACTAGAAGTGTTCTTTTTTAAATAACAGAAAATGCTGCAGAAAAATGATGGAGTTGTTGTTAGTGCACAGTAACCGAGAATTCCAAAAGCTTCATGTGGGACCTCCATAGTATAATTATATCAGTGGGATTTATTATGATGGTTGAGTGGTTTATAATTTATATGCCAAGGATTTCAGTGTAATGCTAAAGTACTACACAGTACAGGCTGTTAGTAAGGTAAATTTAAGTAGTTTATATTAAATCAATCACTTGAAAAAGCAGGAGATGATACGAAAGATTATTTGCTGATGTATGGAGGAAGAATCATCTTTACAGAATCATTTTAAAAAATGGAGACAAATCATTTGATGAAAATTAGGAAAGAAAACAATAGTTAGGAAGCTGGAATGTAGCTGCACTATATGTATTCTGTTAGCACAGAATTCCAGCCCAGCCTCCATGTACTCACTGCTCTCTCAACCTCCTTTGTCATTGTCTGTCCTTGTGCTTACTGGGCCAGAAGCCTGAGGAGCAGTAACAAATTCTGAGGCTCCTGTAATTTCCCTTTGCTTGCTTGCAATTTGGAACAGACTGTTTACGTGTTCCGGTCCAAAGTCAACAACTCCTAAGTTTGTACAGGCAAGATAGAGCTGCCTCCTGCTGCCTTCTGGTAGAAGTATATCTGGGCTCAGTGAAATGACTGCAAAAAAACCCAACTATTTCTAATTCAATGTGGCTTTAGTGTGTTCTGCAGGAGCTCTCCTGCCAGCTCTGTTTGCTGAGGGTACAGTAAGAGGGGGAAGTGAAGTGCTGTGCAAAATCAAGCCTGAAGTGTGGCATCTCAGGTGCTGCCACAGGAAGATCTCCCAGCAAAAGCTGTAATTTTACAAAGAGAATCACAGGTTAATGTATTGCCAAAAGGAAAAAAAACCCCTATAAATTATAATGAGGAGTCAGATTCCAGAGATAATGATTAGAAGTTCAGATACTGCCTTCTTAGCTCCTTTTTTGTGTACTGGATGCATAGTTAACTAGCTGCTCTCTTTCTGGTCTGGAGTAGTTTTGTATGATGTCTCTGCCATGTTTGTTTCAACTCATGGCTGACAAAAAAGATATGTTTCCTTGGGAAGGGGTCTATGAAATTTTGTGAAGTTTTATTGTCATTTCTTTTAGGCCTTCCTTAGTATTCTTCTTCAAAGGTCTGTCAGCTGTTTTTGCTGGGGTAAAACTGTAAGGTAGCTCTGAAAACTGAAATCAGCTTCATAATGTTAATTTGTTTCATACTGTAGTGCCATTGTGCAGAACAGATAAATTCGATTCCTTCTGAGTAATCTCATATGACTGATAAATCCTTGAGGTTTAGATGGATTACTCTTTGTAATGTGTGTGTTTTGTTGCCCAGTCAGGTATTAATTTGTCTTTTGGTTTGCTAGTGAGAAGAAATGAAGTTTTCAAGAGAGATGATGCCAGTGGTGTGTTATCAGGTGCTGATGATATCTCCACATCAAGTCAACCTAATTCTCAGAGAACAAGGTAAACCCTTTGAAAACAATGTGGCTTTTTCTTTATCAAAGAATGTATTCTAAATCTGCAGGTGAAGTTTTTCACTCCCATCGCTGCTTCTGGTTAAGACTATAAAAACAAGGCATGGAATACTTGAATGAAAATAGTGTTTCAGAATTAAATATTGCATTCTGAAGTAAAAGTCTCATGATGATCTGTAATGTAGAGGTCAGTTGGGTGCCTACATTCAGTTCCCATGTTTAATGGAGACTGGGTTGAACTCAGGCTGTTACAATGTCAGAAGGTCAGAGGCCATGTTCTGCTTGGAAATATTTAATTATTTTTAAATCATACTTTTCCAGAACAAAGTTTTTCAAATTACTGATATTAATGCAGACTTATTTGTGGGGTTTTTTTTCATTTAATAACAAAATGGAAGCATGCTTATTTCCTTGAAATACATCAGAAGCAATACGTTTGGTTTGGTTGTTTTGGCAAAGTCTTTAGTTCATGTTTTTGTGTTTGGATTCATTTTTTTAATACCTCAGCACTTACTAAGCAGGCCAATTCAGCAACAGTTTATGCTTTTTGAAAATTACTTTACTGAGTAGTGTATTCAAATACAGGACCCATATGAGTTTCATTTTTCCAAGTGCCATTCACCAGTACAGCTTTAAAAACTAGGTTCTTTGAAACTTTGAACATCACCTTTGATACAGCATCTTTTTAATACAGCAGAAGCATATCTTGCCATATCTATTACATTTTGAGAATGGTTCCCCTCTAAAGGTTTGAAGAGTTTTACTGACATTGACTTTCTGGATTTAAAAGTTTCTTCTGGTCTCTTCTGGATACCTAATCACCTTGGAAGATTTTATCAAAATTATGCAGATAATTTTTGAAGCAAGGGGTAAAAAATAAAGGCACATCTCTTTCTTCCCTTCTTCCCTCATCACATCACAGCAACAAAGCCTCCCCTTGGCAGCTTTTTGCTTTGTATTCTGTAGATCAGGAGCAATATTGCTGCTGTGCTGAATATTCTAGGATATTTATATGGTTTTGGCATATGTTGGAGGAGAATCCTGCTCTATCCTATTAAAGAAACTTGGAAATGTGTGAAGATTGGGCCCGTGTTGGGTGATGTGACGCTGCTGGTGAATGTGTCCTTAAAGCAAAGGGTAAATAGGGCTTAGAGCCATGCTTTGAACATGGAGATGAAATAAGTGAGTGTCTGCTCCTTGCACTATATTGTGTGCCAGAAGTGGATCTGGATAAGGCAGAGTCTCAAATGAACTGCAGGGCAGTTTGAACTGCATCTCAGGGCAGCTGAGCATGAGAAGAGCTCCTTGGGGGTCATGCAGCTTTTGGTTACCTCGTTTGGTGAATTGGTTTCCTTACTACCTGCACTTTGCCTGAGAAATGCAAAGTCATCTAAAAACCTGTATATTGACATTTCTGGCAGGGAAGAAGTGATTGGGTGCAGCTTAACTGAGTCCACACAGTTTTGTTGTCAGGAATATGATATCTGTGTGATGCTGTATGTGTTAACGGTGTCCAAGCAGTCATGGGAATCCTGCCTGTCTTCACATAATATATGTGCTTTTATGGCAGACTTCAAGGGTTACTGGTTTATATTCCATGTAACCCTGATAAAGAACTGTACATGTTTACTTTGTGTTTCATGCTGTTTTAGCACCACACTAAAAAGGCAAATCAGATTATTGCCACTGTATGTACAGAAACAATATATAGATTTCTTATTTGCCTTTGTTTTTTTTTAATTTTGGTGAAAACTGCTAAGTCAACCTTCCTGCTTTGCCTGGAACCCAGGAAATTGCCCATTCAGCACCGTAGTTATGCTTCCAAATAAACCTGCAGTAATTTGTGGATGCTGATAGAGAGCTTTTGTTTCTATTTACAAAGTATTTCAGAAACAGAAAGTAGTATGTGGTATGTAAATGAGTCACATTGTAAGTGAGTCATTGTTGTAAATGAATCAGGCCTATTATGCAAGTGAAAATGCTGAGGTGAAGCAGCACATAGTTTCTCATGGTTTGTTTCACATTATTTTATATTACTCTGTTCAGACTGGTGCCTTTAATGGATGTAATTTGTATATGAGTGAAATCAAGAAGGAAAATATGTTTTGCAAGCACAGCATAGACTTACCTGTTGTACTTAGCAACGGGATGAATTTTGCATGTATGTAACTATACAGTATTTTTTAGTATTTTTTAAAATCTCCTGTATCCTTGACCTCCACTCTGATACTACTGCACTTGCACAAAAATATCATGGTAGGGTACCACAGGTAATTATTTACTGATTTTCATAATTGTTCACCCATTTTTATAGATGAGGAAGTTTGGGTTTTTTCTTAATCTAACTACCAGACAGTACATATACCCAAGATGAAAAAATAAGACTGCCAGCTAGTTTTACTAGCTTTTTTTGCAGACCTACTGAGAAACAGGACAGCAGCCACAAGCAGAATTCAGTCCTGTACTAATACTTAGATTATACCTCTGTTACTAATGTGAGCTGAATAGAAAACAGCGTGCTCTCTCTGTCTTACTACAGCAGCTCATAGAAGATTCCAGTGCTAACAAGTGTAAAAGGAATTCCATCCAAGATGGTAGTTAGTTAAATGGGGGATTTCTAAGAAAATAACTTCATATTTTTATCCAGGACATTGCATGTTGCTGCTCTAAAATGTCCTGTGTTGCAACACACCATGGCTTTTATGGATTCAGAAACCTCAGGTCTCAAAGTAAAACTGGTGATAACAAGTAGTTCCAAGGAGCGGGATCTCAGAGTTTACATGCTTTGGCTGGCCATTTGATTCCACAGTTTGGGGAAGTATATGCAACTTAATCCTTTACTTAAATTTCATCAGCACTGGGGAGCATGTTTCAGTGTCTCTCTTGTGTTCAAGAGACACCAACTGTACTTCAGTACATCTTAATTTTACTGCTCCTGTGGCATATTCTTAGAGCCAGTCTGTTTAATTATCCACAGAATTATCCTGATAAAATTGAGTTGTAAATCAAATAGGAGGATTTGGATTTGAGGGAGGTTTCTTTTAAGAGAAGCAGCAAAGCTGTTCAGAGTTGTCAGAAGATATAACTTGTGCTGTCTGGGTGGGCATGCCCTGATGTTAAATTAGCAGGAGCCATAGACATTCAGTATTACCCTTCTTGTGGTCTGTGACTGTTGTTATCCTTTAAGCTTCTTGGAATGCATTCCTTGTGGCAATGGCTTGTGTCTTGTTTCCTCTCTGCTTCTTATATTCCTTGGTTTTTTTCCTTTTTTACTTCCGTTTTCTTTTTCTTCCTTTACTATTTCTTCCTTTTTCTCTCTAGGAGCAGCAGCTGACATGGATCTCTTCCTTCTGTTGCCTTTTCCTTCCAGTAGATTTCATTTTCATACCCTTCCTACCTTCCCAAAAGGCATCCATCTTTCTCAGTCTATTCCTGACCTTCCCACTGCACTAATCATTAGGGAATGCCTACCTGCTTCCCTTCTTCCAACTTCCTTCTCTGATCCAATACCTGCTAATTTCTTGGTAAGTACACCAGGTGAAGAGGGAATTCACTTCCCCTTTTTTTTTGTTCCAAGTGTCAGCCTTCCAGGTTCGTGCTCCCCTACCATCTGCAGGTTAATAAGCAGCTGTGAGGTTCTGGTTTGCAGTCAGACACTGATGAAAATACAGACTAGCAGCCAAGTACTTGTCTGATGAAACACCACACAAAACACACTTCTGTGATGCTATCTCTTAGGAATGTAATTTAGACTCTTGACTCTTTTTTTTTTCCTTTTTCCAGTAATAACATTTGCATATTCAGAACTTCACGAATGAGCTCTCCTCATTTCAGCAGTATTTCCTTTTGTGTAGGAGAGATGCATTCCTTGTCTTGGAACCTAAAGACTGAATCATGTTGCTCCCTCCCCCATGAAAACTGACAGTCTGACCAAGCCAGAGTTCATTTTACTGACCCAGGATGCTGAAATGTGCACATTTATGTTTGGTGATAGTGCTTATGTACTAAGACAGGAACATTTGTAAACTCTTAGGTTTTTGAGCTTCCTCCAGGGACACCCCACACCCACCCCAATTTTCAGAGAAATTAGTACATGTCAACAGAGATGATAAAACCAACCTAGTGCATAAAAACTTCTCATTGCTGCTGTTGCTGTTTTTAAAAAGAAAGATATTTTTCTGCCGTGGTGTTTTCACAGTAGCAAGTTTTTAGAGAGAGCCAGTTGCAACATGTCTTTTTCAAATGTCTTTGATAATTCATAGATATTTATGTTCAGAAAGTGTTTGTTTTTGTTTTATTTCAGAGCCCATCCTTAGACCTTGATCTGAAGGGTTCTTGTGGGTGTATTTAACTTAGGGTTTTGTCAATATTCCCATATATGTCAATCCTAACAAGTTTCCTCACTGTGAAAAGCTAAGCATGTGCACATGTGTTGGCAGGTCTGGAGCCTTTTCTCATTTCTTTGTCCCTTTAGGTGCATGTTATTCAGTCTTTTGTAGAAAAATAAACAGAGGAGGGAGAAAGTAAATAAATGCTGTGATAGCCTTGCACAGGGGAAAGGCTTCCATTAATATATTTGTTCCATAACTACTCTGTGTGTTCCCTGAAATTCTCTTTGAGGAATGTTAGCATTGTTCTCTTATATTTAACTCTTCTTATTTTAAGGCTGGTTTTCTATGCTAACCAATGGCACTTTAGTATTAAAAGTATTGGTGTTAACTGGTAATGTTGTAAAAAGATGAAAATAAAATTTGAAATCACATGCAGTTTAGCAAGCGTAGGCAAGTGTACTGGCTTGGACAGGGGCATTTTTCTCTTAGCTTATTAACAGATTTGTCACTCATCAAACATATCTTTAGGTTCTCCTAGGAAGTAGGTATATAAATGTAAAGTATTTTTAACAAGTCTGTATGTTACCTTACTACAAAGGGCCCTGTGTCACTCAGTGCACAATTACTCTCTGTTTTTGTACATTTCTAAACCTGACTGCAATGATACACAGGCTTCTAAACATCTTTGCTTTTTCACGTTTTTCATTACTCAGTTTGGGTGGTATGCTTAACACTCAGTTCAGACTTGCCAAAGAAAGGACATTTTTCATGAAAGCCACCTTAGTTTTGCCTGTCCATTTTTGTTTAAGAATTGCCTCTGTATAGTTATGTTAACAGGGGGAGAACATTGCTTTTTCTTGGTTTAGGATTTCTACAGAAGGCGCAATTGATTTTTGTTTAGTTTGGCGTTTGAAGGTGTTTTTCTGTAAGCATGGGACAGAGAGAAGGGGAGTGGAAGTTGGCTGGTTTTTTGTTTTTTGTTTGTTTGTTTGTTTTGTTTGGGGTTTTTTTTTTGATTTCTCAGTTGTTCACATTTCCTAACCAGCTATTTTATTTTTCAAATAAAAAATGGCTTTTGTTTACCCAAACAGGACATGAATTTCTTTCCTTGTATAAAGAATGAGACTGATAGGAGTTTGGGATCAATACTTGCAGAAAAGAAATTGCAGATATGTTGCTGTGTTTTTTGAAATACTGATGCATTTTTTGTTTGTTTTTCGTGTTTTCCTTCAGATTATAAATTTAGACTCTAATTTAGTCATTGGAGTGACTGTATATCAGCCAAGCCATTCTTGGGAATTAAAAAAAAAAGGAACTATTTTCAGCAAAATAAGATTATGGAAAGATTAGTGTATGATATTTAGAATAGTTTAGTATATAGTTTATGACATAAACATTTTTATGTAAATATTTCAAGCTGTACTACTTCTCAGGAGAAATCAGGGAATAAATATCAGGCTCATGCAAGCAGAAAGTGTTGAAGCAATATTTACTTAGAGAAAGTAGACTATTATGCTAGTTTTTCCTTTAATGACATGTTTTTGACCATGCCTTTTTCACAGTCCCCCCATGAACACAGAAATTAAGATATTTGCAAAGCATTAATACTTCTCTTCTTCTGGTGCATCTACTAATTTTGCACTGATTCACTGGGTTTATAGCTGAGTATTTCTTCAGACTGCAGCTGAGCCTTTCTTTTCATATGAATAAATGAGGCAGTTCTGCAGGCAGCTGCAGAAAGCTGGTGTGTTATTTTCTGCAGTGATGGATTGCTGCACAGAGGTAACCTCCTGGCTGACAAATAATGTGTTCAATGTAGCATTTGCTGGCTGGTGTTTGTGCTCTGTGTTCCCACCTAGGGATAAGCTTAAAGCAGCAGAATGTCTTAGGCATAGCTGCTGATGTGTCATCCCCTCTGACCCTCCTGCAGGCAGCATGAAGCACCATTTGAAGGCAAGCTAATAAGCCAAGAGGTGATGCTGAAGCGGCAGGAAGAAGAAATGATGCAACTGCAAGCTAGGATGGCTCTGAGGCAGTCCCGGCCTAACCTCTACCCTGGGGATGCAATTAGATCCTCAATGCTTGACATCACCAGAGACCCACTGAGGGAAATAGCCCTGGAAACAGCCATGACACAAAGGAAACTGAGGGTAATGCCCTGAGCTCAGGTGAACTCTTATTTTCATTGAAACGCAGTGCTGTCTTGACTGAAACTCTGGTATGTGGGATTCATAAGCCTGGTCCTGTAATAAACAGTCATCAGGAGATGAAATACCAGGTGTGTGGGGTTGGCCTACTTTCACAGGGTAAAACTTCTGAGATTTTGTGGCATTAGTGGCTACAGAGCCTAAAGTGGCATCAAGAGATGCTAAAACAGACAGCAAGGCTCGACAATTGCATCAATTAAACAGTATAGCATCCTAACAAAGGTAAGGCATAGGTTTCCTCCTCTGTTCTGTGGTGTTTTCAGCCACTTCATTTGCATTTCTCTTCATGGAATGTGGATGTGCCCTGCCAGCATCAGAGGTCATTAAATGAACAAGTTGGGAAGGTAAAGAGAGCATTCATTTGCCTCACAAGTTCACCCCGTGCAAATCCCCTTTGCTTTCCCAGTTGTCTTGGTATGTGGATGAAATAGGGAATTACACACAAAGAGGGAGACAGAGGTATATAGGTATATTTACAGAAGTAAACAGAGTGTCTGGTGTGTGGAATAGATGATGGCTTGATGCCCTCTGCTGCTGCTTTCCATGAACTGGATATTTAATTTTTTTTTAAAGTAAGGATGGGAAAACTTGAAGCAAGACTCAGGCACTGGTTGCCCTAATGCAGGCTAATAACTCCTGTATCTGTCTCCAGTCCATCACATTAAGATGAGTTAGTTCATGTAGGCTTTAACTAACCATGTTGGTTCCCCTCTCTGTCCTCCAACCCTTAAGAGGTTTTTGTGAAAGTGTTTTGCATATAATACAGACTAGGTAGCAGGTAATTGCCAAATTTTAGCCTTTGGTCCCTCTTTTGCATTTGCAGGGTGGGAGTTAACTGTGCCCAGCCTGTTGTCCCAGCAACACAGTGTTCATTCATACTCTGTTGTGATTTGCAGAATTTCTTTGGCCCAGAGTTTGTGAAAATGACAATTGAGCCGTTCATCTCCTTGGATCTACCGAAGTCTATCCTGGTAAGAAAGGGGCTGTTGAGCCATCTGTGGCAGGGGAAGTGTGTTAAACCAACAAATGTGTTTTTATCACAAGTGTGAATGTTGAGAGATTTCATTTCACAAAATGCAGACTAAGAAAGGCAAGAGTGATGACACCAGGAGAAAAGTAAATGTGATGCTTCTGAGTGGGCAGAAGCTGGAGCTGACCTGTGATACCAAAACAATATGTAAAGATGTCTTTGATATGGTTGTGGCCCATATTGGCTTGGTGGAGCATCACTTCTTTGGATTGGCTACTTTAAGAGGTAAGAATAACTGCTAAATTATTTCTACTGCCCTTATTCAGTACTCTCTTTAAGAGATATTGTGCTTATTATGTCGATGTTAGTCAATGGAAAACTTTGCTGTTCAATGCCCAGTTTCAGAATTATAAATCTGGTCCTTATCCTCCATCTAGTGCAAATACTTGGTTTTCATGCTTTTACCTCTTTCATGTTTGTGGCAGACAATGAGTTTTTCTTTGTGGATCCTGACATAAAGCTAAGTAAAGTAGCTCCAGAAGGATGGAAAGAAGAACCAAAGAAGAAGAACAAGCCTCCTGTCAACTTCACTCTGTTTTTTCGCATAAAGTTTTTTGTGGATGATGTCAGTCTCATACAGTGAGTGTATGAAATTTTTTATAGCCCCTTAAGCCCTAAATTTATGGACAGAAATTGGATATTAATCTGTACTGGAGGACCAAAGGTGGTGTGTGAGTTTTTTTCATGGTTTTGTTTTATACTCCTGTTCTAGGCACACACTGACATGTCACCAGTACTACCTGCAGTTGAGGAAGGACATCCTAGAAGACAGGATGCACTGTGATGATGAGACAGCCTTATTATTAGCATCCTTAGCTCTCCAAGCTGAGTATGGAGATTACCAGGCAGAGGTACATCATCAAATCCACCTTTGATCTTGTTGAGCTGTGATCTTGCTGCTTCATAAAAGACTGGACTGTGCTCTGCCACACGTGCTCTGCAGCTCTGCCCCAGACTGGAAGCTCAGCTGATATGCTCTATGCTCTTGGCAGGTTTTACTGTGAGCAGCTGTTCCTAAAGTCTAACACAGTTGCAGAATCTGTGTGTTAAAGCCTTTTTTTTTTCCAGTGGAAGTAGAGTCAGGCTTGAATATGGAGAAGCTGATATGAATTAAGCTGTTGGTCAAGATTGAGATTGTGATTCCCTCCCCTTACTCAGAATCTTATGATTCTCTGAGTTGTAATGTACAGTTGTTTGTAAAAATGAATGTTTGTGCTTCAGTTGTGCTCATAGGGCATGGAAGTATGTGGAGGTGCCATCACAAAAATGTTTTGTGTTGCAGGTGCACGGCTTGTCCTATTTCAGAGTAGAACACTATGTCCCAGCAAGAGTGATGGAGAAACTGGATCTGTCCTACATCAAGGAGGAGCTGCCAAAACTGCACAGCACTTACGTGGGTGCCTCTGAAAAAGAGACAGAGTTAGAATTTCTGAAGGTAAGTGGGCAGCAGTTGGCTTCCTTCATCTGTGGCTTAAAAATTCCCTTGTTGGAATGTGGGTGCATGGACTTCAAGTGAAAGCACAGTAAAACAACTCAGGCTCTGAATTACACTGAAAGGAAGAAAGCTGAAAAGATTTTGTCCAAAGGACACATCATAACAAGCCAAAAGAAATTGTAACAGATGGGAAGTTCTCTCACTTTTTCCCAATCAGTAGCTCAAGCTAGCTAAAAGCAACTACTAATCTAAAGGAAGATTTTTGTTTGCTCTAAAGGAAGCACTGTTTATGAGGCAGCACACCCTGTATTCCCCATGCATTTTGTGCTTTCTGTAGAGGGAGAAAAGCTCATAAATTACAAAAAGATTTGTTACAGCTAGTACTTTGTGTGATCCTTGGTATGAAGCAAGCTAGAAGTACTGCCAAGGAGAATTTTTTGTGCAGGTTCTATGTAAGATGATAGGAAAGCCATTATCCATGGATATATTTGGATTATTCTAAAAGGACTCATTGAGAAATCTAATTATGATGTTTGCTCGTGGGATAATAATCAGATTCTCCCTTGATCAAAATGAGTTCAGGGAGCGAAGGATTGCTGTTGAAACACCAAATAATCATTACACTGTAATTCCACAGCCACACTGCAGTTCCACCATCTCTGAGTATGTGATGGAAGAGGCACTCAGCTTTGTCCATTCCAAGTCTGTGGCTTGTTTTGCAGAAGTGTTCCTGTAACTTAGCTGCAGAGAACAAAGCAGGGGGACAGGATCCTGGCTAAAACCTAGCCTGGGTTTGGGGGTATGGTGGGGGGAGTTAGCTTCCCTTGTTTGATTCATTCCATCAGTCCCTTACACCAGTACTGAAGAGACAACAGGGGTGAATAACTGGGACTGCAAAGTGCAGTTTCATTCCCAGTGAAAATCTGAGAGTGAAACTGCATATGATACCTTAATATGGTCACAGAATTGCAGTGTTAGTTTAATTCTGCTTTTACAAAATGTGTGAAGTACAAGTGCATCTGTCTGGTTACGGTTCCTTGCTAACAACTGCTTTGTGCAAGTTTGATTTACTCACACGTGTTCTCTGTTTGTGCTTTCCCTGTTTGATTTTAATAAACATTGGGTTCATTTGCTGTAGTCTGGCAAGTCAAGAGGTACCACCAAGTCTTAAAACCCTCAGCTGATGTGTGTCTGTAATAATAGCTGTAAGCTGTAAGTGGAATCACCAGGCAGAGAGGATTATTTTGCTAAAATCTATATATTTACATGTACACATTTATAGAGAGATATATAATATTTCCATATAGTGCTATGGAAACTTGTAATGGCCCTAAAATTCGTACTCATAGAAGTTTCATTGCATTGATCTGTGCAGTTGTGTCAGAGGCTCACAGAATATGGGGTTCACCTTCATCACGTGCTGCCTGAGAAGAGATCCCAAACAGGAATCCTTCTGGGAGTGTGCTGCAAAGGAGTTGTCATTTTTGAAGTTCACAATGGTGCACGTACACCTGTGCTGCGCTTCCCGTGGAGAGAGACGAAGAAAATATCCTTTAGTGTGAGTTGCTCTCTTTTCCTCTGTGTGTACACATCTATATTTGTGTGTCCAGTTACTGTGAGTTTTGGTTGGTTATTTTTGCAAATTAAGCAGCTGCTTTACAGCATAGTCTGACTGTGTTTTGGATGGCTGTCATATTATGGGATTGAAATAGGAGCTTTCATGTTTGGAAGGTTTTATTTTTTTCCTTAGCTTGCATGGACAAGCATAGTGAAGGAGCACCAGACTGAGAATCCTGCATTAGAGGACTGGGTACAGGCAAATACCAGTACTCAGTATAATTAGGAGATGCACCTATGTTGCTTTCAAGTTATATTTCCAAGAGTAGTTAAGTTAAATGATAAAAGATAACAGGCTGACACTTGATCAGGACAACACCAGCCAAGAGTGGGTACACCATAATCTGGTGATCATGTGTCAGTTTTTAATGAAGCATTGAGCTTCAAATGCTTACCTTTGTATAGGTATTGAAAACACTTCTAATTCTGTCTGATACCTTATTGAAAAGCTACAGCTTATTTCATCTGTGAGATGGTTTTAACTAGAATGGATAAATTCTAGTTTAAAAATTACTGAAAATATAAGTTCAAGATCTGGAACATTAACTGAGAGATTTGGTAATTAGATCAGCATGTAGTTATTTTTCTCTTAAATGGCAGCATCCCTTGTGACTTCCTCAGGGCTTTTGAAAAACCCCATCTTGAAAAATATAATAGTTCTGGTTGTCATTACTCAGCACTAACAGTAAGAGAGACAGATTAAATAATAATAAAGCACCTTCTCATCTAGCCCAGGAGTAGCTTTAAAGAGCTACTTTATAAATCTCACATTACCTTTGACTCCTATTTTAATAGAAATCTCTTTCATCAGTGCATTTTGCTTCAGGAAGGTTTGAATGCTGCAACTGTGCACAAGCAAACACAGAATTCTTTGTAGGCTAAAAGAAATAATTTGTCTTTGACTTTTTTTCTTTCTCCATTGTGTAGAAGAAGAAAATAACTTTGCAGAACACATCAGATGGCATCAAGCATGCCTTTCAGACTGACAATAGTAAGACTTGCCAGTACCTTCTGCATCTCTGCTCTTCCCAGCATAAGTTCCAGCTACAGATGAGAACCAGACAGAGCAATCAAGACACTCAGGACATTGGTAAGGACTGTGATACTGTGTTAGTTTGTATTAGCAATCTATATGTATTTTTGTAAGGAGGAAAACTGAACTGGAGCTTCAGTAATTGTGCTGAGTGCTGTGTGTGTGTAGATCTACATTTAGAGGGTTTATACTATGAAGAAACCCCACTAGCTAAGCTTGCACATAAGTTAGATTGTTTAGATTTTGTTTAAGGGGTAGGAAGGGAGTTGGGAGAAGACAGAAAAGCTGGCACACAGCAGCTGCTCTAGTCTAAAAGGAATCTAAAAACAGGTCACTAATAGTACTTCCTTCTTTAATTAAATAAAGGCTTTTGCCTTTTCTTTCAGAAGTATCTTGAAAGTATTTCAATAACAGGACTTTTACCTTTTGCTTAATGTGAAAGGGACTGGCTTGATAATGTGGAATTAATGGTGTGATCATGGGAGTGCAAGTAAAATAGGGGACATTCCATGATGCTCCATCTCTAAGCTGTGGATACAGTTGTCTTTATTTTGCTTTGTGTTGGGTGGACCTGGTAAGGAACAACATGGATATTAATCTTTCCTTCATAATTCCCATTTCCTTCATAACTTATGTGCATAACAGAAAAATGTAAAGGCATTCTTTTTTTTAGATAAAAAATATTAATTGGATAATGTAATCAGTGAAAAAACCCCTCTGTACAAATTTCTTCACTGATTGGAACAGAGCTCACTTGGCTGGATGGCCTTCAGTGGGGTCTGGAAGTGCTGTTTTGGTCAGTTTGCCTGCTCATGCTCTCTTTGTTCCCTGTTATCTGTCTGCATTCCAGTTAATCCAGACTTCCACCAGTGTAGCTGGGATGAAGTTTGACCACATTGCTGTGGATATTGTGATCTCTAATTTAAAAAAGAAAAGAAAAGAAGGAGGGGGGTTGGGAGTGGGAGTGGGAAAAGGCTTGTGGCAACTATCCAGCCTTTTTTCTGTTCTGTTGGGCTCAGCCAACTTCAGGCAAAGAAATAAGACCAAGTGACTTAAAGCCTTTTTACCATTCTCTGATTTAGAGTTTGCTTATCCTGAATTGCAGAGAAAAACAGGAAAGGCTTTCTTGGCTAGGCAAACTTGGTTTCTTTTGACAGATGGAGTAGGTGCTGTGCTGTGGGAGTCTGGAAAACAATAATTTGCTTCTGTACAGTGCAGATCACTTGGAAATCAGAGGTGTCCCAGATTCCACCAATCACTTGTAATCAGAAGCAAACAAATCAGCATTATGGTTAACTCCAGCACACTGATTATTAAAAGTAAAAACAATTGAAACAAAAAATTTGCTGTTGTCGTAACTTTGCTAAATCTACATTGAACCCTTAATATGCCAGTAAAAGCTGGCACTCAGCAAAATAGTAAAGGAAAGGGCATACATAACAGTAAAGAAAAGGGCATTCTGGAAAATGCTGGAAATTCTAGATTCCAGAAAGGGCATATGGAAAAAAAAAAAAAAAAAACAAACAAAGGAGGGTTAAGTCAACCTTACAGATGATGAGTTTTGAGCACATGAGAATTTTCAGTTACAGAATTGGCAGAAGGTTTGAAAAGCCTAATGCCTATATAATATAGTTAATGGTGTGAAAGTATTCATCTGAAATCCATAGAAATTCTGTTTGATGTTCTCAGAGGGTAAATAAAATGTCAAGAGAAGAGATCTCAGCACATTTTATTAGGGTACTCTTCCTCATGATGGCAGCACAGCAAGTGCAGCTGTCATTGATGCCTTCTGTCAGAGTCAGGAAATTCGGATTTGTGGATTTCTGGTCTGATTGGGCAAAATCATTCTTCTGTAGCTTATCTAGTCTGGTGGCTGTGGCTAGAAGAGGTGTTTGGTGTGGGTAAGGAAGTGGTAGTTGTATGCTAATTCACCTGATGAAAGGACAGAAAAACATACCTTCCACAACTAAATCTTCACCATCTCTATGCCTGTCATACAGAGCTTGAGTTACTGTGGCAGTTAATTCCTGCCTGAGGTATTGGAGGCAGTAAAGTCTTTTGGAATGGTAGGACTAAGGCTGCATTTGTCAAATACACTCTTTTCTAAATGCCACGGTATTTACCATTAAACCTAATGGGTGATATGTACCAAAAAAGTCTAATTTTCTCTTTGACTTACAGTGCAGCTTTTATAAAGCAGCTTTTTTTCTACATGTATATAGTGTTAAAAGCCCCCCACTGGTTCACCCTAAATCAGAAATATATATGCAGTTGAAGATTGCTTTTCCTGAGACTTCCCTGTGAACTGACTCCAAGACATCAGTGAAGTTTATGAAGGGTCCAGGTGGCCTGATTTTCCTTTAAAGTATCTAACCAGCCAACCAGTTGCCAGAGCTTATCAGGTTCCTGTGTGAGAGCCAAGCCACCACAGCCTGCTAGCCTTAGGAGGCTGTTAAGGTAATAGAAAGGAGCCCTGCTTAGCTTTGCTCTGAATTAAGAGGGGTTTAGGCTAAGATGTATTATCATGAATTTGCTTTCAGCTAAGAACATCCACCCAGACAGTTCCCACGACTCAGCTGACAGTAATTTAATTACAGCCCAAGACCTGTTTCTCACTGCTGCTTAAGGGAATCCTTGCTAATGAGTCCAAAAGTCTGGCAAACCTCAGTCAACACTTTCTGTTTTGTGCTAGGATGTTTGTGGCAGGGAGGTCCTTAAGTGCACCTGAGTGCACTGGTGCTCTGTATCTGGGCAGAGATGCTGCCAAGCCCTCATGGCCTTGCAGCTGTACTGTAAATGTGGAGGGGCTCATGCCAAGAAAACAAAGCGATGGATGGATGGAAGCATCTAATAGTGTGTACATAGGGGAGACCTATTTGTTCAAATCCTGGAAAAGATTTTTATTAAAGGAAGATGTAGTGTTCCAGGTCACTTGGCTTGAGGATATTATTTGTTTTGCAGAAGGAGATGATGTGTCTGTGTCTAAGGCACAGCAGCCTGGCAGGGAATATGAGTCTTCATGCTAATAAGAGGATAAATATTCAGTGGTTTTGGACTTTGCGTTAGTGTAGTGTCATGAACTGCAAACTTTGCTTCCTGAGCAAACCCCATGGTGGGTGATTATATATCTCTGCTAAGCATCTTGAGAAAAAACATTTTGTGTGAGTTGGTTGTTTGAAAAGCATACTTTGCACAAGGTGGTCACACCAGCTCTACCAAATAACTTTAATTGTTTGGGTTTTGTTGATTTGTTGGGTTTTTTTTAATTTCCACAGAAAGAGCTTCATTTAGGAGCCTGAACCTTCATGCAGACTCTGTCAAGGGCTTCAACATGGGCCGAGCCATCAGCACTGGCAGCCTGGCCAGCAGCACTCTGAACAGACTCGCTGTCCGACCCCTGTCTGTCCAGGCAGAGATCCTGAAGAGACTGTCCTGCTCTGAGCTCTCGCTCTTCCAGCCACTTCCTGGCTCTGCAAGGGACAAGAACGAGAAGAGTCCATGGGAGGAAAGGCCCAGAGTTATGAGCAAGTCATTTCACGATCTGAGTCAGAGTCACATCTCTGTTTACCCCCCGAGGAAAAATGTAATTACTGCTTTCGACTCTTCCCCCAAAAAAATAGAAGATATCATGGGAAAGGTCTTTCAGCAAATGCCAAAATTTGATACTGGATCAGCAACGGGAGCATTAAAACCGAGCAAGTAAGAGTCTCTCTGACCACCCTGCAGTATCTTTGTGTACAGTCAATGTACATTTTGCATCAGTTTTGATTTATTATTCATGCCATTATTTTATTACATTGATCCTTCCCTCTCCCAACTTCCTCTTCCCTCTGTCTGGTTCCCCTTCTCTCCTTCTCCCCTTTAAGTTCAAAATCTCATGCAGGTTTAAGTAGAAGCCCTGAAAGAAAGAAAAATGAATCAGACTCATCATCCATTGAAGATACCGGTCAAGCCTATGTTGTAGGTCAGCATGCAAAAAATAATATTACTGTATTTACTAACAAACTTCTAAAATTGCTTTGGGTGTAATGCTTTGATATGTTTATTAACTGATGGTAATGTTCTGATTTGAAAGTGGGAGCAGAGTATCACCTGTTAAAGCAATCCAGGCCATAATTGCAGTGAATCCAAAAAAATCCTCCTTTGGTCAGCACCAGTCTGTGCACAGGGGTGTAAAGTAAAAGCTGTAGCAGAAAACAGCTTCCAGGTTATCACTTCAGGGTGCCATTTGGTTGTATGGATCTTTTAATAATTTGCTAGACTTCAGTCTGTTTGTGAAGGCTGAACTTTTTTAGTATTTTCTGTGGAAAGGATGTCAGGAGTGGTTTTTTGGAAAAGACTGCTTGGCATCAGCTGGGTATTGGCCAGTGCCTCTAAGTAGTAGCTCCACACTTTGGAGTTTTTTCTTCTTTTTTTGGGGTTTTTTTTCAGATATAATACATTAGTTAAATATTTTTTGTAGTACACTGGGTGTGTTACAAAAACACATTTGTAGTGAGGTAAGCCAGATGCACTTACTCCATTTTCTTGGCAAGGATTGGAATGCACACAAGTAGTCTTACTATTAACTAAAAGAGAGAGCTCACATTAAAAAAAAAAAAAGCCAAACATTCAGAGCAGCTAAATAGACTTAAACTAACACTGGGTTATTAAAAGTGATGTTTAATATCTGTGTGTTACCAGTTTCTGGTTCTAGAAGGTTCCCTGTTATAGCAATAGAAACTACAACTGAAATATTTGCAGCCTTAGCTGCTGGTTGGCTTTCCTGTAGTTACAGGACATAAGAAAAAGTGGAAGATGGTTAAGTTTCTGGGGATGGGGTCATTATAAACGAACTAAAAAAAGGCAAACAAAGCAGTGTGTGACATCCCATGTCTGTTCCCAGTGCATTTGGAGCCAGGACTGACTTGGGAATGATGCATTTTCAGTGCTGAGAGCATAAATGCTGAGGAGTGAGATGAGGTGTGCAGGTTCTGTAGTGTCTGATTGCAGCCATTTACTCTGTACCTTCAGTTTTGTGATTAATAGGATTATGTGTTTGCCCATAATCTTCTGGGCAGCAGTTCTGGTGAGGGTCTTAGCCACATGTCAGAAAGTCCTACTGGATCATACTGCCTGTGCTGAGGGACATAGGTTCTTTGCATGGTGAAACACATCAGATGGAACTTTGGGGTTTATAGGTTTGGAGAAGGTCAGGGCTGCTTTCTTAAGAAGCTTGAATTATCTTCCCTCATTTATTTTCATATATTGGTACATTTATTATTTTATCCTCTAAAGTAGGGCCACATTTGTTTGGCTGTGATAATTCCAAAGTAAACATGATTCTAATATGCCAACAATTTTCAATAGCAGTAGTTCAAATTGTTTGTTACTGCAGCAGCTTATTTGTTCCTTTACAAAATCCTACAAGAGTCCTGTTGTGTTGGTTTATTAGGTTCAGCATATTCAATATCCAATATTGTTAGAAAATTTAGTCTTTGACTTCATTGCTCAAGATCCATTACTTTTATCTGAAGTTAACCATGGTCATAAAGACCAGACCTCTGTCCTTCCTTTAATTCGTTGCCTTTGCATGAGCTACCATCCATCTGAACCTTAAACTACACTAGAGCACATGAGTAATTTGGATTTGCTAATACAAAGCTAGTTTTATGTTTATTCATTTTTAAAAGAAGTAGTTTGATATTGTGAATGAGCTCATGTGACCTGTGTAAAGACTGAAATAATTCTTGGTAGCTTTTGTGTTTATAAAAAATTGATAACAGTGTCTAATACTTCCATGCATGTCACAGGTGTTAGCATGAATACTTCAGAAAATCTTCTGTCATCAGCAGCACTAAAAGAGAGCGGTAAGTTGATAAGTAATTAATTCAGTCAGTTTGTCACTTGCAAATGCTTCACTGTTCCACCTGTCCTGTGCCTTTGGTGTTCTTGAGTGCCTCTGCCAGTTAGCTAGATAGGACCTTTTCCTAGTATTTCCTTTCTTAGTATTTATTTTGGATTGCTTCTTGGGGGGGCCTTTAGACATCTGTGTGTAATATTTTTCAGATATGAATAGTGTCTTGAAGGGTGAAACACTTGAAGGGTGCTCTTTCCTATCAGAATCATGCTCTTGAAAGCTCATTTCCCTTAGGAGGTTACTGCTTCTGTGTTTTCTTTTTAGTTCTTTCACTCTTTAGGCTTGATGTGGTTTTCAGGGAGAAAAGACTCCTTTTCTAGGTGATGTGCAGTCTGCTGCACTCTCCTGCATCACTTGTTCTGTGTTTGTACCAGTGTGTGGAGCTCATTAGGTTTCTGCAGCTGTGTCTCTTCCACTTAGGGCAAAAGGATCCCAGGTGCTCCTGGACCAAATGAATGCATTCTCTAGGAAGCAAGTCCATGAGTTCAGACTTGTAGAATGTCGGTGTTTCCTGAAGTTTCAGGAGATTTGGCTTGTTTATTTGTTTGTATTTTGTTTTGTTTACTTGTGGGGTGGGATTTTTTGGTTGGTGTTTGTTAGTGGGTTTTTTTTCTTCACCAAATTATTCTCCTTGGGTCTCTTAAATGCCTGGGTCTACTCCAGCCTGATGGGAAGCCTCAGGAGTCAGAGTTGCATTGTGAGGATGCGCAGATTTTAGAAGAGGTGGAATCTGCAGCCTGTGGAGTTGCGAATGAGGAAGTAAATTGAAGCAAGAGAAGTTTTAGTAGATGTTTCTAATTTTGGTTGCTTTTTAATGAAGAGACACCATTAAGAGAACTCATTGAGTAGCCTTTCAGTAATTTCATATAATGACCCTCAGTTTCAATTTTACCTATGTGTTTGCATCCTCCCTACCTATGAGCAGAGCACATAAACACAGATCTAAACATTTTCCTGAATTAAGACTAATGAAATGAAAGATTCTAGGACTCAATGATGTTGTCCCTCCACGAGACTCTGCCAGCTGCTTTTCTTAGGAGGAGTAAAAGATTTTTAACTGCTGAAGATGGAAGTGGGTTAGAAGGGTTGTGGAGATTTTTTTCTGTGTTTAGCCATGGCTTAGAAGATGAAAGTTGAACCAACCAGATCAAAACAGCTTTTCAAGTTATCAGAGAAGTAATATTTTCTAATGGAAAAGAACTTTAAAGTAAACCTGAAGGGAAGTGTTGAGGTAGTGTCTGATCATGAAATGTTGGCTTTACAGTTGACTCTCTTCAAACAACACAGAACAGAGTTGCCACACCAGAGAGAGAGATCACTTTGGTGAACTTGAAAAAGGATGAAAAGTTTGGCTTAGGTAAGTGGCTTTAAAATTGTTGACATGTATTTCTAGAAGCCAAAAGCAAAATAAAGTTTTGTGGTCTGTGTTTAAGCATTTATTGTAGAAAAGCAGCACAGGCAGTAGCTGAGCAAAGCAGTGCAGGCAGTAGCTGGATTTTGAAGGCTTTTAAAATGCAGTTTCTGTGATGTTAAGCAAGTCTGTTTTTCAGTTTTTCCATATAAGTGTAGGATAATATTGTGAACTAGTCATCCTTGACGTTGGCCTTTTAAGTTTATCTCTGTTTTCAGTGTAGAATTTTGTCTCTGTGGAACCTCACAGCTTTGAGCTGTGATAAATATTTTAAATGAATGCTTTTTTTTAAAAAAAAAAGACACAATAAAAGCATTATGTGCTAATTGTGGAGTGTTTTCCTTATTCCTGTATTATCAGATGAACACTGATTTGATGTTTAAGGAGCCTGGGAGATGAGATATTTGCATAACATTTCTTTCTCTGCCACTGAGTTTTTTGCATAGGCACACATAATTTTTCCTTGTATGAGTAATGAAAAATTTTATGTCAGTGTTGTGCTTCAGGAAGACTCTCTAAAGTGTCCTTAAGGACATTGTTCTGTCATTCAAAATCAGACTGTAGTGTAAATTTGAGAGGGCAAAAAAGACTACAAGACAGTAATACTTAGTGTTTACACTGCACAGTAATGTATAAGTTGAGCAGAAATGAAAAAAAAATTCAAAGAAATGTACTATTTCTCCTCTTTCTTCCCTATGCAATTTATGGTAGTTTGCTGTTTAAGCTGAATAGAGAAGACCTGATATCTTCTACCTTTTTCCCCCACCTCTGGAACATTTGTCCCAGGTTTATGTGGTAGAATGAACAGAAATAGATTACAAGCCTCAAAATAAAACAGAGCCGTTGAAAACTTGTATCTTAAGACCAGGGTCAGACTTCTTTGTGAAACATCAAACAATGGAGAAAACCAGAAATTTTTATGTGATAGAAAACAATCTTTATCTGCTCAGTGAATGTACATTTCATGTCACCTGTTTGTGTGTTTCTCTTGCCAGAGTTGTCTTCTGTAGCCTTTGCTGGAGTGTCCTGAACAGACAGACAGACAAAGTCTAAATCAGTTGCTTCAAACAAGAGTATACAATAAAGCTTTATCAAAAAGCTTTGCTGTCTGTTTCCATGCAGATTTAAATTTGAGGTGTCTGGGGTTTTTTACTTTACATTTCTTAGAATGACTAAGTTTTTGTTTGTTCTAGAAGATGGACTTGTGTTAAGTTACACGGTGATCACTGACATTTTTCCTGCTTTGGGCCTTTTCTTCATAGGCTTTCAAATAATCGGTGGAGAGAAGACAGGGAAACTTGATCTGGGAATTTTTATTCATTCAGTTATTCCTGGAGGGCCAGCTGATTTGGAAGGAACTCTAAAACCAGGTGAATAGCATAAAATTCCATCTATGGTTCTGGGTATCACAGTTCCTTACAATGGTGACCTTCAGTCACCTTCCAGACAATTTCTGAAAACTAGTGATGCTTCATTCTTAGACTGTACAAAAACAACAACCTTACAAATCAATATAAAAATGATAAAGCTTGAAGTAGCAGAAAGTTGAAGTTATATATAAAGATAAGGGCTTTATTTTCCATTGTGTGTCTTGCAGATGCATTGTAATTTAAAGTTTTTAAAACTCAATATACATACCTACTTTAATTTTTTTTAATTTAAATTTTTAAATTTTAAAGTTTTAAAAAGTGAAATGGAACCATATATAACCATAACTGTAGTGGGGGGGAAGGAGAAAAATGTATCTTTTTTTCCTTCTCATTGTAGTCTGTGTCTTGAACTGAACTGCATATTGCTCATTTAACATCTGATTTCTGTTTTTTCTTATTTCTTATACAGTAAAAGAGAAGGTAGAAATCAGAACACGTAAAGATTTGACAGGTTTAAAAAGAGAAATATAACCTGTTTTTCTGGGGGTTTGGGGTTTGGCTTTTTTTTTTTTTCATGCTTAGAGTTCCCTATTCCAGCATCACTTGAAGTTTAGTAATTTTTAATCTGTGCATCGTGTAGAGGTTGTCAGACCTGTACTCCATGTTGTCTCTGATGGGTAAAAATGTAGGTGCTGGACTGTATCTAAACAACTCCTTTTGTGCAGGGCACCGCCTCATATCCATCAACAGCATCAGTTTGGAAGGTGTCAGCCAGCATGCAGCCTTGGAAATCCTGGAGAATGCTCCTGAGGATGTGACACTTGTCATCTCCCAGCCCAAGGACAAGCTGTCCAAAGGTAGGGATGTGCAGTCTCCACCTGTGAGCAACCCCAGCTAGCTGGGAATTGTGTTCAGAGACAGGATGGAGAGGAGGTGTGCGAGGGTAACCATTGGGGGAGGTACAGTGTGAGCAGAGAGTTTTCTGTAGGATATCCAGGCGGGTGAAACCTTCCTGGGCTGTAAGCTGAGAAAAGGGTGTCGTGCTGCAGATAAGCTGATGGCTGTCTTGTCTCCTGCTTTGCAGCATCGTCTAACACTGCTCAGATCAGTAATGGAGCCAGGGGTTACTTGAGGAGGCCCTCCTCAGTGCAGGACACCGAGGCAGAGTCCTCTTCCGAGGAGCACAGCCGGTGCCGAGCTCACCAGAGGCCCGTTTCGGGCAGCCTCTCCGGGCTGTCCAAGCGGGACGGGAGCGTGAGCTCCCAGGATTCCCGGACCGAGAGCGCCAGCCTGTCCCAGGGCCAGCCCACCTTGGGCAAACGTGCCAGTGGCAGAGCCCAGCAGGATGCCCAGCATCACAGCGAGCCCCAGGCTGGGGCCTCGAAAGCCCTCGAGAAGAGGAGATCCTCGTCGGACAGTGCTCGAGCGAAAAGTAAAAGGCCCGGGGTAGTGGAGCCTGTGGAGTATTCTGACCGAGGGGATTCCGACATGGATGAAGCAACTTACTCCAGCAGTCAGGAGCAGCAGCCAGCTAAAAAGGCATAGTGGATTTCATATGAATATTTCCCATTAGTGTGATAGTGTATTGACATAGCTGTCTCTGGGTGTCAGGATGTGAGGGAAGAGTAGCCTGGCCTAGCCTGCAGCTAATGCTAGTAGCTGATTTCTAATAGCATGGTGATTTTGTGCAAAATAAATGGAGAAAATCACTTCTGTAACTTGGAACAACTTTCCAGCTTTCCAGTGTCACAAGATGTGTCTTATTAGAGGCAGATTGTGCTTTGGGATGAACCTACAGTGCACTTCCTGAAGCTGTAGGAAACCTTTCAATTCTGTGTGTTTGTCCAATATATTCATAACCTAGTGACCAGTCCTAGAGGTAAGTTTATTCACTTGGCAGATAAATCAAGTTTTTCCTCAAGGAAAGTAGGAGTGATATGTCTGGAGTGGGTAGCAGCAGAACTCATTGTCTTCTGGGATTGATCTAATCCTTGAAAAACTGCTCTTGTGCATTAAAATTCAGCAGTGAGTCATGCTCTTGAGCAGACACAGTTGCTGCTTCACCTTTCCAAAAGGCCACAGTCACAAGTACTGCAAATTTGTTTCCAGCTTCCAGTGATTCCTCTGTTCATCTGATGGAGGTTATTCAATTAAATTGTGGCAGCTCATGCTAATTAGTCCAACAGACTCTAGGCTGCTGAACTGCTGAGGTACTGCAGTTTGTGTTCTGTAACCAGCTCACTTGAAGAGTAAAGACTTGGCTGCTAAAGGCCAAGCATATTTCTGTGCTAAACCTGTTCAATGGCAGGAATGGAAGAGTTGAAGCTGTGAGCCTTGAGTCTTGCTAATTGGTACTTTGCCAGGTGGACTCCTTGTGGCTGTGTCTGACTCAAACCCCCACCCTTCAGGGTCTTAGCTGTAAGCATCTGTTCCAAAGGCAAAAGGCAAATCATTGTCTCTTTTTGTTTTGTTTGTTTTTTTTTTCTCTCTCTCTCTCTTTTTTTTTTTTTTTTTGTAAATAAAGGATTCATCCTCATCAAATACAGCAAACAAAGTGAATTCTAAAAAGGTTTCTACAACACTTCTTAAACCTGGAGATATCTTTGAGGTTGAACTAGCAAAAAAAGATAACGGCTTGGGAATAAGTGTCACGGTACTGTTTGACAAGGTTTTTAGATGTTTTCTCTTTTTTCTCTACTCCCAGCAACCCATTAAATTGCTAAATTACAAGGAAGCAAAATATTTTCTGGAATCACTTTAATTTATAGATTTATTGATGTGTGGTTAATCTTACCAAAGCTGAAAAGTAATACTATTAATTTATATTAATTTTCTTGTCATCTGCCCTTTAAGTAATTCTTGTTTTTTGTTTTATGGTGGAGCCCCAAAGTCCTAATAGACTCTTATCACAGATGCTGCTTTGTGAGTACAAAAGGCAAGATGGTCTTTGTCCCTTGCTACCTAATCTTGTGGCATATTTGCAAGGAAGGAAGTGAGACCCTCCCAGACTGGCACTGCAGGCAGTGGAAGGAGTAGTGTTATTTAAGGGTATCTGTGCACACTCAGTCACATTCACCATGTTCAGTGTTCTCCCTCTGCTGGAAAAAAGGCAGAAAGCAAAAGACTACATAAACCCAGATAAGACCTGGCTGACACTACTTTCTTGTAATATGAGGCATAACCATATTTTTTAAGACTGATATCTCTTCAGGCTGTAAGATTTTGAAGGTAGTTTTATATTTAGGGCCTGTCATACTGCAGAGTGGCACTTCAGGGAAGATGAGAATAATTTACATACATTTTCCACTGCATCTGTTCCTGTATTAAAATGCACATTTTAATGTATTTTAATATTCAGCTATTTTTGGTGGAGGAATTATTTGGAAGCCTAGTGCTGTTTCCATATATATGGCTAGGATTGTAAGAGGAGCAGAAGGAAATTCTTAGTTTGGCATCCCATTCTATTAAAAGTCATGTTCCATTACTTCAGAGAGTTGGAGGAGCAGTGGTTGAGCAGGGGTTGCTTACTGAGTAGCACTAGACCTGCTGTGTGCATGCACTGGCTTTGTAGAGATGCTAGAAGATGCCAGCCAATGCAGAGATTTCCCTTGAGGGGTGACCAGGCAGTGTCTTCACTGCCCTTTGCTTTTCCAGCCCCCATTCTGCCCCTTCATTGTTTTACTGTGCAGTGGTGGTGAGGAGAGGTGTGCAGTTAGCTGTGGGTTACCTGGGTGCTTTGGTAGTGAGCATTAACACACTGTTAGTCTTCCTCTTCCCTCCAAGTCTGTGGAGCACAGTGAGCCAGAATCACACAATGGTTTAGGATGGAAGGGACAACTAAAGACCATCTAGTCCTACCCCCTCTGCAATCAGCAGAAAGGCCAGGGCCTTCCAGAAACAATGTCAGTTCAGCTTGAGCAGCTTAGACCTTCTAACTTGTCTGAACTGAGAGAAAGCAGCGCTCCCTAATCTCCAGTTACATCAGAGAAGTTGTGTTGGAGTAGGACACTGCATGGTTGTGCATCTCCTGCTTTGGCATGCTGTGCTCTTGCACATCTCTGAGCTTTGGTGTGCATGCAAGCATGTGAAGTCCAACAAAATGCAGACATGTTTCTGCTGAAGGACATTTGTTTGTGTTTTGTGCATTTGCATTGTGATGCATTGTGTTTTTACAGTCTTCCCATCCCAACTTCATTCATAGCAAATTGCATGACTGCACAGAACATGCTTGATGTAACACTTTGGTTTTGATAGTTTTTCTGTTTTTTCTACATGCCAGTAGCCCAAATGCTTCCTAAGAACAGTTTTCCTTGTGTCACACTGTGTTTGATTACTAAGTTTCTAACTGCAAAAAGACTAACAATCCTATTTTTGTTTTCTGTTTAGGGTGGTGTAAATACTAGCATAAGGCATGGTGGTATTTATGTGAAAGCAATTATTCCCAAGGGAGCAGCTGAAGCAGATGGCAGAATAGAAAAAGGTAGGATTTCCATTCTTTCAGTGGAGACTCTTAATGTGAAAAAAGGGCAGAGGACTGTCTGGGGGGACTTGACAATATCCTGTGGCCTGGAAACTAGCACTCTGTTTGCCTCCTGTCCTTGCACCTTTTTTACTGGGAAGAAGAACTGTTTTTCCAAGCTGTTGCAGTTGTCATTTTAAATATTGCCTCGCTAGCTAATTCTGCAGGTGAAGATTAAAAAACTAATGTAGAGCAACTGCAGAACCAGCAATGCTGAGGCTGTGGAAGGGAAAAATAGGAGATAGCTTGTGGGATTTTTGTTCTCTAAAGCAGCCTATGTTAATGGAGAATGCTTCTCTGTTCCAGGCACAGAGAGAGAGGGCTTTGTGTTATTTGTGGCCTTCTTGCTTGGCACGCCCGACAACTCAATACAGAAAATGCTGTAATTGTTATGGCTCTTCTTGTTAGTAAGCCAGGCCACATTCTTCACTGAAGTGAGCATTCCTGCTGTGGACTAAGATTTGTTTTGAATAAAGAGTCTGAGCTTTCTGGCAGGCTGTCACTCTGGTGGTTAATACTAGTTTTGACATGGGATTATCCCACAGAATCATTAGATTGGAAAAGACCTTTGATTTGAATCATATAGTTTGTTTGCAAAGTTCTCTTCTTGACTCAGAATATGGAAGGGAGGGAGAATTTCCTTAAATAACTGTCCTTGTTAGCTCAGACTTGAAAGTTTCTGTGCATCATAGATGTTTTATAGGTGATGCTCTGCCTACTTTTTCTTAAATTATTAATGTAGGTGACCGCGTGCTCTCTGTCAATGGGATCAGTTTGGAAGGAGCTACCCATAAGCAAGCTGTTGAAACCCTGAGAAACACAGGCCAGGTGAGTGGCTGCTGCTTCCACTCCTGTCTGTGGTAAACCAGTTCTCTATCAGTGAAAAGAGGTGAAGGAACCTCAAGACTGGAATCCTCCCCAGTGTTGTCATGGTTACTTTAGATTTGCTTTCTTCGACTCTTTGGCTTCCCGGCACACCTGAAAATAGCCATTGAGTGTACACATTCAGAACTGCTGAGAACTGCTATTTGTGTTCACTTTATAAAATGCTTTTAACTTAATTCCCTGTACAAATGTGCAAGTGACACTATCTTTGACACCTCTTAACACCCTCAACTTTATAGTAAGAAAACCCTTTCTTACTCTATTGGCAAGTATCTTGCAAGTCCATTAGTGTATTTTGGAGGTTGTCATTTAACAGCCCTTAAAAAATAAGGAGTAATTGGAGGATGTATATGGGGAGGAAAGTGTCTATAACACTTGCTGCTGTAAAAGTATGGACTCTTGAGAAGTTAGAAGGAAACACATACTCTAGACTGTGTTATCTCTGTTGCCAGTTAACTGGAGAATGTTTCATCTCTTTAGGTGGTGCACCTGCTGTTGGAAAAGGGTCAGCTATCAGGGGCCAAGGCTCATGCTCCAGTGACACCACAGTGCACGCTCCCAAATCAGGTGGGGCAGTGTGAGCCACAGGAGAAGCCAGCAGCAGATTCTTCAAATGCCAAAGATTACAGCTTTGTCACTGCAGGTCAGCTCCCACAGAACAATTGTCTTAACTGTCAAAGCATCCTCTAGTTTCATAAGATTTTCTTTACTTCTTAGGATGGAAATAGAGTGGGTAAGAATCTATACCAAGCCCTTGCACATAATGCAGTCTCTTTCTTTTTGTGCTGTTGTGTTTCTTTTAAAGACTTCCTTTCACATCTTGGTTACTTTGTTTAACTACTGTTAACTTTTTCCTCTCTCACTGTTTCATGTTCTTTCCTAGTGTCACCTTAGATGCCAAGGCTGTAGCAAGTTTGGAGTTAGGAGGTGCTGCTGTATCTGGTGTTGCTAAGGGGTGCCAAGGGGAATTTAGATATTTATATATAAATGAGTGCTTCTGTGGGTCTGCAGCTCCTGTCTTAGAAGAGAGAAGACATCAAGAGCTAGATGAAGAGAGAAGGATTTGTGCCCCTGACTAGAGGTTGACATAATTCAGCCTCTCCTGCTGGTGACTTGTGCAAGTGAAGGGAAGCCTACCCAGATGGCAGAACCCCTGCAGATACCTTTGGGTCTTCTTGCATGGGCTCTGACCTGTCTGCCAGGAGCTCCAGTTGCTGCTCTCACTAATGCCTGATCAGTGGCTGGAAAAGTTGAGTCACTCTGTGCTTTGAAAGGTTTCTTAATAGACTTCCTAGGGAATAAGTCCTTTGGAGACACTCTGCCTTCCTGCACATTGATGTTGTCTGGCCAAGCAAGCTGACTGAGAAGTCGTGATCAGCTTTTTGTCCTCTTTAACCTGGAGGGATCTTTTGGGTAACACTTCTGTTCAACTCAGTGAAAGAACCATGTGAGGGGGAGATTGCACATTGTCATGTCTGGAATATGAGCACCAGACACTCTTTCCATGGCCATGTGCTATAGGAAATAATAAATTAATTGTGGAAACCCAGGGCACCGGGATTATTTCTCTGGGTACTCTGGGGTGTCCTGACACCCAGGGGAGCACTGACTTTGACCCTCATTCATGGAGAAAGTTTCCTAGACTTCAAGATAGACTGGAATCCACAAAAGTGTGAAATAGATTATAGAGAGTAGTGTATGTGTCTCACTTGATGAGAAATTTAGGTTTTGGGATTTTTAGTATGTTGTGGATGGAAGCAAGATGGAGGGCACAGGGTGTCATCCTGGATTTCTTCTTCATGCTTCTTCTTCTTCCTTCTTCTTGGGTTTGGGTGGCATTTTGTAGTTGGGCTGAAAAGTCTGCATTGCGGGCTTATGGGGATCAGGTTTTGGGTTAAAAGGGAAAATAATCTAGGTGTCAGTTCTTAATTGGATAGTTTAGTCTTAAAAGACCTTGTAACAAGAGATTGTTGGCCATTTTGTGCCTTCTAATGAAAAGCTGCTGAACTCACAGTAGTGAGACTGTTTTACTGATAAGAAATAATAAACACTTGAGTCCAAATATGAACTACCATCTCAAGTGCCTTCAATCCAGACCCAGAGGAACCCACAGCTGGTACACCCACAGTTCATGTTTCTGTTACAGAGAACACGTTTGAGGTAAAACTCCTGAAGAACAGCTCAGGCCTCGGGTTCAGTTTCTGCCGTGAGGACAACCTGACCCCAGAGCAGCTGGGCTCGACGATTGTGCGGGTGAAGAAGCTCTTCCCTGGGCAGCCAGCCGCAGAGAGCGGGCAGATTGAGATCGGGGACGTCATCCTGAAGGTGAACGGGGCGTCCCTGAAGGGCTTGTCCCAGCAGGTTTGTACCCATAATAGTGAAACTGATACTGTGGTAGCCCTGCAAGTCTGCATCTGACAGTGAATCCCTCTGTGGCCACAGGAAGTCATCTCTGCTCTGAGGGGAACATCTCCAGAGGTCTCTCTTCTCCTTTGCCGGCCACCATCTGGAATACTACCAGACATTGACCCTTCATTGCTGGTAAGGTGTCTGGAATGGGATTTTTTTAAACATAATTTGCTATTTAAGGTTCATTTATTCGATCTGGTGGGTGGATGGGTTAGTTCCATCTTCATTATTCCATCTGCAAGATGCAGATGGAATAATGGGGAGAGTGCTCACAGAAATGTAGTTCTTGGAATGAATCCCTTAGGAGTGCACTGTTAAAGGAATGTATGCCTTCAAAAGCTTTTTTCCTCCATTTTGTGACCTAAGGCATGAGAAATTGGTTTAACAGTGTTTCTGGAGCAGAGATTTCTTTGCAGCCCAATGTTTTGAAGTTGGCATCAGATAGAAATTGGATATTTCTGTGAAGGATATTCTGCAAAACATCAATTTGGTGTCGATGTATGTAAAAACAGGGAAAATATTGTCATATTTACCTCCTGGAAATTAGAGGTGACCCAAAGAATATTTTCAAAATGCTCCAGTAAATAAATTGAAAGAACAGAAGGCCATTTTAGGATACTTGAAGAAGTGGAAATGAAATGTGTTTCAACAAAAGAGAGTGTTGAGGACAAATTGCCTGAATATTAGGCTTTCCATAATACAGGAAAGTGTAAAACTAATGGAGACAGGTCTTCAGTTTAAGTTCCCCAGGGAATTCATCACAGCACTAAGCCTGCCAGAGTTCAAGAAGTGTTTGGACAAGGCTCTCTGGCACAGGGTGTGATTCTTGAGGCTGTCCTCGCACCTCAGGCCCTGTGCAGGGCCAGGAATTGGGCTTGGATGATCCTTGTGCGTCTCTTCCATCTCAGGATACTCTGATTCTGTGATTCTGAGTTACTTTAACATTACTTTCAAACAATGAAATCATTCAAGTCTGATGAGAGAAGTTTAAATAGACAAATACAAATTTAAGTGAAGTTACGATTGGAGTGAGAGATAAGCAACTGAGCAAACTAATAATATAAATAACTATTCCTATAATAGACATGTTTGTAATGGGGAATAGCAGGAACTTTATTAGAACTTCATCAAATTTTAGCAGGAACTTTAATGAAACAGTGCACATATTAAAAGAAGAGGAAAGCCAAAATTTTTCTTTACATTATCACAGATTGATGTGTTCATGCATGTGACAATTGGCAAAATTGTTATTCAGTCTGGTGGTGGTTAATAACTTGGTTAACGGTCACCATTTGGCATAAATTATCTTAGTCTTTGTAGTCTGTTACTGTTGCTTTTTGGTTGACAGCTTTTCTGATTCCCTGCTCTGTGAGGTTGGTTTGACTTCAGTAGCTCTGTGAGCCTCAGCTTCTGGTTGGAAGGGATTTCATGGTAGTTGCATAGAAGACTGCTGGGCATAGTTTAAAAGAATCTGTCAGTAAGCTTTCTGAAGCTAAAGTATTTTTGTTTTCCTTTAAAGAATTTAAAGGTTTTTAGCAGCATAAGTTTCAGAGTTTTGCACACTTTGTCTTGGCCAGGTTGCATTGAACTTTTTGGAACTCTGCTATGATGTGTTTCAACAGTTCAGTCAGTAACCACTGACTCCTTGTTTTTTGGTAATTTTATGCGGTCCTTGAAACTTTCTTTTGTCATAAGAACCAGATTATTGTGAATGAAATGCTTTTGCTTTTGTAGACCCCCATCCATTCGCCCCAACAAGTTTTTCCAGAGGTCAGCAGAGAAGTTTCTGGTCCATCAAGTAGAGAACAAGGCGACAGCTCAGATGAAAATGAAACTACTGATCTGAGCAAGAAAAGGCTAAAATCTCCCTCCAGAAGAGACAGCTACAGTGACAGCAGCAGAAGTGGTGATGAGGAGGTGATGGAGTCAGCAGCCCAGGTGGGCCTGGGCTGGAGTTCAGCACTGTACCAGGGCTCAGGGCAAGCTGAGGCACGGGCACAGGCTCAGTACGAGGCACACCCTGGCCAGAGGGACGCTGTCCGCACCATCCTCTATCCTGATCAGGAGGCTCCCGGCAAGGCAGAGCTGGAGGACAGGTATGCTGCTGATAATGATCCTCATCATCCTGCAGAAATGTTTATAAAGTAGTTAACTGGACCTATTCATAGAAATGCTTCTCCTGGTTTGCTTTTTAGATTTACATAAAGTCAATCTTGGTTCATGTATTAATTTATGAATGACAGCCACATTGTACTTACTCCTGTTTTCTTTTTTTTTTCTGCTTTATCTGTAGTGATCTGCCTTTGGATTTGCCAGTGATCCCCACCTGTAGAACTGTACCTGATGTTACCACATCCATGTTAATAAATGACTGTTATGCTACTCCTGTCTCTGAGCTGACTTCACACCTGGGAGAAATAGATTCATTACTCACCCAACTGGAAAAAAATGCTGAAGAATATGAGCCAGTAATACACTATTTCTGTCTTTCAGGAGCATGAATGTCTTGCTGTGGTTGTTTTAGCCATGATTTTGAGAGTGGATAGAAATTAGGCACTTTAATTTACAAATGGGATAGCTGTAGGTTATACTTGCACTACTCTGTGTGTGTGCCTAATAAATGGCACATACATTGCCATTTGTAATCAGTGGCAGCTGCTCGTACCAGTGTCTGCAGGTATTTTCCATGTGGACTCTTGAAGAGTTGATACATTTCCCTCTGTGGATGTGGAGGCATCCATGTGTACATATTGGATGTGTGTATGTTCATTTCATGGGTCATTTCATCCTGGAAACCTTGGCATTAAATATTTACCTACCTCTCAACCTTGTGCTTAGAGGAAGCTTAAATGGCAGATACCTTGCTTCTGCTCTTTTAGTTTTAGGTGGTTGTTCAGAGGTCAGAGGATAAATTGAGGCATCAAGGGCATCAGGATACCCTGTTCTTTGCTGCATTTATAAATATGAATCCCAAAGACTTTCTGCTGTGCTGCAAGATGGAGCCTATTTTTGAGGCTCTTCTGAGAAAGTTTTGACACCACAGAAATGTCTTGTGTATCAAAGGGACTTCCATATCATCATGTAATCTGTTCAAATATTTGAAAAAATTGAAATTGAATCTTGATACATCCCAGTTGTGAGGGTCTTCCATGTTATAAGTAGCCAATACTCCATTTTGACAAGAAACTGTATTTTTCTTAATCCCTACTTCAGAAGTTTTTCTCCATCCTTTCTGGTGCTCTGTGTTTTTTTAATGCAAATGAGACAGATCCATATCTTTCAAATAAAAATTAATGCAAATTAAAGTGGGCAAAGCACGTGCATGTCTTCAGTTTCCAGAAAGCTCTATAGTTTTGTGTCCCACTGTAGCAAAATATGCTCACTTATTTTCTTCTGAATAATTATGGATGTGTTGAGATATTTAAAAATACAGAGCCTTTCTTATATATGGCAACTAGATTAGGGTAAAATAAGGTGTGAGTTTTGATGTGTGCCTTCAATATTTTGTTTAATTCATAGACTTTTGGCCCCATGTTATTTCCATGTAAAATATTATTTGGTTCTGTCTAGAACTCATTAGAGATACTTATTTGAAGCAACTAAGCTGAGCCTGATAAGAAATATGTCTTGTTCCAGGCTTGTGTCACACTTAAATCAGTAGGTAAATCAGTTGTCTTAAATTCAGTAAAATGTTCTTATTTCTTCTGATTGCATGTTTGTAAGGTGCTGTTTTGTCCCCCTAGGAAGTGGAGCTCCGAGTGACTCTGACAAAGTCAGACAAGGGCAGTCTGGGCTTTACAGTGACCAAAGGTAATGACAGTGTTGGCTGCTACGTGCATGACATTGTTCAGGATCCTGCCAAAAGCGATGGGAGACTGCGGCCTGGAGACCGACTCATAAAAGTGAGAGAATTCACCTTTTCATGTACAGGCCTTGCACAAAAAGGACAACTTTGAGTCAAAAAAAAAAAGTTAACTGTGTTGTAGGCTAAGTCAAATGTCGTTAAAGGACAAAGATAGCACCTTCTGAGAGTCATGATTCAATAGCACTTGAGAACAGCGATGAATGCTTCCTCAATAATGCTGTCTTACTTGGCGTCTAACAAGGACACCTGTGTTGGTTTGTTCCTTGCAGGTGAATGACATTGATGTCACCAACATGAGCCATACTGATGCTGTCAACTTTCTGCGAGCTGCCCCCAGGACTGTCAGATTAGTACTGGGGCGTGTTCTGGAGTTACCAAAGATGCCAGTGTTGCCTCATTTGCTGCCTGACATCACACTGATGTGCCATAAGGAGGAGCTAGGTGACACGGAATTAATATGCTTTTTGCCCTAAAGGAAAACCTTCCCCTTCTGTTACAAAGAAACCTTGATTTTTATTGTTTTCCCCTTCTTTCCCCACAAAGGTTTGTCCTTATCAGGAGGCCATGACAGCCTTTATCAAGCTGTGTATATTAGTGACATTCTCCCCAAATCGGTTGCTGCCAGAGAGGAGAGTCTCCATGTACTAGATATTATCCATTACATTAATGGAGTAAGCACACAAGGAATGACTCTGAAAGAAGCCAAAAGAATGCTGGAAACATGCCTTCCAACAGTGGTGCTCAAAGCAACCAGGTGTGTTCTGGAAGCAGATGCTTTCCTGTACTTTTTGTTTTTCTTGCATGATTGTATGAGTATATCTAAGAGTGTCTGAGTAAAACCTGTTCCTGGTGTGACAAGAACCACCACATGTTACTGAGGACTGACTCTACAGAAAGGGTCTGTAAATTCACAGCTTTTGTGCTGCAGTGGAGCACAAGGGTATGTCGTACTTGCTGTGCTTTGTGCTTCTTGGGAACCAAGGTTGTGTCCAGCTATGAGCTACAAGTGTTCAAATAGACCCCTTGCTATCCAGGAGGAATTAGTCAGAGACCTGCTGTGGCACTTGGACACTCACAGTGAGGATGGGATGAATCCCCATCCATCTGTGAGGATCCTCTGTGAGGATGGATGGGATTCATCCAAGGATATGCAAGGAGCTGGCAGGAGAGCTCACCAAGCCGCTCTCTATCATTTGTCATCAGTCCTGGCTCACTGGGGAGGTCCCAGTTGACTGCAGTGTGACACCCATCTGCAAGAAGGCCTGGAAGGAGGATGCAGGGAGCTACAGGCCTGTCAGGCTGACCTCAGTGCTAGGGGAGGTTACAGAACAGATCACCTTGAGTGACCACACAGCACGTACAGAACAAGGGGATCAAGCCAGCAGGGGTTCAGGAAAGCCAGGTCCTGCCTGGCCCAGCTGATCTACTTTCATGATAAGCTCCTCATCTGGTGGATAAGGGAAAGGCTGTGGATGTGTCTGCTGGATTGGGTGAAGTATTTGATGCTGTCTCCCACAGCATTCTCCTGGAGAAGCTGGCAGCCCATGCCTTGGAGAGATGCTTTTCACTGGGTTAAAACCTGGATGGAGTGAGAGAGTGATGGTGAATGGTGCTAGTAGGGTTTCCCCAAGGCTCAGTTTTGGGGCCAGTCCAGTTCCATTTCTTTACTGATGATTTGGAAGAGGGGATTGGATGTGTCCTCACTTAGTTTGCAAATGGCACGAAGTTGGTTGGGAATAATTAGCAGTTTTACAAGTAGTACTATTTATTTAAATATCAGATGATTGCAGTGATTTACTTATTTTTTTTTAATAAATACTCCTGTAAATATTTATTTTCACAGAGATGGTCATGCAGTGTTCCCAAAATCCAAAAGCCCTGAGAACTCAACTCCATGGCCAATGAAAGCTAATGGTAAGATTTGTGGGCTTACTTATAGCAAGTGAAATTCACCTGTTCATAAAAATAAAGGAACTGATATGGACCATACGATACTATCCTAGTCCAGCTTATTGTGTCTAGCTCCAACAGGAGTTTGCTTGATCTTTCCTCTAAAAGCTCCATGACAAGAGATTCACCAATCGTGTTTTTATATATAATTTCTTGTGTAGTTTAGAAATTCTCTCTAATATAGAGCAGAAGAGCTCCTTTGAAGAAGGACCCAGGTGTCAGATAATATTTATAACAAAAAAAGTAGTCAATGACAGGTGTTTGTGGGGCTGTATCTTGTACATTTTGAGGAAAAGGGAATCAACACTGTTCTCAAAGGTGCACGTTTCCACTGTAATTTGTTAAACTATTTATCTACATTTCTCTTTGCTTTGAGTTGGTGACTTATATTAGCATTCATGCTTTCTGATCACATTAAATAGAACATTCAAAAAGCCATTATATGAAGTGTAGTCATTCAGACAGAAAAGTTTGGCAATGCACAGAAACCAGGCAGAAATGCTACTCATGTTGTAATGTAGTATTAAATAATACTTGCTTCTTTTATAAAAATAATCACTGGGGGCTAATTTAATTTCAGAGAAAAAGTTGTTGTTTTTCCCACATTTTTTTTAGGTTGTTCCTGTGGTGATCCCTGTGATAAAACAGAGACGTCAACTGATGCTTATGGGCCCAAGGTAAATGCTCCTCTCTTCCATCAACCAGACAAAAGTATCTACTTCAAATACTTATAAAACTAAATAAATGAATGAAACAATCTGTTGATCAAAGTATACAAACCCACTCTTATCAATTGACATGAATAAGCAGTGATCATAATAAATATGCAAGTTTTTTTAATTGATCTGCTCTTTCTTTTGGCACTGCTTTGTTGCAAGACAAATTGTCCTATGAGAAGGATGTAAGGCTATCATCCAGAATACTCCATTCAGCCCACAGTTTCTGCAGATGTTTTCATATTGTATTTGCTGGGTGGTTTTCTTTCTTTTTTCCCCCTTAGTTTTTCCATAGAAATGCTGATGTTGTGGGACCAAAAGTACTGAAGCTTGGATACATTTTATAGGGATTAAATTAATGTTAACTACTACCACGTGTTCTCTTGTAGAAGCTGCTGCTTCATCAGCATGTGGGTTTTTTTCTTAGTTGCTTTAATTTTTTTTATTTGCTCTTGTAATGTGAAACTTCTCACCCATCACCCAGATATCTCAGATGATATGAATAGAGGTTTTTATTTGTTGCTGAGGAGAGGTGAGAACTTTTTAGTGGTTGTTTGCTGCTTCAACAAGCTGCCAGGCTCTTTAAGAGTTAATTTGTAACAATTTGTTAATTGTTCTCTGCTTCCTCAGGTCAATGGCAATGGCATCCTGGGACCTTCTCAGGGAAATACAGAAAACAATATCCATCACACGAAAGCACTGAGGAACCTCTTAGGGGCAGAAGATGCACCTTCCCTTGGATTTACCAACCAGATGTCAGATTTTCCTAAACACACTGACAAATCAGGTAAGAGGGGATGAGATGGACACTGCATCATTCTGCATTTATTGTACCTGCACAAGAGAATCACAACATGGTTGAATATGCTGAAATAATTAAATGCTAGGCTGGCAGTTGCTTTTAGAAGATCATTTCCAAGTCTTGTGCCTTGCTTTGTGGGAGTTAGTTGATGTTGAAAGTGGATTTATAGAAATTGGATTTTGTGCTAGAGAGAAATAAAGGAAGGCCATGGTAACAGCTAGAAATAATGCCTTGTGTCTGCCCCTTTAAATTAGTTCTTGCAAACCATTCTGTACTGAGAAAACTTGTCATTTTGCACTATTTGTCTTCAGGAACAGAGGTTCCAGATGATGAGTATTATGATGAGGATGACCACAATGAAGTTGTCCAGTATCTGTTGGATGTTGTAGATGAGGAAGCCCAGAACCTCTTAAATCAGAATAATGCAACTTCAGAGGCTCAGAGTCTTCTACATCTCAAGAAGGCTGCAACAGAAAATCACCTGCCAGGTAATATGAGCCATTAGAAAAGAACATCCATGACAGCAAAACTCTGAAACAAGGTGCCAAGTAAGCAGTTGATTTGTCAACAGGGGGAGTTGATTGACTTTGATTTGATATCTGAACTGGAAGTTTCCCAAGCTGAACACAGACAAATAGTTGCTGATTACCACGAATTCGAGATGTGATGTTATAAGTGAGGTTCTGGTTTGAAAAATCTGAATTTTGCTTTAAGTAATCTGGAAAAATTATTCCCATTCTAGAGTTGTCTCTTGAGTGAAATTCCTATTGTTTGAGTACCTGGTCCTGCAGCTGCAGCCATGTTGGTGTGCTGAAGCATTTCAGTATTTCATTGACTTCAGATTGCACAACTTGGAAATGTGTTGAGATCTCTCAAAACCAAACAATTCACCAACCTGCTTTGTCTATTTTAGAAAGATTGGCTCTTTTTCAGTACCTCCTTCTGACTGTACACCTTTCTCTTGCTTCATTCCATCTCCTCAGCTTTACTCGTTATTAACTCAAATGCAGTGAGGAGTAGGGTTTGTAGTTCCTTTGTGGTGTCACACTCTGTATGCATGCTCCAAAAATTCAAGCAAGATGCTTGATGCTTCTGTAGAGATTCCTTCTAAAACCCAAGATACACTTTTCAAAATTGTAATTATTTCAGGTCATGACTACAAGGCCATTGGGTTATTGTCATTGGTCATTGCATTAGAAGTCAGGGATCACTGAAGTTCTGGCTGTGCCAGGATCTCAGCTGAAGAATATCATTGGAGCTCCAGTACTTCCAGTTTCCTGTAGGCTGTCCTTTGTGACTGAAGATGAATTGAATCCATAGGGTATGGCAGCAGAATTCTTCCACAGCAGACAGATACAAGTCAGATTTTATCTGGCGTGTCCTAATTACATTCTGTTATTGCAAAGAGTGCGTAAAATCCTGGTTTGGACCTACTGCTGGTCTGAATCCAACTGAATTGCAGAAGAGCCACTGGCAGGGGGAATGTGATAGCTCAGTAGCTGCAGCCTGTCCATCAGTTATGCTGTGACACAGATATTCTGTGCAAACAACCTCACATAACATGGCAGCTGTTCCAGTTATAAAATAAAGAAACCTAAAGTCTGTTTATCCTATGCAGTAAGAAGTCTTTTCCAGCACTCTGGTAGCAAAGGGCCTCAAAATGTGTTTCTTGGTTATTCTGGCACCTGTATTCCCTGTCCAGTGCCAGGCAGGTGGAACAGGATCCACATCTGTGAGAGGCTGGCTCCTGGGCATTTTCTGGTGTGCTTATGCTGTATCCCCTGATTTTCCTGTTCAGCAGAGATGAATGGAAGGGTGACAGAAGATAAGTCTGAGGACACAGACTGTGATGGGTCATCTTTACCTGAAGATTTTTCAGAGGTAGGATGGCAAGAAGCTGGCAAGTGCTTTCAGTTTTTTCCTTATTGGCATAGAATTGGTGGATGTCCTTTAAATGAGAGCATCACTGTAGGTAGTAGCTTTAAATGATGTGTAAACATTTATTTTTAAATAGCATATGATTATCATAAATTACCTACGTAAGAGAACAAAGCATAAAGTTATTTTACACTATCATATGAAGTCCCTCAGCTTTTTTTTCAAAAAGAGTGGTAATAAAACTACTTTGGTAATGCTACTTCAGCTTTTTAATCTAAAATATTTCAGTGATTCCTGCTCAAAGAAGGGAAGTGGTCACAGTGAAAATGAGTGCCATGTAGACCTTCCTGTCCAAAATGTGGAAATATGGATTTAAAATTTGTACTCCTGCTGCTTTTTGCTAGGATAAGTTCATTAGCTTGAATAACTTCTATATGTGGTTTACTCTATGTTATTGTGTGTCCTGGTTTACATCAGTCACTGGAAGCCTGGGTTTTGTCTCTTGTTTCAAATCAGCAGAACTCTTGTCTCTCCAGCACATCCTGGCTCTTGCAGCTTTCTGTCCAGTTAGTAGAGCTGAAAATCAAATTAGGAATCTGGCTGTGTGTCAATGTGCTCTAGGGAGGGCCACAAGTAAAATTGTCCCAGTATGGCAGTGGAAAAGCAAGTTGGCCTAAAAAGTAGAAATTATTTTCTAGAGTTGTTCTTGAAAGAAGGATGGAAATGCCTTCCTCTGTGCTGCAGAGTCTTCATTGTCTGCTGAGGAAGGTGTGAATAGGAGTGTGTCATTTAGAGGTGTGTTCCATATCCACAGCATAGGAACTGTGGCTTGACAGCTCTGAGGCAGAAGTTCTCACTATCAAGCTTAGCTCATAAAGGGTTTCTAAGTATTAGAAACAAAAAAAGCCAGCTGGGGAAACTTAGGTGACTCTACTGCTGCTGAGAGTTAGGAGTGATTTTAATATAGCTTTTTGGCCTTGTTACAGTAGAGTATCTTTCCAAGTGCTCAGTGTTCTCGTCCTCTGTTATTTTGGGTTAATGAGATGTCTAAAAGAGGAAAGTCCTCCATTATGTGCTGCTTTGAACTTAGTACCCTTCAGAAATAGTCCCAGTAATTGTTAATTGTTTAAAATTTGCAGCATGTGAATGTTGCAACTATGTCTTTTAATGTGTTTTGAAATGCATCTTCTTCTAGGCAACACATGTAAATGGTTGTGAAGATTATTGTGAAGTAAAAGCTGTGCCAGAAAGGTAAAATTTCTTTTCTAGTGTTGGTTGAAAGCAAACCTATGAAGTCTGGAAGTCTGAAGTGTAATATGTTGGAATGAGAGAAAAACAGCAACAAAAAAACCAAGAAACCATCCCCAAAACAAACCAAATAAAATATCTGTGCAATGTCTTGTTGAATTGTTCTCTTGGTCTGTTCCTTACTTTAAAAGTTGTAATTTTCCTGAATACTAGTCAGCTTTATGTGGTTTACTACACCCTACTTTTATCTGTTCCTTTCATATGTGGTTGTAGCAAGTAACTGAACTGTGTTCAGATGTCTCCAAATAACATAATTTGCATTGTGCTAACAACTGGGTACTTGGATGTGAAGAAAACATTCAGTCAATGCTGTCTTCAGTTCAAATCTATACAATGTTTGTTAGTGTTACATATTCTGGTTTTAGACCACTGCAACTCAAATGCAGAATTCCCCTGCTCCATCAGCTCCCATTTGGATGCCTGGGGCTTACTGTTGTACATGGCTTACTGTTTTTTCCATGGAGCACAAAGCATATGACTGACCAAGTTACTAGCTAGTTGTCCCTTTGAGCTGCTTTGAGCTTTAGATATTCTCAAGGTTGTTTTTCTTGGTGGAATAATTTTAGTCCAAGTGAAATTTCAATGAAAATGTATATGGTTTTATGTTGTTAAGCTTGTGGGAGGTTTGAGTTTGAGACTTGGTGACATTATTACCTAAAGTACTTAATACATTCGTTAGTATCTTCAACAAAGCTAGAAAAGTTGAAATTGATAATAGATGCTCGAGTGTAGTGAATTGTGTGAGTGGTACAAAACTGCTATTGGATGCTATTTAATTGCTTAGCCTTTGAAAAATGATTGCAGTGGTAGTTATTGCTAGATTTGTATATTCCTGGCTCTTTTTCCTCTGTTATATTTTTCAGATTCCCTTTGGAGATGTAAAAAAAAAAGGGGCGGGGGGGGGGACAAAAAAGTTAAATTTTTGAGATTACTGGTGTAGGGGTCCAGTCCAGAAATAATTGTAGCTATGAATTACTTTCTGGTGGAGTTTGTTTTTTGGGTTTTTTATTAACTAGGTTGCAAATGTGTTGGTTCTAGGTGTCATTTCTTACTTCCATACCTTGTCCTCTCATAGATCCCCTCCACAGCCTTCCTTGAGCCAGGCAGATGAGGAGGAGATCACGTGGGGAAGCGACGAGCTGCCGATTGAATCAGTCAGCCAGGAGCGTGTGAATAAAGGCAAGGACATTTTGCATAATCACTGGGAAACTTCAGGGTCACTTTATATAAACAGAAGTGAATTTTGAGATGTCCTGGATATGTTTTGAGGGTGTCATGGCAGGTATAAGGAGGATTCTAACAGCTCAGCAATGCACTGGGAAGGATCTCTACATTTTTGTGTGGTAAGTGTGTGAGAGTTAATAGGAACAAGTATTGGCAATGTTGTGTTTGTAGTTGTAGAAAGCTGCGACTAGCTGAGATACTTCCTTCCTCAGTATCTGTCTCACAAAAGCTGCAAGAATAAATATATGTTTGACTGTGATTAGATTGATACATCATGTGTTTCACATACCAGCTACCCCATGCTCAGATCAGGCACTACTTTTGTCTTGACTGTCATTCTTCCAGTGCTGCTTAATGTGGCAGAGTGGCATCTGTACAGTTTGATGTGCTTGGCAGAATTTAGTCTTCACTTTTTTTAAGCTAGCATTAGAAATGTTAGTTCCTGAAGTTCATATACAGCAGTCCTTTGCATTCATTTAAAGAAGAAAGGGTAATCCATGTGATACTTCAGACTAAGTCAGTATATTTAAGACACTTCTAATTGCAGTACCAGAGAGAAACTTGATTTATGAATTTTGTTGTGCTTCAGAGAAGCACTGAAGGCCTGATGGGAGGCAAGCTGTATTGGAAAAAAAATGTCCTTCCAAGAGATAACTGTAAGATGTGCCGTATGCATGTCGAGTATTAGTGCTAAAAACAAGTCACAGGCTGTAATGTGGAGAGTTCTGAATTATCCCTGTGCATGTCCATCCATTTTTGTAGGTTATTGTGTGAAGAACTTACGTTTAAAATGCACTTGAAGTTTGTTTCAATGTATTTATTGGAAGTTCAGGAAAATACTCCCCCTAGTTACTGGATTCATCAGAGCTGATTTTGTGTCTTACTGGTTTTGCTAGTTAATTTGATTTGCCTGCCAAACTAAGAGGAGAGCTGTGTTCTCTCTGTGTATGGGGGCATTCAGGAGAAAACAGGCAGTGCAGTGGTGAACAGCAACATGCAAATCCAACTGTGAGCTTCAGTTTATGTTTCCCTGGTTTTAGCTATTTATTTATATCTTCTGCTAGATTTCCCCCTAGTGACAAATGAAGAGATCTCTGCACTCCCTACTGTGAATGTGCTCCCTGGAGGCAAATATTCAGGAGCCAAATTGAAGTCAGTGATCAGGATGTTGCGTGGATTGCTGGAACAGGGAGTCCCTTCTAAAGAGATTGAAGTGAGTAACTATTTGTCCTCTAAAGTCCTTTTTCCCAGTATGAAACAAAAATAGAATGGCTGGATCATCACTGCCTTGAATTCCACAGCTCTTTAATTGGAAGCTCAAAAGAGATGAAAAGACTTGACACCAAAGACTTCTTTCCCTTCTCCCACAAGCTGCTGAGAGATGAGATCAATTTGAATTCAGTTCATAAGTGCTTTTTGCATCATTCTTGTTTCTGGTAAATTACCAAGTGAATATAATGTAAACAGGCATAGACAAAGGCTGTAAAGTCCAGCTGCTGAATGTGAAATCAGTTTTTTCAAAGTCTTAAGTCAGCCATGTTACATGATCTCTTTTTTGAGAGAATGAGATAAAATATTTACTGATAGTGTATAGGGTTTGATTTCGAGGTTTTTTTTGTTCATTTCATTTTCTTGGCTGTGTAAAAGATTCCTTCCTGTGATTGCATTATGTTGCTTATCCACCTTAGGATTTGATTTTTAATTATTCTCTTTGTTAATAACTTGATAACATAACCAATCTTGCTATTATTTCCAATCAGTGTTTCCTAATGCACATAATTGCATCTTTTCAGAACCTCCAGGAGTTAAAACCTCTGGATCAGTGTTTGATTGGACAAGCAAAGGAGAACAGGAGAAAGAACAGATATAAAAACATACTTCCTTGTAAGTCCTAACTCATTTGAAATTCACAGTTGACATTCTGTCACCACCTGTATGGTCAGATGGATTGGATCAGAGGTGGGGTGGTTTGATTCCTAATCCTAGTAAGGATGAAAATAAAGCAAGCATTTATGAAGCAGTTTAAGATCAGTGAACAATATACTACAATGCTGTGTTAGGTGGGGATGGATGTTCACAGATTTTTCAGTTGTTTTAGCAGATCTCATGTCTTAAATGATGTATACATGTGGAACCAGATAAGGTTTTTTCAGTTTTACCCATGCAGAATTGGAAAAACAGATATGTGTACTATTGTCAGTAAATTTCCTGCCATAAAATTCTGCTTGTTAGCTGTTGAGAAGTAAGAACTGACAGAGGTTAGTTCTATGTCAGAAAAACTCAACCTCTGTTTTTCAGAATTGCTGCAGTTCAAATCACTTATCCCACCTGTCTGCTGATTTATATTTCTCCTGCAGACATCTTTTTCTTTATTAAAAGTACTTAGTAGTGTCTTAAGTATTTAAGTGATTTATTTCTTCTAAAGCAAGCTGTGGAAGCATCTGTGGAGATAAGTGCTGTATGGGTGTGTAAGGCTCAGCACCTGTACTGTGTGAGGGTGAGATAATGTGCACAGCTAACATGAGGTCTCTCTGTTGTGTGGGGGTGACAGATGACACCACCAGAGTCCCTCTCGGAGTGGAAGGTGGATACATCAATGCCAGCTTCATTCGCATGCCCGTGGGGAACGAGGAGTTCGTTTACATTGCCTGCCAAGGACCTCTTCCTACTACTGTGGCAGATTTCTGGCAAATGGTTTGGGAGCAGAACTGTACTGTGATTGCCATGATGACTCAGGAGGTCGAGGGAGAAAAGATAAAGTGTCAGCGTTACTGGCCAGATGTGCTCAATAAAACCACCATGATCAATGACAGACTGCGCCTCGCTCTTGTGAGACTCCAGCAGCTGAAGGGCTTCATCATCAGGGTGCTGGAGCTCGAAGAGATTCAGGTGAGTGAATCTAATTCTGCATGCTTGGAGTTTTTTCTGAGTGTTGCCATATTATCCTTATACTTCTGCCTTTCCTGCTTTCACTTGCATTGTCTACATCAAGAGGCAACCAGGGCTTCTCCTCTTTGCCCAGAGATCATTACTGGGCAGCTGTTCCTTGTGGCAGCTTGTGCTGCTTTGTGACCTTTACAGGAGAAAGCATTTGGGCCAGGCTGTGATTTAATTACACTAATAAGACTCTAAATTTTGGTCCCCGTTGGCTACAGAAACATATGTGAGGATATTAATTCACTAATAATTCAGCCTGGCTGGTTGACTCCTCTGTGTGATCAGCTCAGTCTGCACAGTGAACCTTACACTTTTAAATTACTTACTAGTTATTTCCAGTTTAGCTCTTGCTGTATGGAATTACAAAGCACCTTCACTGAGGAAATCCCTCTGTTCTGAGACTTTTCTTTGGGAACTCCATTTCTTTCTTTTCATTCTTGCCACGTGCAAACGATGGTGTTGTTTTTGCCCCTCAGACGGGTGAAGTGCGGCACATTTCCCACCTGAACTTCGTGGCCTGGCCTGACCACGACACGCCCTCGCAGCCAGACGATCTGCTCACCTTCATCTCTTACATGAGGCACGTGCACAAGGCAGGACCCATCGTCACCCACTGCAGCGCGGGCATCGGCAGGTCGGGCACCCTCATCTGCATAGATGTGGTCCTGGGGCTCATCAGCAGAGACCTCGATGTGAGTATCCCAGGGGACGGCCCAGGGGTGCTCCCGACCTGCAGGAAGTGTGTTCCACTGAATCCATGCAATCTCTCAAACAGTGTGCCGTGCTGTTGGCAGTACTATGTTTCTTTGCTGGTGATCCCAGGTGGGGAGAGCTCTAATATCCAGTGGGTTAGCTCAGGGAACCTCAGCAGCCAGGCGCCACTTGAAGTATGTTGCAAGATCATCTTCTACCATAGTGGACTTCTGGCACATGGCATGGGAAAAATGGTGTTGCCATGGTGGCTTGGGCAATTGGTGGAAGGGGTGTGTGAATTGACTTTTCCAGCACAACCAGGGATTGATTGCTTTCTAGGGTGATCCACAGGAGGGTGCTAGCTTCCTTATGTTTATGTCCTTCAGCGGCCTGGGGTAGCAAAACTGTGGTGAATTTCCAAGGAAGATGAGCTGTGTCATGCTTAGCTCAGTGGAGTTTCTAAGCTCCCTCTGAATCTCTGAAACTCTCTTTCTGCATACTTAGCTAAGAGTAAGCAAGAGAGCCTGTGTCCAGAAAGAACACTGGAAAAGGGGGGCCTGTCTGGTGTAGGGCCACATCCAGATTGCCCAGAGACAGCACATGCTGGTTATCTACTAGATAAACATAGGCTGTAGTGAATTATTTGTTTCATTACTGATGTACCTAATTCTGTTCCCTGGTTTGATGCTGGGCCTGTTCCTTTGTTCTGCATGTCTGTCTTTTTTGAGTGTTTACCTTGCTGTTTGTTTTGGCAGTTCGACATCTCAGACCTGGTGCGCACCATGCGTCTGCAGAGACACGGAATGGTTCAGACAGAGGTGGGTCTGCATTCCCCTGGCACTCACTGAACCACCTGGAGTGCCAGAGAGCTTCAAGATGCACACAACAGTTGTCTTTGTGCACTGTAATGTGACATTTGTAACACAAGAATTGAATCAGATGAGTAGCAGGATGTATTTAACATTTATAAACACAAGCTGGTTTTAACATGCTGTACTGATTTGATCTGTGCTTAAAAAAATGTGAGTTTTCATCTTCAAAAGCCTGTATTTATAGAGGAGGTTAGCTAAGCTTTTTTGGTTTAAAGTTGCATTATAAACTGAAGAGAAGGCCTAACTGTAGCTGCTGGGAATCAATTATATGTCTTGACATCTATTTTGGTAATATATTCATCCAGAAGTTCAATCTTTTAGGAATAATCTGGATCTAGAGCTAATTAACTTTAGAGATGGTCATCACAAGGTCTTGTTAAAATCAGCACTTTTTCTTTGAATGGGTAAGAATTGTGAAGTCATAGTTAAAAAAAAAAACAAACCTGAAATCAAACAAGCAAACTATCCACCCCATCCCCACCTCACACCCCAAAACATCTACCAGCCCCCACACCTCTGTCACTCAGATTAAGGAAAGAAGTTCCACTGTCCTCTGAGTTCTGTATTAGTTGGCATTGATGCAAGTCCTTGAAATTCTCTTGCAGTCTTCATTTCTGCTTACATAAAGTGCCTAGTCTCCTTTAGGTGGTTTTGGTGTGAAAGAAAGATAAATGTCCCATATGAAATATATCTTTAGTGGCAGAAGAGTGTCTGTATTTGCTTTAAGTTGAAGTTGCGTATTTTTCCACTGTGGCCTTTTTGTTTGCTTTTTTGTTTGTTTGGGGTTTTTTTTGTTTGGTTTTTTGTTTTGTTTTGGTGTGGTTTTTTGTTATTGTTGTTTGGGGTCTTTTGTTATCTTTGGGATTTGGTGATGGTGGTTTTATTTAATAGCATAATTAGTATTGAAAGTGCTGTGCAGCTGTGAAGTGCAAGTGGGAGCACTTAGGTGTGCAGGCATTTTTCACATTTTTTCTTTTCCTTACAGGATCAGTACATTTTCTGCTATCAAGTTGTCCTTTATGTCCTGAACAAACTCCAGGATGAAGAAAAACAGAGAGACAAATAAAATACTGAAGCAGAAGTGCATTTAAAATAAGGAAGCAAGGAGATTAAAAGGCTTTGGAGCATTTTATTTGTCTTGCCAATAGTTTTCTAATCCCTTTCTTCAGTTGCTGTCCAATGCCTTTTCTATGAAGTCTCTCCATCATTCCAAATAAGATATATAGTTTTAAGGAAAAGAGATAGCTCATACAATACCACTATAATCTTCAGCCCCATGGATGCACATGTGAGATTTTTGTATAACAATATTTAATAAAGCTGCATTTTTTGCAGATTCCTTAATATGTCATGAAATACAGAAATAAAAATATTTTAATTTAAAAAGAAAAGTAAAGAAGAAGAAAAAAGTAATCCTATACTACTTCCTGCAGTTCTGCAACTGTTTTGGGGTATTTGTTTCTTTCAGGGTGGGGAAGTGGGAGGGATGAAGCAGTATTCTTATCTTGTAAACTTTATTACAAAGACCTTTTACTAGTCTCTTTTGAAAAGTTGTTCATGGCACAGAATTTTTGCCCTTCTAGTACAATTAGAGGTATTTTATAGAGGGTATCTTGAAATCAGCATTTAAGCTTTAAGAGATGCCTGTTAGCATAAGGATAGTAGTGAATGTTAACTGTATCACAGTTAATAATGTTTACTTCATAGAATTTTATGTATATATTTATATACTTTTACACAAAAAAAAGCTGAATTATTTGATGTCTAACCTTATAATTGATTAGGCATCTCTGTAAATAAAAACATACCTAATGTACACTGATCAGTGGGTCTGGGTATTTTTGTGTCCCTGTGACTGATTTTTCTTGGCCTTCCATGCCATCATTCCTTGTGGTTGCTGCCTGTACGACATAAAGGCTGCGCACATTTTAAGTTTTCAGTGTCCTTCTGTTCTCCAGTATCTGTTTGAAAAATCTGGCAGAACTGTGGGCTCCTTTCTGGAGAGTTTCCACACTATAGTGAAGAGTTTCTTTTCCCTCCCTCCTTGTTTTTCAGCACACCTGGGCATTGAGACCGCATCACTTTTCTAGAGGGTGTGTTTGCCCTGCTACAGCAGCATTCTGACAACAGTGTAACCTGCTCTGCTTACTGCCACCAGGCTTGAGGTTGGAGGCAAGATATTGGATTCTAAGTAGTTCTGTGGTTTACTGATACTGTAAACAGTCAAAACTGTTCTGAGAGAAAATTTTCATTTTAAGCTCTGTGGGTACCTTGGAGGTGAATAAATGCCATCAGCCTTGAGTGGTCATTTGAGGGCCAGGGCAATATTCCTGTCCCAATAATCCTTGACAGAACTGAAGCTTTTGTGCTGTCAGGAAAGGTGTAAGAGTGCTAATTTAACAGCATTCCGCATTGAAGTGGTGGAAGTAAATTCAGAGGCTGGTTATTATTCAAGGTTTTGACTCTTCAAAATAGTTGCCCACAGTGTTCCAGTGTCCCAAAACTGAGGTGACCGTTGCCTTGCAAGAGCATGACTTAAAAAAGGAAAAAGCCTTTTTCACTTTTCAGTAATACTCTGTATTTTATTCCCTCCAGCATACCAGCAAAATTGTGCATCTTACAGAGCACCATAGTTTGAGGAAGGAAAATCAATTCTGTGTAGATAGAAGCAGAGGTAAATTGATTAGCCATGTTGGCAGTATACCTATGTGAAGGAGCTGTAAATTGAAGACAGAAGATTTTCAAGACATCAGTTGTATACAGGCAAAGTAAGTAAACACAGCTAGTTAATACACTGCAGCTGCTTGAAGATAAATAGTGAGTTCGGAGGGTTTGGGCATGTCTGGGTTTTAGAAACAAAAGAAAGTGTTATGGTAACCAGATAGCACAGTTAAGGCAGTTAAATTCTTCTTTTAAATGTTTTCAGGTACATGCCAAGCAATGTAGAAACACGAACAGGTTTTGTATAGTGTGCTGCAGGTAGAGCACAAACAGCTTGCTTCAGATTACAGCTTATGGGAAACACAGATTAGTAAACAACTCCAGATTTTGCTGCTTGTCCTCACTGATATGATGATGATCTGTGGTATGGTGTGTTAGACCCAATTTCCTTTGAATGGTGGACACACAAAAAAGCAGAGGAAAACTAACCTGACCTAACCTCCCCTTCCTCAAAAAAAGGACAAACACACACACACACAAACAAAAAAAGCAGAGATCTGCACAAAAAAAGAGAAACACATGCACACACAAAGTATTCAGATGTTGCTGAGAAATCATGCATGTATGGTGAAAGGTGGCATTTGCCTCTTTTGAGAAGTACTCTGAATTTCCTTGGATTTTTGTCTCAATGCTGAGGAATAGAATATTGAATAAAGATTGAATGCTCTCTAGTCTGACACTTGCTGAGGACACTGGAAGGTTGTTTGTTTTCTGGTAAGCAGGTGGAACTTCTCTGTGACACCTGGTGTGGTCACTTTGGTCAAAACAGACCCCACAGCTCAAAACTCATTATAAAAAAATGGATGTTCTTATGCTGTGGGATGGCCTAAACTTGATTTCTGTGGAAAATCTGGTTGGAAATATGTTTATCTTATTCTTCAAATGATTAGATGACTTAAAATCCTTATGCCTTCTTTGAAGAAATGAGAAGTAAAATTATTAAGCAGCCTAGTTCCTTGAAAGGAAAATTGCTGTGTGCTTTCTTTCTATGCTGACTATATTATTTGCAGGGGCAAAAAATTGAGAGGCTTTTTTTTTTTTTTATTTAGAACTGGGATGCCTTGCTGAGTAAGCATCCAAGACATGCTCCAGCTGAAAGGGATTTTCCTCTATATAGGTATCTGATTTTTAGCAGGAAGTGTACCAGACTAGGGAAAAAACTGACATTTAATCCATTATAGTTCTAATTAAAGAACTGACCCTGTGTGTTAACCCAAGAGAGAAAGGATCCTTTTGTTTTTCCAGCCAGAATTAGCTGACAGAAGCACGAATGCTTTGCCACACAAGCAGCCCTGTGCCATTAGTAGTTTATCATATCTTACTTTTCCTCACTGGTCTTTGCCTTCAAGAGAAGGGCAACAAAGGAGGGATTCCAGTTGCTCCTTGGAAACTGTTTTGAGAGTTCATTACTGTTGTTACTTGAATGCTTCTCAGCAGCTTCTTTCCTTACAACTGAAGTCCTTCTAAAACTACCTGCATGGGGAAAAAAGAACCATCATCTGGGGGGAAGTTTGAATTTGTGACATCCACTGATAGACAAGTCACTGGGGCAATGACCTGGGGCAAACACCAAGTGGGTTGTGGATATTGGCACAGCTGAAGGGGAGAATCTGTCCTGTGCTGCCTTCTCAGTGCAGTTGATCTCAGTAGTAAACTCAGGGAAATGTTACTCAGCATTTAAGCAGCTTCAAGAAGGCCATGTAGCAAGGGCTCTGAATATTAAGAGCTTTCATTCACCAAATATTCATTCAGAGAATGACATTCTCCTGGCTGGGCAAAGTGGCAAATAAATGAATGAACGAGCCAGCAGAGAAGAAAAGGCCAGCTCAACACTGGGAAAGAAAATGCTGACAAAAAGTGGTTGATACAAGTTAATGTTTTATTGGATATACTGAAAAGACAATGAAGAGCAGACTTACACATACATGATGAGATAACAAGCTCCCATGGCACGTGGTTCTGAGTAGCGATTGCTGCAAACTGGAGCACGGCCACTGGGTTGGAATTGGAGGTAAACTGAACTTCTGGATTCTGTCTTTTGGAAAATTCCTCCTGGAGTTCCTATTCAATTTCAAGTGACCTGTGCCGTGGAGTGTTGACTGATTCAAGGTGTTATATATGACAGTGGTGAATATATCACATCCTCTGGGCATTGGAGAATTTGTGGAGTGGGATGTTTCACACCAGCCTCTCCCACGAGCAAGTGAGGATGAAAATGACCATTTGTGTCTGAAGATTTGGCCTATATAGATCTCTTGCAGATACGCATCTTGGTCCATCCAGTTCATGTCAGCTCTGATAAAATTAATAATATCCATCATGGAAAGAAAATCTTGTATTGCTGTGGACATGATGACTGAATTTCCACTGCTGCTTTGGGTAAACAACAAAAAAAAGGCAGAACACCACATCCTGGGGCTGACATTCAGACCTCAGTTTGAACGTCACTTCTTGGGCTTAATTCCTAGTGTTTTGTGTTGGCCAGCCCAGTGGGCTCTGCAGGGAGCTTTGCTTCTTAATGAGATGTTAGGAAAAGGGTGGTTGGTTTTGTTTTATTGAAGTGCTGGAAAGATCTTGCTGGCTATGAGAACGTGACTTGAAGGATAAATCACTGGACTGGGAGTAGATTTAATTGCTAATTTCCTCAAGTGGATTCTAGGAAATGAATTTCATCTTCCTTGTACTGTGATGACCTCCATAGTCAAAATTTTCTCTGGTATGGCTCTGACTGTACAATAGCCAGATTCCCAAACAAATTATTATCTCTAAACAAGTTTACTTGGTCACAGATGTAGCCTGGTATTCAGTAACAAGGAGCTTTGTGTGGTCTGTTTTGCCTTCTCAGCTCTCTTTAAAGCCAGATTGGATATTCCTGCACTGTCCTCAAAAACAGATACACGGGGATATCCCATTAAAACTCCCTTTCCTTGAAGCCTTGTCAGAGATGGAACTCAAAGCTTCAGTAAAGGAACTTGATTTTGGAACTTGATTTTTGGTTTTTGCTGAGCTTTCAGACCAAGCCCACTGAAACTGGAGTGTGCTGAGCATTTGGTGTGTAACTCTGTCTCCTTGAGGTGGGTAAGCCAAATTTGATGTGCTGAGCAAATCTGCAGAAGCCTTTTGGAAGCTGGACAGGGTTAGAAAATAAAACAAGAGAGTTCTTGGCCATGCACTGTAGAATGGGGTCGCTTTCTCCACAGCTCCTTTAGCACTTGTCAAGGAAATAAATTTTCACTTGTCAAACATTTGTGGGTTTAAAAATACCCTGGCCTTGAGTGGTAATGTGCTTGGTAGTGCAGCAGAACTTTCCTTGCATTTTCTTGTATCTCCTGCATGTAGCCTACTGCTGGATAGAGAATGAAGACATCCCATAAGGCAGGGTCCCACAGTTGTGGGTTTCCTGTGTTCAAATTTGTCCTGAGATTCTGCAGTGTTCAGTACAGTCCTAGAATGTGACAAGGCTTTTTTAAAGTTAGTTCTTCTAACAAGGAATAGTAATGTCTCAAAGAACAGTGACCTCTGACCTGGTAATTAAAATAACTGGTCTGGGACATCTTGATGCATCCAGGAAAAAAATGTTAATTTACACTAAATTAAATTATAAAGTAAGGTCAATTCTATTTATCCCCTCAATATCTTCAACAGATGCTGAATGCTCTGAAGCAGAGGTGACACTGCCTGGCTCCTCCTAAAGCTGAGTTTTGGTATAATGACACAAAGGCTGTGTTCCCAGTTCTTCTATGAAAAGATAATCATGCTGATGCTACAGATAACAGGTTATCAGGAGGTGTTTCCTCAATGGTAGTGTTCCTAGAGCACTGCCAGTCTTCCCATCAGCACAATCTGCTTATGCTACCCAGTCCCATACTGGAAATAATTCCCTGAAGCACAGCTACCTGCTTTGCTTTTCTCAGGGAATCATAAAGCACTAGCAAGCAAGGTTAGATTTAGGCAGGAGTTATGTGAGCCCTGCAAGGTTGTCCATTCATATGATAATTATTCTGTATTCATCCTCTTTTTGTAACCTGCTTTTTTATGCACAGCTGCATTTTTTCCCAGCAGAGCTTAAATTTTGTTTTGTTTGTTTCAAATCCCTGTATTGCTGTAAGCATTCAGCAATTCTGTCTGCTGTGATAAGTCCTTACCATGACTGCTTTGTGCTCCCAGCAGCTCAGGCTACTTGCCTTGGGCCTTTTGGTCCTGGGACTTTTGATATAAACTCCTTGTCTAGTGATGTGTAGCCCTGGCATGTTGATGGTTGCTTTAGAAATCAGCATTTTCTCAGCACAGGATTCAACAGAAATATTTGCCTAAGTGGGATTTGTGTGTCCAGCCACATGGGTGTACTAGGGAGGGTTGCCTTATTAACCTCAAGAACACTTACCTTCTTCACCCCCAGATCACTTTATCTTTTTTCTTTCTCTTTTTATTACTCTCTTGTTAGAGAGACATTATTTACGTGTCTCTTGGGTGACCAGTGACTTGATGGTTTATGGCACATAGGGATAATGGAATTTTCAGAACTTGTTTTCTGAATTTGGGCATGGTATCAGAGGCTCCTGGAGATAAAATAACCTTCTTTTGCACTCCAAGGTTGTGAAACTGGGCAGAAAACAAGTGCAACCAAGGGAAACACATAGGTACCTTATCATTCAAGACCTCCTGGCTTCCCTTGCACAATTTATTGTGCAGTCTGTGTCATGTTGTCCAGTTGTCTCATTCACTTAATTTTTTGAGGTTTGCCAGTGTTCTTGACCCTAGGTAAGAACACAAATCAGCACCTGACATGAGAAATTTTTCATATTATGTATGTGGAGAGGTAGATTATGTTACATTCCAGTTAATTTTTGTAAAAATTCACCTTAGAGTCCACAGGAGCTCAGCATAGCTGAAAGAGGTGAATGGAAAGAGGTGACTTCCACAAAGGGCATTTCAAAATGTTCCCCTTCCTCTGGAACATAAGGTTGCCTACCTCACTGTGTATGAATCAGCTCATCCAGGAGTGGAATCCAAAAGGGAATTGTGCCGAGCAATCATAATTCTAACGAAGCCATTACGAAGGGTCTAGTCAAAGTGAAATGTATATTTAAAAACATCCTCTGTCTAGCTCTTACCTTTGTCTCTTCAAGCAGGTTCTGTGACCTTACCCTTGTCCTTGTTGAACTTCATAGGGTTCATGTTAGCCCAAGTTACCCGTAGTACCCACTCTTCCAGCCTGTCCAGGTCTTCCTGCAGAGTGAGTCCTACATCCCAAGTGCCTGTTTCCCCATTTGGCAAACCTCCCCAGGGTGCACTTGGTCCCATCACACTGATCACTTGTGAGGATATCAAACAGTTTTGGGCCCAATATTTATCCCTGCTGGACCCCACGTGTGATGGGTCACCAGCCGGAAGAGGAGCTGTTTACTGGCACCTCCTGGGTGCTTCCTGCCAGCCCATTCCCCACCCACTGCAAGGACCACCCCTCTAGACCATAATGTGTCTGTTTGTCCAGGAGGAGGCTGTGGGAAACCATTTGGAAATCCCTGCAGAAATCCAGGTAAACAATGTCCACTGCCTGCCCCACTTGGACCGAGCAGTTCCTTTGCCATAGAAAGTGATCAGCTCTGTCAAGCACGATTTGCCCTTGGTGAATCCATCATGGCTTTTCCCAATCACCTGCTTAATTTTTCTTGTGGTAGCCTCAGGAGGATTTCTTCAGTAGCTCTTCCAGGAACTGAAACATAACTTGGTGGCAAAAGCATTTGTAACTTGGGGAAATACGTCAGGTTAGTAATGCCCACACAACCACAAATCTGTGGGGCATCAATGTGGTTGAAAACCTGACTCTGTCAAAAGCATTTGCCAAACTTGTAGATTGTCTAGTGAAATCTAGATTTCACTGCTGGCTGCTCACATGCTTTCTAGCTGTGTTAAAATGAGTTGACAGCAGAGCAGGCTTTCCCCACACCCTGTTCAGTCACATGTGCGCGCATCTCCATCTGCCCACGTTGTTACAGTGTGAGGTCTGTGCTTCAGCCGAGGAAACCCCCTCCTTCTGTGACTTGCAGAATGGTTGTCTGATGGTCCCTCACCTGGTGTTAAAGCCATGACCTAGAGCTCAGCTGCTTCATCTAATCATCAAAGCACCTGGGGTCCTGTTTCATATCAGTTGCTCTAAGTGGGTGGGTTCACAAGGCTTCACATAAAGCTCCTGTAGCCTGGACAGTCCACCCTGCCAGAAGTCATTTTACTCAATCAGGAGTGTGGCATGCTGTAAATGAATGTCACAAAATGAATGTAAATGTAAACATTTTCTGTCCTATTTCTTCTTGTTTGAGACTTTGCTTTTGCTGAGGTGGTCTTGCATTTAATTAATCAAGGCTTCTTTAAAATGTTTACAGGCAGGATTCGCTTCTTCCAATGTCATTGTAGAACATGGCTGCACAGCACACCCGTGGGCCAGGCCAGATCTCATGACAATGATGTTAATGTCATCAGTTCTGCTCTACTGTGAACCAAAGACAAGTTTGGGCCAGACAGGATGGTGAGAAATAGGTGGTGGCCATTGTGAGTGAACATCCTTGTAGGAGTGAGTTCACCCCCTTTGCATGGACAAAGCAAGGGGATTTTTTTTTTTAATTTACTGTGATGAGCCAAAATGGTGCCAATTGTGTAGTGACTGAAACTTAGCTGTGTCTGAGGACCCTACAAGGTGGAACTCACCCTACAGTGACATGAGGAGCTTAATTGCTACAAGATCCTTCCCCTTCTCTTTCCTCTTTGCTTCCTGAACATTGCTTTGAATTTTTACCCAGTGCTGCCTTTATAGCTGTCCTTTTAATGTTTGTTTTTTCTCTTCTCTCTTTTCATGAATGTTGACATTCATTGGAGGCCTCTTTGGTTGTCTAAAGAAAGGGCCCTCACAGCACATTTATTCTTAAAGTTGAGCAAAACGTCCTGGAGCCAGTAGCAGTAGCCTCATTTGTCATGCTCTTCGCCAGGTCTGAAGTTCTCTGTAGGAGCTGACCTGAAATGCAGCAGAAGGGAAATGGGAATGGAAATGGGAGAAGGGAAAAATGGATCTCTTGGTTCTCCCTTTCTTAGCTACATATGATGCACATGTTTGGCTTGTATGTTTAGGAGCACTGTTGGTGACTGCCAGTTGGACATTCCTGGCTGTCTGCCTAGCAAGTCCCTGAAGATCTTGAGCCAGTGTCCCTCATCCAGTTGCAGCTGAGTTCCCTGTGAGGAATTCTGAAGAGCTCAGCAGAGATGCTGGCTTTGGCAGCTGCTGGTCCTTTGAAAAACCTGCCATGAGAGCCAACATCACATGGCAGCTTCCACTGCCTCGCAGTTCTAGACAGGCGATTGCTAAATCTGGTTTGTTGTTTCTTGACAGTTAAGGCAAAATTCTGCAAACATTCATCACGATCTACTGATGAGTGTGTGTGGCTCTAAGAGGTCTCTCTGAAACTGAAAGGAGTGTTTACAGAAGAATTCCCAGCATTCACAAGCTTTTCCTGAACTCAGCTTCTTGAGCTGTGTGTTTGATGCGAAGATTGTGCCTCAGCCTATCAGTATTGGGAATCGTGTGTGGAAAAAGCTGTCAACCTAGTACACATCAAAAATTCAAATGATTTGCTGCCTCAGGTAAGCAATCTGTTCTTTAAGTTCCATCTAACCTTCCTGTTGTGTAGTATTTCACTGAACATAATCATAGCTAAATGATGATTTAGAATGCTAGGGAGTATCTAGAGATTCACACAACTCTGAGGGAGTGTTGGGAGTGAGTATTCTGTGTTTTAATTTTGCAGTACAAAATTGTTTTGGAGAGTGAATTTAAAATGGAGATTTCAGATGTAACACACTCAAACCTAAATGCAGAGTGTGCACCCACAGGCACACATCGAGGGAGGAAATAAACGTTTGGATACCAGTTTTTGTTCACTGTAGCAATTACTGGAATGACTTGCTGCTTTGGAAACTGAAGGTTTTTCATGTTTGCTTGCTTAACTTTCCCTTTTTTTCCCCACTGTTGACTCCAAGAAAGCATTTTGCATTGACCTTTTTAGCTGTTGAAGCAAGGCTTGGGTAGCATCTATTGTGTACAATGCTGCTCTTTTGTAAAAGAGATGTTGAATATCTGCTTCTTCTCTTCTAGAGAAGCTGACCCAAATTGAGCCTTCATAATGGAATTTACAGACATGCAGAACAGTGGCAATAACTAGGAATTAATTTGTTGAAATCTTGGCTTCCCAGGTGCTGTGACAAATGTTGAGACTGTTTAAACAAAATAATCCCCCGCTCAATGCAAGAAGCATAACCACTGAGTGGAAGGAGGTTTAAATCTAGCATGCTGTCCTTTACCAAACAACTGATGCCTTTTGTAACATGAATCTGTTGAGAAATTATCAGTGCTGGACACTGGGTCTCAGTGGGACCCTCATGCAGATGTAAAGCTTAGGGTACAGTGCTTGCAGGAACAATTCTTTGGAAGTTCGGACAATGAAGGTTTTACACACATATAACTTGCAAAATTTATTATTCTGTCCCTGCCCAACCCTCCCAAGGATAATTTTTATGCGGTTTCCATTTGTTTCTCATTTAGATCTTAACAGCTGCCAGTGTGCTATACACTTATACCACCTGCTATCACTCTCCAAATTACATCTATTTTTTTTTTTTTTGGCAATACATCTGCAAGGAATGAACCTTAACTTGTGAAAGTTCATGTGCGTTATGGAACATTTTAAGGCATTCTGAGTGATAAGTGAGTAATGCCAAGTAAGATGATGGAAATTGCTCCTGTTGGCTGCCAAAAGCTAGTAGGGCGTAGCCTCTAGTACAGTCTGGTGCCTGCAAGAAGGTGGTTTCTTTTTAAAATCTGTTTTCTTCAATTTAGATATTGAAAGATGAAGGCTTGTTTTCCTCTCTTCTCAGAAAAGTTTGATTCCTAACATCTGTAGAGCAATTACCTGCATAACAGACTGTACCCAAGTTAGTTTTCTTTCTTAAAGTCAACATATCCTTTTGGTTGTATTCTTCCCTACCCCTTTTTTCAGTGTTGTACTCAGCTGTTTCTTTCTTTGCCCTGCAGCTCCTCTAACCTCACTGCAGCTACACAGGGTGGGTAAGACCCAGTGAAATGCAAGTGCTTTCCAGGATTTGCCCAGCAAGGATGTGCTCCTGGCAGTCAGCTTTGCTTCTGGAAAGTGCTAAGGTTAAGGAGGTGTAATAAAACAAGTCTAGAGGGAAGTGCTTTGCTGAATCAGGGTTAGCAGAGAGTTTTGCTGCCTCAGCCTTCTTCAGACTCATCATTTCTCACAGCTTCATTTACCTTGTTGAACTGGTTTTTGTGTGTGCTTGCCTGGATGGGTTTCTGAGTTTTGCTCACTTTCCAACTCAGCTTTGGAGGCAGGAATTTGAGGATGAGATTAACGAACTCCTCCAAATATGTGGAACTCTTGAAACCCTGTGCTTTATGGTTGTAGCCCTTGCTTTACAGCACCAACACACACATCTGCAGTATGGCTGGCTCCTAGCCTACCCGCGGGGAAAGGCACAAGAGAATCAAGCCCTTGGCAGGCTTGTGTAGGGTTTGGGATTGGCAGAACACAAGCAACTCCGCAGGTGTGTAGCCTCTGGCTCTCTGTAGAGGCAGCAGGGGGATGCAAGGCAGAAGGGCGCTGACAGCCAGAGGGGCTCAGGGGTCAGGGATTGTTCCACCGGGCTGGGGCAGCAGAGCCTTTATGGAGCACAGTCCTTGCCTCCCGACCCGCTGCAGAAGTGCCCTTAGCAAATGAAAGGCCACCCACGGCTCCCTCAGGCCGGGAAACACAATATCCACTGGACCCTTTTCACCTCTAAATGTGAGGGGCTCATCGGGGCAATAAACTGCAGTGGTAAGATGGATTCCTTGTCAACAGGGCTGGGAGAACACATGGTAATTAAAGGACAGCAGGGACTCCTGGAGAGTGAAGGTAAAGGGGTGTGTCTGTTTAAAAACCTGATGCAGTGCAGTGCAATGAAGTGTTTTGAGCAGCATGGTAAGGGCATGGATTTGACCTATTTCTGTGTATAAACAAATAACATGTTTTACTCTACAGCAAATGTGTTTCAGGAAAGCTTACTGACCATGTCTTTATTCTAATGATTTTACTATTGCTTGGTATGTGCTCCTTCTTCATTGGTACTCCATGCTTGATTAATTGTTTCACAATGCCACAAGCTTCTGGCATTTGTCCCACAAACTTAATGAATTATCGTACCTTTATTACGATAATGCCATGCTCTATTTTTTTCTGGAGTTAAGGGATGCTGCATTCCCCTTCCTGAACCAACACCTGGGTATGGCCAGCACGGTTAGTGGTGAACAGAGAGATCCCATCTTCCTTCTACAGGCTCTGCTGTAGATGCTGTGGGTAAATTTTGTGGCAATGCATCAGTATCTGCACCTTATCTGGAAATAATGTTGCTTCATGCTTGAAAATTCTGGATCTTTTTTTTCTCTTTTCTTTTCTGTTGAAATGTCCTTCTGTTCAACATGTCCAGATACAGGTAGGTCTATAAGCAGGTGAGAGGGGACTTAAAAGAAACATAATGTACCCACAGCCTGTGCTTTACCACCGATGTCTGAGGTTGCCAGTCTGGCCTTTTCAGGAGTTTGGAATTAAGTAAAAATGGCATCCAGGCTGCCTGCACACCTTTTTTTTTTTGGTTGGATTTGCATTTCTGTGAAGTCTTTAAATCACAAGCTTCATCTCTGGAGAACTCTATTCTCATCCAATGCACAGGTAGATATGAATGGATCTTCAAATATTATACAGCTTAAATAGCATTTGGAATGATGATCACCTGTAGGAAGCCTTTCCTGTTAGGTTTTTAAGACAGAGAGCTCAGTGGTGCATTTCTGAGCTTATGATGAGCTGAGGAGTACAAAGAGCTTATTTTATTGATTTGTTTTGTTTGCATTTTACTTAAGTTTTGCTTCATTTGCAATACATCCTACAAAGACAATGTAAAAAAAGAGGACACTTACATCCCTGATCAGTGACTAGAACCAGGTGAGAAAAGCTGATTTGGGAAACAAGCACAAGGGAGGAGCCAACAGGTGACAGGACATATTCTGACAGAAAGCTTTCCTTGGAGAAACACTGATTATGTCAGATATACAAGTGCTTTTGAAGGGGGCAGGTAGAAAACTGCTAGAAACTTTGGGTGAAAGCAAACAAATTTTTCTTCCTGGAGAAAGCTCAGCTGTTGGGGAAAATCTAGAGAATATTTTTTTTTTCTGTTCTATTTTGTTCTGCCTGAAAGAGCTGATATGAATTTTACTTAATCTCCGAGGAGATAGCTCAGACTCGAGATTCTCATAAAGGTTATCTGGAATAGGAAAACAATCAAGTACAAACCCTCCTCCTGGTATCTGCCAAGTACTTTGACACAAACGGTGCTTTAAACCAGAAAAGTAGGAGGAACATAATGCTGTTGCAGCGTCCGTAGAAATCTTAGACACACACAGTCGTGGAGAAAAGTTGAGGGGACCTTGGATGAATGTTTTTTGCCTGCTGAGTGCTTGGTTAATTCCTAGTTAAGAGCAGTTGCAGGAGCAGTTTGTTTCTATAATTGTGCCAAGAAACACCCAGGGCAAAGGACAGGTATTGCTGCTTTCCGAGCGCGTCTGCAAACCGCGGCCAGGACCGGAGCCCGGCAGAAGTTGCATAACCAGCTTCATCTGCCACAACAAACCCTTCCCCAAAGGTTCTCAGCCTGCAATTCCAGCTCTGGCTCCAGCAGCGCGCTCAGGACTTCCTTTGCCGAATCTGTGGGGACACCTGGGATGCGTGTCTGCAGCTGGGCTCTGTGTTCGCTTCGAAAATTTGGAAACTCCAGAAATTTTGAAAAATTCGTGCCGTTTTATTCTGTCTTTCTAAAACCACCCCCCCCCCCCAAGTAATGATGATGATAATGATAATAAAATAATAAATCCCACATAAACCAGCAGATAAGTGAAGCAGACGCCGCCGGAGCACCCGTGGGGCCGTGGCGGAGGGCAGGGGCCGGCTGCCGGGGCCGGCTGCCGGGGCAGCCGCGGCCCGTCCCGCCCGGCCCGTGCCCTTTCGGCCCGCTCGCCTCAGGAGGGGTCCGGTCCGGGCCCAGCCCTCCCGCCGCCCGCCCGGGCCAGGCCGGGCCGTACCACGAGCGCTCGGCCGGGCAGGGGGAGGCGGGCGCGGGGCGGGCGCGGGGCCCGCTCAGCCGCCGGTCCCGCTGCCCCGGGCACCGCGGCGACACCGAGCGGGGCCGCGGCCCGGGCGGACGGCGGCACCAGGCCCCGCCGGCTGCGGGCCGGAGCGGGGCCGTCCCCCGAGGCCGGGCGGGCCCCCCTCCCTGGCGGCGGCCGGGGGAGGGCCGGGCGCCCGGATGTCGATCAAAATGAGCGAGCTCCAGCCCTGCGCCGGCCGCCCGGGCGGGGGGAGCCGCGGCGCGGCGGCACCGGGCACCGGCGGGGAGGCGGCCGGCACATGGGACGGCGGGCTTCGGCAGCGGCGTAGAGCCTGGACAGCTGCGGACGGAGCTCATGGATAGAGGACGTTTGGCAGGATAACCCCGCGATGGCTGCCCAGTCGAGGTACGGCACTAAATAACTTTGGTGGCGCCCGGTGCATCTGGCTTGGAGCTGGGTTTGTGATGCCCTGGCTCCTGCTCAGGCTCAGCTGGCTGTGGGGCTTTACCCCGAGCCCCCGGTGGGTTTTGTCCTTGCATTTTGTTCACCGCCGTGCCCGCTCCCTCTTCCCAGCGTAAACTTTCTTCCAGCAGGAAAAACAAAGTCTTAATTGCTCCCCGTCAAATCTCTCCCGGTCCAACAAGTTAAAAGCTCCTTGAAACCGATTTCCTTCTCCCCGGTGGACTTGTCTGCTTAAAAGCTCTTTGATTCTGTTCTCGCGTTTATTTGTTTCTGCTCGCCCGTAACCAGCCCGGCGTGAGCGGGTCTGTGTCACTGCCTCCAGCACTGGCTCAGAAGGTGGGGAATGGTTCTGCTGGAATGGGGAATGGGCCGGGGGAAGCAGGTTGTATCTGCTGGGTAGCTGCGAGCATAGAAAATGTTAGGTTACATTTTCTAGGTATGGTTACAACAGAGAAGAGTACGGGAATGAGTTACTTAGTTGCTGTCAGGGAGCAAAATTCAAGCGAAAACGCCGATCTTGGGTAAATACTTTTCAGCTGTGGTTTTAAAGAAGCAGCATTTTGCCTGCTCTCGGGGGAGTTGGGGAGTGTCCTGCCTAAAGTAAATTTCACACTCAGCATGGGGGAGGCAGCTTTTCTTAAGCAGTAGTACTTGATGGAGCAGTGCTATTTAAGGTACCTGTTAAATGCCTTTTAGCCTTTACGATGCCTTAATGGGCATTTCAGAAATGCCAAAGAGAGAAATTCAGTTTTGCTCTTTAGTGCCACACCAAACAGGCACTCTGCTCCCCTTTCCTGCAGTCAGGGAAAAAAACCCATTAAAATGGAGGTGTATCCTACACATAAGTTTGGCACTCACGGTGCATTTTCACAGTGGTGCCTTTCTGCAGGTCTGAAGCCAAGAGTTGGCTTTAAATTACAAACTGGAGAAGGACAGAGCCCTGCGGTTTGTGGAAGAAGCAGGGGAAGATTGATTGCTTGGTTAACAGCTGAGCTCTTCTCCAGCTTCCATGGCCTACTCTCCCAATACTGGGACTATTTTGCATATAGAGTACTTAACAAAAAGGTGAAGATTGAGTTTCTAGCATCTTTTTTTTTTTTTCCTTTGTATCATCCCTTTGCGTGATTTACTGGCCTGCATTATCAGCGTTGCTGTAATAGGACCGCATGCTGGATGCAGCATAAATCCTAGGGATGCTGGCTGGCCCTGGAGCTTGGCTTGGCTCCAAGGCCAGGGACGTGCCTGATGTCTCAGAGGTCGCACAGCCATTCTGCTGGGTGGCAGGAGGCCACGAGGGAGCCGGGTCCCAGCAGTAGCCCCCAGCTTCAGCCAGCTGGCCAAGGGAGGGCAGAGTGGTGCGGGGGCCAGGGAGCCACATCCCTGACCTGTCAGGTGAATGGTGCAGAGAACCAAGTGTTACAGACTGAGTGGCTCAGGCTGAAGGCAGGAAAATGGTCCAAGGGCTGCAACTGTGGGGCTGAATACTGCAGGGCAGGTGGGAGGACTGTGCCCCACACCTGCTATTTGAGACAGACGTGGGGACGAGACATGCACCTGCCATTCTGTACCCTCTTTCCTTTTCCATCTGCATGTTCGCTTTTGCTTTTGTCAGGATGCTGTGAGGTGCTCAAGCTGTAAAACTGGTCAGAGCATTTCAGCACAGTGAGTACAGAGGTTACTCTGTATGCCTGAAGATCAGTGTTAAGATCTCTGATTATTGTTTGTTTTAAGACAAAGAGAGTAGGAGTGCATATGAGCAGCAGAAATGAGTCTGTAGGACAGAGATTGCATTTGCCAGAAGGCCTGTGATGTTTCTGTTTCAGTGGCATAGATCTCCAGGGGGTATCCATTCCATTTAAAAAAGAATGTGTTTTGTGGGTGTGTAGAAGCTTTTATTCAATAGTAAAGGATGAGTTAATATTCACAATAAATAATTAGAACTCTGCTGCATGGGACTGAGAAGCCACATGTCTCCAGAATTCATTTTGCCAAAACATGTCAGGGGGTTTACTCTGCAAGGCAGCTGACAAAAGAAATGGGTGAGCGTTCTGTGTTTATTTGTGCTTTACAAAAAATACAGGCAATTTTTGCAAGCTCAGTAAATTACTGATGAGGTGGTGTGATACTGAGCTCAGTAGTGGTTTGTGTATCACTCTGTGCGAGGCCTTCAGGCTCTCCTCCATCTGCTCACGTTTTCTATTTCTCACATGCTGTTTGCTTTAGCTAGTGAAAGTGATGTGACACAGGGGAGGATGCTTGTTTAGAAACAAGAAAATCCAGCATCCTTTCCTCAGATCCTCAGCAGCTCACCTGGCATTTGGGCTTCACAGTTTTGAAAGGTGGAAGGGTAGGGAAAACAAGGTGATGAAACCTACCTGTTGCTGCTTCTTAGCGTTTCAAAAACTGTAGCGGTGATAACTGAGGAACTGATGTGCTAATGGATGCCACAGGATTCTTTAAAATCGTGATCTTAAGAAATAAGAAATGCTTGCAGGGCGAGTTTGGCATGCTTTGGTTTCAGCTGTTTGAGAATGATCAGCTTCTCCCATTAGCTGCTGCAAGTAGCTTACATCTGGAGCTATTAGCTGGAGAAACCATCCTCCAGTTAGCTTTTTTTTGTGTATAATGTGGGGTTGTGGGGGTTTTTTAAGTTGCTCGCTGAGCCGTAGGTTTGCAGCTGTAGCTTTCTGTGTGCTCCCTTCTGGAGTGCACAGATGATCTGATGCCTGTGGTGTCCCCAGGCAACAGGGCTTGTGTCAGGTTTTTGTGGTGTATTCAGCAACTTGTGAGCAGAAGCAGAGCTGATCTGAATAAGGACAAATTTAGTTTCTTGTCGACGGTGGTGTGATGTTCATCATGTGCCATTCAGCTGCTCTGGGAATATGGCAGGACCCTTGGGAGGAGTGTGGGACAGACTGACAGAGCCCATCATTTCTGCTTCTTTTTTCATTAAAATACCTGCTCTGGTGCAGCAATTGCAGGGTGAGGATCTTTAGATGAATATCTGCCTCTTCTTTTTAAAGATGCAGGCTGCTTTTCTCAGGCTGCTTGAGGTAATTTAAAATTGTCTGTAGACGCTGTCAGTTACACTTATTTACAGTTGGAGGATAAACAAAATACTTTGTTGTTTTGGATGCTAAGAATTTCGGATTGTCTTATCTATAACTTCCTTTTCAGTGTGGTCATGGTTAGCATAATTTCTGGTGTGCAGAACCAATGCAATTTTCAAATCTTTGGACATAGGTGAATACAGTACACAGTCAGAGCAACATGAAATCTGAGTGTTGTGCTGTCATCCCTGCTGGGCTCATACTGCTCTTTCTCCTGAGCCAGCCCTGCAGGGAAGGGTAATGATGGACAGCAGCCTGGGAAAACCTCTGTTTCCATCCCCTAAAGCCAAGTTGTACCAGCTAAACCCAGAAGAGTCTTGAGAGGAGACTGTACTACTGCTCGTTCTGGTAGAAAAAAGGTGATGCTTTGGAGAAATGAAATAAAATGTGACTTTATCTATATTTAAAACGCAGTAAATTCTGAAGAGAGTAAAGCTAAGGCTTTTCCCTGAGGAGAAGCTACATTGAATGATGCAGCTTTAGTTCATTCCGTGTCATTTCACAGCTTTCCAGGCCAGACGTAAAGACACTTTTCATAACTTGTTTGTTTCATGGGTCCTGTTGATACAAGCAACTGCCAGTATTGGTGATGCTGGGTTCCAGTCAGCTGATGGAGGTCAAGAAGGGCTGAAACAATATCTTGTTGGAGTTTGCTTGTCTATTGAAAGCTAAAACATGCCATGAAACCCTGTTGGTTTTACTTGCTACTAGCCCTGCCTGGAAATACAGACCTGTTTTCTCCAGAACCAGATGTCTGGATGATCTATGGCCTGTTTTGTGGGCTGCTGGGGATTTTCAGTTTGCAGTTCCTTATTGCCTGGACTTTCTGAGCGTGGAGTTGCTCTGAGGCAGACCTGCAGCTGAAATACTACCACACAGAAGAGAGAGATGCTCACAGGGAAGTGGATTTTTCAGGTTGGTTTGGTTTTTTTACCAGTAGATATTCCAATTTGCAATAGGCCATTGAAAATTTTGAAGTACATTTGTCATGGCATACTTGAGCTGGTATACAAGGGAATGTTTCCTTAGGTCATGTAATTTTCCTATGTCTGAATCTGTGTTACAAAGAGAGGCCTCTTCTCACAGCTTTTTATGAGAAAATCATTTGCTAGTACAACTGCAAGATGCAGCATGAAGAGCAGGAAACAAGCTTTTAATGAGGTGCATAAATTCTCCTCAGCACTTTTCTTCTGAGAGGAGTCATAGTGAATGATACATGAAGCTTTTAAATGCCTTTAAAATAGAATAGAAAAGGTGTCTCCTTGAAGTTAAGTGGGAATGCTACAATGGCATTGTTTTCCATGAGGTGAGGGCAGTGAAGTGAGGAAGAGTGCAAGGTGTCATCCTAGGAGCTGGCTTCGGTGCTGGGTGGTTGGGGGTGCAGAGTTTGCTTACCTGGCATGACAAAAGAGTTACTGTAGAGATGCACGAGCCTCAGAAAAAAGAGAAAGTACTTTTTCTGTTCAGTCTTGAACACAGCCTGGAGCTTTTTTTACCCCTGTGGTATGTTATAGTGGAAAATGCACTGGCTATTTTATGTTTTGCAGTTTTGGCTGCTGCAGTTCATCTGTGTCCGTGATAAAAAAGGGAAGAGTGTGGGACTGGCTGGGGCAATTATCACTCCCAAATGAGGTGTTACCATAGTAGATTAAGATAGAGCTGCCTCTCCAGCAGAATGCTTTTGTGGGGAACAGACAAGAGCTGCTGTGTGTGCTAGGAGAAGATTTTCCACAGTTGCCTATTCATAGACAATTCAGGGAAGTGAAGTTAAATTCTCTATCAGTACAGAATCAAGCAGCTGTGGGAAGCGGTGAGAGGTAGAACTCTTGTAGCCCATCTTCCCTCTCAGCTGGAGTGGCTGCTGTGTGCAGAGCCAGCCCCCAGCTCAGCTCTTTTGCTGCTGAGGTGCAGAAGTTGTTGATCACCTTAATGAACTGCATGGCTTTTTAAAAAGTGCATTTCTTTTGCTGCCTTATTCTTGTATAGGAAGGGGGAGGTAGCAAACGGGGAAAAAGAGCAGGTGTGTGGGCACAAAACTGCATTTGAGAAGTTGATCTGCTCCTGTTAATGCTCCAGAATTGTCAAGCTGAGGTATCTAGGCACACTTGATTAGGCAACCTTCATCACAAATGCTTCTGGAAGATGTTTGACTTCTGGATTAGTTTAGGCTTAGATATTGTTTGTAGAATTGTCATTTTCAGTTGTTCTGAGTGTTTATTGTACTAGCAACCTAAAGTTTTCATTACTGTTGTTTTTGCAATGTTACCATCAGGTTAAGAGAAAATAACGTCCCTGCTGTAATTTTTAGAGAAAGTTCAACAAGCAAATTGTTAATGGTTAACCTCAGAGACAACAGCAAAACTCATTTTCAGAACTGCAAGAACTGTGGGTTTCATTTCTGTACTTGCAAATAAAAAAAAGGCAACAAAAACCAACCTCAAAAACTCATCAAAAAATAACAAACCACAAAAACACCTATATCACCAGTTCAACCAAAACCTGAGTAAGAAGTATTTTAATAAGAAACAAAAGAGGAAACTCTTGAGCATATGGTAGTATTTTTATTCTGTGTATCTTTGCTTCCTAGAATAGTGTATAAGCTGTAAGCAGCAAGGGATGTATTCAGCAGTGTACGATCAGCTCCTTCATGGCACGGTGTTTAGCAGGTGGTGTGTGCATGTGAGATGTGTGAGAAGCTCCAGTGCACGTGCCTCTGAGCTGAGCTGAGCTGCGAGCACTGCATTTTGAAATACAGCTGTCTGCTTGCATCTGAAATGGAAAGGAATTACTAAAATGTGGAGCAGTAAAGGGATATTTACATCTCTGGAGAACTGGAGACGTGATAAGAAATTGCTTTTGGGTTTTTTGTTCTTCTGCAGTTTGTAAGGTTTTGCTTAAAAAGATATTACTGGCATAATTAATCTTTTCAAGCACAGCTCAGAAACTCTCCCTCATAACTGGTATGCAGCTATTTCTCAATACTCCTCTCCCCCTGTAGGCTATTTTGGAAAAATCATCCTAATCTGAAGGCAGGGAATATTCTGGCAGTTTAGAAGTGCTTTGATGACATTCTTCTCTTTTCCCTGTCCCCAAAACCCTCGGCAGAACAAGCTGTTCTAGGAAAAGTTGTTTTCCTGATGTCAGTAAACCTGTGGCTCTGCTGAGAACAGGCTGTCAGTCTAGAGACCTTTTTCTCTTAGCTTTACTAAAATAACACATGCTAACAGAAAGAGAGCCTGGTTTGTCCCTCTCTGCTGCAGAGCAGGGAGCTTTGCTTGGATTTTTAGAAGACTCCCTTAGAATTGCCACTACCTGGAAGCTGCCATGTGTGTCTGTCTGTCTGTCACTGCAGACCTTCTTTACTGTGAAAAGTGCTGGCACAGCTGAAAGGCAGCAAGTGCACTGCAGAGGTGAGATAACTGTGTTGGCCCAAGTGTGAGCTCCATGATACTGGTGAAGGAGGCTGCTTTTTCTGGCATATGGCTTTTGGGAGGATGGCTGTGAGATGGTGGGTGCAAGCAGTGCTGGCCAAAGAGCTCTCTAGGACCACTGTGTCTCCCTTCTTTGCTGAGACTCTGCAGGTCCCTTGCAGCAGAGTGCTCAGCTTTATCCAGCAGTTAACTTTTAATTGGTCATCGGTTTGATTTTTGGGTTTCTGATTTAATGCATGACATTCTGTAACTTTCATTCTGGAAGCAAGATGAACAAGTGCCTTAATATTTAAAGGGAATGTGATCACTTTGCTGAGGTTTTGGAACACTGTAGGTGATCTTTATCTGTTTGCAAACCCTTATCCATTTTACATGGACTGGCTTCAGCAAACTAATAATAGGCTCTCTTTGCTTAGCTGGGTTTGTGGCCCTCCATAGAGGGAATGCCTGCTTCTGTGTAATGAACTACAGGGGTAAAAAAACTACTAGTCCTAGAGCATAAGAACATTCTCTGCAACCACCCATATTGGGGAGAGAGAAAAATAGGTGAAATCATGTGCTGTTCTTTGAGAAGGTCTAATCTGCTTTTAGAAACACTGTAATAATGAGATCTATTATTTGGAGACCTGGGGTACTTCTGCCATTGCAGAAGTTGACTTGTACAATGAGGAATTGAGAACAATAGACCTAAATAACTTCCTAAATTGGCTGGGAAAATTCAGTAACTCAGTGTTTTACATATGAAAAAAGGCTTGGTCATTTAGTGAATTAAGTGGCACAAAGCTTTCCCTTGCAGCTCTCTATTTGTAATCAAAATTAAGAGTTTAGCCAAGGATGGGAGAAGAAAAAACATTAGCAGCTTCAGTCTAGAATTTTCCTCTGAAGATGCCTTTAACTATTTGCTGTTGTTCCCTCCTCCTTCCAAACCAGTTCCGAGCTCTTAGTAGGCAGGTGGGATGACTTCAGCCTTGGTTTTGGTTCCAAGTGAGCCAGCCTCCAGGTGGAGTTTCTGTACCTACCTGAGCATGTCACTGATGAGTATTGCTGTTGTTTGGTGCCATGGTGCACTGACAGTGCAGCTCTGCACAAGTGGGACCACAGTGGAGTAAAACAGATGGATGAAATTGCCAGTCTGCAGAAATTGATAACATTAAAACTTGGCTCCCAAGCTGGTTCTTCCATTACTTAAACATGTGAATCAGTCTGGTTCTTAATGATTTGGAAAGGGTGTTTTCTTTCCAAGTCAGTTAAGTAAACTGGATGAACTGACTGACAGTAAATAGGTTTCTTTCATTACACATCCCTTTTTTCTGCATGTTTGGAGGGACAGACAGAATTTATGTGCAGGGAACCTATTGCTGTTTCTTCCTCTTGCAATATAGACAGCTGATGTAGTGTGGCACTGTGTTTCACAGCCAGAAGCTCCTTCTGTACTTCTTGAATAAATGAAAGCAGTTAGTAATTATTGCACAATCTGGTAACTGCAACCAAAACCTTCTTGGGATCTGGTTTGGCAACTGTATTGGTGTGTGTTGATGATGTTTTGCTATTTGAACAACTTGTGAGAGAATTTATTGTGAAAACTGAGGAGCTGTGCATATTAAACAAACCCTACCAAAACACCCCAAATCAAAGAAGATGATGACCATACACACACACAACCCCCATCCTGTAATGCTTATAAACCCAGATGCAGTCTGGGTTAATTTTTAAATCTAATGAACATTTAGTTGACATTCTGTCCTTTAGGCTGAACATTGGCCAAATACAGTGGTTTCAGTTCTTAGCTAGAACTGACTTTGGTATCTGTGCTGTACTTAGTTATAAAGAGACACGTATGGAGCTCACGGTGTCTCAGCCAGGGGTCCTGTGTTCAGTACTGTTTCCACTCAGCTCCCTTAACAGTGCTTATTCCTGTAACTTTCTGATTTGGCTGTCAGTTGTGCCAGTCAAGACAGTAGAAATAGGAGAAAAGGTCCTATTTTCAACTATAGCAGGAGAAAACATCAAAATCCTGTTTGAAAATATCCCCACTGTCCCCATGGAAAAGTCGATAGAAATGCCATGTAAAAGAAGGTATTGTGAAGAAAACTCTCTTCTGTGTCCCATCCCCATCTTCTGGGCTATTTCTTCTTCCCTTCCCTGTTCCTTTGTTCATCGATTAAATATCAAGTTAATGGTTTCCTTTTGTAAAAATTGCTTCCTTGAAAATAGGCCATCTCCTCCCTCTCAGCCTAATGACGGAAAAGTACAGATGATATTGATATAAGCTGTGTTTACTTTAATGTAACAACTTGAAAGGCTGTTTGTGTACAGTAATCTGCCAAGTGAATAATGGTTTGGTTTTACTTGTTCAATATTTCTTTCTTTCCCCCAGAGAGGGGGAGGTCTGAACAACCAGTAGCAGTTGCTGAGGTTAATAAGATACATTTAAAAGGTCTTTAATTAAGCCATGCAGTTTTCTTAGAAGGCCCTTGAACTATTCTTTCACCCCTTCCTCTTCTGTTTCATGTGGGTGAGTGCAAACGAGATGGGAGTGCAAGGGAGGTGCAGGCACTGACTGGATACAGATCTAGGATCCTGCTTACACACAGCTGAGTCTCAATGGAAAGTAGGAAACCAGAGGAGATTGAAATGGTTTGTGTGAGTTCAGCTGGCCAAGGGTATGCTGAAAGCTGAGGCAGTGGTGAGAATTGATGTGCCAGGGCTCAGCAGGGTGAACACACAAGGTGTTGTTACAGCTGCTGCTCCAAATTTTATTGGTTCCTCTGGGTTTTTCTATGCTGTCCTCATCTGGGGCCAAATTGTAGCCTTCAGCTTGTGCACTGGGTTCCAGCTGATCTACCTCTTCCATATCTTTTGAGAAACTTCAACTGTGTATTATAAGGCAATGTTGTACTTTAGTGAAAAGAGGAATCTATGCTACTATCTAATTTTCTAGTTTCCTTTGGCTTTTAAGTTTTCAAGTCCACTTCAAAAGGGTGTTCCTGGTAAAGAGCTCTGCTTGAGCTTGTGCTCAAAAAGAATTCTTGACCTGGAGCTTTTACACAGAGAATGGGTTTTGCATGTGTATAAGCAAGTGCTCAAAATGGATTCCTGATTCACAGCTTGAAACTGAGGAGTGACAGAAAAAGAGATGTAGAAAAGGGAGGGATATTAACCTTACAATTTCCTGTGTTCTTTCCCTGTTGTATGCATTACTACAAGCTCCACATTTCTAAGCAGGGCTGTTAAGTGAAAAAATGTGGAGTTAAGGCACAATTTGCTAGTTGGGAAGGATTCTAAGAGCTGTTCTGAGGATTAATGGAAGTTTCAAGAAGAACAGAAAAATGCGTAAGTAGTGAGACTCTTTCCTTACTCCCTTTTTTCAAGTGGCTTCCAGAAATATTTGCAGCAAGTTTTGCTTTGCAGAATTTTACTCTTTTTTCAGCCCATGTTTAGTCACTGTTGTAACCAAGAAATTGGGCAAGATGGAAAAGTTACTGAATGTGTTAAAAAGTGCGTGTGGAGAATGTTATCCCATGGTTCCAAATTACTATGATCAACTTGCATTTTCTTGAAAATACCTAGCTTTCTACAGCTGGCTTGGCTGGATGTTACCTGGGTTATGTGAGGTGCCAGGTGCTGTTGGGGGTGTTACTCATTGTGTTTGTGGATGTTTCATGAATGACTTTCAGGGCCAGCGAGAGAGCACAGAGAGATGAAGCAATCCTGAGTCAGCGCATCCCTGTGACGCTGCGGGAAGCTGGCTGCTGGGACACTGGTTGTTCAAGGGGCTTTCTGTGCTCGGCACTGAGTGTAGCTCTGGGCAGACACTCAGGGCGTGAGGAAAAGTCCAGCAGCCTGCATGTAAGAATGGAAAACCTTCTGCAGGAGTTCGGTGCAGTGGTTCCTGTAGGGCATCTGCTCTGTCCCTCGGTGAGCAGAGCACAGACCTCCTGCTTCATCCTGAGGGCAAGGAGTGGCTGTTGTTGGGATCATGTGTGGGAGGGCAGGGATAAGGAACCCCAGGGAGAGGCAGTGCTGATTCATTCTCCTTGCAAGTCTGTTGCCACCGTGGTGTTGAGGACAGGAACTCATTGGCTGCTGCCATGAAAATAGTCGTAAGGGCAGAGGCTTGGAAGGGCCTTATCAGAGAAGGTGGTTTATTCCCTGGAAGTGCCCTGAGTCACCACTGAGTGAACAGAATGCTGGATGTGCCTGGTGAAACTCCTCATGTGTATTTCTGAGGCATTTTGGTGGGATTTTCCAGCCTTGGTCTCAAGCTTGGTGTGAAATCACCACAGTCATTGCCTGGGCAGATGTGACTTCCTTTGGCTCTCAGGTTTTGCTCCTTGAGCAGATGGTCAGTTTTTATGGAAGTAGAACTTCCTTGACAATTTTGCTCTGCTCTTAGAGGTACAAGAGATGATGCTGTGTTTACAGAGGAATGCACCCACTCACAGGTGTCTGGCCAGGGACTCTTCCCCAGTTCCACCCAATCTCTTGGCAGCAGTCACTCCCCCAACTCCTGATGCCACACGGGCCCATCTGCAGTCGTGCTGCCTGTCCTGTCCCTGGTTTTGGGATCCTGCCTAAGAGGAGGGTCTCTGTGGATCCATGAGCCTCTCCTGCCCATCCTGGGCTGCTTCACCAGACTCTGCCTGACAGGCATCAGCTTGTGAGGCTCCTGCTGTTGCATGAAGTTGTTTGCTCAATTGTTTAACAAAGTGCTTTTAATGGAAACATAAAACCGGATAGAAATACAAAGCCTAATGGAATAATCTCTTAATTGCAGTGCTGTATGTAAATGACTTTTCAGCACATGATTACTGTACTTCCAGGGGGAACAGCAAGGAGGAAAGAATATTGAATGAAAGACACTAAACGCTTCAGCTGCTAAGAATGATGATTTATTGCCAATCTGAGCATCGGGCTAAGCAGGGCAAATAAACTGACAATAGTAAGTGCTTTTGGAGGTAGAAATTGCCTCATTCAGGGTATTCACTGTGTGCAACATGTAAATTCTACCAGGATAAAAGCACAAAGAGTGATTAATTAATAGTGGCGAGATACTCATGCATGCAGTGTCCTTAGGCAACCCAGAAAAAGTATTAATCAGCACATTGCCCAATTATTGGCAGATAACTCCTGGTATGTAGTAGTTTGCTACTTCAGCTAGAAAATACATTGTCCCTCTGCCTCCCTGTAAAAATCATGGGGTTGCTGTATTATGTGGTTCACAAAAAATACTTCATGTTTTTAGACAGCCAAGCAGATGTGCTCAGAGGCACATTGACTTATCATGTCAATGATAATGCCTTTCAAGATACAGTAGTCCTTAGAGAAGCTGTGTCCATCCTTCAGATGTCTCACCTAGGTTAGGCAGCAGCAGGTGAAACAACTCTTGGGTGGGTATTGAGCTGGCTGTGGATGTGGTGTACAGCTTTCCAGAATAGGGCATGGTTAGCAGGGAGCACGTTCTCCAGGAGCACTCAGGTGCTGCTCAGGGAGGCGAGGTAAGTGCTTTGGAATTGGCCTCGCTGGTTCCCAGCAGCACTCCCCTTTCCCAAGGTGTAGTTCCTTGTACAGGTAGTTCCTGGATTCCCAGTGCTGCCTTAGGCAAGGATGCCCGACTTCACCTGCCTGCAGAAGCCCCTGTGCTGCTCAAGCATTTCCTGGCACGTCTGGGACACGCCCGGTGCCCGCTGGGCTCTGCCAGGCGCACACAGATGCAGACCCAGCACCAGGCTTGCAGCAGGCAGCTCAGAGATTTCCAGTGTTTGCAGTGGCCTCGGCAGTGCCAGAGCCGTGCTGCTGTCCCGTGGGAACGGGAGCTGGCTGTTGATTTGGTGCGAGCCAGAGGGTGATGTTCCCACTGCCTGCATGCAAGTGTGGCTAATGATGCTGGAGCTGAGCACTTGCCTGCTTCCAGCACCAAGGGAAAATAGGTGCTTTTTAAACAGAGGTGCAGGTGATGTGGTGACAATGTGGCTTGTGTTTGTTTTGGTTTGGGTTTTTATTGTTGTTGTTTTGGTTTGGGTTTTTGGTTTTGAATTGGAAAAACAGAAATATGTTGAATAATTTTGTACAGAATTGAAGTGGGAGAGTATTTGTATCCAGTTTATTATTATTCTTTAAAGGGATAGTTTTTTGTAGTTGCTAAAAGTAACAGCTTATGTAAACGTTCTTAAAAAGCAGGAAAAAGGAAAGATAAAATAATTCAGAGTGTATTTTGGAGGGGTATGTGCTTTGCAGTGTGCATTAGGCATGCATCAGTACCTGCCTAATGCACCCTGTCATGGATTATTGCTCTTGCTTAGATTGAACACTTGCCAAGTTCTTTCAGAATGACAATGAGCTGCTTTGTTCAGGCTGATGATTCGATTGCAGTTTGAAACTCCAGCACAGAGAGGTAGTCAGCTACAGAGCATGTGCACCTCTTAATAAAATGGAAAAAAAGATACAAACCATAGGAAAGTTAGCAGGCCCTTCTGTGTATAGATGAAAAAAATTAGAAAAACTTCTGGAATAATTAGAATCTGGCAGAGAATGCAGGAAAGGTTTTTAAATAGGCTTTTCAGCATATAAACAGATCTTTTCAACAAACATTGCTAATCTCGTTATGCTTCTACGTAGTCCTTGCTATGCAGATAAGACTTGTCCAACCTGTTACTTGGTACATGCTGTTATGTAAGTGAAAAACTCATAAGGATAGGAAACCTTTCTTTCATGCATGATGTGTTTGCTGCTAATTCCTATGAAAGTATGAAAGAATTAATCTCTTTCATATTTTTAAACTTTTCTTAATCTCAATTTAGTTACAGTACTATCATGTTCTTAGCATGTTAGATTTGATTTACTCAGTTGTTTAGGAAGGATTTACAGTAAGAATGTTTCACAAGACATTGCTCTTGTGTTTAATAGGTTGCAGGGGATTAAAGATTCAGGAGGCAGAGTTGCACATATCCATATTTCTGAGACAGTTTCAAATGCTCATATTTGCAGGTTTTGCTTTTGATATATCTCACAGCAAATTAAACCACTGATAGCATTTGATGTGTGGAGCTAATTCTTTGAACAGCTTCAGGTTTGCAGTCGGGAAAGGAGCAAGTTCTCAGGCTGATGTTACATTTTACACACCGGGCTTTGAGCTGCATTGAGCTGTCAGCTCCAGGAGCCTGTGTTGTCTCTCGGCTGGGATGGTCACAGAGGGAAGAAAGGAGGACCCTTTGGACTGTGCAGGAAATCTGAGGTGAAAGGCTCTTGGGCTCTGCAGAGGTCTCACTGCCAGCCCTTTCAAGCTGTCTGACAGCATTTACAACAAGCTGGATGAAGTCAGCTCTTTAAGAAACGGGGGTTTGGGGATGGCTGAAGGGAGCCAAGCCAAGCTGAGCTGTGTGTGAAGCAAGAATGTGGCAGTATGTGTAGGTTGAGGCGCCTGTGGGCCACATGGCAGAGTGACTGATGGAATAGGAGCTGCTTGTCAGAGCATGGACAAGGTCAGCTGATAGCAGGCTCCTGGGGAAAAACCAGTGATATATTCACTTGGCCAGATGTGCAGGGATGTGGGGAGAAGTGTTGTGCGAGAAGGGATTTAAAATGCACAGCCATGAAGCAGCTGCTCACTAAACATTTCAGGTTTTCTTCTACAAACTGTGTATCTTGTTGAAATTCTTTTTTTACTGTGGTGGAGAACAGTAATGTTGGGATTTTTTTAGTAGCATTTAGGAAATTCTATAAAATCAATGAACAATAGGCATGTCCACTTGAATAATTTTAATGTAGTCCTAAAATAGAATATTTACTGCTTTTGACTTCCTGCACATGCAGTAAGCATTTCAGTATCCTCTCAAAGAGCTAAGGTAGTAAAATAGATTGTAAGATTTCAATCTTTGATTTAACTTGAAAAATTATTTGACATAGAAAATTAAACATTAATTTTCTGAAATTTAACAGCTGCTATCACCTGGATTGTTATTTTTCTTTTTTTACATTGCTGTAACTTGCTTTTTATCTTAAGGCCTTTTAGCTGAGAGTTCTTTCAAAGCTTTATCATTTTTATGAGGATACTGGAGAAACTGTAACTGGGTTGGAGCGGACCATGGGCTTTGCTTGACTGAATATTTCTGTGCTACATGAGGAATAAAATATTTGGATATCGGGTGGGAAGAAACAGTAGGTCTCAGCAAGCATGGCTTAATTTCCTATAACCACTAAGGTGGAAATATGTGTGAACCAAAATGTTGCAATTGTGTGAAAAAATGAATTTAAATAGATCTGAGAAATTAATATGAACGGTAAAAATGCTTTTTGTTGATCCCTTAATTATTTGGTTCCTTTTCAGATTGTACTAGTTTGCAACAGCCTTTTTACCTAGTTTCTCATGGTTTGCCAGTAAAGAACATTGTATTAGAGCATTTAAAAAAATAGAAACCTGATTTCATTTTTGCATTCTGCTTTCTGTGCATTACTACTGCAAATACACAGTTCTCTTGCTGCCTTTAAATCTATTGATTTTATTGAACAACAAGAACAGCAAAAAAGGTATTTCAAGGCAAAAGCAAATTAACAGGTAGGATAGGTTTTATGTAAGGTAGAATGTAGGTTGTACCCTATGCATTTTCCCAGGCAAGCCTCCGGCAGTTCATCCCAGGTGCTGGATTTCTGCCATTGAGATGAGGAATTCAGAGGCAGATGGGTACAGTGGGAGATTTCATGCACCACTTCACTGAAGAAAGCCTTCAGACTGCTCGGGCAGCAGCTGATAACCACTCCTGACTATTCAAGTGTGCCTTGTCAGCGTTAGAGACACTGATATTTTGCTACTGGTGGGTGAGTTAATAAAACATCACCATCCTGCTGCTTTTTCCACTGGGGAACACCTTCTCCCCGTGCTGGGCAGTTGTGCACACGTGTACATGCTCTGAAAGGATTGCTGCTCACCATGTGGTGGTTACCCTGCTCCTGTGCTCAGGCAGCTGATTGAAAGAGCCCTGCCAGAAAGATTTGGCTTAGAGATAACAACTAAAGCCGGGCACTGAAGTGCAGAGTGCTGGAGGATCTGGCCAGGCTTAACAAAACTTGAGATTTGGCATTCTTCTACCGATTTTACTTCAGTCACATAATTTTCCTGAGCTGGAGTTTGTAAGACAATGAGTTAAATTTGTTTACATGTCTCAGGCTGACTTAAACAATCAGGAGAAATGCATGATGTTTTTTATTGTAAGTGACATGTAGGTAATCAAGAGGAAGAAGCATTTTGGGAGGGAGTAATGCTGCAGGGCAGTCCATTGCCAAGTAGTGAGAGGTGTTCCGGGTGCTGTTGATCCTGGTGGAGAGCAGAACGTGTCAAGCTGAGTCCTCTAATGGGTCTATTCAACTTAATTTTTCTTGCTGCCTGCCTACTACCTGAACACTGGCTTAATCCAAATTGCCCCCGTGCTGCTCTGACATGGCCACTTGTGAGTTCAAGTCTACATGCTCAGTTCACGGCACTTGCCAGGTGCTTTACCTCCGTTTTCATTAAGGGAGAGCTCCAGCTCGCAGCAAGCTCCAGGTGCTGCAGAGGCAGGGAAGGTGCCTGGAACAGTTGTGCAACAGCGGCTGAGACACAGGGCCTGGTGACCCTGCTGTGCCAGCATCCTGCGCTTGCCCTCTGGCAAGTCTGGAATAATGCCAGGTTGCATTTTGTGGATGAGAGACTCCGTGACTGCAGCTGGCTTTTAAATCCATAAAAATGGGAAAAGGTCACTTCTGAGAAAATCGTGGGTGAGTCAAAGTCCTCTCTCGGTTGGAGCAGGATCTGCTCGGCAGGGAATGCCGATTCTCCGTGGAAGCGGATTCTCAGACAAAGGCAGGATGTAGCAGGCTGTCAGAGGGATCTGGGTGTACCAGCTGAGCCTCACCAGATTGGCCCTGGCTCCTCTGCGCGAGGAGGCACTTGGAGCTGTGTGAAAATGTTTGCTCAGCTGTGCAGCAGAGCACTGTAGATGAGTTAGAGGCAAACTGATGCTTCCCATTTTGCTACAGAGAGTGAAGTTTAGAATAACTTAATTTTCAGTGTCACCTCTGCAAAATAAACCCATTGGGGCAGCTGTTATATCTGTATCCTGACAAAGGTAACTTTTTGATCCTTGCTGATGAGGTGACAAGAGACCTGGATGGGCTCCTCTTGCCTGCAAATGCTGCTCACTTGGAAATTCAGTCTTGTCACGGTTGGGTTACCGCAATCAAGGCTGCCTGGTGTGCAGCTATGAGAGGGCTCTTAAAATCTGGGGAACTCGCCCTGGACTCGGATCCCATCCGAGGCTGCGCTTCTAGAGCTGCTCCTTCAGCTGCAGCCAAAGCGCCAGCAGCTTGGATTCTCTCTTGCACACCTGATCCCTGAAATAGCACCGGAGTTGCGGATCTTTACTCACCTAGCCACAAAGACACGCATGCCTTCGGGGCTGCATGGCAGTCAGAGCACTCACGTGGCTGCAGGAAATCCTGGGATGTGTGCCTGAGCCTGCCGCGTACAGAACGCCTTGCACAGGCGAAGTGGTCAGGATTTTTCATTACACATACCCGGTGATTTAAATTTTTCACATTTCCTGCTTTGCCTGCCACATCCAGAACAAACAAAGCCTTAAATTCATCAACTCCTTGTCTGCTTTCCTTGTAATTACACTTCACACAATCACACCTTCTTAAAAGCCCTTCTAATATATTTGCATTTAAATGGAGAATGACAGCTTTCGTGTTCCCCGTCTAACTTATAATTAACACCTTTTCTGACTGTTCTATTAACGTCACCTACATGGGGAGAGGCTGAAAGCCTGGGTTACTTTAGAGACTTCATTTCTGCAGCAACACAAGTGCAGATGCTGCCTCTTGGTTTGCTCAGGTCTTCGGCTGTGGCACCATAGTTATGTGCTCTATAATTGTCACATTTTTTCAGATTTCCTAAGTTGCTGTTGTTCGTGGCAGTTTATGACTAAATAATAGATTTTAAGCATTTCAGGGTGTGAGGGAAAGTCCAAGTCATAAACTTTTCACTTGTTTGCCTTTCTTGAGTAGGCACAAAAAAGGTCGTTACTGTCAGATATTTGCATCTTTTGACAAATCTGCTTTTTCCTCTTTTGAGACTTCAGTGGTTCCTGGACCACAGGCTGAGAAATCTTGGGGTGTGTTTTTAAGTGCATAGCCATTTGCACTGGGGTTTAAGTTGAGTCTATGAAGGATCTGTCATGTTTGAAGAACATCTGAGAGTTCCCAGTTCCTGCAAAAGTCGCTGGGCGCTGCAGGGGCTCAGTTCTTAGGAAAAGATCAGGCTTACTCCTGGGAACTGCTTGATGATCAAAGGCCTATTGATGCTGAAAGGAAGCAAAAGCCTTTTAATGGCTGAGTAATGAATATAATTTTAAACTTGGCAACAGTGGGAGGAAACAAATAAGTAAGAATTTGAACCCAAAGATTACCATAGGAGAGGCTGAGTGAGAAGATGATTAATGTTACAAAAGTAGAACTTTTTTTTTTTTCTGGCAATGGCCAACTTAGCTTCTACTTAAGCAAAGTGGCAGTTCCCTTCTGCCTGTTACAACATCCCAGCCTTCTCTGCTTCAATTTTTTTTTGTGTAACCTGGAGGGTTATGTGTTTAAAACATAAAAAGAGGTGTATTCAGGATCATTATTCCATATGCTTTGAAGGAAAGGTTGCAGCAGTGCTGCATTTTCTTGGAACACATTTTTTGTCCAAAAATATTTGATGGGAGGTTTCTTACAGTCATTGTAGATAAACAGGTGGGCTGTGAGGTCTTGATCTCTTGCTCAGTGGGTCTGATACCCCTGTCAGTAAACAGGGCTGGATAGATGTGATGAGTTGAAGGAGCTAGAGGAGGCAAAACCTTGAAAAGCTAATTCCAATTCATATCACTTGAGTGTGAAGATATGTGTTTTTGGGAAGCATGTACCAAAGCTGATTGATGAGGATGATGCAGAAAATAATTGACTAACTGTACCATCTGTTGTACTTCTACCCTGTGTTTTTCTCTTACCACTTGTGTGTGTTCAAATTGTGTATTTTCTGAGAAATAGTGTTTGATGTGAAACAGAACTTAAAAGATTCAGCAAGTCACAACTTGTCGATGTCTCCATAAAGGAAAGGAAGCAAAGGCTGGGACAGGGAGTTTTTGATGCTGTTTGGTATTAGCTGTAGTGTTGTCCTTCCATCTGCTTGTGTTGCACTCACTGTCAGGCTGTGTAGGTGATACCAGTGTGAGAGCTGAGCACAGCTGTGATGCTCAGGAGCTTTCTGTGCCATGACTTTATCCATGTTTCTTTTCAGGCTGGTGGGCTGATGAAAGAAACTGCATATTTAATCTTTGCAGATGTGATCTTGGCTCTATAAATTGTGGTAATTTTTCTGTGGAGATTTTAATAGGAACTGAGCCGGGGTGCTGCAGCAAGGCTGTTTAATCTCTGTTTAATTGTTTTCGGGGATGATGTGTCTTACCTTAAGCAAAAATATGTCTCTCAACCATGATTAGCATTTTCTCACATTAAAAAAGAGTCAACGTTAATGACAAAACAGCTTAAATAAATTTGTATTTTCCTGCAGTTGTACTAAAATGAAATGTTGTGTTTCAGAGGAAGAGGTTTTGCATGTTGAGAGGGAAGTGTTCTCTGTGTGTTTGCTTTTTAGCCTTTTTCCACATTCCTTCCTTGCTCCTGGATAAGTCCTTTTTTTGGGAGCCAGTACTAGATCTTATTACAATTAAAGCAGATTTTTATTTTAATTTCATTTTCACTCGGAGAACACAGGGCACATAAGAGGCAGAATTTCTTCCTGCACCAGTCTATTTTTTGAAAATGTTGTCATGGTCTGGATTGTCACATATCAGCATTTGAATCTATGTAGTAAGGGCTGGCATGTCACTGAGAGCAGCTTCAGAGCACGTCGGCATTTTATGGCTTCTGTTACAGACCCAAGTCTGGATGATGCTGCGGATCAGGGCGTGTGCCTTGCTGAACTTCCTGAACCAAATCCCTTTTTATGGGAGCCTTCACCTTGGGCTTCTTTGAGCCTAGCAGATTCCTACTGTTTCAGTCTGTATCAAAGCACTATTTGGGTTTTTTTGGGGGGTGGAGGTGATCTGTGCATGTATCCCCTAACTCCCAGGCTCCCTTGTGCTTGGTGTGTTGGTGCCAAGCCTCGAGGTTCAATTTCCCAAAGCATTTCTACAAGCCAGTAAGGAAGAGCTTGGGGGTGGTTTTGAGTTTTTTCTTGAGTTCTCATTCTAGGAGAATCTGAGTGTCAAAGCTGTGAGTCAGAAGAGGTTCCTGAAGAGCAGGAGTTGGGGTTCTCCCCGCAGCTTTGGCAGTAGCAGGGCTGGGGCAGTTGGTGCACCAGGGGCGCCTTCCCGGAGCCTGGCAGACGGCGTCTCCGTGTGGGTTTCCTTGCTGGCGCCTGGCAGGACGTGGAGCCCTCCTCTCCTCTTGGCACAGGGCCACGCAGGGCCTGAGCTGACCGTGGTTCTCAGAGGCTTTCTGCCTGGCTTCCTGACACTTGACCTTAGGGAGCTGCCCTGTGACTTACAGCATAGCCCAGCTTCTCAAAAGGTTTTCGTGACACCTATATGATAAAATAGAATGGGAAGGGGTTTTAGCTCTTGTCTTCAGGCAGTTTAAGGTCTGGTCTGCAGCTTAGAGAAGGGCAGGCTGCTGCTGTCAACTGCATTATGAAATGAGTAGCTACATAGTGTTTTTCCCCTTATCCTTCTGCTTTTGAAACTTCAGCTCCTTCTGTTCAATGAAGCTGGAGGAAAACTCAGAATGAAAATTACATTGACCCGATTCAGACAGGGAGGCAGAGGGTGGGTGGTGATCCCGAGCAGCAAAGGGGAGGGGAGTGACCCCTGGCCTGGCTGCAAGGGCAGCTGGCTGTGCATGGCCAGCAGCCCGGGCACAGTACCCCGTGAGGGTATTGAAGGCTGAGCAGTGCCCGGTGCTCCCGTACCTGTGTGAGCACCCCTGTCTGCTGGGAGGGTCCTGAGCAGGCACCTTTGTCTCCTCTTAAACCTTCAGGAACTGGCACCATGGCAGATAGGCAGTGTCCCTGCCCTTCCCCTCTACCCCCCCTCCACACTCTTTAGAAAGAATTTATTGCTGGGAAGAGAGCTTGGGGTCAAGGAAGGTTCAGGAGAAGAAAAGGCCTTTAGAGGTATTACAGCTGCTGTCTTTGCAGTAAGCAGCACATAAGTTGCTTTACGTTCAGTGTCAGGGTACATATAGGAAACATAGCTGCTTCTCATCATAAATATTATTGTTGTGAGAGACTCAAGTGGTTTAGGGTTTTCCTTTTGTTTGAATGTAATCAGAACCTCTGAGCAAAACAACTTGATTACTTGAGTTTGGGTGCTTGCCAGCCTAGAAATAGAAGGACATCCGTAATCCACATGGTTGTAAGCACAGTATTTTAGTAAAAAGCAATTTTCAGGGTCATAATATGTGACCTGCCTTTTTGTGAAACACATTCACTTAAAAAAATAATTTGCAAGCATACCATTTTAGATAGTAAATCTAGCCAATATTGCTTTTAGTTTGCCTTATAATTTTTCCTGAGTTTTGTGTTTTGCAGTTGGTGTTTCCCACACCTGACTGGACAAAGCTTTTCTGGCACACACAGTGCAACTGCCCACTAACTGCTTACAGATAGGAAATTGCTGACATGTAAAATTACATCAGATGTACAGGGGAAATGGTTCTATTGTACAGTTTATTACAGAAGGATTGTATGTATTTACTGAAGCAGTGGCCAGTGATTCCTGCTTTCTTCTTTTTTCTTTTATGAACGTTTAAAATTGTTTGTAGGAGTAGGGTACATAGCTACTATTGGACACTTGTGTTTTGCTATATTTGGAAACAGTTTGACACTAGCAAAGTTGGAAACTATGCTAAACGTGCACAGTCTAACCCCTGAATATGTTTTTCTGCCTTAGTGGTACAAGTACATCCTTACTGCAGTTCCGTATATAGAAATTTGCCATCTGTCAGCATCATTTTCCAGAGCTCCCACTGAATCAGGAAACCCCCTCTGCAGCAGTCAGACCTTTTGGTTAACTGCTACAGCAAAGCCAGTCCTCTGCCTCTCTTCTAGGGATGATTAAACTTTCAGAGGGTGGTTGTTGGTGTAGCATTTGGGAAGATGTCACTGGTGGGGTGGACAAGGCTTGCAAAGTGGGCACTTGAGAATTTGCGAGTATGAAGAAGAATATAGGAATTGTATGTATACAGTAGACTGTGCAGTAGGGTAGAAATAGGAGAGAGATAGCTGCATGCTTTTCCTTCCCCAATGTCTACAAAGATTAGAGCAAGAGATTCCCTTGTTTTGCAGTAGAATTTCACAGGCAAGGTGTAGTTTAAAGGATCTGGCTTTCTGTGAAGTCTTTCTGCTGTGCATGTGACACAGGTTTATTGGTGTTTTGGTGTGGGGCTGCTGGAGTTGAGTCCATGCAGATGTGGTTGAGGAGGAACAGGGGGATTTGACCTGGTGTTTTCTGAGTTTCTGAGACCTTTCTAAATATTTTTGTGTAATTGCTTGAAATGCAGCTGCTTGGGTTTCCTGGTGAGCAGCTTTCAAGCCTGTTTATTGCCAAGTAGTGTTGTCTTGTTTTTTGTCAAGTAGGCAAAGTTTGTTCTTTGAAAGTGGCAACACCTTCTAAATAATGGATTCTCTTTTACTCCTGGGTAAAGAGTTGGGGTGGAAGTCTGAACAACAAGAATGTTAGTTTTTCACAGTTATTGTTGCAAATGGATTTGCCAGCTGGTGTGCTTGTCACCCCCACTGACTGCTCCTCAATTTGTTTCACAATGAAATGGATGGATAGCTTTTTCCTTCCCACTGTTCCTGAAGGATGGTATCAGGAGAAGAAATCACTGAGAAGGATGCATATACCTTGTGTGCCACATTACTGTGTTGTGCAGGAAATTCTTGATGTAACTGATTTGTCAGCTGTAACCATCCCATAGATTTCAAAGTTGCTTTCATTTTGGATGTATGCCATTGTCTGAAACCAGGGTTTCTGCACAGAGTAGATACTTGTTGATAACACTGGTGTACCATGTTAATCATGCTTCCTTTCTCTCCTTCCTAAAGCTTGTGCAATGAGGACAGAAACTTGCTGCGGATTCGAGAGAAAGAGAGACGGAGTCAGGAGGTTCTGGAAGACAAAAAACAGTTCTCTGAGAAAACTCCCCTCTTTGCAGAACCCTACAAGGTAATGGGGGCTGGGAGGGGAAGAGAGGAGGAGAGAGGGCTGGGGTGAAAGAGAAAAGCTGTGGCTCTGCATAGACTTGAGCATGATAAATACAAACACAGCATCTTCCCATCTGCTTAATTTCAATTCCTCAGAGTAGGTACTTGAATCTCAGTTGGGTTGTGCAGAACCAGTATGGACTTTGGGCTGGCCTCCTGTAGTTTGAGGGAGGGTGCTTAGGAGTAGCTTGGCTGCCTGTCTGTCTGCAGCTGTGGGTGTAACAAATGAATCTGATGTTAACACTCCTGGAGGCTGCAGGTGCACCAAGCTTGGCTTGATAGCGGCTCAAGCAGTCCCATCTGCTTTGGAGAGATTTGTAGGATCAAGATGAGCTTACCTAACTTGACTCATGGTGATGTGTGGTGATTAAGTTAAGATCCTGAAGAATGTCTCTTCCTGAGCTGGATCTCTTGGGGGGCTTTTGAAATGTCCACCTCTTTGTTCTTCTGTTGCAGACTAATAAAGGAGATGAGTTGTCAAGCCGAATTCAGAACATGCTGGGCAATTATGAGGAGGTCAAGGAGTTCATGAGCAACAAATCTTGTCAAAACCTTATAGGGATTCCAAAGAGCGTTGCCCCTCAGTTTCCCCCCGGGCCGCCTGAGAAGGCCATCCGTACATTGCCATCTTCATTCCAGCACCTGACCCGCCGTCCACCCATGGGACCCATGGTTGTACCCCCTCGTCCTCCAAGCCACTCCAGCCACTACCAAAAGGCACAGCCCGGGACAGGGCCAGCTTTGGGTTTGCACAGCAAGAGCCGCAGCTCAGCCAGCGCTCGCAGCCACGGCCCAGAGCACAGCCGGGCTGGCCGGGACGCTCAGGCGGGTTTTCCCCACAGCCACCATGGCAAGCCTGGCAGCGGGGAAGGTCGAGCTCACGGCCTGCAGGCCTCCCCTCTGGCGCTTTCCCCCTTCCTGCCATGTTTGTTGTCTTCTCCCGTGGCACCCCTGTCACCTCTACATTCCAGCCAGCATATCAATTCCAGGTCACAGAACAGCAGCAAAAGTCATGGGTCAACCTACAGTCAAACCAAATCATTACAGGACTTGGTGACGGGATCACAGGAGAAGGAAAGTCGGGACAGCCCAGCCGTTACCTTGACCAGCACCACTCAGCCTTCCTCTCAGACTTTTCCCCCTTCTTTGACATCAAAAGCCAGTGCAATGCAGCAGAAACCAACTGCCTATGTCAGACCCATGGATGGCCAAGATCAGGCACCATTTGAATCCCTGGAGCTCAAACCTCTCCTGGAGGAATACCATGAAGGACCCAATGACGATGTCTCAGATTTGAAGGCAAAAGTTAAAGCTGAACTATCCAAGTTGGAAACCCTCTCTGAGCCTAAGGAAGAGACTGATGAGGATCTGTCAGATTTGAAGGCAAAAGCCAAAGTAGAACTATCCAAATTCGAAACCCCTTCTGAGCCCATAGAGGTGAGTGCAATTTTTGGGGATGTCTGTTGGAGCAGGGTAAGTTTGGCTGTGGGAGAACAGGTCATCAAACAGCAGCGACTGCCAGAAGCAGGGATGACTGTGTGTGTTTGGAAGGTGCATTTTGAGGTTGACCTGGGTGTAAGATACCTGTTTGAATGGTCAAAATGTTACACTTCCTGTGATTTTTCTGTTGTTTTCTCAGTGAGGCTACAGCAGGTTTTATGGTTCAAACCCGCCTTTGTGCCCATAATTTTTGTTTTCCTCTAAGGCTTGTTGAAAAGAAAGGGGAAATGATATGGTGAGAAGATCAAGTGCAGAGTGTTAGGACTCTGAGTGGTGGGTGGAGGCCCCAAATCCTCACTGAATATGGACAGCCACCAGTGCAGTGGATTCTGAGGTCACCTGGGTTTTGTGACTGTGAACAGCACAGATTCTCCTCTGTAAGTTAGTAAAATCTCACTGTAGACCCACAGGAAAGTATGACTTGATATTGCAAGTTTCCTTGTTGTACTCCATCTGTTTTTGCTGACCCAATGCCACCTCTCTGATTTGTCATATGGGATGGAGGCAGAAAGCAGGTAAAGCAGTGGGAGAGGAAGAGAAACATTGTACATGTGTTGTTCAGCAAATGCAGCTCCTTTTCCTGTGCCCTTTGAAGCCCAGTTTCGGCTGTGCCAAGGGACCTGCATGCTGACTCTGCCTGCCTTGGGACTTGGCCTCCTGTGAGCTCAAAGGCACTTGGTCCCCTGGTACATTTTGGGGATTTATTGTGCTCATCCTTCAGCCCTGATGTTATTGCTAGGCCCTATGGGATGTAGGATCCCATGGTCCTAAGGCAGCTGGGCAAGGAGAGATTGTTCAGAGATTGTTTCAAATTGTATTTTGCCACCTCTGTAATGAAAAGAAAGAGTGTGGGTGCAGTCTGTTTTTCATGGAAAAGGGTGTGGATCAGCTGCAAATGGCTGTAGGCAGTATCTTGTGGGAAATGAGAGGAAACTGTCAAAATGACATTGCTGAGAAGTTGTGAAAATACTTTCATGCTGAGAGACTATTTGCTACCAAGTGGGTTTGGCATTGCACATCACACCTCAAAACAGGAAGTTCACTGAGGTCACATTACCTTATTTGCTTAACCAGATTTTACTCCTGGCAGAGAAAGAAAGCAGTGCAGGGCATCACCTTCCACATTATCTGAATGTCTCATCTTTATTACTGTCTTATCTCTTTTCCCATCCCCATGCTTCTTCTGTCATCTCATGTAACTCTGGTTTAATATGGATTTTGATAGGGCAGCATTAGATATGATGCTGTGTGCTGAATGAGACCTTTTTCTCAATTTCTGTTGAGCACATGAGTCTGAGTCCAAATGCCCATGAAAATCCTACAGTTGCCAGTGCAGAGTAGCATTGCTCATGCTCCTTCTGTTTCATCTGTGGCAAAGTAAGAACACAGTAAAAAGGGAATTGAAAATAATAAACAAAAGTTTTTGCACAAGCCAGGACCCTGGTTTTAATTATATGCTTAGTCCATTTTGAAGCTGATAGAGGAACCTTTTTTGTGAATATGCTGAATGATCCTGCTTTGCAGTAGGGATCTTTAGGCTGTGGCCCCTGATTGTTTTCTGTGCCTAGGCAGGCAGGAATACAGGCATTTTGGATAATGGCTCTGTCAGCTCTAGTGAAAAATACATTACTTTGATTTCTGCTTTTTTTCAGTCTTGTCATTGTCACATTTGCTTACCTCTGTTTGGTCTCAATGATGAACATCTCTTTGATAATAGAGCCCTCCAGGGCTGAAGCTGGAGGGACAAGAGGGGGAAACAGTAAGGTGGCACCCCTGGGTATATGACCTGTGTGCTGGATGTCCTGTACAAGAGAGGCTGCTTGGGGGTCTGTTGGTGGAAGGTTGTCCCCCTCTTTAGTTCTTGGTGAAACAGGAGCTGTGGGAAGGCTCCTGCCCTGCAACGACCCTGACAGTGAATGGTTCTAGACTAGCAGAAACTCTGCTGCTCTTCCCTCCTCTTCCCTGAACTGTTTGGCCCCAGCTTACTGAACAGCCACATGCCAAATACAGTTTTTCCTGTAATCTCCCTCGACATGACTTAGGAAAGCCATTTCCTCAACATGTGTTCTGGTTAATTGAATTTCTAAGGCATGTTTCACCTGCAGCTGTGAATTCATTATTGACAGCTCCTGCTCCTGGGAACACTGAAAAGTTCAGCCTTCCAGGCCAAATAGACACACAGTTTCACTGCAGAGTGAATGAATCCACAGTGGATAACAGCGCAGTGACTCACTTTGCATTCAAAGAGACACTGAACAGCTCTTTCCCCTCTTCCCCAAATCAAAGCCTTCACTTTCAAATGTCATCACTGTTCCTTCAAGGCATTTTCCCAAATTTGTTGTGAGAAGGCTTAAAAATATAGCACAAATGAAGAAGCTTGGATGTATCCCTTCTCTTAATGTGTCAAGTTTTTTCTCTTCTCCAGCACCTAAACAAAGATGCTTTTAAAGCCATTCTCCCTCTCCATGTCTCTAGGAGGGCTGCAGCACCAACAAAGACCCTTGTATTGCCTCCATTGACACAGACTGTGATGTGTGAAAGGAATCAGTTTGACAGCAAGGGAAGAAGCAGCCAGGCTGTTTTGAGGGAGAGTGTTTATAAATCCTCAAGCGTTGTTAAGGGCATAGTGTATGGAGGAATGTACAGCCCTTGATGCTGATTGAAGATTTGGCTTTGTTTTCCCAAAAATTTTAGGGATGTTAGGGCATGGGTCCTTGTACCTGGTGTAATGAGGCCTCATCAGGCTCTCCTGCCTGTGAACTGGGAAGCAAAAAGGGAAGCAGCCAATTTAGAGCTCCTAAACAACAATGAAGCAGCCCAGATGTGTTAAGTCATTTTGGTAACACTGTATTATCCTTGTGCTCAAGTTGCTGTCATTGAGCTGTTTTCCTCAGTAAACATTTATCAAGGTTCACCAATTAAAATGTGGTTGTTATATAGTAAATAGGAATTACTAAATACCTACGAAGATGTTTGAATGGCAAATACATAAAAAGTCTGGTTTTGGACTACTCTTCATGGTACTTGAGGTTTTCTACCGGCAGAAGCTGTCAGGTGAACCCTGTAAAGTAGAAATAAATATATTGTTTTAATTCTGCATCCTTTCAAAATGAAAATCTTTAAAGACATATGTAACACTGTTGGCCTTATGTAATGAATACACAGTAGTCAGCATTAAGCTACTGTTATCTTTCTCCAATCTTTTATGTATTTCTCATTTACTGAATAGAAGGGAGATTGTGCTTTGTTTGGGGTTTTTTTTTTTTCCCTTACCCCTTGTAGTCCTTTTTTGACTATTTTATTTTCCTTGCTTTGCACCAAGACAGGCAACAAGGTGTTACTTCTGTGTCGCCTCTGCAGCCTTTTTATAATCAGAAGTGCCTCAGGTGATTGGAGAAGGGTTTCCATGCTTCCCCACAGCCATTGTGTCAATTTGTCTTGCTGCTGGTATGTGACTGCTAAAGAAGCAGATCAAATATGAATGAGAATTGTTACTTTTTCTGACTGGTTTGGATAAGAAAAGTTTTAAAGGTAAAAAAAGTAAACCTCAATCTCACCATGAGAACTGAAGCTGTCATTCTTTGTAGGCTTCCCTAACAACTTGCATGTAAACATCTGAAGCTGTGCCATACAATGCCTTTCTCACGAAGGGCGATGTGGTGTAAGCAGAAATGAATTGCAGCCAGAGGAGGGTTTACTGTGGGATTCTCTGCTGCTCATTGTCATACCAAGTGCCCAAAGATAAATCCTTTCACTTGGGTCTTCCCCATGTTCCCTTTTGGCTCTCAGAAGTGAAAGCAGTTGGTACTTTTTATGCTCTTACATTATCGTAATGTCTTGTTCCCCTCACTCCCTGGGTTGCAGGTACATCCATAGGCAATGACCTTGATTGCTGCCTCTTGGGATGGTTGCATGGACCACAGGCAGTCTAGGGGTTTGACTAGTGGTTATGAGGTCAGGATAGCACACAGCTTTTGCATTTTTAAATGCATAAACACATTTTGGCTTCTCTTGTTTTTCCCTCACATGATGAGCATGCAATATCTTAGGAGAAGTCAGAGTCAATCCCAGTTGGCAGGAAAGAATTGTATGTCAGTGCTGTGTTTTGTTTGGGTTTTTCAGCTAAACCAAGCCAGAGCGTACGGGTGTAGTTATGTAAACAGAAAAAGCTACTTGTATTTGATTTAATAGGTCAGTCCCACTGGATGCAAAAGAGGATTTTCCCTTGTGTGCATCTCCTTTGGAAGAAGCCACATTTTCTATCCAGGCTGGAAATAAACCAGCAATAAAATGCCAAAGCAGCTCTGATGGCTCACGCGAATCATCCTCCACCAACCTCTCTGTAGATTTCTGAAACTCTCCGCGCTCTTTCTTGCACTAGTGGAAAGTGCCAAAGGGACAGATGTTGCCAATTTGAACCGTACAGGGGGAAGGCAAATATTGCTAAGCAACCGAGTGCTTGAGAGAATTTTTCGGAGAGGAGCCAAGGGAGTTATGTCTGGGAGCGCCTGCAGCTTCTCATGGCTCGGTGTGAGGGAAGAGATTAAAAGTTCTTTCCTGTCAGGGCTGACGCCGCCAGCACAAAAGACACCATAACCTATTGACACTGATTAGGGCTGACAAGGCAATGTATGAAAACAGGAAATCTGCCCTGCCATGTGGGAAGGCAGTAAGACATGTTCAGAGAGGTAAGTGCAGCACACAGCCGGTGCCAGGGTGGGGTCAGCAGTTGGCTTCAGCGGGACCAAGTGGAACCCAGGCAGGCACCCGGCCCCGTGAAGTCCAGTGGAGGCCGTGTCTGCCTTTCACATCTGACTGGGAGCAGGTTGCTGAAGGACGGGCTGGCAGGGAGAGGGGAGTGTTTCCAGTGAGTCCTGTAATAATTGCAGGCTGCCTCCTGTAGATGGAATTAACTTCTCTAGTTACTGAAGGATGAAAAAAGCTTATAAACGAGGCAAGTCTTAAAACACCTGTGTGTGGTTGTGCTTCTCCCTGGCCAAGCAGTACTTCATGGGTAAGTGCCAGCCTGGAGGTCTTTGCTTTGGTGGTCACAAATGCCACTGGAGATGTTTCCTCAGAGAGTGAATCTGCTTGTTTCAAGCCTCTGAATTATTTTGGCTGTAGACTCCTGGTTCAAGAGATGTGTTTTCAGGAATGAAACACAAGATTTATCTTCCTACATTGGTCATCACATTAGCACTCTCCTAATGCTACTTTGAGCACCTCCTGGACTTTGATCTGATTCTTTGCTTTTTTTGAGTATAGGAAAATGTTTAGCTAGCATGTGCTTTGTATTGTATTTCTTACTTTATGGGAGTTTTTGTTACTGGTTACCAGTGAGCCTCGGTGGAAGTGGCATTTTGCAGCTTGAGGATGCTCCATAGAAATATGGGCCAGCACATGATGTGGGTTATGGCAAGTCTGGTGGTACTGCCTTTGCTTCTTGGGCACTGCTTGCAGTGCTCTTGCCCCACGTGGGTGCTGCAGCAGGAAGGTGCCTCACTGAGGTGTTGGTCAGCTCTATGGTTTTCAGTGAGCACCAGCATCAAGGGGAGAGGAGTTCCCCTGCTGTTTGTATGAGCTGGTACAGTCCTGCTTGGAGAAGAGCTTCTGATGGCCCTGGATAGGGCATGAGATTGCCAGAGCTCACCAAAGCTTGACTACAGCAATGGTAATTTTTGAAAAGAAGTCAGCAAGTAGTAGTGTTCCTGCCCTGGCACACTACTCAGTGCAATCTCTTTTTATATGAGTTATGCCTCTCTTATTTGTTTCCTTGTGTTGTTATTCTGTGCTTTGAAGTTTCAGGTCTCATTTTTCATTTTCTCTGATGTCTAACAATGTTGCTGTCTGAATTATCTTTAACATCCTTCTCCCTTCCAAGCTTTAGATGCCAGTTTTTATCTTCATAATGATGAGCATTTATTACTTAGACAATAAAATAGTGCTGTATTGTTTTAAGCCAGCAGAATATTTTAATTCCCTGTTGGAAAAGGTGATACTCCTAATTGTTTGATCTCCTGCTTTTTGACACACCAATTTCTCCTCCAAACTGCTTTAGCAGTGTTGCATTTTCTTGCCAATTTGTTCCCTGGGTCAAATGGTTCATAAATGTCATTAGATATTGAGATGCTGTTTTTGCATGCATTCAGGGGTATCTTGGCAGTCCATTATACTCCAAGTAAAAGGTCTGGGTGCATTCCCAGAGAGGCTCTGCCATCAGCCCAGCTTCCTTTGCATGCACCCAGCCACAGGGAGACAAACTGCAGCGGGCATCACTTTGTGCTCATTTCAGACCCAGCAAGGGCTGGATGCTGCAAAGTGTCCTCTGTCCCCTCCTTTCCCCACTGCCTCCTTCATCTCATAAAAGATACTCTGGCCTTCTATGAGTCCCTCCTTTCCAGGATACTGAATTCAACCACTTTGGCCTTCCTGCCTATTCTTCAGATGGAGCTTTTCTGGAATCAAAGGAGGAAGGAACAAGGGTGATGTTTGCTTTGGCTGCTAAGGAAATAGAGCTCAACAGTACTTGGCTTATAGACTAATTTTTAACCAGTTATGAAACTTGACCTAAACTCCCATTGCTTACAGAAACTCCAGTTTAGGTGACTTGTTCAAATGTGCACTTTCCTTTGAAGACAAACAGTAACTTTTGCTATTCAAGAGATTGCCATGTAGCTTGGGTTATGCCACAGTCAGAAATGTTATCTTGGCTGGCTGGCTAAGCTTCACTAAGTGAAAAGAAAAAATTGACCATTAAAAAAACCCAAAAAAACTACTTAAAGTTTTCAGATCTTTTTCACTGCTCAAAGTTAGAAAGAATAGCAACAACATAGCAATATTTATTTTTTTCCTTTTCTTGAGAGATGAGAGAATTCAGTTTCTGTGTTAGCATAATTTTAAGAGCTTTTGTCTTGAATTAGAGCCTAAATGCAAGTATTTGTTTTAATACACTATTGAATTGAAAGCACCCCCAAGGAGAGAAGTGAGTGAGCACGTCCCCATGCTTTTTAAGGTTAACTGCTGTATGTGTTTACAAGTATATTTCTGTGTCTGTAGAATGAGCACACTGGCAGAGGGACTGAGCATTTTACAAGTTTGTTGTAAAATAAACAGTGTGTGGAATGATTCCTTATTAACTCTGTGGTATCTATTTCTTCTAAAGCTTATATTTTTTAACTTGGTTTAAGAACATTAGTTTTTTTAAACATGACTTATGCATGTTGTGTTTTGAATAGCAGTGGCTTGTGAAGAATGCTAGAGGTTTAGGAGGATATAGGATGAATTCATGTAACAGGAGACAAAGTTATGTTAGATTCAACCTATTCCTCCTCAGACAAGGAATACTTTGGTTTCTTTCATCAGCCTGTCAGCTTACTGCTGTTCAGAACAAGTTGTAATTCAGACTTGGCTGGACACCATCTGTTCTCTAGAGGTGAAAGGTATTGGTATATTCAGCCTCAATGTTTTCACTTGAAGTAGGCATTTTACTGAAGGTGCTCTTGGGCTGTCACATTGCTTGTCTGCATTTTTGCTTTGTTAATCCTTGGCTGTGTGTGCTGAAGGAATGCCATCTGTGCTTTACCAGTGCAAAGGACATCCCTTGCCTCCTTGGTGCAGGTCAGCTCCATTCCTGCCCCTCTTTGCCAACGCAGTATTGATGTTACCACAATAATATTGTACATTTTTTCATAATGAAAGCAAGAGGAGAAGCAGTGTGGTATTTATTTTTCTGTTTGCTATGGTAGCAGTAACCCCTTGGGTATGTCCTACCCTTCCTTTAGACATTTCCTCAGAGCCTTCTGTGGTGCACACGTAGGGAAATGCTTGTCCAGCTTTCAGGAGTCTAAGGATTGCATGTGAAACTATTACAATGTAGAGACATTGCCTGAGAGGACATAAAAAAGTCACATGACACAAAGGTGGTGAGCCCTATCCATCATGGTGACAAATTATGAACCTGCCTGCTCACATCCCTGAGGTATTTTAAATTATTTGAGTGTTTTGCCATTGGTTCATGGGAACTTTTCACAAACGTTGGCATCATTTGAGCAATTATGTATGAAGGAAATTATGGGCAGTAAAGTAGTGATACAGAAAATCTGGAAATGTTTGTAGTCTTCTCCAGTTTGTTGTCCCTAGGATGCATCAGGAAAAGATGGAGAAAGCTTTTCCTTAGGCAGAAGTTGGTTGGTGTCTTGGTACTTATTGTAACCATCTCTCCTTGCTTGGATTTTAATTCCAAGCCATTCAGACAGTATGTTAAATAAGCAAAAAAGCCATTTCTTCCCTCCAGATTATACAAACAAGGAAAGAAACAGAGAACTGATCCTCTCCCATCCTCTCAGCATCGCTTTCTTTTCTGATAGCTTTTTGAGCCTGGGAGGTTCATGGCCTGTAGCCTTCCTATTACACCTGAGTGACAAGGATCACTTCTCAAGTGCCAGCCAGGTATGTTAGCTCCTGCTTTGCTTGGCTGCAGGTAAAAACTGTGTGTGACAGCTCTGCAGTGTGCAAGCCTGGCCATAAGGAATTTCTGGGATTTGGGGAACACTGTCTGCAGCCTTTAATGCAGAGTTTAGGGAATGATAAAAATGATAAAAGTGTTTGAATCACAACAAAGGCAAGTGTCTTCTATATACAGATTTAAAATATTGTGGACTGGTTGTTCTAGGCACAGCATAAGCAAAGAAGGTTCTTGAAGGCTCTGTCCAGCCCTGGCCTCTGTTCCCACCTGGCAAACAAGCTCAGGGTGCTGTGAGCTTTTTGCTGAGTGCACAAAGCTGTTTTCTGAGGAGAGGATGAAAGTGTCTGTGCGTGCTCAGCTGAGTAATAACAAACTTCTCCTGGGAGCAGACTGTGTCAACCTCGGATGCTGCTTTTACAGCTGAAAGTGTGAGTTAAGCTGCTTCCAAGTTAGGCTACTGTCAGTTACCTGGTCACTCTGTTTAGCATACAAAATTGAAGAGTGACCAAGTAACTGGTGGACAGGACTTGCTTTGGTTTCCCATTGTCTTTAACAAGACAGGGAGCTTCCAAGGGACTTTTCCAATATTTGTCTTGAGGAAGATAACTTTCATCTGTGTAGACATGATAATGGTGATAATAATAAGGCACCTTGCTGTTCCATCCACAAAACATAAAATCTAGAAATAGGGGTTTTTTTTATTTAGTTCAGTTATAAAACAATAGTGATAATTGCCTTTGCAAGCAAAAGGATATCCTGCTATTTTTTCCCTTGCAAGTTAAGTTCCTTGGTTTGGAAGCATTTAAAGATATTTCTTCCATTTGCATTAAAGTTTAAAAATAGCATGTAGGCTCTTTCTGAGTTAAGAACTTCATTTTCTCAGGGAGAGAGATACAATTCCTATCCTTTCAACACATGTGTTTTCTTCTCTTTTTTCCTTTGGGAATACCATCCTTAGATGTACTAACAAGCATCCCTTTATTCATGTCCCTCCCACTTGCCTTCTCCTTTGATGCCCTGGTCCTGGTGACTGATGCCTTTTAGCTCCCCCCAGGCTGTGTTCTCTGTCCCAAGCAGCAGCAGAGATGAGCTGGGTGCTGGCAGGGGACTGGTAATGTTGCTCCAGGCTCCAGCCTGCCTCTTCAATTTGTTTTATTTCCCAAACTTTTATTGGCAGTGTTGGTAATGCAGGGAGGAGCTGAGGGTGCTTTCAAACAGCTGGGAGAGCCTGCATCTCCAGGTCTTGTTTACTGAGTCTTTAAGGGGAGGTGCACCAAGTGCCACCACTGCCATCATAAATCTAACTCTGCTTGTTTTCCAAGGGGAAAGTGGTCTTTGGAAATAGAAAGCATTTCTGAGAGACAGCAGCAGTTAATTAACTGAAGTGATCCTCAGAGCCACAGGATACCTCTCACCACCAAAAGCTCCAATTTCCTTGATAGTCTTAACAAGCACAGTTATTATTTTCTTATCTTTTGTTGTTTCAGCTGCAGTGACTGGCTTTTTTCTGGAGTAGGCTAGAGTCAGGCTACTCAAAATGCTGTAAAAGTATATCTATGAGCATAAATTGCAATGAGGTGGTACTGGACATGAGAAAATACTTGAAACAGTGGCTTTCTGGTCTCACTCAAATGCTTCCATTGAAAGAAAATTGTGTATTCATTCTGCAGGGAACAAGGGTGCACAACCTCGGCCTTTTATGGACACAATACTTACAGATTCACATAAAGCAGTATTAAAAATTATTTACTGGAGAGACCTTAAGGGGACAGTAGGTAAGAAAGTTTTGTGGAATCAAGGGGTCAGAACTAGACTTTTGAGAGCTACTGTACAGATGGTCATTGCAGTGGAGAGGTGCTCTTGTGTGGAGGCTCTTCATGCAGAGCAATTTACTAGAGAGAGAATCAGCCTTGGCTGGAGTCCTGGTCTGCATGGCAATGTACAGGTGATGCTGCACTTAACTTCCATGCTTACTTTGCTTGGATTTCAGTTATATTATTATTATTAGATGGAGGCTAACAAGAGATGCAGAAATTTTTGTCAGCAGCTCAGGATTTGTAACGAATCCTTCATTAAAACATATCAACAGTCTGTTCCCCCGGGACACAACCCCCTCGGCTGCTTCAGTCAAAGAAAGACAAAACAGCAATTTGTTTTTCTTACGCTGTTTGAACACAAGGAGGCCCGAGTATTTATTTTTAGATTGAGCAAAATAATCCATCTCGGGGTTAGAAAAGTGTGTAAAATCTTTAAAGAATGTTTTATTTCCTGCAGGCACCCACGCAGGAACAGGACAGTGCAACCATTGTTTGCTGAGTATTTTGATGTAAAATGTTTAAATTGCCAGGATCATTCAGTGTCAGCTGAAGAAAGCTCATGGGAATGGTTTGATTTATTTTCAAACCTGGGACGAGGGCAGTGACAGGCTGGAGCTGCTCTCTTCACTTGGAGCTGGGCTGCTCAGTTGAGGTGTGGGCAGAAGCAGAAGAGAAGGTGGTGTGGCATTTTTCTAGTGGAATAACTTTGGTGTTGCTTTGGAAAAGAGAGTTGTGGACTCAAAGGAGTTAAGTGTGCTTGTGGAACTGTCCACAGGGAACTTGGCTACAGGAGAGCTGCTGGTGAAACCCTGGTGCCCACAGAGGACCTGAAATAGAACCCAGAGAAATTATTCTAGAAGGCTCCTGTGGACTCTGAGACTGGTAGATTGGATTTGTAGTCTACAATGAAGTCTTGTGATGTCAAGCAAGCAGCATAGACACAAATGAGAAAACAAATGCTTTTATAGTGTAATTTCAAAGACTTTATCTGGCTGGATAAGACAGAATCCTTCTGTACATGTCTGTAGTGCCTCAGCATTGTTTTAGTGTGCATACAGCAAAAAGCATAAATAGGTTTTGGTTGTCATGAACTACACAAGTGGAACTTAGCACTGGAAGCAATGTCAAGCAGATCTACTTCAGCTTTGCTTTGATTTGCTGGAATTATTCCAGTCTCACTCTGTGAGGTTGAAGAACTAGGTTGGTGAGAGGGGAGACCCAGGATATGTTGCTTGTTGCTGCTCATTGTCCATAGCTTAACCCACCCATCTGGCTGCCTGAAGCTGGCACAAAACTCAAATAAGTGCATCCCCCAACATGTATTCCTTACAGCTGCTGGAGTGGGTGCTACCTTGTTACTGCTTTCCACAAAGAGGATCTGATATAAGGTTTTTGTAAAACTTCAGCTATTTCAATTTTATTTGTCTTTAATTTTGTCTTTTTGTCCTTTTGTGTTCTACCTTATGTTTGGGGTTTTTTTTGTTGTTGTGGTTGTCATGTTTCTGTTGAAATGGAGTGAGCTTTCTTCTTCTGTGCCAAAAATGATGTGCCTTGCAGTAATTTCTCCTGTGAAAATTAATCCTAGTCTTGGGCAACCTGCTGAGAAAATTGCTTTCCCTTCTCACAGATTTGTTGTTCTGTGACAGCAGCTTCCTGAATTTTCTGGAACAGCTCAAGCTGCTGTTAAAGGGACTCTGCTGCCAAATAGTACCTCTATGTTATTTTACAGTAGTAATGAAACCTCAGACAATATTCCCTGTAATAAAATGGCCTTTAAAATCTGTAGCCATAGTTTATGAAGCAGTCATTAAGTCCATACTGAGCTCCATATGATTTGAGATTTTAAACAAATTATGTCTATAAAGGTTTCATTACAGTAATTTAAGTCCCTTTTTGTTGTATATTTCTGAAATGTTTTTGAGCTTAATAGAAAAATAGCACCAAGGAAAACCTAAATATATGCAAGTATTCCCACACTTGCATATGAGGGAGGTGTGAAGTCAAGGAAGGGATGGTCTCATCCCTAAAATACAGTTTGCTTTTAAGTGTTTGCACACACTTTAGCCTGATTTGTTATTGATTTAATCCAAAGCTCACAGGCAACAGTGCGAAGACTTACACTTGTAAGCTTTAGCTCAAACTCCACCTTTTTGCTTTTAAAAGCACTAATACTTTTTGCATGAGCTTTAAAAAGGAAACAAGCAAAACCCCAAATCCCTACAATTTCTTAACATGAAAGAAATCAGAAGAAAATCTCGTGTTGACTATCTGCCTGCATCTTTCTTAGTTTACACAAGTTTGATGGTTTTGTTAGCTTTTCATCCCTGTTTCCCCTGTGTAGTCACTTCTCCAGTGGTTTGCAGGGTTTTTCTTAGTTACAGCAGCTGCAGCAGTGATGTTTTCCCAGGTTCACCCAAGTGGCTGTTGATGCCAGAGCTGAGGAAGTTGTGTTTTGTTAGAAGAGTTGGGTGCTGATGGAATCTTTGGGCTGGAAGTGAAAGTGTGGTTTTATGCCTCAGGGAGCTGTTGTGGTTACTAAGTTTCACCAGGATGTGCTTCAAAACCAAGTAATTTTCTGTTGTTTCCAATCCATACAAGCAATTAAAATATCCCTGATCCATAGCTCAGGGGACAGAAGGCCATGGACTGGGCTAGTGCACATGGGAAAATACCAGGTTGCACATGTGCGCTTTCTAGGGAACAGAAAATTTGCTGGTAGCAAAGCATACATTGATTGCATGACAGGTTTTCCTTGTCTTTTTCTCATAATCTAAAATACCTACTTCATAAAGGTTTATAAGTTATTATTTTCTAGTTATGGGTTATTTAGCAATTATTTTCTAGCAAATATTTGGTACAATATAAGAGGTGTTACAGATTTGTAAAATAAAAATACTTCTAAGACTTATGTTCTGTGATATGGAACACTTAAATGGCCTTGGCAGAGAATCTGCTTGGTGTCTGGTGTTCCTCAAGATGGTGTGTGAAAGCCTTTGTGAATTTTCATGTTTATGTATTTGTGTCAATCAACAATATGGTTTGATCTTCAAGCTTTGGCAGCCTCTTTCAATACATGGCAGAACATTATTGCATCCGCCATCAGGATTAGTAGAGGCTTGGTTAAAATACGCCTTGTCTCTTGTTGGCTGGGGCATTTTGGAAACATGCCCTGTGTGTGTCCATCTTGTATCTGTCTGTAGCACAGAGAGGATGGATTTTTAACTGCACAAAAATACAGGTGGGAAGTTGCTTTGGAGAGTAAGTTGGCTTGCTATCACTAGCGTGACTTGTGTGCGAGGAGGAGAAGGCATCTAATGTGCAAAATCTCCTCCTGCTCTGACTGGCTGAGCACAGATGGGTGAAGTGAGGACAGGATGGTAGGTTTCAGTCTGATTTTTGTCCTGCCTGTTGGTTTCAAATTAAGCCTTCATGCAGTGAAGTATGCAGTTTTGTGGTCTTCATTGCATTCAAGTGGCAATGACTGTGCACTTGACATGAAAAAATAAATTTAAAACTAGATAATCTTATTCAAATATATTAAAGCATAGTATTAAATGGGAAGCAGCTGAAAATGTGATTGGTTTGTTTGTTTGGGTTTTGAGAGCTGGCAACCTTCTCTGCTGATAGTTGCAGGGGCAAAGCTCTCATTAGGAAGCAAAGAAAACCTGACAGCAGAATGAAGGGCATGGAACTCATAATTGGCTTTTCTCATTGTTGCTGCACCACTTGCTTGGGTTTTGTTGGTGCTAATAACTCAGTCTGAGATCAGGCAAAGAGCTGGCATGCTTGAGCTGTACACACACACACACATTTCAGTTTTAATTAGGAGGAGATACCAGGAATGCACTCGTGCTGTAGCTGTTCCTCTCCTACACTGCCTGGGTACCTGCAGCACCAGTTTCACTTAAGATGGAGATGGAGAAACAAGGGGCTTGTTTGTGCACAGGATGTCAGGAGGCAGCTCCAAATGGGCTGTGACAGCAGAGGCTTGCAAATAGCAGGGATAAGCAGTGGGGTGGAAATTACTGAGATGAGAAGGAACAGAAAGGTCTGCAACACCTTAACGCTTGCCTGAGAGGCTGCCTGTATCTGTTCCAGTTAATGCCTGCTCCAGACCTCCTGTCCCTGTCCTTGCACACTCTGTGTGCTCTGACTGCCCCTGGCCTTGTCTGAGCCCACACATCTCAGCGGTGTCACACGGTGGCTTCTGAAATAAAGCACGCCCAACTCTCTCTGAGAGGTGATTTTTTTGACATCTTGCTTGGAACTCCTCTGGCACAGCCTCCTGATGAGGCAAGCTATTTAAAGACCAGGGAGAAAGCCTCAGCCCCCTTCTTCCACACACGAGAGCATACATACGGTCCTTCAGCTCCACTTGGCACATGTGACAGAGTGGGATGAAAGTGTGTGCTGTAATTTTTAATGGAATGTCTTTTAAAATAGAAATAACCTTAGAAGCTCTCTAACCCCATCTTCATTACAAAAAAACCCCACAAAACCAAAACTCAAAACAACAACTGCTTATTCTTTTTAGTATCTCTGGCCCAGAAAGTATCACGGCCAGTGGGGCATCTCTTTTGTGTGCCTGGTGGTTCCTTAGGCAGTTTAGTTTGGGTTTGATTTTTAGTTTATTATCATGATTTCCTTATTTATTCCCTAACAGAGCAGAGCGAGGCTCAGGGCGTGAGTTCATGACAGTGTGTGGATTTTGGAATTGCTCATGAGGAGAGGACATGGAAGTATTTCTGAGAGTTTCATCACACACTTGCTATGCAGTGTGAATTGAGTGCCTGTGCAGATTTTAAATTGTTTTCTAAATTAAGAGCTCCCTCTCTTCTTTTTGTGGGTATGTGCACCTGTGCATTTCTGCATGCCTGTTGTAGTAAAAACAGACTAATTCCTCAAGTAACTTCTAGGGCTTCTTACGTTTGTGTAGATGCTTGAAATTATTTTAGCCTGAAGTCCTTTTCAGTTCATGATCAAAGTAGTAATGAATCCTTCAGGGGCTGTTTTCATTTTTTTACTTTTAAATCAGTATTCTTATTAATATTATTAGTAATTAAATTAGTATTATTCCTGCAGGAACTAGCTGTTATACAAGTACAGCATCAGTTTGGATGGGAACACTGGCTCTAAAACAGCATACCAAACCCAGCAAGCCAAAAATTCTGGATGTCCCATGATTGTGCTCGATCACGGCCATCAAAATATTTTGTAAGCGATGTTTGGAGGGGCCTGTGTCATTCCCAAACTGCAAGAGTGTGGATGTGGCATAAGGAAATCCAAGCTGGGGATTGTACAGATGTCAGTGTCAGACACCAAATATGCACCAGGCTTAACTGGAGTTGTCTGTCTGCACGTTACAGTGTTCCCAGGAAAGGCTGTAAAAGAGCTAGCAGGGATAGACAGCAATGTGGAATATTTGGTCTCCCACACCCACAGTCCTCAGTGGAGCTGAGCTCCTTTCAGGGATTTCTTTGGCTTTATGGCTTTGTAGCTCTTCCTGCAGCAGCATCGTATTTCTCCTTTCCCCTGAACCCTTCTCTTACAGCTGACAAGGAGTGACAAGTTACCACCCTTGCTGCTGGGTGGTAATTGTGGTTTAATGGTGGTTTAGTGGTTTAACAAGCTGAAACACAGCCAAAATGTGACTTGAAGGAAAAAAAGCCCAACAAACAAAAGGGGGGAAAATATTCAGGATGCAGAAAAGCCTAGCTGCTTCAGGCACTGGATAGCTTTGTAAAAGATGAATTGTCCTCAGTCCCTGGAGCTGGGATGGAGGGAAAGGGGGTGTGCCCCACAGGTATGGGGGACAGGGACAGTCACAGTCCTACCTCAGAGCACAACCCACGTGCAGTCAGCTGACTCTGACCGGTTTTGGTGTGGTTTTGACCCTGTGCTTGTTCCAAATAATCTGTGACTGAAATCTAGAGCAATCATTTCACTGTGTATTTGATTATGGTGTCCTAAAAAACCCAACAAAGACAGAGGTCCTTATGCTGCCGATGCAGACTTGTGTGGTGCTTGTTCAGTGTTGTGTGTTTGTTTTCCTTTAAATTTTGAGCCATGAGGAAGAAAGTGGTTTCTGCTGAGCCCCTGGACCTGTGAAGAACCAGTTACTGAACCCTTGGGGGTTATGATAAATCCTCCTGACAATTGAACTATAAATACTCTGTGTATGTAAACCTGTATCAATGTCAAAGTCTTTTTAGGCTCATCAGAAAGAACTCCAGGAAGGGGGATGTGGGTTGTTTGGCTGTTACAGTTATTCTCTTATTCTCAGGTTAATTGCATTCCACTCTGTCATCACTTGTCACCTCATAAAACTTAAGTTTCTGAAATGGGTGAAGTAAACTGACTTTGGCTTGTTGCAAGCAATCCATTATAGAGAGAGTTTTGAAATACTTTGTCCAGGCAGGATCTTAATTTCTTACCAGTTTCGTGGGAAGTTTATTTCTATGGTGTTATCATGGGATTTCTCAGGAGTTTCTGAAGCATTTTGCGGAGGAGGATGCGAGTGAATGTGTCTGCTGTTCACCACTTACTGAATTAAGAAGTAAGCTAGGCTGAGCTACTGGGTTAAGCCTGCTGAGAATAAAAAGAGGAAAAGGGGTGCCTTTTTTGGCACCATGAGTTATGAAGCATTGCAGTCTCTTGCCATGTGGTAGTTCCTTGCAGTTTGCCCTCCCTGTCCCCTCCTCCTGCCTGCTGTGGGACACATCTGCAGGCCTTGCTTTCATTTGTGTGACTAATCTGGCCATGCCTCAGCTTTCGTTTGTTTGGGTGTGTAAGGTCAGAAGCAGCTCTCCCTGTGTGATTGTCTGAAGAAATTCAAGGCTTTGTCAAATGAGCACTGCTTCAATGAGAGCTTTATGTAGACTCAGACAAATGAGGTTACAAAGAAAAAGCATTCCTCATCTCCTTTTCTCCTTCCAGTGTAAATAGTGCAGCATGTGGGAAACAGATGAGTGGACTTCCTGTGAAAGGGCCAAGAATGACAGTTTTGGACTTTACTGAAGTATTTGCCTGCATTGCTCTTTACTCTTTTCTAGGGAAGATCCTTCTGGTTGGGCATTGTAGCTCACTGTCCACTTTCTTAAATGTGAATAAATTCTTCCTGGCCTTTCCCTTTCAGCAATTACTCTGATGACTGAACGCTTCCATAGAATTTCTTGTTTATAGACAAGAAACTGATCTGGTGTGCATTTTGCTTGTTACAACTACTCAGCTCTTTAGTTGTTTTCTGTTTCAGCCTCCTTTAATGATATCAGTTAGGAAAGGACATGTAAATGACAGATACTTTTAAAACACATGCCTTGTTAGTAGAGAAGCTGATGTGTAGAAGGGAAGTGGTGTTCCCCATGGCTGGAGCACATCAGTGTGTGGAAGCACGCATACCCTCCTAGAAGGGATACATTAGAAGACTCTGCCATTAAAATTTGGGACTGGGCTTTTATAGTATCAAGTGATTGACTGTCAGATCTCTTCAGGCCAGCTGTGTCAGCTGAGCAGCTTTGGATAAGTTATTGGTAGTATCAGTAGAATGTTTGTTCCTTTATCAAGTACTTTACCAGGTCTACCACATCTTTATCTCACTATCAGTATGTTTAACTTTGGGATTGATGAGTCAGACTGGTTTCAGCTTTATTCAACACCAAAAGTCCTGTGATGCCCCCTTTTCCATTTACCACCAGTAGCTTTGCAAATACCATTTGCCATTGGTGGCATTGCTTGAGTCATTTTACCTCATTCCAGGCAGAGTGTCCTGGCGGAATCCGCAATCACCTCTGCCCAGGACTTGAAAATGAGGCATTTTAGAAGTGCATTATTAACTGTCCTTCTGATGGGGATTTTAATCCTTACTAGCATTTTATTACTGATGGGCTTCCATGAAATTTATTGAGCTGTTGGTAAGCAAATGTTCACTGAGTGTGTGCCTATCTCATGTCAGTTGGTAAAAAACCCAAGCAAATTCATGCTGCTTCTTTCTTTCTTCTTACAGCAAACCAACCCCATTGATGTGCAGTCCATTGAAGAAATTTTGAGGGTAGGTACTCTTAAATAATAGATCTCTGTCTTTGCTTAGATTTTGCATGCTTTAAGGTAATGGCTGGGGAAAAGATACCTCTCTGCTTCTGTTCACTCAGCAGATGTAGCTGTCACTAGTTTTGGGGTGTGCTGAGGAGAAGTAGAGATAAGAGTCAGCCTCGAATACAGCTGGAGTTGTAAGATCAGTCTCTCTGTCAGTACATAAGTGTAATACAGTCTGGTGCAGTTCAAGGCTGACAAGTCATCCGAGACAGCCAGAGCTACTCCTGCATCAAGTCAGGGGTTTGCCAATCCCAAGTGCCCTTCCTCCAAAGGCTCTGGAGAAGCTGCCTCGTGTCTGTGCTGCCAGCCCCAGCAGCGTGGCTCTGAGCAGGAACACACCTGTGTCCTTCTCACCTGCCTGGGCATGGCACTGCTGCTGGGCTGCTGCTCCCTCACTGTAATTCCAGTCTGCCCATGCAGAGTAAAGCCAAGTCTGCAAGTCTGACCTTGTGTCAGAACTGCCTCTCTGAGCAGCACAGGCTGTGGCTGAATCCCTTCCCTGTGCACAGTGTGAAAATGCCCTGGGATTCCCAAGCCAGTGGTGCTGATCCTGAGGAGAGGCTTCCTTGATGTCAAATGCTGTTCTGAGATGCTGAAGTCCTGGTGGAACAGTTTGGTTTCTGCAATTCACTTCCTGTGCAGTTGCTTGAGGTTACAAAATCCTGATGCCTCGATAGCTCTCCAGAAGCTGCTGTTGGGGCAGTGTTTGAGCTGGAGGGGAGCTGCACACAGGTGCCCACTGGCTACTCCATGCTGGTTGGGGTTGCAGCACAAGGACTCCTCCTAAAAGTCTGACATCTTTTTGTGTTTCACCACGCATATCCTGTGTTCTGGCCTAGTAATGCATATCACTATTTTTGTAGCAACCATGGGGAAACGTGCCCAAATGCATGAAGAGGTAGATCCAAATCTCTGTGCCTATCAGCAAAACTCCTGATAGCTGCTCCTCTCAATCTCTTTCCAGGAAATGACCCGCTCTTGGCCACCTCCTCTGACAGCTCTTAATACACCTACTAAAGCAGAGCCTTCCAAATTTCCATTCCCAACAAAGGTAAGACACCCTCTTTCTGCCAGTTCTTTTGATAAACTAGAAGAGAGCTTTCTGGCTCTTGCATGTGTTTCCATCCAATTTTTTCCCCCTTCTATAAATAAGGGCTGTTAGGGGGTATTACCTTCAGAAGTAGTCAGATAAATTAAAGCACAATGGGGGTGAATAAAAATTGCTTCAGCAACTTAGACGTTTGTTGTAACTGTGGTCTTCATATACAACTACTTTTGTGAGACATTTTAAGTATCTCTGCTGAAGCACAAAATGTATTTTATCTTTTTGTCAACAGAAATATTCGCTGACTGTGTTAAACAGACGTGCTTGGCAGATCTTATGAAATTTTAAAAATATTTCTTCAAGAGTCCATATACCCCTAATGTGCCAACAGCCTGTTTTTGGTGATAGTAGCACGTTATCATTTCTGTCCATGCTAAGCTATGTCAGGCCAGCTTAGACTATTGGACACTTTGACAAGCTACTTTATTATGAAATGTTTATTACAGTAAAGTAACACACGGAAAACAAATCATCGGTACATAACTCTTACAAGAGAGCTCATTTATTTTATTCTCAATTTGCACTTTGTCCTTTTTTTCCTAGGAATTGCAACCTGAAGGATCTGTAGCAAAGGATCAGAGTAAGTAGATAGCCAAAGGAAATACACACAATATGTTTATTGACAGATAGTTTTGTGTGTTGTGTGTTATACATGACATGTCAATTGATTGGCATTGATGAAGAGGCGTGATTTCCTGTGCTGTGTTGAACAGTGATGAATTTAGAAATGGCATAAGAGATTGTGTACATTCATTACCTAGACATTAAGGCAGCTGTTCATCAGAGGACAAATGGTATTTCGTTAGGAAATCTCATTTGGAAGGCTGAATAATCTGATGACAATTATGTTCTAGAAGAAAGTGATGAGTCTAATCTGGTGCTCAGAGAACATAGGATAAAATAGGCTACAAAGGAAGCAAATAAACCCAACCAGTTCATTTTTGATTTCCAGAGCAGTATGGAGCACCTTCAGAAACGTTGCCAGGTTCTCAGCCAAGAACATCGTAAGTAACCAGACCCTGCCCACATCTCTACTGTGCAGTTAATTAAAGAACCTAAAGGAAAGAACTAAATTTTGGGTTACTTGATGTTTCTGAAGATTAACGTTTTATCAGTCTGATTTTTCTAAGAAAACTTCCAATGCAGGGATTTTTTACCAACAGAAATATTATTGTTTCATGATGGAATGATAGAATCATTTAGGTTGGAAAAGACCTTTAAGATCACCCAGTCCAACTCTTAACCTGATGATGCCAATGTACTTGTCATGATTAAAATGACTGTGTTAAAACCAAAACAAAAGTGAAGAAAAATCCCAATTATTATTAATGCACCAGATTAAAGGTATTTTGTTGTTTTTATCTGTGACTATTTAACATCACCATTTTGTGCTCTTCAGCCTACAATAATGCATCCAACTGACATAAATTACAAAAGGCCCAAACTGAATGTGATTGGTCCTGGATATTCTTTTGAAGCCTGGGAGGGCTATCAAAGCTACATCTACAAGAAGTATAAAAAACAGGGCTGAAATTTTAAAGCAAAAAAAAAAAGGTAGATAAAATAACTTGGTGCTGTCCTTGTAGGTGAAAGTGATTATCTGTTAATTAGGTTAATTACAGAAGTTGCTTGAAAGCAGTTTTGTGTGGGCTGACATTAATCTTTCAGGATTTACTTGGCCAAATACAGCATTGCTAGGTTCTGAGCCCTCAGTAACAAACAGAAATCTTTCCATGTCTGGAATGCTCAGGGTCCATGTGCAAGGCACTTGCTGAACCATTAAATTTAAATGTCTGTCAGTTCATATGATACATAAAGATCTTGTTACTCCATGTTATGTTTTTCCATGGAAGGCTTCAAACTACAGACTACAACACTTACTCCACTTGTTTGCCTTTTCCTTATCACAAATCATTTAATTAAAAACTAAACAAAACTGGGCTAGTCACAAGTAAAAGCAAAACCATGTCTCCATCTTGGCTGAGATTGTAGAATTTTTCACTTAAGCTCTGTAGGGTCTGTTAAACATCCCTTTTCCTACTGTTCTAGCATAATGCAGAGGAGCTCTCACTCACTGGGAGCATGGGATAGTATCTTGCTGAGCAGTACTCCTTTAATTTCTTCCTTATTTTGCTTCACTTTCATCTACCCCAGTTTGTTCCTCCTCAATGATGTCTGAAAATTTTCATTGCACTACTAAAACTAGCAGTTCCAACTGCTCCAGGCTGTGCCTTCCTCCCCAGCTATCCTATGACCATCATCATTATTTCAGTTCACAGCTGCTTGTAAAAATCCCTTTAGCCCTTTAGTCAGTTTTTGAGGCAGCAGAGAGAGAGAAGAGACTTTTCCTGCAGACAAGAATTGGAAGAGACTCCTTCCTTAGCCCATGGGGCCAGAATTGTAAATTTGGCACAGTATGGAACTCTGTCCTTAGCTGTGAGCCCCTCTCTGCTCAGCGTCCTTGCCGGGCACTTCAGAGCCAGTGATCATCTGCAAGGGATGTGTGAGCCTGTGGAACAGGCAGGAGGAACAGGATGGCCTGGGTTTGTGTCTGAGTGAAGTTTGCCTGAGGATTTCTTCTGCATCTTTCCCTTGAAGTGATACATCCCTTCTTTTCTGTGTTTGTTTTCTCTGGCACAACAGGCCTGGCTCTCTGTGCGGTTCAAAGCACACGTGACTGTCTGAAAATTCAGCTGCCTGGAGTGGCTTGTGTTGCAAAGTGTAGCTGGCTGAAAACAAACAGTGATTGTGCTTGTTAATTAGAAGATGAAATCCCAGGGCATCTGTGTGCCCAAATTAAGCATTCAGCTTTTCAGAGTGTGCAGGGATTTCCCAGATGGATTTCATTCTTGAATGCAGCCCTGAAGTTTGCACCTGGCAGTGCTGGAATGGAAGCAGCCCTTCTTTGAAAAGGAGACATGCCAGCTCATTCTTGGTGATGCATCTTTAACCTGGCTAGCAGAGAGGGACCAGCCTGTGCTTTCTGTGAGGTTGTTTGGCAAGTGATAATAATTTTAGTGCCACTTCACTCACTAAAAGAACTCTTTTTAAATAGCTTTAGGGAGATTAATGGTGTGTACATAAGCTGCAAATGAACAGGTCCTGCAAATGAAACCTTGGCATCTATTATTCCTGAGCTAACTGGAGCATTAAAATTATTAAGGCAGATTTATTTTCTTTAACTAGGCTACTTAACAATTTGTCAAAATCTTGTTTTGTGGAAATTGGCTTTGTCTACCATTGCAGAAGTATGACTTGAAGTTTTAGTGTTCTTCCTTGATCCCAAATAGGGCATAAGTAGTTGCAGTGCTCTTTTATGTTGATATATTTTATTTACCAGCAGCTCAGGTGGAAAAGGTAGTCCTTTTTATTACAAACAGTTAAATCAGATTTAAAGAGATCTAGGTAGCGTCTTTTCATGAACCTGTCCACAGCAGGGTTTCGAAACTAAATGATCTCTAAGGTCTCTTCCAACCCAAACCATTCTATGATTCTGTGATTATCCTCTCACCCCTAAATGAAATAAGTCTTTAGTCCACAATTCTTAAAGCAGAACGAAACAGAACAAAATCAAAAAAACAAACAATACCCCAAAACCAAACTTAAAACCTTTCAGTATGTTTTACCATCCCTGAAAGTTTCTTCACTACCATCTTTGAAGGACTTCTTCCCCTTAGGAGTTGTAAAAGAAAATAAAAAGGATTCATTGAGATACCAGTAGATCCTTAGCCAAGCTGCCCAGAAGTGTGGAGAGTGCCTGTGCTGTCACTGTTCTTTTTTCATTTCTGTGCCTCATCTGTCTGGCAGTGAGCTCAGGCTCTGGCCCACAGCAGAGCTGGCTCGTGCAGGATTGCTGCAGGCTGTTTGCCTTCTGTAGGAAATTTGGAGCTCTCCTTTTCCAAGGTGGTGTCTCATAGTGCTTCCCTTCAGTGTTTACTCTAAATGAAGAGGCAAGAGGTGATTTCCAGCGAGAAGGTGTGTGAGGAAATGAGGCAGTGGAGGGTAGATCACAGGGGAATGGCAGTCAAAATGAACAAAGAAAGCACCGACTTTTTCCTAATTTCTCCCCCTTTTTCCAGGGTGATGTGGTTCACTGGGGATCATTTATAGTTGTTTTCTTGCTATAAAACATGTTGTCATGAGGGGTCAGAGTCCTATTTTTCTTTTTTGGCCACAAAAAAGTTTCTCAGAGAAAGCCCTTGGTTTGAAATGAGGTTGAAATAAGCAGAGTTGAGTTTTGTCCTGATTGATTAAAATTAAAATCTCTGTCTCAGCTCCCAAGCTTTTGATCCCATTTTTCAAAGGACACTTGAATAATCATCTGGGTTGAGGAGTCAATTGCCAGGTAGTTTCAAGATTTGAATAACTATACTTTTGAATAGCCAGGTTTTACCTGCCTATTTTTCAACTCCTTTGGGATGCCTGCACAATTGCCAGAGAGGGGGATTACAATCTGGGAGAGAGCTTTGGGTCCCTCTCCTTCCCTTCCAGCATTTTAATTAAAAATTGCAAACAGTAGTTACCACCTGCAGCCACAGGACTAAATGATGCTTTTGGAAATGTTTGTGGGCAGCCTGCTCTCTTCTCTAGCAACAGTGAAACAGAGCTCGTGCCTGTCCACTTGTAAACTGCTCTGAGTACCTGAACTGCTTGACAGTACTGCTGAAATGTGCAGGAGAATGGAGTTCCTTGAGTAGAGAAGAGATGGGAGATAGGCTTGACCTTGGCATTGACTTACACATGTGTGATAGGAGACTTGAGCAGCAAAATGAGAACCCCTGGGACAGAAGAAAAATTTGCAGTCCCTGAGAGCAGAGTGTGTGAACTTGCACATCTTCTGGTACTTCTGATGCTTTCTGTCCCTTGGGGACCCAGTGCAGGCTGACAGCATGAGAGTCTCTTACTGTACCAGTAAAAAAAAAAAAGAAAAAAAAAAAAAAAGTAGTAAAACATTTTAACCATTCATTTCAAGTCATGATAGGGTTTAGTAGATTGAGCATGCCAAATGTTCAGAAAAGGTGGGGGAGGTTGTTTTGCTTTGGCAAGTACAAACCAAATCTTTATCACTGCCTGCTGCTTCAAAATGTGTCTGCCTTGGCTGATATTTATCTTCTGGTTGTCTTTCAGAATGCTCCAGGACGACCTGCAGCTCAGTGATAGTGAAGAGAGTGGTGACGATCAAGTCGGTTTTAGCTGTTTTATACACTAGGCACACAGACTTCCCTTTAAACATCACCACTTGTTGCATTGTTCTGAGTTCTGAGCTAACCTTTCCTCCCCCTCTCCTCTTTGTCTTTGTGAACAAAACAGGTTGTTGAAAAGTCACCTTCTTCAGTTGCTCCTCCAAGGTACAGGTTTGTTCCCAAACTACTAGCTAGACCACATAAGGAGAAAAACAAAACTGCTTTTTATATGTGGGCTAGGAGGGTAAGGGTTCCTGGTTTCTCTTTGGTTTCTGGCTGCTCTTGAAAATCAGCTTTAGTTGTGTGGGGTTTTCCAGAAAGCTCCCATTAGAAATGAGTTATCCAGGTATCCTGGATCTTGCCTATGAACCAGAACTGTATTTCCTCAACTGCTCCTTTCTCTTCTCCTCCTCCCCTCCGCCAGTGTGTCTGTAGATCACACTGCAGCTAATGGGATTTTCAGCTGTAGTGGCCATGGGTGAGATGTGAGTCCAGTTTTAGCTCAGAAGGAAGCCCAAAACAGCCAAGTGGGTAAAGAACAGGAAAGGGTTAGGAAGACTCATTGAGGCTGTTTCAGCTCCTCCTGATAAGGAAGCTGATTGTAAGCAGTTCTTGCCATGTATTGTTAGTCAGAGGCAATATTCAAGGTAGACTGAAGAGCCGTACGTCAGCATTTGAGGAAGAAAGATGGAAAAGCTCAAAATTTTTCCTGTATGAGAGCACTGACATAGATTTTTTTGGGCTTGATGTGTATATTCTTCAAGCACAAGAGTGGGCTACCTAGTCAGACTTGCAGAACACACCAATGGCATGATTGGCATGATCTGTGTCTCTGCACACTCTTAAAATGGGAGTGTTCTCATGATATCAGTCTTGGATCAGCAAGGAGTTTGCCTCAACTCATACAAATGCGTTGATACTGATGTGGGAAACCAAAGTAGAAAAAATAAAATATCTACATTTTAATTTTGTAAGCCCATTTCAAAAAGAAAAACACTGTGCATAAAAGGGAGAGCTCTTCCTTGATTCCATCCACTCCATTGTCAGTGTGGAGAAAACACTTTTTGTTAGAGCAGGGTGTTGCAAGAAATGCTCCTGCCTGATGTGGCTATTAATGAAGTGCTTACAGCAGCATGACCAAGTAACACAGATGAAGTGAAAACTTAAGAGGGAGAACAGAAAAAACAGAAACCATCCTGAAGTATATGTTCCTGCCTCATTCACATTTATTGGAAGTTTTTCATTTTGAGAGTTGGGTTTTTCAGAAAAGCACTGGGCAGTTTCAGTATTTTTTAAACTTTGGTTGGCAAAATGCAGCTCCTCATTGTGGTAGTGCCATCCTGCTACATATTTGACTGGGTTGGAGTTGAAAGTTTTATTATTTCCAGCAATTTTGTATTCTGGTGCTTTATTTTTTGAGTATGCTAATGTATTTCTCTACCTTCTCCCCTCTCATCTCAGTGCCAAAATAATGGGGTTTCAGTTTTTGTTTTTGAATAAAACTGTCAATATAATAAGTAAGTAACCTTCAGCCATACTGCTTTCTAATTTTATCTCATGGTGGCCTTGCAGTTCCTTACAGTCCCAGCCCAAGAGTGTGGCATCAGCACATTCCAGCAGCTCGGAGTCAGGGAGCACCAGTGACTCAGAGAGCTCCTCAGACTCGGAGACAGAGAGCCCCTCGAGTGACAGTGACACGAGCGACCGCCCGAGAGCACCGGCGCCTGAGGTGAATGCAAAGGGGAGGCAGAGGGGCTCCCACAGCCCTGTGCCTCACTCTGCTGCCAAAGGCACTCAGGGCAGGGGACCTGCAACACTCTTATTGAGCAGGTGTCCCCTTGACATCTTTGCTGCATCACTCAACTTTTCTTGCCCTTGGCTTCCATTCTAGAGTTTGTCAACCTTAGTTACCCTTACTACCAACATAATTAGGCTTTCGGATGCCCAGCCTTTGTTGGGCATTGCATCCCCCGTGTCCTTTGGCACAGTTGTCCAGCTGTCCTGGAGGAATCAGTGCCTTCACTGGGGAGACAAGAGGAGGCACAGAGGGAAAGCACAGCTGGGCTGTTTGGGGCCCACCTCTTCCTGTGCAGGATTTCTGGGTGCCTTTATGGGCAGTGTCAGGGTGAGAGCAGTTTCCTGATAATTTAAGAGGAGCTGCTGCCTCCCTGCAGCTCCTGTGTCTGAGTGACAGATTCAGCTTCTCCCAGGCTGCAGCTGAAGGGATCAGACCTCCAGAAAGGGCTGGAATATGCTTAGTCTTGCTGCTGTTGAATTTGGCTTGGATACTGCTGCACTGGCATTTCTGAGGCTTTTATTGGGAAAAGCAGACAAACAGAACTTGGTGCCTTAAACTTTCATAATTGTGAGACCATGCATTTTTAAAAAAAATCTGCTGTAGAAGTGCTCATGCTTTTAAACAGTTCTTCCAGCTTGCAAAGCATTCTCAGGTGACTGGGAAGTACATGGCTGCATGTGTCTGCAGACCACAGTTGATGCAAAACAATCCACTGGCAGTTTGAGGTCCTCTTACAAAGCCCCTTGTAATTTATTTTTCCTCCCCTCAGCTGTAGCTCTCTTTCTTTTCACCTTAGAAGTGCATGAACAGGGAGAAGTCAAAAACAAGCTTTGAGACTGCCTATCTTTCCATCTCACTCTAATACTTTTTGCCCTCCAGCAGCTGAGTTACAGACTTTGCCCACTGCGATATGGTGTCTTTGAAGGAAGATGTTATGCTTCTCATCTTTTACTAAATTCTGCCTGGTTTGTCCTGAAAATACTGATGAAGTCCTAGCTACTTGCCATTGACCTTTCTGTCCTTTTTTTTATTCAGCCAACTGTTCATCCATGATACTCTGGAGTAAGTTAGTGCACATGGCCTGTTTGTTTATAGTTAGTTCTTCACATGCAAAAGCAAACACTTTGAGGCCTCTAGGCGACAGTCTTAGGGCTCTGGTAAGCTGTGCTAGGATGGAAACAGCCCATAAAGGCATCAGGTTTGAATCCTCCCTTTCTCTTTTTGTCTACAGCCCGAGCCACCAACTTCTAATAAGTGGCAGCTGGACAACTGGCTGACCAAGGTGAACCCAGCAGCAGTGCCAGCAGAGAGCCCCAGTGACACTGCCCGAGGGGATGGGCGTGAGGAGGGCAAGGGGCAGCAGCAGGGCAGCAGCAGCAATTCCTGCCAGCAGCACACTGAGCTGAGGGAGCCTCCTCACAAGAGCCCAGTGGCCAGGGCTCCTCAGGAGGCTCCTCTTCCGACCAAAGGCAGCTGCCAGAAGGCTCCTGCGCGCGCCCAGGAGCCCTCGCCCAGGCAGACCGTGGGGATCAAAGGGCCCAGCAAGCCCCTGGTGCACGAGGGGCCCAGGAGGGGCCTGAAGGTGGAGAGTGAGCCTGGTCCTTTGGAGCTCACAGACCAGTCTTTCAGGGACAAGCCAAAAGTCAAAAAAACAGTGAAGACAAAATCCAATGACAGAAAAGACCTGAAACCAGGACTTCAAGAGCCCTCTGAGAAAAAAAAGGACAAGGGCTCCCACCAGGCCAAGGCCAAACCTTTCTTGGAGCCCAGGCTCATGGGAGATGCCCAGGCATGTGATGCTCTCAGTCCCCTTCCTCAGGGCACAGCCCCAGTCAGGACCAGCAGGCACAGGCCTCAGGATTTGCACCAGGAGAAATTGCCCTTGCCTCTCGGGGAGAAGTTGCTCTCACCAGTGAGGGATCCCCCAAGCCGTGAGCACCTCGTGGTGAAAATAGATCTCTGTCACCTGGAAAAAGTCCCTCAGCCCTCCAGGAAAAACAGGCACCAGAGGAAAGCAGAGACCAAGGACCTTCCTGATGTGAGGAAGCAGGACTTGAAGAGGAAAGCCACGGACACTCCTGAGGAGTCCCTTGCAAAGAAGGTGAGAGATGGAGTGGGAGCTGGGTTTGTACAAGGACTGATGTGATGTTTGAAAGGCCTATGTGGACTTCCCACTTCATAGGTTGGAAGTAGAGCCATTATCCTTCTGTAAAGCTATTATCAAGGGGAATGGGAATCAAAACTGTCTGCAGATGTTTCTTGTTGGTCACAAATCCCTTCCTGAGCAAATGAAAAGCCCTGTAAGCTGTCTAACACCTTTTAGTATTTTAGAATATATTTTTGCTCTGTTTTCCTGAAATCTTGGTTTTCTCAGACAATAAAACCAGTTGTAACAGTGGCTTTCCCTTGAATTACAAGACAGCCCTTTATTTAACTGAGGCGATTGTTGCTCACAAGTGTTTTTTGAAAAGCTGACTTCCAAAGGAGACTATGAATATACCTCCAGCCAGCTGGGTCAGCTGCACAAAGAGTTGGCTGCAGACCCTGTGGGGAATGGGTATTCCCTTTGGGTATTTCAGTCCCTGGGTCCCTTATTGGTCCTCACAGAGCAGGTGACTGGGTAATCTTGGTTTAGGTTTAATTTACTTTTGCCATTTTATGAATTTCCTGTAGGTGTGAGGGAGAATTGAGAAGAGCAGGAAAATCATGAAGAAACTTGAGAGAGCTCAGAAATTTCTGCTCTTGCAGAGCAATGGGACAAAGGGAAACAGGCAGTCAGTCTGTCTAAGAGACAGAGGAGAGGAGCTATTTGAGGTTAGACATGTCTTCTCTTGCAATCTCAGTGCCTGACTGCAGGGAAACCCCCTGAGGGCCTCGCTGTCAGCTCTGTCAGTGCATCAGTACCCTCGGGGGCTCAGGTCTCACAGCACCCAGCTGGGTCAGGTAACCTGGAGCACAGTGCAGGGATGTGATCTCAGTGCTGGAGCCTTGTCCTGAGCACCCTGCCAGACAGACTCTGTGTCACAGCACACCCCTGTGAGTGGCACAAAGCTGGCTGTGTCCCAGGCATGAGGACAGGCTGGGAGGAGAACTCACTGGGAGCACGCTGGCGGAGAAGGAGCGGGAGGCTCCGCTGGATGGGAGGCTGGACACGACCCAGCAGTGTGTGCTTGCAGCCCAGAAAGCCAAACATGCCTGGGCTGCATCCAAAGATGTGTGATCAGGAGGCTGAGGAAGGGGATTGTGCCCCTCTGCTCCTCTCTGGTGACAGCCCCCCTGCAGTGCTGCATCAGCTCTGGGGTCCCCACGTTACTGGTGCTTTAAAATTTCACCTGTATCAGCATCTTGGTGATAAAAACCAAACCCTCTGCACATCTGGAGTACCTGTGTGGAGTATCTCACATGAAAGTGCCTTGCTTTTGATTATTGTTAGTAGCAACAGGTTTAGCAGTCCCATCCCCTGCCACTGCAAAGCAATTAATCTATCCAAGCAAAATTTTAGATTACCTGTCAGTGAGCTTGCAATCTGTATCTTCTGTGCTGTGGGTCTGCAATTTTTTGGTTTCAATAAGGTATCTTTTCTTCTTTTTTTTAACCAGACTCAATCAAACTTAGCTGTGTTGGTCTGTATTTTATGTGAACTTTGAAAACCTAAGTGATTTTATGTTTCCTTTTTTTTTCCTTCCTATTAGAGGGGAGAGAAGGAGGAGACTGATAGGAAGAAAATGAAATCTGAAAAAAAACCCAAATTATTGCAGTCTTCAGCTAACAAAGACTCCAGTAAATTGAAGTGAGTATACAGTGGTGGAATGGCAGAAGGATGTATAAATCCAAATCTTTCTAAACAGCTAAGATCAAGGAACTATATCTCCTATCCTTATACTCATGAGTTTGCTTCTAACACAATTTTCCTTCTGAAACCTGATCTACAGCAGATTTGCCTTTGCATCCTGGAAGCAACCAGTCCAGAAAGCAGCTCTGTAGGTGTGGGTGGGTAAGGGCAGTGAGCATTTCCCTTCTCCACTAAAGTCATCCTCTTGTCTTTGCCTTGTTTTCCTAAGTGACCCAGTGGACAAAACCAATGTGCCTTTTGAGTCCTGACTGTCTGCAATTTCAGGTGGCCTTTGTGACCAGAATTCCTCTTTTTTTTTCCTAGTGTAGCATTTGCAGTGCTTCTGGTAGCTCTGCTGGAGCTTGCCCTGTCATTTGCATAGCAGAGCACTGCCAGCATTCTGGCTAGCCCTTTGCTCCAGTGACTGCTTCCAAGAGCATGTTTCCAACTGGGCAGTGTTCCCGAGAGGGGAGACTCATGCCTCAGTCATGGGCTACTGCATTCAATTCCTGCTTGCCTGTGGCTTGAATTTGAGGTGTTGGCTTGGATTGGTATGTAGTGTTGAGGTTTGTGTCCTGACAATAGGAGTAAACTGCTTTTCTGAAGAGAAAACACCGACGCACTCTGGAAGCACTGAGGAATTGGGACTGCCATTTAGTTGGGTGAAGGGATATTTGAACTGTGGTAGTCATGCAAGAGCTTTAATTCTGGGGCTTATTCCTCTCTTTTTCTCAGTGAAAATGAGCACCTGTTTTAGTTATGTTCTGGCTTTTGGACTGGGAAGAATAGGATGCATTTTTGGGAAGAGAGTGCACTTGGGTGGGTCAGGTGATGGTTCTGTGCTCTGTGGAGCATCAGCTGTGCCCAGGTGGAGAAGCTTGAGAGCATATGTGTGATGTGAGTGGGGACCAAACCATGGGAAAAGTGTGTGGTGGAAGAGGGGAGAGGGTTGTCCCACACTCAGCAGAATGAGGCAGGATGTGCGCCATCACACCTCAGTCTCCTCACTGGTTAAACTTCATTTCCTCCTCTTCTGATGTTTCAGTCCACAAGCTGGGATTCCCTGCTCAGAGTTTCCTTGGAAACTTTGAGAAACTGAATAAAAATATGTAAATGAGCAGTGGTGAAACGAAATTTAGAACTATTTGGTGCTACTTAGGGCTGCTCATCCTAACTTCAGATGATCAGAAATCTAATGTTACTAAATGTGGTAATCTCTGCCATTTAAAAGCATAGCATATTAAGTCTCTCTCAACTTTGTGAGTGTTGTCTAGTTGATCTAGCAAGCCTTAAAGGAGGAATCAGCTTAATATTATCAAAGCACATACACGATCAAGTGTCAGGGTGAGTATCTCTTACCACAGAAAATACTATCTACCAAAAGGGGGAGAGGCAGGCAAGGCTGCAGTTCATTTGCCTTGTTGGGTGATTTGTCCCAGGGATTTTAGTCACTGTAATCACCTCCCTCACTGAGTGAAAAGGCACTGGATTGGAGGCATGCTTTTTTTACAATGATGTCCTGATGTTCTGGTTACAAGTGTTAGCTCCGAGGACAAGTTCTGAGACTTATTCCTACTTGTAAAGCAGCTTGCTTGTATGTTGGTGGTAGGTGAACATTTGCTGTCTAAAGCACAATGAAGCCCCTAAAGTTTTGTTTCACTTTTGTTGAATTCTTTGTATTAACAAGTCATCTCCCACTTCCAGAAGAGTTTAAACAGAATTGGCACACGATGTAACTAAGTTTGTTAAAAATCCCTACATTGTATGTACACCGTATTCATGAATTTGCTTCCCATTTCCAGAGCATCAAAAGCTTCATGTGAAAGCCAGAAGAAAGATGTGCTCCCACCACTGCCATCCATGTCTGCTGCAGCTGCACAACCTGCCCCAAAGTCAGCCAAGATGACCCAAAAGAGACCCAGAAATGAGTCTGATGAGCTGCCTGCCATTGATAACCCTGCCAAGAACAAGAGCAACCACAAGGATCCCTCGTTTGCCAAGCGCAGGAAAGTGGAGGGAAATCATACGGAACTGTCCAAGGGCATCAAAGTAGGTATCCAGGATAAGTGGTGGGATGTTCCCCCCAACATGGGTGATATGTGATTCTCTTAAGAAACATACTCTGTAAGCTCCAAAGGCATGACAGTCATGTTTATCCTAATTACCATTTCAGACTGCAGGCAACTGCTTATACAACACTGATGGTATTGGTGTGAAAATAAGTGTGCTTACAAAAAGAAAGAGAGGATTGCTTAACAATAAGAAAACAAGCAACCTGTGGCATTGACTACAACCCAGGTGTAAGCTTTTATAGCTTGTTTACAAAATGTTTCATGATCCTTGCAGCTGATTATTTGCATTTCTGGGTTACAAAATTTGGTTACGTGGCTGTTTACTGGAGGCTTGGGTGTGTGGTCTGGGATGTTGCTCTGTGTGTGTTAAGCCAGACTGTGGACACTATTAGCTGGCTCTAACTGCTTGCTTTTTCCTTTTCCATGTAGTTAGTAATGGGGAATCAGCAATTGTGTGGTTAAGGTGGAAATAAGTGTGAATAGATCTTATCATTCTGCCTTGGCTAGAGGACATGAGAACTGTGCTGCTTGCAGCCTCACTGCCCTCTTCGTCATTGTGCAAGGAAACCTGCTGCTGAATTTCTCTGAGCTTGGGAGAAGTTTGAATGGTGTTAGGCATGACAAGCAGTCAGGTGAGAAGCAAGGGGAAGAGAGCCTGGAGAATAGACTATGCTTGGGACAGATAAACATTTTCACTTGAAATTTAGGAAAGCCAGGGTTTGGAATTGGTTTAGGCATATTTCTCTAACAAGCTTTATCTCTGTCCTTTTCCAGGGATCTGTAGGTGATGTCACAAAGCCTTTCCCAGTGCCTTCTATGCCAAATGGTACCTCTAAGCCAAGGAGACCTCTGCTCAAGTTTGAAAAGTAAGTTTTTGTTTGACACCCCTCATCTTTACTTTCTGAAGGCATGAGGCAGGGCTGGCCATGAGACCACTCTGGGTTCTGCTTTTTCCTGAGCACTTCTTTGGGAGGAAAGAGAGGGGAGAGATGTGTGAGATCTGCCCTGTACTGCCTTCTCATGCCACCCATGACAAAGTAAAGGTTTACAAGCAAAGTTTTACAACAGTTTTGGTTTGAGGGAAGCTTCTCTGGAAATTAGGGACCTTTTCTCCTGTAAGCAAGTAACTTGAATACAAGTTTTGGTCTCAGATAAGTGTGTGGTTGCTGCCAAATTTACTTTGTTTAAATTAAAATTTATTTATGGGTCTGTACTTGAGGAATGATAGATGATATAACTACTGTCTTTCCATGGAAATGAGGACTTTAACTTGTTCCCATGGAAGCCCTACCTTTGGTATTTTTTTATTTCCAAATGTAAATTTTCAATATTATTCCAACATATATTTTTTAAGAAATCAATCAACCCATAGCATCCTCTAGATAAGATAGTAAAACTGATATTTATCCTATCCTTTTTCATGTGTTTTTCCTCTCTGTCCCCAATTTAGGCAACAGTCAAAGGAATACTACATTGAACAGGCCCAGAGGCTGAAGCACAAAGCTGATGCAATGGTAAGTCTTGACCTTGTGCTGGGAATGCTGACCAGCTCCTGCTCTCAGCCCTGGTACCTTTGTGGGTGGGAGTGAGGCTCACTGGCTACCAGGACTTCCATACTCCATACATGGAGTGGGTCAGTCATGTGTTGGGAGGCTGTCTTTATTTGCCAGATAGTCAGATGTTTCTCTGGCATGCAAACACATCTAGAAAATGGGATTCAGAACTGGCATTGTCAAGGGCTTTGCTAAGAGCCATAGCAGCTTCCTTGGAAAACAGATGGAACAGTTAGTTTTAAGACAGTTTGAAAAGTCAGGCAGTCATTGATTTGCTGGTGACTGAGACTTGGAAGTGGCCTTGGCAGATCTGATTTTCTCTGCTCTGTGCAGTTTAACAGTGTGCACAAGGGAACATATTGCTTTACTAATTATGGCAGATAATTTTCTCAGTCAGATAATGTCCATTTGCTACTTTCTGTTTACCTGTGAAAATGAAGTGAGGGAATGCTGCAGTGGGAAATCCCCTGCGAGGCAAGCCTCCAAGATCAGACAACAATATCTAAAAAAAAGCAAAGATAATAAATTACTCAAGGAAGCCATTGAGCAAAGAGAGACAAATGGAGCCCACAAAGCTGAAGACTGGGATCACATTAAGTGTTCTGCTGAGAACCCTTTAATTTTCACCCAGAGGTCAGACTGAAATCTTTTTCTTTCTTCAAATCCTGCCTAACTAGGAAGAAAAGAGAGTTCAAGTATACTTGAGAGAAGTGTGTTTGGTCTTAGTAAAAAAGTGAGAATTTTCTTCCCAATAGACTGACAAGACTGGAAAGGCCTTTCAGTACTTGGAAGCTGCCCTTTTATTCATTGAATATGGGATTGCCTTGGAATCGGATGTGCTGGAACCAAAATCAGCTTACAGCATACTCAGTGACACCATAGTTCTCATCAAGTAAGTGGCTTTCAGAGGGTGACAGTTTGGCATGTTTGGAGGGGAGGGCATTTTGACACACAGTCCTCTGCTCAAGACCTTACAAATTTTCTTGTGCTAGGACTAAGGACTTGGGGCAGGTTTCCTCACTTTCCAACTGGTTTAAAGAAAATGGCATGCACTGTTTTTTCATAAACTGTGGGGCTTCGGAGTGCTCTGGTGGCTGACAAGGTCCTTTTATTCTGTTTCCCTAGATTCATCATGACTTTGAAACCATTTGCAGACTCCTCAGTCTCTTCACACGGAAAAATCTTTGCAGTGTTACGGTGAGTAACTGCGCTTCTGTTCCGTTGTGCACTGCTTTGGAACTGAGGGAAAGGTCCATTGCTTCCGGGGGGAAGGATGAGTTAAATGGGAGTTAGAGTTATGCAAGGAAAAAAAAAACAATATAAAGGAACAGAAAAAAAAAACCAGTATAAAAACCAGAATGAATTGAAACATCTCTAAAGTAAGCTGGGAGATCACAAGGGACCACATGGAGAAGGCACAGACTTTAAAATTTGATCTTCTGGTAACTTGAGAGCACATAAGGGCTTTCACCTAAGGTGAAAGAATGTGATTTGGCTGTCCATGTTTGAGCTGTGTAAGTGAAACTGTAGCTGAACATGGATGAGGTACTTCTGGATGGGGACTTACTCAGCCTTTGGCACCTTTGAGAGCCTGGACACCTGTTTGTATGAAAGACCAGAGAAGGCCCTTCCTGGAGTTTCTTTATTTCCCTTGTGATTTTTTTTTCACAAAGTCTTTTTTGATCATGATCAGAAGGAGGAGAAATTTTGAGCTTTCCTGATCTTGCAGTAGAGCTGAGGTGTGCCTGCCTCCATCCCTCAAGGCTGATGAGGGCTGGGCACAAACACTGACACTCAGGTGTGTTTCTGTCCACAGCATGCGCTGCCAGTCCATTCTGCACATGGCAATGTTTGGTTACAAAAAGGACACTGCAATGAGGTATTCCAGACTCCTGAATGACCACTTCAAGGTAGGGCACGGGTATCACTAAGCTGCCAGCTGGATGGCTGTGGTTGTTACTGATGTCAGCTGAACAATCCAAAACTAACTAGACTTTTATTCCTTGCTGCAGAGTAATTTCAGAGTAATACAAGCACCTTCTCCGGGTGTTGCAAGGTAAGATTTAAAAATTTGTTGTCATGTGTTTTTTTTGTGTTTCAATGACAAGGAGCAGGAGCTTTTCTGTTTTCTGTGGTCATTTCATGTGGCAGAGAGGAAATGGAAGATTTTTTTTTTTTATCTTTCAAAATTTGTGGTGGAGAGATGGTTGTTTGGACTTTGACAGTGGTGCTGATTCCAGTTACATTTTTTTGCCCACCTTGCACAGGATAGTTCATTGAGAAGTGAGTGTTCTCTTGAGAGCAGTGGTGGAAGCCCTGCCATACCAGTGACTAAAATTAGGTTGGTTGAAGTGGTGGGGGTGTGCTGAGCCAGGCTGTGTCTGGACAGCGGCCGGCTGACCACATTTATCTGCCCTGGGTCTATAAATAAATGTGTGTAGGCTGACCTGGCTGCTCTAAGGAGCTGCCAAAAGCTCCAGCCTCCTCAGGAGGGGAGCTTCAGTGTGCCTGATTTGGAAGGCATTAGGGAAAGCACTTGGGTAATCTGGTGAAGACTTTCACAAGCAGGTATAGATTTTGGAAGATGGATGGGTGGCCCTTTTCAGTGTCTGGTCCCACATTTTCTCTTGTTGAGTAGAGTCTTTCTAAATCACTTCCAAAAACTTGGTCTTGCCCTCGAGGTACAATTGCTTGTGCTGTAGCTGAACACATCTCACTTTTCAGCAGTCCACTCCATGCTGCAGGCCTGGGTGACACCGGATAGCTCCTGGCGTGAGGCAGCCTTGTGGAAAGATGTTTAGCTCTGAAGCTGAATGTTTATGATGGTGTTTCTTTTCTGCTGCAGAAGCACAGGCTTGCCTTCTCCTCTTTCTCCAATACCCTCTCCTGCTGGATCTGTGAGTTCTCAGCCAGGATCAAATGATAGCAACGGCGTTGGCCACAGCAGTGTTGGCAACAGCACTGGCTCTACTGTCACTGTCTCCTGTCATATCTCCAGTGTCACCTCCTCCTATGTCAACATCACCTCCTATATCCTCCATGCATATGAAATTTGGGAAAAGGCTGATGCACTGGCCAGGAAGAATAAAGGTAAGTTTTTGCCCTTTGTTTTTTCTGGCTCATGTGTCATGGTTATGTGTCTATTTGCTTCAATCCTGACACTCAGTGCAGCAAGCACCATACCTAAAGTTCAAAGCGTGAAATATGTTGAATATCTCTGCCAGGGCATATTGGCAGAGATACTTGATGGTGATATATTGATGAGTGTTCCCATTAAAAGGTTTTCTTGGCATCCTCAAATGTCCAGGAGCTAAGGCATGAGGGTGTCGAGTGCAGGAAACCAGCCAACTTGCTTGGTGGTAACACAAGAACCATAAAGGGTTTGGGTTTTTTCTGTCTTTCTCTTTGGGGCACTGAGCTTTTCTGAGTGGGTTTAAAAGTAACATTTTGGCCTGTAGCCTTGTGTTTTAGTTTTTGTTAAATTTCCAGGTAATTTTGTCTTGGAAAATGGCGAAGCTGGCTTTTCTGCCTAACAGAGAAGCTGAGCAGCACTTGAATTTGAGTCCTTGCTGGGCATGTGCCCAGTATTTGCCAGCAGCAATTCCTAGAATTGCTGCAACTTTTCTATTTTACAGTTTTGTTGTTTAAAATGTTGTATTGTCATTTGGTTCAAGCAGTGGTGAATACACAAAAGCCACAGGGTGGGTGCAGTCCAGCCTGTGACCTTGTCATCCCACATGGCCTCAGCAGTGTCATTTTCCATACAACACAAAGTTTTGTGAGCTAGTGTGGGTGAAGAGATGCATTGCCATGACCTGTTGGCAAACTTGCAAAAGAAAATAAGCACAATGTGTGCCTGGCTGGATTGTTGGAAGGCTGTAAAAATCCTCACACCAATGAGGCGGTTGCTGAAAATCAAAAGGCTTTCCAAGTCACCTTTGAATAAAAAACTGATTGTTGGCTGTCCTCTGAGCAAATCTGTGCCTGCAGCAGCAGTTCATGTGTGGCATTTTTGATTCTGTCCTCAAAAGGCTGATAAAAGACTGGCACATAGGAGCAGTGGATGGTGCTAATAAGCCAGAGGAGTGAGTCATGGAGGAAAATGTGTGGGAGGGCAGCCTGAGCACAGCCTTGCATCAGTCAAGACTAAATTCAAAACGTGCTCTGGTGGCTGGTCCTGACGTAGGGGGATGATGACTGGGTACTAAATACTCTGTAGGGAGAGGATCTGTGCAGAGACCTGTAAATACTCATGTAGGCTTGGTGGTGGTGTCACTGTTCAGGACAGTTGGAAGCATTTCAGACCTGGAACTTAGTGATAATCAGTGTAATATACAAAGAAGTACAGAGTGAAAACACAAAATGAACAAAAAAGGCCACATCCTTGATTCTTTTATGCAATTCATAGGACATAAGAAGAGGAAGAAAGAGCAGCAGCCTTTAGCTATCAGGATCTTACAAGCAGGAGTCCTGAGCTATTGGGAAGCAGTGAGCTGTAACTGCTGTCCAAGTCACTGGTGCAGAGCTGAAGTGCCCTCTGGAGGGTCCCCTGCCAGGTGCCAGCTCCTCACTGTAATTCAGAGCAGCACTGTGGATCACGAGGCTGTAACAGGGTTGTCTTCGTGCTCTGATCTCCCCCTGCAAGGACAAGCTGAGGCTGCAGGCATGGACGTGAAGTCCCTCTCCTTTCACATGATGCTGTGCTGACAGATCAGGTTATCTTCTGTTTGCTCAGATAGGGGCTTGAATTCCTTCTATTCCCCATGGAGGGCATGGATTCTGTAAACAAAAGCAGGAAAATCAGAGGGAATGTGTTCCCTGCTTCTGCATTGGCAAGTATTAGACAGGAAGTGTTGTGCACTCTGCTTCTGAAGAGCTCCTTGCACAGCCAAGTAGAATTTTTCCGCCTCTAGCTTCAATCTTTGGATGTCAGAAAGGAGAGCTGAGAATGGCCAGTTTCTGAAAAGCTGTTTAGCAACATGGTTGAGCTGAAGAGTGAGGGATTGGGCCTGTGTTAGTGGGAGGCAGGTCATGCAGGAATGCCTTGGAAAGGTGACTGCAAAGGAGCAGGTGTGAGAATGTCCCACAGCTCGTGGTCACCTGCACAGATGATTGCCAGCCCAGAGCAGGGCTTGCAGCCTGCCAGCCCCTCACAGCAGGGTCAGGTGTGCTGCCAGAGCCACCTCCTGTGCAGGAGGAGGAGTGGGATGCCTGGAGCTGCTGGTGGGATGGGAGGAATGTGAGATCTGCCTGACATGCTCAGCTAAAAGCAATCCAAACCAGAGCTGTATATAGCCTGGCAAGCTGCACAAATAGAGAAATCCAGATATCTCCAAGGTTTGAGGATGGATGAAGGAAAGGGGCCACAGCTGTGTGTGCTTCTGGGTGTTGCTCAGGAAGACACTCAAATTTGTTCTGTTTAGAATTTGGGAGAAACTTGAAGCAGGGACTGTGGTGCAAACACCCAAACTTTTGCTGCCCTACCACGGAGTCTCTGTGTCCTTTAAAGTGAGGACATGAGGAGGTGTTTCAGTGTGTGTGAATGTTTTCCTGTTGCCTGCACTGCCTGCTGTGCTGGTCACCCTTCCCAGCCCTGTGACACTGCTGGGCTCTCTGCACTGCACTGTTTAGCAGGACTGGCCAGCTGACTGTGCTGCTGCAGTCACTCCTCGCCTGTCAGGTGTGCCTGGCGTATGAAACCAACCAAATGTTTTCTTCTTTTTCCCCAGAGTTTTTTGCTGAACTCAGCAGAGCGACGAGTGCTCTGGCACTGACCAGCAGCCTGACAGACCTGGTACACTACATCAGACAGGGATTACAGTGGCTGAGACTGGAAGCAAATATGCCTTAACTGGTTCTCCAGGTGGTTAAATACCTTGAAGTTTTTTTGCACTTTTGAAGCCTCAGAAACAGTTTAATTTTTGTTTTAATTGTTCAATACAAAGCACCTGCAAGGGAAAATATTTTAAATAAAGTTGGAAGTTATCTGGCTACACTGGAAAACCCTTGAACTGTGTTTTTCTAGGGTAGCACTTTGCTACCTTGAAAAAGAAGAGACAGAGGATGGCACCTTCCTTTAAAACTATGAAGTGCAATGAATTGTCTGAATGGCCTGATGTATTGATGGTCTATAAACATTTCTTTTACAAATAACCAGCAGGACAATAATTGCACATGATGCTGACAAGAAGGAAATCATCTGCCTCCAGAGGTGGTTATGCAACATCCCACAGTCTGCAGCAGTTGTGTGCCCAGACAACATGCCAGAGGAGTTGCTTTTGCAAGCACAGATGCAATCTTTGGTGTCTTTGTTCTTCAGAGAGCAAGTAGCAGCCTCGTCAAGCACCCAACAGCGTTATGTTACAGGAAAAGCAGCAAAAGGATCTGCTCTGCCTGCTTTCCAGCCTCACCCTCCTGCTTTTGTCAGCCAGCTGACAAAACTGAGGAAGCCACTGCCTTCAGTGCTGCAAGTGTTCTTTTCAAGCCATCGCTGCTTTGGTCCTCCTTGCTGCGCTGTCATCCATGCCCCGGGCACTCCAGCTGTGTTACCGAGGGGCTGGCTCAGCTCGAGCCTTGCAAGCCAAACACAGCTGGGGTGGCAAAACTACATGGTGTGTTTGGAATAGCTCTGCCTCTTTGCTGAGAGATATCACCATGAGGATTCTTTGGGGGGCTGATTTTTTTGTCATTTCAGTGGGTGGGGGTGGAAAGCTGCACTGGTTCACTGTGATTGCTTGGACATTGTTCTGAGAGCTTCCATGGGAAGGAATTGCTTCTGGTTAAGGAGGGATTAAGTGGCTGAATGTGGAACATAAGATAAATTTTGCATTTGGATATTTGCCTGAAACCATTGAGGGTCTTGATGAATATCTAAGAGCAGGATTTGTACCAAAGTAGAGTCTTTGTGTGGGAGACAACTCCTGTGTTCTCTCAGCCATGAAACAGGATGGGCCCAGTGACTTAGAAACCTGTCAAGGGGACAAGAAAGGGAATAATGAGCTGTTTCCAAGCATTATTTTCCTTGTCACAGTATCAGTGAGGGCAGCACCCATGGCATTTGTGTATTCAGTGAGATGACACCCTTCTCTCCCCAGAGATTCCCTGTGGTGTGACAGCAGCATCCTGCCATCCTCATGCGCAATAGTGTGCCTTAGCCCACTGGTCCCCTCTCACATCCCTCACCCACTCTCACAGACCCCTGGGACTGGAGAAGAGTAGGATGGTACCCCAAAATAATTGTGTTTATGAGAAAGAATCAGGTCCCTTTCCCACATAATTTCATGGTTAGGGAGGAACAGGTCTGCAGAGGTGCATAAGTACCCCCTTTGTAACATACCTGCTCATGGGTTTGAGACTCATGAAAATGGACAGTGAATAAATATCAGCAAAAGGTTTGCATTTCCAAGAGTAGGTTCTGTAGAAGTGGCCTCTGCCACAGGGAAGCCTGGGCTCTTCTTGGTTCTGGGAGAGATGATGTGAGTGTGCTGGTCCCAAGCACAGGGGATCTCTCCTGTCACCTTCCCTGGCAGGGCAGGACCACTGGGATCATGGCTGTGCCTTTCTGCACCTTGAAGGGATTGGCCTTTTACGTTCACTTTGTTAAAAACCTCAGAGCATTTCAGGGATGAGCTGTCCTAACAAGTGGAAGGAAGATCCATGTCCCCCCTCCCCATTTTACCTATCAAGCTTTGCTTGCACTCCTCCCCCCTGGAGCAGCGACTGCTCAGAGAGAGCAGGGTGGGAGAAGGGCTCAGCATTAACTGTTTTGTTCTCAGGAAGTGTGGGGATGGGCAGCCAGCCTGGAGGCTGATGTGCACTTTGGAACTCGATCCCAGGCTGGTGGATCGATGCCACCTTTGGACTTTGTCTTCAGACAAAGCTATTTCTAGGATCACCAGCTGAGGAGGAGGAGGAGGAGGGAAGATGAAAGCTTTATTGAACTTGGAAACCACTGTGGGAGCCTGCAGGAACCGTAGCCGAGTGTGAGGGGAAAGCATAAGGGGCAGCAGGGACAGGGGTGTCCTGGTACTCCCCTGCTGTGTGCATCCATGTCCCTCCCTGCTGCCAGCAGAGCTGCTTGCTGCTGTGCAGGAGTGGCTGTGTGAGGGCTGCTCCCATTCCCAGGACCAACTCCCCTGGGCTTTGAGGGGAAGAACATCACAGGCAGTTTGTGTCACAGGCATGTGGGGGCTCTTTGGGGGCTCTCAGCTCAAAAGCAATCTGTGGGAGCATCACTCCACAGCAGGAAGCTAGGTTTTGTTTCAGGACACAGGGAAAGACTGTTCACATAATAGGAAATTTTAAGGAAAGCCATCATATTTCAACCTTGAGCCAGGTCAGAGGCCTGCAGAGGGTTTGGAAGAAAGCTCATAATTTTCACTTGGGCCGATTGAGGCCTTTAAAAAAACAAACAAAAATTAAATAAAAACAGAAATCAAAACGTAGCAGTGGGGGAAATAGCATTTGCCATTCAGAAGCAAACCATTAATCCAAGGAAAACCAGGGGTGATTGTTTAATCCCAGAAAGAACGGAGGCAGCTATGGTGGCAAAGCAGCATCATTTCCACGCAATATTTATTTAAAAGAAATAATAATACATGCGTTGAAATTGTCAAATATTCTATTTTTAAGATGCCATTTATTTAATAGTTGAAAACCCCACTTACATGGAGATAGAGATCTCTTGTGTAACTGAAAGTCAAAGTCTGACTGCAATGTCCTTGTTTTTTGGTTTTGTCCTCTCCCATCCCTCTTGGTTTCCATGATAAATCTGTGCATCTTATTTTGGGGATGTATGTCCCTCTTGTACATAACCTTTTTCTGCCCTGTGTGTGATGGAATTTCTGAGATGGTTGATTCATATGGGGGAAATAAACAATAAATGAATGTTTGTTATGAGGTGTTTCAAGAGTCCTTGTGTTCTCAGCTTCTTGCAGAGAAATTCTAGTGTAGCTTTTCTCTGAATGGACTCACTGTTTCCCTTCTGAATGAGGTTTAGGTATGAATTCCTGTACAAGAAGTCTCTTGTTCCCTTTGCTGCCCTGTTTGTCACCCCTTGCCCTTTCCTTAATGACCAAAAGTGGTGCAAATGTAGATGCTCAGAGGGGCAGGAGCATCATCGCTTGGGACATGTTCCTCCTGCCCTCCCAAATCTGATGCAGGGAAGGCTGTGCTGGGCCAGCTGCTGCAGCCAGCAGGGCCTGGCTCTGAGCCCTCCCTGGCAGGAGCATCCCACAGGTTGGTTTTGGACAGTTCACTGAGGTACATTAGAAAAGCAGGAGACAAGGCACAGAAGTGGTGGCTGAAGGGTCCTGCTCTGTGTTTGCCACAAAGGTGCTGCAGGGCTCAGTTTGTGGGTTGGTTTCTGAAGGGCTGTGGGGAGGATTTCCCTCAGGGAAACCCACAGGATTTCATGCCCTGTGGTGGCAGTTGTCTCATGGATCTCTGCCACGGCCTTGTACTTCTCATTGGAGGCTTTTCCCACTTTTTGTTTTTCAAGATGTTCCTTGGAAGAATGGTTTTGGCATCTCTGTTCACCATTGGGATACATTTTGTGATTCAGGTCTGTTCTGCAGCAGGCATTGCCCCCAGGATGTTTGCTAATCACGGATGTGGTTTTCTCATGCACTGTGTGAGTTGTAGGGGATGCTGACACCTGGGAATGCCACTGGAAATGCTGCTGCTGTTCCAGGTGCTGGGCACAGAAATGCACTCTTGGATTGTGCTTGGTGCAGGGCTGGGGCAAATTAACCCAGGGAGGGTTAATTTTGGGGATGGGATGGAAATGGGGTTGAACATGCCAGCAGGGAGGGCATCCAGAAGCCAGGCAGGATGTGGGGCTGTAGCAAGTGTTGGCAGCCCAGCTTGGCTTTCTGCCCAGGGCTGTGGCCCCCCTGGGCTAACGCAGCCAAAAATATTTTTCCAATAAGAGTTTGTTGTAGTTTCTTTAATTATCGAGTCTTTATTGCCCAAACCTAATTTTGCAATCCTGGTTAATCTATTTTGAGATTTTTTTATTGATTATAGATGAGCTTGCGTTCTGCCTTTGGCTTGGCTTATCCTTTTCAAAAACAAATGTCATTTTTGGCAAAACAGCTGAGTTAAAGTTGATTGCACTTTCTCAGCCCTATGCTGCTCTCCAAATACTAAAATAGCCCCTTGGCAGCCTGTGCTTTCCTGACATTAATTGCAGTTTCAGCAACCCCTGTCTCAAAAAACCAACTCTGTTCCTGGGCTATCATCAACCTTTTGAATGTGTTTCCATAACTTTTGTGTCCCTGAAACTTGTGCATGCTGCAGGAGCAGTGTGCACTCACTGCTGCTTTGTGATGTCTTTTGTCAAGGAGTGGGGTTCCCAGAGTTCCCACTGGCTTTTCCTCCTCTCCTGCTCAGTATTGCTGGATCTAGCAATTGGATCTAGCCCTTCATGTTGCAGCATTAAGACTGTGTTTTACACTGTTAGAGGCATCTGCAAAACTTGTAGATTGTTTAGTGAAATCTTGATTTTACTGCTGGGCAGTTCCATATGAAGAAATATTGTAAATGGAAAAAATAGTTCAGATTTTTTTTTTTTTCAGTTTCCAAAATGCATCTGTTTTTCACTTGTTCCATGTGAGGTTTTCCCAGATGCCTGCTGTACCTTTTTACTTGGAAACTACAGCTGTGGTAAATTCAAGTCTTTGTTTAAATTTTCATTTGAAAGAATCAGAAAATCCTGTCAGCTTAACAACTGTAAAGGAGTAATTACTTAAACAATGTAGTATCTTGAGAGAAGTTAGAATCTTTTGGACCAGGGAGGTTGTGGGCAAAAGGTAGCTGGGCTCCAGCCCAGGACATGGCAGGCAGGTCAGAACTTGAGGGCCATTGGGGATGTAAATCTTGCAGTCAATGCAGAAAATCTTTTCTAAGATTTTTGTCCCACACAGCTGAGAGAAATGAGACTTTTACCTTGATTCTATTCAGTGCTAAGTAGAATAGTAAGCTGAGTGAAGGGAGTAGATTAGAATAAACAGTCTGGCTGAGGTAGAAGGGGAAGAAAAATCTGCAGATCCTGGGCACAACATTTATTTTAGCACCCTGAACCTGTCTCTTGACAGCCAGTGGGTTTTCTGTGATAATTATTAAACAAGAGGCAAAGGGTTCATTGTATTTCTGTAGCCAGTGGAGAAGAATCACTCTAGACAGAGGCATTACTTCCCCCTGCTGTTACTTTGTGTAAGGGCAAGAGTTGCCCTGGAAAACAGAAAATCCCACACTGCAATTTGGTAGCTGACACAGCACAGTTCAGACATGGTCCTGGTGCATCCCTGTTCCTCTCCAGTGATTCCTTGGCACTTTGTGAGCGGGACAGACCGTGCACCACAAGAGTGCAATGACTGGTGGCAACTGGAAAATGGCAAACTTGTTTGCAAGAATATTGGTAAAGAAATAAATGTGGAATTTTTTTAAAGTATCTTTTTTTTTAAGCAGTCCAACGGCAAAATAATTTTCTTTATAAATCCAGAAGTAAGCATGGGAAAATGGGACACAAGAGCTTATATTCTTTAAAACACAAATGTACATTTAAAGCTGAGGAAGTAGAAAATACTATCTTAAAACTAAAAATATGTGAAATGAAATTAAAGCTCTAATTTTACTTCCAGTGATAGTAAAAGTTCAGGCTTGGGGAACTGGATTAAGTGGAAGGAGGCTGGGCAGTAGCTCTTGTGTCTTGGATGAGGGCAGGTAGCTAAATGTGCTGTTACTGTTGTGATTGAGAACTCACCTGAATAGGAATCTAATAAGGGATTCCCTCTTTTCACAGAAAATCTTAGGACAAAGAGTTGCAGCATAGCAATCAAATATGAAAGAAGATTGTGCAGCTGACAGGTAGTCAGAGCAACAGGGCTGCAGGAATCTGCTCTCATGAAAAAAATTATCTGGAGATTATTTTTCATCATGGAGGTGAACAAACCATCTCATTGATTTGTTCACCAAATTAGAAATTCTTGGAATTGATGGTTTCTACCTTATCAGGGATGTGCTGTTTTGATTTTTTTTTTTTTTTAAGATTGTGTCTCTTTGATTGAGATGACTTTATACCACATTCATTCACCATCTGATGGGCAGAAGCCTTTTCTTACTTGAGTTCTTTCAGGAATCAGCTGTACTTTGAAGGAGATGTAAAGAATCTGTGAATCATAGAGATGGGTTGGGCTGCTACAGCACTCTAATGTCAATTTGCTTTTCTCATCCCATTAACTAATAATTTACATGTGAAATTCTTGTTGCAGTGGCCCTGCTCCAGGAGTTCTCCTGTCTGGATTGGTAAAGAGCCTCCCTGAGTTTCCATCACTGCTCAAAGTGCGCAAGTCACAGAATTGAATTTCTTGCCACCTTTTTTTCATTCAATGCCTGAGCTGGAGCCTTTGGACAAAGCAGCTGCACGGTCTGGCCTTGGTACCTGAGGGCTCCCTGAGTGCCTCCTTCTTGGGGAACAGGGGTTTGGTGATTTTCCTTGTCAGAAAGCCTGTCTGTGCAAGGAAATTCTCTGCTTGTCTGAAAGGCAGGGAAAGGGCAGCACTGATGTCTCCTCTCCCTTCCATCCCTTGTAGGTCAACAGGAACAGCTTCAAATCCCAATTCTTACTACTGCCTCTGCAAGCTGAGAGTAAGAAGTCCTCTCTCCAGGGAAATTGCAGGTAAGGCTGGAGCTGCTGGGACAGGGAGCTCACCCTGAGTGAGGTAACTCCTGACTCCAGTCACAGCCAGTGACTCCAGGGGAAGATGGCAAAGCCTCCATGGAAAAACCCGAATTTCAGAAGTGAAGCCAAAGCTGTTTATTATTATTATTTTTTTCCAATAATCCAATGTTTTCTGTGATTGTACATTGAGGTATCTCTTCAAATAATTAAATGTATGCAAAGACATCAAGTTCTGCCCACAATAATTTCAATGTTTGTGACAGCAGCATTGAAAGGAAGGGAAAGCTCATAAAGGAGGGTACCTAAGGTTTAACTTTTCCAAGCAGCATCCATGTTCCATTAGAGCAGTTGTTTGCCTGGGGCTTGGTGAGGAAAGGCAGAAAGAAGAGGAATCAAATAAGTCCAACAAAAGGATACAGAAATCAGTTTGGGTAAATACAGAATTGTAAAAATACCAGGGGAGAGTCTTTGGAAGAGAAGCTGCTGGAGTTCTCACGTCTGTTTTCCTGAGGTCTGCACCTTAGGGGTCAGAATTTGAGTAAATACCATCCCCAGCCCCATGGATTAGGAGGCATCCTAGGGTTAGGAGCAGGTGTGGACAGTTTCTTGTAGTGCCAGGGGTCCCCTTCCTCAGCTTCAGGGAATCTCTGGATTAGTCTGTGCCCAAGCGTGTCAAACAGAACTTGGCTCACCAGGGTACAGCAGCAGTTTGTGGTCAGGAGGGGAGCACTGTCTCTCCCAGGCTGACTTTGTTTCATCCTCCAGGTGCCATCAGGGTTTATTTATGGTATTTCTGCAAATGCTCTGCTGTGTAGTGCTAATCTTTCCTCTTTCTTTTTTGAGATGCAGTCTTGAGCATTTCAACGGGACTTGACGCTGTGATAATTATTTGTTTTAAAAGCTTAGGAACTACAGAAATTGTCATCTGCCATCTGGTTAAGCAGACAAATCATTTCAGTTCAGGTCCAACAAATGCCAGCTCTTACAGATAAGAAGCAGTGTGGTAGGGCAAAGGCTCAGCTGCCCTTCTGATTAGATTTTGCTTGGCTTAACAGGGAGAGGAAGGTTTTAATCCAAGTCATCCTCACTAATGGTCTCAGGCTACAGTATAGATGTTCCTCAGTTCTGCACTGTACTTTGCTAAAATATCACAAATTTCTAAAGAGGAATGAAATGTTCTCCCTGCAGATGCCAGGATGCTTTTTCCAGGTTCTCAGTACAATCCACTTGGAGAGACAAGCCCCAAAGCAATTGATACCAAGCTGTTTTCTTCTCACATCAACTCACCTGTTCCTGCAAATTTCATGATCCCACTAAAAAAGCTAGAGGGCTTTTTAAAAGGAATAATTTCTATTGGTTTTGAGCTCAGGTTGGTTTGCATAAGAAATTACTTCAAGGCCCTGAGAGAACCTAAGGGGTTCCTGTTCTTTAAAAGGGAGTTACATAAATCAAGATTCTGTCTACTCCCATGCTATTTTCTTCCTCATCTTCTTGCCTCTGCAAAACATGTGTTCTCCAGTTTATCTAAAGGAGAAAAATTGCATTTTCATTCAGTTGTACAGACCAACAAGGCAGTGCTCTGCATCTTCCCCGACCACCAGGCAAGAAGAAAGATTTCTGGCACCCCATTAGGAACACCCAGAGTTGTGATGTTCCCAGTGGTTCCTGCAGCAGTGTACAGGGCAGGCTTTCATTTGTTGCTTTTCTGGCACACACTCGTTCTCTCTTGGCTGGCTCAGCAGCATTTAGCAATTGTTCCTTGCTTACGTGGAATTAGTTCTTGGATTAGAATTCAGTCTCTCTGTGCAGTTAATTTGTTGAACTGTGTGGTAAAAGAAATGTTATTTTGCCCTTAATCATTGTTAACAGAAACATAACCATGACCAAACTCTCTTGGATATACATACATTTTTCAATATAATGTACAACAAAAGGCATTGTATTAAAATTTTCTATTGAGTGTCAATGGTTTTAGTTACAACCTATAAAATTACACTTAATGAATGCCATAATGTTTCACTTACCAGTGTCTCTGTCTGTTACAAATGCTGAACTGGGAGCTGCCAAAGGAGTATTGCACTGACTCTCATAATAATAATAATAAAAGGGTTCATTGCAATCATTCCACATAATCCTCCATAACTTGCTGTTTCCAAGTTTGTGATGCTTTGATGCTTATTTGGCTACAAAATGAAAGCCTTGTCTCCAGATAATGAAGGAAAGGAAGGTTGTCCTGGACCATTTGAAGTCTGAGAATATTTGCTTCTTTCATTGTTTACAGCTAGACTTGAGAAGGATCAAAAAGATTTTTGCAGGACTAGCTTAGTGTAAAGGCTTCTTTCTGACTTGCAGCAGAGGCAGTGACCATAAAGGAGGTATTATCTTTAGGAATTAATTACACGGTAATTAAAGCAAACTACAGATTGTTTCATACAAGAGGGACAGGGAGTGGAGAGCTTTTTCAATATGGAAACAGCTTCTGTACATACAAGCCAGAAAGCTTGATTTCATCTAAAACCAAAATTCTCTCTTTACTGAAAACTTCAGTTTATTCTTACTCTTTTACACCTGTTTTGGAAATCAGCAGACATCCAGATTGCCATTAATGACTGCACCTGATTTCCTTCAGGAAGCTGTACCTAATTATCCAAATGGAGCACTAGGACAAAACAGAGTGAAACAGATTAAAAACGTTTTCAGCTTGGTTCTCCATTTGAATTAACTCCATTGGAATGACATTTCCCTGCTCTTAGGATCTGAAGTGAGTGTTTTAGTGTATAGAAATGGAGAAGAATTCCCCTAAGGAGTCTTCTAACAATTCTTACTATATTTTGTTATTTTCAAAGGCACATCAACACAAAGCAGCAGGATATACAAGCAGCTAAGAATGTCCACTGTTGAGAAAAGGGCATTTGGACCCCACGTGGAAGAATACAAGAGGGAGTAGCAGACTAAGAATGGTGAGTCCTGTTTCTGATGGATGAGTATCTACTCAGATGAACTAAAGCAAAGACTGAAACAAGGACAAGGTTAAGGCACTTAATAGATAATTAACCTGTTTTAAAGGAAATCAGACCTATTTCGAGACTAATTTAGTGAGAGAAGTTTGTATTTCCTGATCAGACCCCAGGATCAGAGGTGTGTTATTCCTGAGTCAGTGGCCTTGGGAAAGAGATAAGCAAGATGTCAGCAGAGTTGGGGTTACACCAAGACCAAGAGAACCTGTCCCCCCCAGGGCAGGGGGCAGAGCTCATGATGAGATAAGGATGAACTTGGTAAGGAGATTCACATGGGGGGTCCTGTTGTGAACACAAGTTTCTTTTGGTAAGGAAATTCACCTTCATTCACAATTCAAAGTGGGCTTTCCAATGGCAAAAGCATTTGAAGAATTAAGATCAGAGAGGAGAGAAATCAGAGATCCAGTTGGAGGCTAGGATCAGGGTCTGTGTGAAGGTGATAGAAAAGACTTCCAAATGAGCATAAGCAGCCCTAACCCTAACCTGACATACAGTTTAATACATGGAGGGCAGAGACCACCTCTTGTAAGTGTAGGGAAGAGAGAATCTCCATCTAAACCAGTGAATAACCTACCAGTGCACTCTGTCCATTCCTGATGGACACAGATCTTTAAGGTCTTACACTACCATGCCCACCAAAAGCAACAAGAACATGGAAACATGAAAGGTAATCTCTTGAGCTCTGTTGTATATATAAATGCTATCTAAAAAGCCTCTTTATCACGATAACTGCTACCAAAAATCCTGTGTATTAACAGAATATAAAGTGCTACCTAGAAAGACTTCACTGTATTTTTCCATGGCTCATTTGAGAGGTCCCAAAACACTCTGACTGGGAAAAGGGTAGAAAAGTCACAATCTCACAAATTGTTTCTAAAAAAACTCCCAAACCCCCCCGATTTATGACAGATTCTGTTTGATTCTATTTACAGAGAATCCTGCTGTTAAGGGAAATTGATATTGGCACTGACACCTTCACAAAATGCTACCAAGGATAAAAATGAACCATCAACATCACAGCTGTGGGAAGGTGTAAGTAGAACTGGCTGTCAGGTTGACATGTAAATATGTATATTCCTGTATCACTGTGATGCCAAATGTTTGAAGGAAAAATTGTTATTGCTACTGAGAATATCCTTCTCAACCTCTTTACACAAGTAATAAAAATACTGCAAAAGCTATGCTGGCCCATTTCCTGGAAATGCCAATTTCTGTTTGTTGGTAGAGGCAGGCAAGAGAGCTTCTGACAAATATCTAAGTACAACATGTTCAGCAGAGGCTTTCACCTGCCTCTGACTTGCAGGCTGAGAAGTGCAAATCATGTGTGACATGTCTAGGCAGGAGGAAATCAACCACCAGTCATCAGCTGATAAAGCCACAGAAGAAGATGTTTACTCCCATTTTGGTTTCTTTGGTTACTGGTTTATTTTTTTTTGAGTATGAGATTTACTACTTTTGTAACAACGTTTGCTTAATAAACCAATTTGCTTTTTTGCTGCACATTTTTCTCTAATAAAGACATTTATATTGCTGAATTTTTATTTCCTCTTCTAAACACTGACATTGCCCTTTAAACATGAGGTTATATACCAAGATATTTGTCTTCAGCTGTTTTGCAGACAGTTGATGTTTAGAAGAACAACTTTTTTCAACAACAACAAATAAGGGTTATCCATTTAACCTGGGATTGTGTTGTTAAAATCTGTGTTGTTCTTCACATATATCAAAGTGCTCCTCCAAATCATTTACATCTGGCAGCTATTTTTTCCATACATCAGTTGTGTTAAACATAGGTTGAAGTCCATGACTGAAGCTATAAGACAGTGGCTTATGCCACATTTCACAAAAATCTTTCAGATACTGCCCTGGATAAAGACAATACCCACACCAAAGTTCTTCCTGAAAAGGAAAAAAATTAAAATTTACATATGATGTCTAAGCATGTGAGGCAGATGCCTCACAGATGCCTATCTTTAACTTTCCAAAACACAGAAGCCCCTAATGGGACACCCAGCCTTTCCCAAACCCAGGCTGCACAAACCCTTCTGGGTTAACAGGAATTGACAGTAATTCTGGCAGCCAACACTGCCCTCCAGTGTGGGTTGTGTTAACTTCTTTCTGCAGTGTCTTCCTTCTTCAGGTTTAATAAATGGATTCAGTGTCCATTACTGAATGTGCCATCCCATGACTTCATTTAACTTTATCTTAAATGTTGATTTTATTTTAAGAAAATCATATTTAAAGCTATCATTTATCAGCTGTGACTCTCCTTTCTGTGTACTACTGCAAAAATAAAAATGAATGTGCAAATACATTATTAGTGGAGCTATAATTTATATTTGTTTTGTTGTATTTAGTATTTTTTCAAAAGCTCTACAGACCCACCAGATCACCTTCACAGATGATGTGTAACACGTTGTAGATTTGCTTTCTGCAGTTATAACAGACATGATGGAAGTCAATATTATTTCACTATTCTCCCTGCAAATTTCTGATAGTCCATGTGGTATATATACACATATAAAAACAGAATCTACATTTCAAATCAAAAATTCCCTCCAACACCCTCAAAGCTTAAAGAACTGTTAATTTCTACAACCCATCTCATAGGCAACACACTGCTTGTATATACACAAACACCTCAATCTCATTTAAAAACAACTGGTGTTACAAGCATAGCTGATTTTAATTTATTACTGTATTATCTTTTTGTATCACTCATCTGAATTTCAATCCCAAATTGCATTAAAAGAGAGTTTCAGTGCTAAGACAGAGGATGCTCAATATTCCCAAACACCAAGTTGCAGAAAGGTTTATTGAACCCCATATTCTCTGTACGTTTATTAACATTTTGAACAGCCACTGGAGTTTGCATTTCATAGGAAAAAGAAGGGGTGAGGGGGCTGGGGGATGTGTCTGTGTGTCTGTCTGTGTTTTGCACTGTATAGAATAATTTCTGGTCCAAAATATGTGTGTACAATTCCTGCTCAAAACTGTCCACCTCAGGGACTGCTTTTTGCAGAATTTGGGCAAACACTTCACTGCACTGTTCTGTGAACGTGGGATGTGTTTTAATATTAAAAAGCATATATTATCCTAAATTAAGATACTTCCCAGAATTATTCAAAGAAATGGTCAATTCAAAGTCATGGTGCTGTAATTCTTTACTAAAACATACTGGAGAAGGTGGCTGGACCTTCATTCACCAACATTCCAATCTAGAGGTCAAGCAGGGAGGCTGAGATTGTACCTGTGATTTTCCTGGGAACAATGAATGATCCCTTTGGTTCCAAGCACTACAAGCTGCTGGTTTGTGATGCTGTACTTGCCCCTACAAGCAGCCATGGTCTCAAAGAGCCTCCTGTGCTGCCTGAAGTGGTGCAAACCCCTCAGTGCCCACAGCCATGCTGAGCTCCCTGGTCTGTATCTCATCTGATCTGTGAGTAAATAAATTCCGATGCAAAGGGTTCGGCTTAGCTTCTCCCCAGGCCCCTGCTGGCACCAGCAGTTGTTCCCAGTCTTTCTCTTGCAGCAATAGGGGAAGTTTTGTGCCAGGCAGCTGTGACTGCCAGTGTCAAGGGTCAGCTCCACAGCCTCTTGTCTTTGTCACCAGCTCCCACAGCTGGCTGGCATCCATTTATTCTATTCTCTCCGTTTACAATCAGCTTGAGACTTTCTGCTGCACAAACGCTGCTTCCCCCTGTGACCCCAGCAACCTTGACTCAAAATGATCTGTGCTGGTAAAACCTGAGGTAGCTTGGCTGTGCCCTGGGCATTGATTCAGTTTCTGTCCCATTGCACCACCCTTGTGTAGGGACACAGAGTTGCCAGATGCCATCAAGGGGCAGGACTCGTCACATTTTCAGTTGTGCACTGACACAGCCCCAGAAATGATCCCTGGGGTACCCCCTGGCTTCCAGGCTGGTGCCTCAGCTGGTTCTCAACCCCCTTTCTGTCTGTATTTCATCAGGTCATCCATGAGGATGGATTGGGAGACAGAGGCAACAGCCTTGCTACGGTTGAGGTAAACAACATCCACTGCTCTGCTCTCCTCCACCAAGGCTGAGATTACAGGGGAAAAGGCTGATGGGTTGGTGAAGGTTGGCTTATCATAAATCATTGCTGGCTGCCAGTCCTCAGGAATCTACCCCATCACCATGACCACTCAAAGATCACTGAGCAATGGCCCCTAGCCACCCTTCACACAATATTAGGAGCCTTCCTCTTCTGGATTTATTAGCTGTGGGCTCCTCATTCCTCATTTTTAAGGAGGCTATAATAGCAGTGTAGAAAGCAATCCCCATTTTTAATTTTTCACCAATAAACCTTTTCACGGGAGCACCAACAGAATAAATTCTAATTTACAGATTACTAGTCCCAAGGTGGCAATGACAAGCCAGAAAAGAGCATAAGGCAATCACATTTCTATCACTCCATCTGGGAGAGGCAAAAGCCGAGTGTCTGCCTCAACAAAGACCATGACACACAAACATGTTGCCATTGTTTTCCATTCACCCTGAGAAAAAGACCTGAAGGAAAAAATGCTGGTTTTGTTCTTCACCATTCTCCAGAGACATTTTCTGACTTGAAATCTGAGACCAGTTCTCTGATCAGAATCTTCCAACATCATCTCACTGCTCCAAGCCATTCCAGTGGACAGTTAGAAACTTCTGGAAAAATTCAGGAGTGAGGGTAAAAGTACAGGACAACCTTGTAAGAATTTTAGTGAAATGGGAGTTATGCTATTATATAGTTTTGTATCTCTTGCACAAATGAGTAAAAAAAAAAAAAAACTCATAAGCCTTCTGACCCTCTGTTTTTCCTTAGGGAATTCTAAATCTCCAAGCTGATAAATCACTTCTCCCTTCAGTTCTTTTTAAATAAAAATGCTGAAGTCCTATTACACTTTTCTAGGCCTCAGGCTACATTAAAAAAAAAAAAGCCTGGGAGAGCAACAACCCTGCAGTGAGCCTCTGGGGAGGCAGTTTATGGCAAAAGTAGGAGAAACATTGTACTACAGATCCAGTTGGAGAGCCCTGAAGTGGGCTGTTCTCTTTGAAATATTTTTTTTCTTTCCTCCCACTCCCACTTTAGTCCATCTTTGCATAATCTCTTTTATTTTGTTCCAAATCTCTTTTATTTTGTTCAAGTGAAGCAGCAGCAAGAAATTCCCCCCGCTCTCTATTTTTTTTTTTTAATTGAGAAGAACTGCTGGTACTCAGCCTCTGGTGGGAAAAAGCATGGGCCGAGGCAGAGTCCTGGCTCCCTTCTCCCACATTATTCACTCTGGTGCAGTTAGAAGCCAATGCACACTAATTGCTGTGATCCCCCCATTTGGCTTTTAACTTAAATAGCCATCTGTAGGAGAATCTCAGCTGCTTTCAGCAGCCAGAAGCACTTGAAAACAGCAGCCCCTAACATTGTTTAATTTTTACTTTGAGGTCATGAAAAAGACCACTAACTGTTTCAATGAAACTCCATAGGATGGGCTTTGGCTGGATGATTTGTTTCTGCTTTAGGATTTAATTTGAACAATATGGACTTCTCCCCATTAGCATAAAATAAATCAGCACTTTGCACTAGTTTCCCACGCATCACTTTCCACAGGCTGCCAGCACTAGGGATCATGGGGACAGATGACAAGCACTCAAACTGCTTACATCTATTACAGTTCACTGGTCACATCAGCTCCTGGTTTTGATCATTCTTTACCTTGTATATCACTGTTACTTGCTTCCCACAGTCCCCAGGCTTAATATACACATGCCTTGTAATTCAGCCACACAGCATATTTAGACAGTCATAAATTCAAATCAGGTAGCAAGGGTTTGAATAATAGAAGACATTTTTTTCTCAGTAAGGCAGTTATTTGAAATACACCACAGCTATAGTCGTAGGATTTCAAGGAGATCAAGTATCAGAACTCATATTTTCCTTCCCCAGCTTTCCATATTCATGTTAGCACATAAAATGTTGCTTTATATAGAAATTATTTTGTTCCACGAGTCTAACTGAGATAACTTTGAGATTTACTGAGCTAGAGTCCAGGTATGGCACTTCATCTTCAAAATCACATGGGATGAAACAAATGATCCAAGTTAATGAAGGGAAGCCATTGAGCTTCATTAGCTGGAAAGAACAGGGTATTTTTCCATGAAAGATTTGCAGGCTTCTCCTTCCCCATTCCACCACTCCTGCCTTGCTGCTCTGTGCCGCAGGGGACATCACCACACTGCTGCCCCACCCGAAGCTGATGGGCAGCCAGAGCTGCCCCATCCCTTTTCCTGGCACCCCTCCAGGCTCTGTGGTGCCCTCCCCCCTTCCCCACAGCCATGCCCTGCTGGGAGCTTTCCGTGTTTGCCCACACAGCAGCCCCTCACCCTCAGCAGGACCAGCAGCCTCCAGCTCTACACCAAAGAGAGAGCAGAGGAAAGGGATTCCTGCTGAACAGCAGTGATGGACCCAACAACATCCCTGCAGCCAGTGCCACACTGCTTGCTGCATTTCCTCCTGGGCTAAGCAAAGCTAAGTGGGCACACTTGGGTGTTAGTTGTTGCAACCATGAGTTCTGAGGACCAAGAAACTACTTAAAATTAACCCCATTTGCCGGATTTTTTTGTGAGGCAGGTATGTCCTAAATTACCAATGAGTTAAGACACAGGATACAAAGGTTTGGGGAGATTTACAAGGAAAATAAAAAAAGTTAAAAATAATCAGAAACTAGGGCATAGGCAGGAAAAGCATAGAATTCCTGGCTCTGGGTCCAGCAGACAGGATTGGTGATCTGGGTGTGTCTGTTGTGGAGAGTTTCTACAAACAGTTTTGCAAAATACAGCAGAAGTCCCAAATATTTATAAAACATTTAGAAACATTCAGCTTTTTGCACCAAATGAAAATATGTATCCTACCCATGATCAGGGGATTTACCTACACATTTCTATGATCATCTCTTCAGATCCAGCTATCTCCAGTCCAGATTAACCTGTAGTGCTTCTTGTCCAGACCAATCTGTATATTGTTAACTCAGAGGCCAGTTTTAACTGTGAAAGAAAAATTGGACTTGCTGAGGAAAGAAGTTGAATATGTATCTAAATACCACGACAAAACAAACTGCAGACACTTCTCTGAAAACCATGTCAGACCAGAGATGCACATTTTTTGCTAAACACTTCATGTTTCAATTGGCAGCTCTAAGCTAAATTGCTCTGCCTAACCCCAAAACAACACATATACAGAAGCATCAAAATTTCATGCAGAAACCTTTTTTGAAAATGAGGGGATTTTTTTCTTAAGACTCTACACCAATAGACTAAACATTTCTACATTTTTTAAATATACGAAAGTCAGATGTTGTCCACCTGTTAATCACTGAGGTCAGATAGAAAAAACCCCAACTTGCTCCACACTCCTATCTGAATTTTGGTGTATGTATAAAAACTTCATTTTGTACAACTGTTAGAGCAGTTCAGATTGAACCAAAGATTGAAAGGAGTGGCTCCATATTTTGTATTAACATAAGATCATTTTCTCTGTTTTGCTGGACAACTCCAGCACAGCTGCAAGCAGCCTCCTTAGATGCAAATGCTCCCTTCTTGCATTCACCTCAGATTCCAGTGCTACAACAGCTCAAAAATTAGTTTTTAACTTTGGTAGGATTCAATAAGCATGTGCATTTGTTTGTATTTCCAGAGTAGATTACAGCTGGAAAAAAAAAAAAAAAAAAGAGGGGTAATTTTTTTGTTTTATGGAAGGAAATGAAAAAGACCAGTGCCATGGATAAGGATTTCATTAAGATGAAGAAATTCCAGTTCTCCAAAGGGAAAAAATTAAGCTTTGCTTGAAGATCTTTCATGAAACAATTTGTGTGGTCTTTATCATTTCAAACTCTTAAAGTGTGATAGCTGCAGAATTGCATGATTTTCTGAACTTGTCTTGGAATTTGAGTTTTTCTTTAGCCTGTTTAAGCCGTGAATTCCATTCCAACCAAGTAAAGACAATTTTTGATCAAAAAGCTGTTGCACCAGTCTGTAATCTTCCAATGAAATCTATCAAAACTCTAACAATAGGCTTAAAAGGAGACACTAAAACTTGACAACCAAAAAATGAGCTGCAATTATGTATCGTCTCATCCTCACTGCATCTTCTAAAGCAGACAGCCTCCAGAGCACATATAGAGCATGGGTTTGCATGTCAGCAAGTACTTTCATCACCCTAATGTACGACCAAAAAGTCTCACAGTGATGTTAAAATACTGGAACCAGCAGAAGAAAGCAAGACATTTTGCACACCAGAAAGTGAAATAACCCGAATTAATAAAATGTAATTAAGAATCGGTTAAGATGAAGCAAACACAACTTATTCAGACATTATTTTCCATGATTTTAAAACTTCTTTTTATGTAGTTAGTTTACTCTTATTATCCACTATCCTTTCCCAGACCAGAAGTGGGAATGATCAGTTAATAATGAAATCATGTCTAACACTGTCAAAGGCTATGGTCTGGTATAGAAGAACAGGAGATGCTGTCTCAGAGCACACAAAGTGGGTTATTTTTGAGGAATGAGTCTTATAAACAAACCCAGTATTATCTAGTTGTTATTAATGTTTTTCACTTGTATGTCAAAGCACCCCAAAAGAGAGTCAGCGTCCTTAGCAGGAGGCCTACAGCTCTTTTGGGAATAAGAGAAACTTCATCTGCAGGCAGAGTGTTAGTGGCAAACACTGAAATGGAGGGCAGTTATGAATAAACTGCTGTACTCACCACACCTTCTAAAACCAAGAGGGAAAACAATTCCAGTAGCTGACTGGAACAACAGTGGAAACACTGAGAGAACTTATTTCATTTTACTGAAGCAGAAACTGGCATCTGACTACATGCCTAGGAAGAAGCCCTCCTACAATAGAGTCTCATTTTTTGTTCTCACTCCATTAATTAGATATCACAGATGAGGTAGAATAGACACAAGAGCTTCTTATTGTAGAGTTACAGGAGGGTAGGGGCAAGAGGAAGACTATTTCCCCTGAAGAAAACAAGGAATAATTTTGATGCTTATTTCTTTTTATAAAGAGATAGTTTATGTATCCCATTTCAAGCAAAAAAGATATACTTCTTAATCTCTGAAAACCTCTGAAAATTTTCACAGAAGTTCACAGCAGGCTGATGGGAAGAATTAATAAAAACAAAGAAGAGTGTTTTGCCCCAACATCTAGTCAGGTTTTTCTGAATTCTTCCTCAGCATTGTGTCACCTTGATGTCATTCTCACCACTGCCATCACACTGTGTTTCATACACTGGAGTATAAAATTAGATTTCCCTGAAATTTCTGGGTGTCCATTGGTTTCACTGTGGTTTTCTGAAGGGAGATGCTAATTTTCCTGACTGTCATCTGAAGAGACCATGGTGCTTTAATTGCTGCTGGAAATGCACTGTCATAGTATTCAAGCCCATTTTTATTTGGGTGCTTCTGTTAAGGAATTCTCAGCAGGTTAAACTGAAATCTCTATTAGAAGGTAATTTCCAATTTTTAGAGAATTTTCCAGTCCTTTGAAGCCCCATGCATACTGGAATTGTTTCGGACACTGCTTCCTGAAATTTGAGCACATTCTAGAGTTCAACTTTTTTCATTGGGAGGGATTTTTGTTAGGTTACCATAGAAATGAGTGATGAAACAGAAGCTGGCTCCTGGTGAATAAAACCCACAAAAAACCAACAGCAACCAAACCCTCCCCCATTAACCCCCCAAATACAAAGTTTCATCAAGAATTCTCCTGTAAAGGAGAAACAAAAGATTATTACTAACCTTTCCCTTAGGGCTATAGTGTGCATCATTAACTTGCATTGCACTTGGTTTTTGAAACTCATATATGTGTTCACACAACCAGACAGCAGGGCTGTTGAGTAGGAATTAACATAGGAAGGGCTTTTATCACTAGGAGAAAAACAACTCATATTTAGAACCATCCAGTCCTTCAGACAAAACTCCTCTTTCCCCATTTACCCATTATGTAACATTCAAAGACTGCAAGATGTTCTATTCTATCTTGTGAACAAACACCTGAAAGGACACAGTTTAACTGAGCTGATTTCAGTCTGAACTGGAAATATCAGTTCATTTGGACTTCTCTGTTAACTAAAAGGTCTTCAAGTAAAAAAAAAAATAATTGGTAGGTATCTTCTAACCAGCAAGCTGGTACCAATACACTGACTTAAATATAATTAAAGCCTGTGCCCAACAGCTGTGTTTGCAAAGCTGCTGAAGGTACAAAATACTGTTTTTTTTAAAAGAAGAATGCTTACATCATCAATGTTTGGGCCAAAACACTCTGAGTTCAGGATTGCTTCAAGCTGCAGGGGTTTTTTTCCCATTATGAGGACAGTCCTTGGCTACAGTACTCAGCTCACACTTAAGCTCTTACTCTGAAACATGCTGGTCTTTCCTCACTTTTTGACACCTCAATCAATAGTTGTGATTTTGGTTTGTAGTCACCTTTGGTTTCACAAGGCTGAACACTGAATTTCTTGATTTCAGTCTCTAAATCTCAGCATTTACTTTCCACTTCCTTTTTTCCAATGCCTTCTGTCTTCCAAGCCACCACCTCCAATTGTCTTCCCTCACTTCAGAGACTTCATGGTTGCTTATTATCTTGGCTGCTTTCAGCCCTCAAATCTCAATTCCCCATCTGTTCGTCCAGTCACTGATCTTTCAAAACTTTTTTTGCTATTTTAGCTTTTATAATCTTCTGGACTTCTTAGAGATATTACTTCAATTTATGTAAACTATTTCTATCCCTGATCTCTGTCCTTGCTTCATTCTTGTCCCCTGGGTATCTGACTTTGTCACTAAAGCCTTATACTCTTGCTTAATCTCTCCATTTCATTTATTCTTCACATGCTCCCAGGTCTCATTCCAAATTGAAAATACAGCTTTTTGCTTCAGCATTTGAGAACTGCACTTCTTTATTTCTTACATCTTCACAAAGGGGGCATCTGTATCTGTATTATTTATATGCAGAAGACATTTTGGTCATGCACGTTGTGTGACTATATAAAAATCTCATTGTTCTGTGCCTCTGCACCACCTCTGAGGGTTCCAGGATTCTGTGTGGCAAGAAAGCACAAGGGAATTTTTTTAGAAGATCGTATTTTCCACTGACAGCTCGTTCTGAGCTGAAGTGAGTGCACACAACAGTGACATTTTTAGCTGTGAATCCAAATGAAATTCTTTTTTGTAGTAAAAGCCAACCTAACCCTACTATTCAAAGGGCTGCTACTATATCCACTTTCTTTGGTTAATAATCAGCCCAGCCACATCTACCTCTAACCTGCCATTGAGCTCCAGACTTGTGGTTTCTTTGAATTTGGTACAACCTATGTGGCTGCAAAACGCTGAGAACCAGCCTCCACTAGTCTGGAGTTGTCATTAAAAGCTACCTAATATATCCTACAGACAGGAAGCTGAGGATTCTGTGAAAAGGAGATACGTTCTCAGAGAGACAGATCCTGCCACCAGACAGTGCCTTGGAGGAGCCTGGACTGCTTCCTCATGTTCTCCTCCCATTTGCACCAGTGGGCAGAGAATGAAGTGCCTTAGTAGGGGAAGATATAGATATATTCATCCTTGGTGAATAAGGATGAACTCCCTCACGTCAGTTTTATTTTTCTTCGTTGACTGGTTATGTTTATTGCTCCATTCTGGGCAAAACTCAGTAATTGTAACAGTAATGAAGTCCATGGAGATTGGGATCAGACATTATCTGTTCAGTTATCAGAATCCCTGAATCCAATGCAAATATTTTGCAGAAGGACAGACACAGGGATTACAATATTGTCATTGAGCTCATGACTCCCTTCCAAGACCTTCCTACTAGGCTCCATTCATGCTTCCATCTCAGTTCCTGCACTCTCAGTGAATGCCCTTTCTTTGCCCATGAAATGAGAGTTGCAGCACAAGACAGGATTTTTGTGCATGTCACAACCCTGCTCACAAGAGAAGAGCAGACAGCTCAGCATGGCTCACAAGCTGCAGGTTTGCCATGAATTCATTATCAGAGAGAAACTGGTGGCTTTAGCTGGCATTGGTATGGAAACAAACTGAGGAGCAGAACCAGTAGGCCATAAAAAGGTGCCAAACCATCTATGGTGTTCTCAATAACTTTCACCTGAAATAAAGTTTTCAGCTATTTTCCCCAGTAACACAACCCAGTTTTGGTCCCAATCATATTTGTAATGAGCACATGCACACCTGCTTCATTTTCTCAGTTGGCTTCCTAGCAAATACCTGCACAGTGGAGAAAAAAAAACCATGGCCTTTATTGGCACTAACCAAAATGCCTGTTAGTAAAACGTGTGAAATAAGATCCACTTTTCCAAAGATACTGCGATTCCTGCCAACATTTCTAGAATCAGTTTAATTTTCCTGATAAATAAGTAGCCTGTGACCAAGGGGTCACATTTCTCTTTTGCTTGGTTAGTATAAAATGTGTAGAACAAAGTCTCTTCATCTCAGTTCCACCAGCACAAGCTGATCAGAGCTTACTGAAAGGAAAGAATCCATATAGGGTTTCTAGGGGAAACTAGCTTTCTGTGATGGCTCATATCAAATACAGCAGACACAAATACTCTACAGAGTTCTGTTTTACTGCAGCTGGTGGCCACCTTCTCTTTTATGTCATGGCAACACTTCCCTCAGTCTTTGTCTTTTTCTTATTTGTTGCTTTTCACCCATGCTGAGTGTTCCTGAAAATACTTGTCTGAAAGCAAACCCTTAAAAATTTCAGTCACTACAAATCCCAGAAAAGTATTCAGCTTCTTAAACAGAAGTATTACAAATATGTTGGAAACAGAAACTTGAGGGGTTTAATAAAATCTAGAAGTAGCAGATATTTTAACTTACCTTGTGAAAGATAGCTTCCCCTGCCCTCCCCCAGCTCCAGACCCTTCCTGATGGTAAAACAAATGCAAATCCTGAATGGAATATATCTTTAATCTTCGAAAACCTTAAACATGCTATGTCCTAATTTTGGTTGTGTATGTTCTCTTTTCTCTTTCAGTCTTCCTCCTAAATTAAAGCTGGGTATCTATCAGACAGATATCAGGAAAAGGTTTTCCACCCACAGGGTGGCTGGACACTGGAACAGGCTCCCCAGGGAAGCACCAAGCCTGACAGAGCTCAAGAAGCATTTGGACAATGCTCTTGAGCAGAAGGTATGATTCCTGGGGATGGTGCTGTGCAGGGCCAGGATTTGGACTCAATAATCCTGATGAGTGTCTTCTAACTCAGCACATTCCATGATTCTGTAACCTCTTCCCTCTAATGCCAAATCTATGCACTTTCAAGAAGTTGATACTTCCTTTTTTGCTTAATTTTTTTTTTTGCAATGCCATTATTATAATGGGAATCTTTCTGATGATTACAGAGTATTTTTCTATCATCAGGGCCTATCTAGGAATTCAGTATATACTTAGGAAACAAATTTCAGCCTCCTGAGTCACTAGAATGTCTCAGGATGCTAAGATTCAAAATGCAGAGGTGATTAATAAATTCTTCTAATTGCAGTAAAATCAGAATTTGGGATTTGTTAATCATCCTCACCGTAATCCCATTAAAAATGCACTAATTTACTGCTAGGATTATACATCTTGAACAAGACTTGTTCTGAGGTGACAATGGGGCACAGACAGACTGCCTAGGTGTAATGAGGCTGAGGGAGGAATAACAATGTCCCTATTCATATACCCAGACCCTGCAGCATCCAAGCCATCTGCTGCTGAAATTGCAGATCTGGACTGAAGAATGCCAGATTATTTCCCTCTCCTGTTATTTAGACAGCACTTCTCTTCTGACACAACTTGCAGGCACTAGGTCTGTGCTCATTTGTTCTGTTAGAATCCCAAAGCAACTTTTTACTGTCAGAAGGCACTTAGCAAGCTCAGAATAACATGCACTGGTGGAATTATAGCCCGTGAAAGAATATGCCAAACTGGATGAAACTGTAAAAGGAATTCCTTTGTTAACACAAAAGGGATCTGAGTCTAGAGTTCTAGTTATAAAGAAGTGGCATGGTAGAAGAGAATAGCAGCATAGTATCTGTAGCACAGAGCAAGTGAAATGAAGGTCAGTAAATTGCTCCTGTGCGTGGTTTTGACGACTCCTGTCAATTACTGGTGTGAAAAAATTTTGCACAATTTGGCTCACGATTACAACAAAAATTAATTTGGTTTAGAGGTGATCAGCAACACTTGTGAAACCTCCTGCATGGTCTGGGCTTGAGCCCCATAAGCACAAAGCATCATGGCCAACCTCTCAAAATGTCACAAAGTTGCTTAACAAGAGTCTATATGGACATCAGCATTGCAGAATGTTACAAAACCTGTGCTAGATGAAGAAGGGCTCCTTGAGCAAAGATCAGATTTTTACCAACCATTAAAGCTGATGGAATAAACAACGTAAAAATGGTTTTATTTCCCCCTGGAAAACAACAGCCTCCTTAGTGGTTACTGAAAGCCTGTTACAGTCAATCACTGGCTAAACAGGTTTGAGTCCTCTGAACATTTTTACTCTCTGCTAACAGCAGCGATGCTTCTGCCTTCTGTGGAGAAGAGAGGGAGCTGGACTTTGTTTCAGAGCTGATTTTGCTGTCTTTATTAATGAAAAAACAAAATGTTTGCACAAGGTGGGAATGGACTGTGAAGAGCCTGGCCTAGTTTTACTAGTTATCCCTACCCATCAAGGGGTTTGAAATAGATGATCTTCAAGGTTCCTTCCACCTAAAACCAGTCAATGATTCTGCATACTCAAGAACTATGTTAACCAGAGTATGTGAAACACAATTTTTTCTACATGGCTTATACATCTTTATGTTTACCTGTCCAGTCTGTACTATTAAATTTTCAGAATTTTTGCTGGAGGTTGCTACAAAGTATAAGAGTTAGTCTGATTAAAATTTTCAGTAAATAGTCCACCAGAAATTTCTTTTTCATTTTTGTTTAAATGGAGGCAGATATAGCTGAAATATGCACAAAGTTGTTCCATTAAAATCAGCCCAGGCATTCCATCTGTTAAGGCTACACTACAGCTACACGGACGATCTCTCACTAATTGCAGGAAAAACTTCTTGTCTGGTGTACTTTTGATGGCACAAATATGGCAAAAGAAATTCTGCTGCTTCTTGTTCAAAACATCCTTTTTATGCAAACAAACAAACCCCAAAGAAATGAAGTTAGGGAGTAGCATGAAATTACAAAGAGGGTGTTTCCAGGGAGGGGCACAGGAGAACCTATCTCTGCAGGGGCATTTCACACAAGCTTTATCACTGGCACACATTGGAATACACCCCATTCCCGCTCTTTATGGGGGCTGGAGTCCCCAGATCAGACAGCACAGATGTCCTCCTCTGTCACACATCCATCCTGTGCTTTGGCACACACACAGGAGGGAACAGAAAGCCATGGCCAATTGTTTGAATACTATTAAAACATGATTCTAAAGTGGTGTCTGACAGCTTAACTTGGTGCTTTGAAATCAGCTGGCTGGAAACTCCCTGCCAATGGACTGATGTCTTTCTATCAAAAGTGCTGTCAACAGAAAGCATCCAGTTTGTGTCCAGAACCATTGCTTCCAGCCATTCAGCCTGGCTCAGAGCTCACTAGCAGGAAGGTTTGTGAAACAGAAAGGCATTGCATGTGCTGGTCTTTGTGCCTCTTGGATGCTCTGCTCCTTGGCAAGGACTGCTGAAGAACAGCAGTCCTACAGAGTTTTGACAATTCACTGCAAGGTGCTTTCACATTCTTGTTTGAGGTGGTGTGAAATGGCCTGGCAGCAGTGGCTGCACCTACTCTTTGTCTAAATGAAGACACGTATTGTTAATAACACTCTTTATCACCCCCTATCATATTTCCCCTTTACAATATTCTATCTGGTTTCTTTTGTAAGTTAAACCTCTATAGGCAGGAAAACATGCTGGTCGCTGCTGGGTTTGTTTCTAGCATATACAGAGCAGGAATAGAAAACAACTGGATACAAATAAAATTTTAAAGGCCTGAGGGATGACTTTGCATAAGAAAGGTTTTAAAGGTTAAAGATGTCTAAGTTTTACAGCCTGGCTTTAATAATACTGAAAATTTTTCTCCTGTTTCTTCTTCTTCTGTTTATGAAACATAGGTTAATGCAGCTTCTAGTGAACCTTTCAATTTATGTTCATCCTTAGGGTAAGCAAGAGTAAATCTTTTGCTGTGACCAAGATGGCTAATGTGTATAAATCCAGGGATGTACAAAACTAATACCAGTGACTATGTAAAATAGTGACCATGTTTTTTAGCCAGATGCATCATTTTTCTTTCAAACACCATAAGTGCAGACACCAGCTTCTAAAAATTTTGTAGTAACTGTAAAAATTGCCATTATTACCCCAGAAAGTACAGTAAGCTTTCCCTTTTTAACCTCCAGTTATTAAAAGCAGATGTGCTTTCACATTTTTGAAGTGCTAAACATGAAATCAATGAAGAATAAGTTACACTTTTAGTTTGGAAGACCAAACCAGTTGTGCTAGAGGTTCTGTAATATGAATGACAGGGGAAAAGGAAAGAGAACTGTCCACTGCTCTCATAGTAAAAAGATGAGGAGGACAATGAACAACTCTATAAGATTTTTTTAAAGGGAGGGAGAAGAGATCTTTAGTGGTGTAACTGATGTTTTCAGCACATTGTACTGGTCAAGTCTACACTGCTTAGAAAGGCAGTAAATTTGAAAAGGTTTGAATGCAAATTGAGGAAGATCACCCACATCTGCCCTATGCTTATTTTTTTGCTAAGGTACCTGTTCCTAGTGCTGCTGGCTGCACAGCTTTTTGCAAGTTATCCATGAATGAAACAAGCTGCTGTACAAACACAACTATCTAGCTGTGGTAGTTGTTGGGAACTGGAAATTCAGAGCTGGAAGGGACCTGCAGAGACTATTCAATGCAACCTTCTTCACACTGTGCTGGTAATAAGGGTAATTTGGGTAATCTGTTTTTAAAAGTAATCCCCAGTTGGCAAGGCTCCAATGCCACTTTGAGTAGTTTGCTTTTCTCTTCTTGAACTCGAAAAGACTCATCTCTAAATTATATAAAACTCATTTCCTTCAAATCGAGGCAATTCCTACTCATCTCTCCTATATTGGAAAAGAAGTGTAAATAAACTAAAAATGTGCTTACCTTTCAATCAAGGCAAGGACAATCCAATCACAGGTAGGATGTGCTGCTGCTCTGACTTCCACATCCACAGCTTCTGCTCATCAGGGCTTTCCTGATTTCCACAGAGCTCTCCCTTTTCATTTATTTCCTGTCTCATTTCCAAATCAGAGCCACAGAACATGTGTCTCTCAAGTTTTGCCATACCATCTCTCCTCTTTCCCAGAAAGCTGGCACTGCCCTCTCCTCCATGGCTCCATCATTCCCAGGAGCTGCTCCCCTGCTTGGCAGGCATGGAAGTGCAGGGAACTGAGAGCTGTGGGCCAAAACCCCATAATTTGTGAGCACAGGTGCTGCTCAGGCTTCATTGACACAAGTAATTTCAAGCCCACAAGTAGTTTATCTCCGAAGTACTCAGCACCCACTTCTTTGGCACTGGCCACCCAAGGTAGAGGAAAATTTTTTCAGCACTCACAAACCTCTTCAACAGTGCAATAACCAACATGAACACCAAATAACAAATATTAAATATATTTTCTAGCACACAAGTTCTGTAAAAGCTCAGAAAAAAAATACAACCACTCTGAAAGTGTTTTTAAAAGCAAAGTTATTCACAAAGAGGCTTGGAAACTTCAGTTAAAAAGCACTGTAAACATTGTTTATATGAATTATTCCTCACAAATATTTGTTATTCTTATTTCCTCTGTATTCAACTAATGCTGTTTGTTGCCCAGGGTACTCTTAATCTAATATCTAAAAAAGCATTTAAGCAGTTACAAAATTTCTATTAAATGAAATAAAAACAGAAGATGCACATTTAAAAAATATACCATACAAGCAGATTTAGCAAACTCTCCCATCCTAAATAATATTGCAAAATATAAAATTAATACAATTACCACATTCTTAAACTCAGAGTAAATGAACAGAAATGAAAAAGATATTGTCATCTATGGAGCTGATGGAAAAAGGGATGAGCTTTCAAATATTCCTTTGCATTTTATTTCACAGAAGTCACCTGAAAATCTCTTGAGATTCATGAAGAAATTGCCTTTATTTGTAGAAAATGTCAGCTGGCACCTGAATTTGAAAGCTGACATTCTCTATTACTGGGTAATTTAATGCTGGTTTGAGATGATTTACATAAAAACAGAATCTGTGCCTTCCTGCCAATTTAGAGTTCTGGGGTACCTTCATTGCTGTAGGGTTCACATACTGCATGCTTTCAAATATATTTATCTTCAGAGATAAAAATAAGCTAAGGACATACTACTGGTCTTGCACTCCAGACCAGGAGCTCAGTCTCAGGAACAAGGGTCACTTGCCAAAGCTCACACAGGAATATTCTGAGGGAGCCATCTCAGACAACCCCCTTGCCTCTCTGCTCCTCTTGCCTGTACCAAGTTACAGCCTTTGGGCCCCACATTACCCAGCTCCTGCTCAGCCAGAGCCCCGCAGCACTCACTGGCTGCTGAAGGGACCTGGCACACATTAGTGCCACTCAGTCAGGGGAAGAACCAGTGGAAGAATCACTCTTGATTATTATTAAATTGATTTTAAATTTAAGAATCAGTTAAGCCCAAAACCCTGAATTTTATTGGATGTTATTGTCACACTTCCACTACTTCTTCCACTGAGTAGCACAATGAGCAAGCAAAGGCTTGCAGTGGCCATCTTTGAATAATCCCTGACCAGGAGTGGGTGGCTGTATCAACTGTGTAATTTAAAATGAACGGTAAATGACAACAATATCTAGACTAGCAAAGGAAACAATGCCTAGGAAACTCCCAGGCTCTGGAATAGCACTGTTTATGCTGGTAAACTAGTTGTGGCCCAAGCCAGACTTTGGAAGCTAAAACCTTCCAGGAGCCATTTCCAAGAGGAAATTCATAGGTATACAAGCACAAACAGTGGCCATTCCAGCTAACCTCAACAGTGGTCATGTTCCTGTGCAGGTTTAATTTATTAGAAAATAGTCTAAGTGTGGCATTTTCCCTAACCAGGACATTTATAACTTCAAGAATGTAACTTTTTTTCACTTTTGAGAGTGCTGTTCAACAATGTACAATGGAGAGGGCCTTCCTTTCCTGCCAGGGGGTGGTGCAGCAGCTCCCCTGCTGTCACTGCACTGCTCTCTCAAAAGGCCACTCCTGCTGGTTCTCAGGCACTGAAAGGCTCCGTAGGGACACTCCAGCCTCACCGTAGGGGATGGGATTGAGCTCAATTGAACCTTCCTGGGAAAGAAAGACAAATGCATCATCATCACTGAGCTGCACAGATGGAAAACCAGTAATGTCAATACAATACTAGTTCTCCTCATGTTTTTCCTTATTATTAAATTGTTTCAGTAACAGACTATTTTAGCATATCTGTTTCTATAGTGTTACTGCATTTATTCTTATTATAAGTTACCTAGTATTTTAATTTTTATCAATATTAACTCATCACAGATAAAACTGTCTGTGATAAGTTATTATAGCATAAATGATAATAAGTAATTATAGGATCTAAAATAATTCAGACAGGTAAAATTCACTTGAACACTTCAATTATCATTGCTGATGCAGGACCTTCGATGAAAAAAACCTGCAGACCAGAAACCATTCCTACAAAAATGTGAGCAGGTCCTATCCAGAAGAGAGGTCAGCTGAGGTAAATTAATTTTTAATTATAAGCTGTCTAATTTTAAGAATGCCATCCATTGGTGACAAAAAACCCTTCCCAGTGGAGATACAACTACAGTGCAAATGAACATCAGAAACCCGAGTGACAAGTGAAAAGCTGAAATTTCGTGTTCTATAATATATAACAAATACCCAAAGTGACAAATACCCAAAGAAAAAAATTGGACTTACTTGTGATTTTTTCCATGCATACCAAAAAATAGCAACTATAAGAATACAAAGCAACACAAGGGCAATGCTGACTCCTGCCACTAGAAGAGCAAAAAGAAAGGTAACCATGACTCTAAGCCATTAAGACAAGGAAAAAATTAATACCTACATTTGTGGTGGGTATTTATGCAGCATAAAATAGTTCTATGGGGCAATAAAATATAGGTCTTGATTTTTCCTACAAACAAAAATCTCATTCAGGTCTGGGTTTGTACAGAAATAAGCCAATCATGTCAGAGATCATTACAGTATTTTTTTTGGCAGTGCAAATATGTGCTATAATTAATCTCCAAATAATTAAGCTCCAAATTTTTTAATTTTTTTTTTTTGTGAGCAAGTTACTGCTGATCAAAAATTAATATTTGTGTTATGGATTTTATTAAAAGAAAAAGGCCCAAAGTAATAGTAATAGGAAAGCAAATTATTCTGGTTTAGTCTGGTTGACTGATACTATCATTACTCAAATCAGCAGAGAAATACCATGACTTGTCATTAAGGAGTGTCTTAAATACTATTACATGAAAACAGAGTTTTTCAGGCTAATGGCAAGTCCATACACAGCTTTTGTATTCTATAACCAACTGCAGTAAAAGAAGTTAAAAATAAAAAACTTAAGTAAAGAAAGAAATATTTAAGCAAAAGTAGAATATGTTGAAGTTGTCAACTTACCTACTAGAGTTGGTAGACTTCTTCCTGCCAAAAGGAAAATAATAAAAATTAGAAATTTGAGAAAAATGCACAGCCATGTGTAATGAATACTGTCATTACTTAAATCAGCAGAGAAATACTATGACTTGCCATTAAGGAGTGTCTTAAATACTATTATATGAAAACAGAGTCTTTCAGGCTAATGACAGCTCCATACATAGCTTTTGTATTCCATAACCAACTGCAGTAAAAGAAGTTAAAAATTCAAAACTTAGGTAAAGAAAAAATATGTAACAGAAGGACAATATGTTGAAGTTGTCAGCTTACCTTCTGGAGTTGGTAGACTTATTTCTGCCAAAAGGAAAATAATAAAAATTAGAAATTTGAGATAACTGCACAGCCACGTGCAATGAAGCTAAAGCTGGCTTTCCTACCTCAGTATAAGAAGCAGAACATTTTATATTAAATGATACATTTCCTGCCTTTTGACAGACAATTATTTAGGCTGTGTTATTTGAGATGTCTGAAATATTCTTTGTGCTCAGCTTCCACCTCAGTAGAAACAGGTGGAAACCTGTTTAAATCAATCACAGGGTTATATTGCTTTTAAATTGGTTTGTGCTCACAATTTTTCTAAGGACAGTCATTGGCTGGAAAACAACAGCACAAAAGTGGAACAATATATTCCCAAGACTCAGATGGGCACACCTGAAGGAAGAACTGACTCAGGATTTGAAGGAAGCAACAACTTAAAAAACAGACCTGGATCATGATCACTCCACTGTGGGTCTGGTGTAGGACCCACAGTGTAGTAACCTGTTGTAGTAAATTCCTTAACGGGTGAAGCATCCAATGTTGTCTCTTCCTCCTGAGCGTTACAAAGATATCCTAAAATTAAAAAAATTCAGTAAATTATTGCTGAAGTATGTCATATCCTTTATTAATAAGGTTGTTTGATAATTTCAGTTATAAGATTCAAATGCTTGTAACTTGGACAATCTTGCTTGCTGTTTTACATTTGGAATGTTTCCCTCCCTCCCTTTATTTTGTGTGAACATTTCAGTTGAAATTGTTAAGACATTTCTCAAAAAAAGCTTAGAAAAACCCCCCTCACTGCCATTTACTCAGCTTAGAAAAAAAAAAAAACAACAAAACAAACAAATCACAGATATTCTTTTCAGCTATTATTTCCTTGCTCTGGAGTAAAAAATGAAAATCCATAAGGGAACAGTAGCAGAGCCTTTACTAGATTTGGGCACTCTGTGAAAATTACCAAACCCATTTTCATTTGCTTTGATGTGGGTTGATAGGATACAGCAGCTCAGCCCACCTGGGATGTTTATTGATATGCTCATCCTTGTTCTCACTTTTCCTCTTTCCCTTTATGCTTCTCAAATGGGAAGCAACCACATTGATGGAGATGATGACAGTCATTTGCTTGCATTAATTAACAAATTCAATTAAAATCCCTTCTTTCACATTATTCTCCCCTTCAATTGCAAATTAATGAAAAAGAATTGGGGAGGGGTGAAAGATACTTTTCTGAACTTTTTGTTAGTGACAGGAAGAGAGGAAAACTATACCCTTTTATAAGTTATTGGAGCATTAAGGAGATGCTTTTCACAGCCACAGTTATGACATAAAAAACAAACCAAAAAGCAAAACCTCTCCTATTGAAGCAGAAGTTCCAGGAGATTCCACATGGACTCTGAAACATCACAGGGGGGCAAAGCTCAGCCCTGTGAGATTCTTGGGTGCACAAGTTTAAAAAAAATCAGCATCATCAAACCTCTTATTTAATTCTGGTCTCTCTGAGATTTGCTATCTACAAAGTCCTTCCTAGAAGGATAGCATCCCCTCCAGACATAACATCCATCCACAGCTCCTCTGCAAGAGAGCAAACCTGTGCCCCCAGCAGTACTAATGGGCGGATGTTGCCTCTCTCTAAGAACGCGCAGCACCTGTTAGCAATGCATTGAATTTACTCCAGGTCAGGAGAGAAACTTGCTTTGTCACTTTGAAGCTTTCCCAGGACTCTGCCAAGCAGGGCACAGCTCAGCAGAGAGGGGTGATGTATGTATTTCCATGGACTCTTTAGAAGAGGGACAGAAATTCTCAGCCAGGCTTATTTCAGAACACGTGTGCCCTCATGATAAGAAGGTTCATTAGCCAACCCCCTCCACCTCTTTGCACTTTCTTAAATTCTCCCTCTATTTCTGCCTTTCAAAGTGTAAAGAAGAAAGTCTTTGCACCAGACTGAGCCTATTCTTTTTTTTCTCACAAGGAAACAGTGTTCTGGTGTGATTTATTTGTGATACTAATAGTCACAAATTCCTACAGAGAAACATTAATCTCTTTCATTACTGTCTAGTATTATACTCAAATGATGTAAGGTCTCTCTAATACAACATTCAGTCACAAATTCTGAGTATCAAACAAAAACATTTTCATTAGACAGAACTGATACAAGGGGTCCTGAGTAGTGCAAATGGTGCAGTTGGGAAGTTCATGAAACTTGCAGTGGAAGATCCCAGCCATTCTCACTTCTACTCAGTAAATTTACAAAGTCTTTGTGGGGCAGGTGGGAAAGCCTGGTGCTTATTGTTAAAAGGCCTGAAATAAATTAATTTTTTTGTTTTCTTGCAGCATCACTGAGATACTGCCACTGTACCTGTAACCAGTAGTGCAGACGAGTAAAAAGGGATGAGCTGTAGGTGTTGTATTTTCTCTAGTTTTATTATTGATTGTTAGAATATTGATCATAACTGATATTAACATTTATTTTTGTCATTCATCATTGAGTCTAAGATGACTAATGTTGCAACAAGTCTTACCTTTTATACTGACACTTGTCTTTTTCTGTACCTGCAGAGGATTTCTTTAAAATACAACCCAAATTATTTTTGAGGTTTTATTATTAGGAGTGCCTATATTGCATGGCAAAATAATTGTGTGCTTTTTAAGCATTAGCTTACTGATTAAGCTTAATTTCCTGTTAGAGATATAACTAAAGTAATCATTCATGTGGTACAATATAATAATACACAGACAAAACACTTTCAATTATTGTACTTATAAATCTAGCCATATGAATTAACATTTAGAATGTACCTAGGGATATTTTCAAAAAGTAATTGCAAGTATTAAAGAGGAAGTATTAGCTGAGGAAAAATTATAAAGAAATGTTCACTCACCTGTAAACAACAGAATGAACACAGGTATTGTCTTAAACATCTTCATTTTTTCTTTTTGTGCCTTCAAGAGGGCAAAAGCGCCAGGGAAAAATCCCCGGGTCACTGTCCCCACAGCAAAGGAGTGCCACCAAAAGCCACAGACCTCAAAAGCCTGCCCCTGCTGTGCTTATCATTCTGCTGTGCTGCCTATTGGCTGAATCAGACTGGCTCCTGAAACAGCTGTTTTAAGGGCTGGGATGCCAAATGGGATCTGTGACTCCAGCAGTTTTGGATCTGCTGAAAAGATTTTTCCCACTTCACCAAGTGTGCAGCGAGCACAGAAATGACGAGACCAACAGGTGAACAGCAAGTCCTATTCATATGTGTGACAAGTTCTGAACTGCTCATTTCCCAAAACACTCCAGTTTTGATGAGGGTATTCTTGTATGTCACACCTGCAAAGAGACTGTGTAGATCTCAAAGCTCTTGGTAAGTATGGAAAATGCATCCAGGTGGAAAAGCCTGGACACATGGAAGTGAAATGCCCGTTGACCACAAAAGCCACTCATTTTCTTTGGCACTGATCACAGATCATGATACGTTCAAATATTTAGTGCACCATAAAATTAAGTATTCAAAGCAAAAGCAGTGCCAGCCTGTGAAGTGTAATGACTATTCACATACCTAGATATTTAGGATGGTTTAAAGAAATGATATTATGCCTTCCATAGCTGATTCCCAAGTCCATCTCAAAATTGATGGTCAGTGCTCCAGATGGGTTGACAGAGGTATGAACTTCATCAGAGGGTATACCATAGAATATGCTGAGCTAACTACTGATAATTTGAATTTTAAATAAATAAATTTGTCAAGAAAACAGAATTTGCTTGGCAAACTATCATCCTGCTGTCAAAATTTCACCCTCTTTCTCTGCTGAGATGATTTCTTTTGAGATATTCAGCAGTGCAACAGGGAGCACTTGTGCTCCCCTGGACCCATGAAAAGGTACCAGCTGGACTTTCAGGAGTGACAAGCAAGCAGGAATAACAAGCATCTGGAAAAATATCTCCATTCCACAGGACAGCATAATGCTTGCAGCCATGTGTAATTAACAGCTTTTTTTCAGTGCACACCCTTATCTTTTATTCAGAACATTTATCAGGCTACAGCAGACTTTTGCAGTGAGAAATGCTGGTACAATGTTTTCTGCCTTCCAAGTCCATTTCTAAGCAGCATAAGAAACCACTTTAATTATGTATCCTTTTTCTTTCAAAGGCTTTCTCCCAAACACTGCTTGTGTAAGAGACATTTTCATCTCAGACTTGTTTGAAGACTATCTCCAGTTACAATTATGTTTTTTCTCTGCCTTCTTACAAACATCTTCACTGCAGTAAGAAATTAATATCATCACGAATCTCCTGTGTACACAGAAAAAGTATTCACACAAGAGACAAGTATGAGGAGCCCATATTCTCAATAGAATACTCTGGAATTCCTTGCCCTGGTTGCCATATTCTGCATTTCTGAAATCTGCTGTCATTGCCATTGCTAGCAAGAATGCCAGAGTGAATCCAGTCTTCTAATTTTACAAAGTGCCACAACAGCAATAGGTGCACTGTACAACAAACAATAGTGTTTTATTAAAAAAAAAAAAAAAAAAGAAAAAGTGGAAGTAGAAGAGAAAATTTAGAAAGACACCTATAAAAAGGTTTGCTGAAACTGCAAAATTCAGAAGGATTTTGTCAGCCTGATTCTCCCCAGGGAAATTGCCCAAATATCTGAAACCCCTTGACAACCTCTCTCAACTCCATATTCTCATTTGCAGTCCTATTCTTGTCCTCCCACATCCAAATAGAGGCACCTCAGGGTTGCTGCAGTGACAGCAAATATACTAAAAATACTTGATAAATTTTTTCAGACCCTCTGAAATTTGTTCATTTTCCACCAGTGGCATCTGGGAATGTTGGGTGGTCCCTTCCTTTTAGGAGTGGGACATGATGGTCACACACACTATTGTATGTGGTTGGGAGTTGTGGTATGAACAGAGAACTATGACTGATTAATTAATGATTAATAATAAACATTACATTAAAACTCTATTATGTTTCATTATCTCCTTGCAAGACAGATTCTATTTACTTATGAAATAGTAAGTGACATATCTCCTAAGCCAAAAGGTCTTTGTAACAAGATATTTACTCTAAGGGGACTCAAAATCATTGCTCCTGCAGATTCAGTCATACACACTGCAGCCTACCTTTTGTTTTTTGGTCCTCATACATATATAAATGCACACCCACACTTACAGCTCTATTTCTAGGCAAGGAGGTGCTCCAGGAATACCCCTGCTGAATTTTCCTTGGAAAAGCAGGGCTTATCCCTCTGAAGAACGAGCTGCCAGGATCCCTCTCTGGCAGGTTTTCCCAGCCCTAGTTGCCTTTTGTGCACGGCTCTTGTTACACAAAGCCATCACCCACAACTGAGATAACTGAACAGGGCAGATTTCATGGATCTCTGTGGTTAATGAGCAGTGTGGCTGTAACATGTGGAAGAAATTTTGTCTAGTCTGATCTGCAGCCACTCACTGGTAGGTTCTCTCTCCGAAATTTTTGCAGCGCCTAGCAGATATAGGAAGTGGAGGTAAGTAATTCATTCCTCTCCCTGCTTGTCTTGGCAGAACTACTGACACCACACAAGAAGTTTCAGTATTGTGGACAGCAAGCAATCACTGCTGTCTTCCACCTCATATTTGGAGAATTTAAAAATTAATCTTATTATCTTTGCCTTTTGAATTAAAAGCAACGTGTTGGCCTTTTATGTTAACTCATTGCCACAGCAGCCTGTATGGGATGTTGTTTAATTTGAAGAAACTGTCCTCTTTGTACTGGGAACTGCAGTTTGTATAACACAAAACTCCTGTCTCAAGCAGCTTTAGTTTCATTTAGGTCTCTCCTGCTTTTCCTACTTGCCAAAACTATGGATTACATCTAATGCCTACAGGAGCAAAGGAGATTGAGCTGCACGTTGAATTGAATTATCTCAAAGTTACTGCACAAAATGATCCCATGAATTGAGGAAGGACCTTTCACAGACCTGGTTTCAGGCCAAACCAGGTGAAAGTTTGCCCCCTGTAGCAACAGCTCTCATTTTTGTGCTCCCGTGTTTGTGCTACAGTGGCAGAGTCCTTCCTCCACAGACTGCAGGTAGTAGTTTGCCTTCAGCACCACATACAAGTTGCTGAAGTGAGAGACTGTCAGCTATTTATTTTTTCCCATATGAGCATTTCACTCCAGAACTATAAAATGCTTCATCCTCTCTACATTTTGTAACAGAGAATAACATTGTGCCCCCTGTGTTTTAGTTCCCTTGATCTATTGACCACACATTTTAAGGACAGGCTGACAGCTAGCATGTCAGTTATTTTCAGATATCTGTCTCTGTCAAATTCAGAAATCCCAAGAAAATAAACGAAGTGCAGGTTATAAATACATGTGAAATCAGAGCTGTCATCACTCTCAAGGATTTTCCATTGTGCCTGCTGCACTGTTTTTAAGCTAAGATTTCCCAGATGTTTAGTAGAAATGTTTAGAGAGTAAAGCATTTCATTTTTCTGATGGGTGCAAGATTCTTAAATTTAACCTATTCACAATTGGAGGGGTGTACCTTTTCTTTTCCTCCAATTGTGTCAGTGGAATAGAATAATAAAACCAAGGTTTAGCAAGTCTACATAGTTCCTGATGGCCTGAAAGTTGTTGTTTCAAATTATTTGGTACCCTTATTATTCAGATGAATAAAACAGGACAGAGATCCCCTGAAAGCGTTCTGCTCGTGTGTGCTCACCCCTGTGCTCGGAGGCTTGGGGTGCAATACTGGGTCTGTATTGCTCTGAGCCATAGGGGAGGAGAGCAGGAACTATACCCTGATTTAAACTACAAATGTTAATTATGATTAAAAATTTAAAGCAGGAAAATTTATCTGAAATGTTTATCTTACCTTGCTAATTGTAACTGAATACCTCCAACATTCTGGTCAAGTAGGAGGATAGTTATACATTTTAATAGAAGTAAATATAGTTTGAACATACTTAGAAACAGTTTTTATGCTAGTTGAAAATGTTGACTGACCCATTTTCTATGCCATCTGAAGTTGTTCTTTTTTACTTGTTTTTTTTCTTTTGTCAAACTGCACTTGAAAGAAAATCAGATTCCAGCTGAAAACATATAAAGGTTCTAGAACTAGTAGATCTTACACTCATGAGTCATCTTATAATTTTTACTCTCTTTCTGGCTCAGACTATGGATGATTCAGCCACAAAAACAATCTTAAAGGCAGGATATACCTCCTCTGAATCCTTTGAACAGGCTGCTGTTGTCAGAAAGGTACTCAGAGCCTCTAGGCGCTTGAGCAGTGATGCCTCCAACAGAGCAGTGCTTTGGCTTTCTTTTAAACACCAGCACTACACTTTCACTGCCTGAGTACCAATGCTGCTTGCATTGCTCAGGCACTTTGGATCATTAACACCTCACAGATCCTGGCCAGAGGACTGCTGCTGGACAGCCAACGTGATAACAGGGTAAAATTGTTTACCTTAAGAGTATTCTGCTCATGTTTGAATTAAGATGTCAGCTGTTTCCCATGCCTTTATTAAAATACAAAAATTCTCCCCATTCTGAAGCATTGCTGTACTTTGTATGTAGTCAGCTACTGCAATTTACTGTCAAGTTCTCATATAAGCTGCAGAAATCTTACAAGGTTGCAGCTAGGGGGCTTGTGCTCACTGCCCACAGCCATCAAATGACATCAGGAATGAAGTAATGTAATTGGCTTTGCCACCCAACACACAGATTTTAAGATTGCACTCACATCTCTCTATGTGTAAGAGGATTTGTCATGGTTTATATTACAGGGAAGACCAGCTTCTGTACACACCTCCTCTCTTTCCCATTCCCACACTCTCTTCTGTCTCTTACACATCCATACACATGCTTTTACTCAGGAGATGTTCAATAACTACAAGGCTGAATCCTTCCTAGGCCATTAGCCCTCTCAGGACAGATGCAATAAACAACTGAAACAGCAAAGGGCTTCAGGCATTTGATCTCTGGAGGAAACATCAGAACTCTGCAGAAGATGTCCTTGCAGTGATGAGTGAGAGGAAGGCAGTCAGAGTGACAACCTACAGAGCCTGCAGGCTGAGCTGTGCGCCACCACATCACAGCAAAGGTTTGTTCTGCAACAGCAACAGCACTACAATGCTGAGCTCCCTGTGACACAGATCCTGGCACAGAGCTGCAGGATAATGCCTTCATTCATCCAGGACTTTCAATTTAGAATCCATTGCAGCATCCTTCTGTTTTACAACACAATCAGAGAAGAGGACAACTGCCCATCTTTCCTGTAAGAGATTACATTTCAGAGCACCCAGAGATACAATTCCTTCATCAATATGAATACTGAGGAATATAAAAGCCCAGGGATTCCTTTGTGTAGGGTCCCTCCTTGGAGGTGCCAGCTTGAGCTGTTATTTTGTTGTTGCACCACGATTAAATTGCTTTAAGGATCCAGATGTGATCCTTAAAGCAATTTAAGGATCTGAGACTCTGCTATGGGAAACCTGGGGGTGCTGAGGAACCTGTCTCTGTGAGTCTGGGGAGTGTAGCTACAAAGAGGCCTTGGTCTGAGCAAGGCTGTGCAAGTGTGACTGCCAGAGTGGCTCAAGTTCACATTCCCAATGTCCTTGACCACTACTGGGAGACTACTGGGAGTCTTTTATAACTCAGTTACAGTGCAGCAAAATACTCAGGAGTGGTGGGCAGAATGTGAGAGCAAAATTCCTCAGGGGAAGTTGAAGGTGGACATTAGAAAAAGGTTCTTTCCCCAGAAGGTGTTTGGGCACTGGAACAGGCTCCCCAGGGCAGTGGTCACAGCACCAAGCCTGACAGAGTTCAAGAAGCATTTGGACAATGCTCTCAGGCCCATGGTGTGACTCTTGGGGTGTTCTGTGCAGGGCCAGGAGTTGGACTTGATGGTCCCTTCCAACTCAGCACATTCTGTGGTTCTGTGATTCCTGCTATTGGTTAGGGGACAGTCTTGGAAGGAGAGATCTGAGATTCCAGCCTTGCTGTAAGCATGACTGCTGTGCTTTATCTTGCTTCTATCAAAATATATATCTGCAAAGTGTTAGAGCATGCATTCAGTTATTAGCTCTTTCATACACAATTTTCTAGCACTTTTCTCTAGTCTGCTTCTCTCAGAGCAGTTTAATCTACTCCTGTTAACACTGTTAAACATGAGCTATCTGCTATTTGCACATCACTGAGTTAACATTAGCCAAAGAAAGGTTCTCATTACCTAAAGACCGAGTCACAGGCAGAGATGGACTTCATGGAAGTCAGATCTACCAAAGCATTCTGCCCAAGAAACATGGAATGCCTGGGCCTTTGTAACTGCCCATCACTTCCATAGCTGACATGAGAGCAGTGAAGTTCAAAGCTGCTTTTCTCTTCAATCACCATTCAACAATATTGCTGTGAAGGAAATATCCAAGATACATTTTCCTAAATGTATGCCTTCCCATAGAAAACAGCCTGGTCTCATGTCAGAGTGTGCTACATTAAAAGAAATACCGTAATAACTAAAAAAACAAGATCTGAACCACTGTGGTCTTTGAGCGAGTACCTAGGCATCCCATTTGCTCAGCTAAATTCCAGTTAGTTGATAATGTTACCTATTTAGGCCTTATGCTTGAAGGTCCTCTGCTCAGTAGTATGTGCTGGCTGAAGCACAACACTTCCAATGTAGGTTTAGTTCCTTTTCACAGCCTGAAGAAAAGACAAATGCCTGAAACAGATGGTTCAAATATGAATAATCTTGCACAATATCAATTTTTACAAATAATAGAAGTTATTTATTTACAAATAAGAAGCTTTCTAGTATTATAATTAGCATAAATATTTTGTTTCCCCTAATACACTAAGTTTATATATTATTATTTTTCACTTAAAATACTGTGAACTGAAAGCCCAGGTCAGAATTTTTAACACTGAAAAAAAAGGTCACTGCTTTATTGCCCGCTCTCCCAAAGCAGTGCTCTGGAGAAACTTTGAATACCTGTTCTTATCCTTGGGCACTAGAGGTCACCAGTGGAACAGACACGAGGAAAGGGATTGGTTTTTATAGTCCCCAGTAGTATTGCGGCCTCAATCCCTCTCCTGAGATTTTCATTTAAGTTGTTACTGGAAGTCCTTTGGCAAATTTTCGAATTTTGGAAGAGTGAGACAAAAATATTTCTTTCAAGCAAGTTATGTCTCAGATGTATAGCTATGTATCTATTTGAAAGGGATGGGTGTTTCTTGAAAATATGATTTATTCATCCCTCTGATACTTGAGAGTTCCTTGGCTGATACCTGCTGTATTTGAGCTCTGAGTAATGTTGTTGAGACAGAACCACAGAACACCCAGCAGAAACACATGTTGTTTCAAATGAAACAGCATGGCCCATTTCAAGGAAGAAACAGTGCTCCTTTACTGGTTCCATGTGTGGTGTGTGAGGGGTGCAGTGAAGCAGAACGTTCAAGAACATCAGTTGCATTTTTTGACCAAGAGACCACACCATCTTTTAATACATTCAAGGCTTTCCATTTCTATGAGTGACACTTATCACCAAAAAAAACCCCAAAGTCCTCTTTGCATATGGAGAGGGTTGGAAATGCTTAGAAATCCATGCTTGAGCACTGCCATTCCTTTAGAGAAAATACATCCAGATTTTAATCCCTAAAAGACAAAAATTTGCTTAAAATGTTTCTATCAGATCAGTAGCTAAATTTAACAACCAGGTTTATATACTTATCAGTTATTTATATAATGCACAATACTAATATAATCCTAAATAGGAAGCAGGTTGTTTTAGCAATGATTCATTTTATAAAAGTGTTGGATTGGTGCAATAAACATATAATGTGTAACTGCTGCAGTTATGGAAACTGATTATAATCAAGAAATTCTGCCAACAGAAAGACTTCTTGGTTCATTGAAAGTTATTATCGTGTCAAATATCAACTCAAGGACTGTTTTGTCAAAAGATTTCGTAAGATTTTGGATATTAAACCTATCACAGATTGAAATTTTGGTGAAAAGTCTATCAAAACTCTACAAATTCTAAAACCTAAAATCAGTAGCAATAACACACATGCTTTTTGCACACTTACTTTCTTCTCCCAAGTTTCATTTGACTTTGAATTCCATTTACTTTGAGGTGCAGCACATAAAGAAGTCTTGAACCATGCAAAGGTAAAAATTATGCAGGCAGGAGGAATCTTAGCCTTGAAAGAAATAAAAACAACTAGACACTATATGCTACATATTTTCACTACTTTGTTTAAAACAGCATATTGATGTACTTAAAACACTTCAGATCTGCGTGTTATTTATGATGCTGTAAACATACAGAAAAGCATGGAAGTCACATTTTCCACTGCATCCAAGGAGAGAAATTCAAAATTACAGCTATTGGAAATCTGGTTTACGAGCTGTGTGAAAGGTGCAGTTAAATGCAGTGTTATAAACTTTGCCCTACAATACCCTACATGTAGCAACTCCTAGATAGTGCTAAAGAAAAGAAAAATCTAACTAGATGGAGACTTCTGGCTACATTCTGATTTTTCTACATTCTTCTGGAAGGAATGTGAGAGCACATGTGAGTCTAGCCCACATATATAGATTCTTGTATGAGCAAGACACAAACCCAGAAAACTGCAATATATAAGTTAATGCACTACTTATGATCAAAGGTAAGTAGGGAAGACAGCTCAGCTCAGCAGGGAGGAGTATCAAGGGATTTTGTGAAGCTTTGTGAGTCAGGCATCAGATCTGGGACACAGAACTTTGCAGAGGGTCTTTTCTTGTGAGCCCCTGCAGCTTCTGCTCATGGGCTTTTTTCCTTTCTCTCCTCCTCCCCCTTCTCTCAGGAGCCTGCAGCAAATGTGCCCTAAGTGTCAGCAGAGCGCAACATGGCACACCTACAGTACTGCCATGCCTGAGCCCAGCGCAGGATATCCCGTACACACTGGAAGAACAAAACACCAGCAATAGCTGAGAACTGGGGGAATTCACCATTGCTTTTGGCTTCTTTTGGGCACCCCATCTGTGCACAGCATCAATACATGTCAGATATGGTCTTTACTGCCCACAGGATTTACCCAGTAACTCAGAGCTGGACTTACCTAAACGAAAGTTATTTTTTTTACTTAGTGCACTCATGAAAAGGCTGGTACCAGTGAAGAAATTTAGATACTGGTTTACGAGATACAGCTATGCAGAGATGTAGCTTTCACCTGGCTCAGTTCTCTGTTGCCTGTACCCTGTATTTGGGGAAGTGTGTTTTCTACAGACACAAATGCTGGTGCTGGCACTAGACAGCAAACACAGGAAGGGACAGGTGGGACCAACCCTTTCGGCAAAAATCTGAACTAGCTTGACTGAAAAGTCAACCACTGAACTGCAACATGTATTTTATGAATATGCACATAAAAGACAGAAGTTGGCATGAGAGAGGGCCTTCAATTTCCCCTTTAATGTAAAACATCCAGAGGTGTTGATATTCAGGGTATGCTGCTAAGCTCATCTCATGCCTTTGTGGATGTGGGTAAGGGTAGTAGCACACGAGACTGGCTGTGTAGCTGGGTTTGAAGAATCAAGGAATTTTTCTTGCTGATCTCAGGGAAGCTTCTGACATTTTTACTGTAATAATTTATTTTTCATATTTGGTGGATATATGTAGGTCCGGGAAAAGCTCTCCTGTATTTACATAAATCTACTATAAACAAGTCTCATTTACCTTCATCCACCCATCATAGAGTTCTGTAACTAGAGGAAATAAATATTGCAACTGGCAAATACAGTATTTTATCCCTCTGGTCCCTTCCCATTTTCTTTCATCATCTTCCAAAATTATGTTTCTATTTCAATTATTCAGTTGTTTTGCACTTTGTTTTTTTCCCCCTAAAAATGTCTTCTTGGTGAGAAAGCTCTGCTCAGCTGGAAAACAGCATTCCCATCAGTAGAATACACATTCAGGTTGGTGAATGCACCAGATAAGCCAAGGATAGATAGGATCCTTTTCTCTAAGCAGCTGAAACCCTCATTGGTTTGACAGGATCAATGTGTTTCTCAAGTCCTTACAGCCCTGCTCTACCTGCTTTGGGATGACCTTGCAGGTCAAGGTAGCTCACTTGGGCATTTGGGGTCTCCCTGTAGCTGTGAGTGGCTTCCCTCACCTGGCCCCGGGTATGTGCCCAAAAGAGAAGAGGCTGCACCCATTGCCACGCTGGCTCAGAGGAACCTGGCTGCTTGTGTTTCTCAAGAGCTCTGGCTTGCTGCATAACTCAGACTCAATCCTGGCACAGATAAATTGCTTAATCTTGAGATCTGAGCACTCAGCAGTGTCAGCGAGGTGGCACAGGCGGTTTAAAATTCCCTGTGTGCTTTGTTCTTGAACCCCAGCGTGCAATTCCAAAGCTGTCAGGGTTTTCCACCAGGCCTGTGCCATACCAGGAGTGAAGTTAACCATCACGGTTACCTTTGCTGTCAGAGCCCCTGCAGTCCAGGCAGGAATGCAAGCACAGGCTGGTAGCCAGCTACCCTGGGACTGTGGAGCCGCTGGACTTCAACAGAAATCAACTTGTAACACACAGACTATGTTGGTGGGGGAAGGGACAGCACTCTATCCATGGCCACCCACTGCCTAGGAAAAGTCTGGCAACAGGGGTGTTATTCTTGTTCCATTGGCAATCGTGGGACTTTTGCTAGACTTGATCCTAAATGAATGCATTTTTCTGACCCAGAGTCCTTTTATGTGGTTCGGTATGGAAAAGTGCCATGGCATTTGTCACAAAAAGTCCTTGCTGGCTAATCTGTTTTTAGGATTGTTGATGGTTTATAAATTAGAACTATTAGTCAAACATTGCTCTGTGTGTGCAAACTCCTACAGACTGGGCTATAGGGCCAGCATGGAACCACCTTTCTAACTGTTTTGACAGAAGGGAGAATAGTCAGAGCAAAACCAGAAGGGTACGTAAGCAATTTACCCCTGACATGCACTCTAACATATCTTAGTCATTGTGTTGTCCACAGAACATTTACAAATCTCCAATGAAAGTGAACTTCTTACATCTCAAGGCTTTGGCAAGTTCCATTTAAATGTGTCGTATCTCTGTGGCAAATACCTTGTGTTTTCTCTCCATGTTAAATAGAACAGGGGCACATTAGCAAATTAAAGGTTAAAGAGGTAAAATTAGGTGAACATGCTGGTTCTCCTTAATCAAAGCACAAGTCCTTCAGTAGTGCTGCAGCCTGCCCTTCCCAGGCATTCAGGATGCCCACCCTAGGGGTGAGCTGAAAGCAGCATTTAAAGGTGGAGAGCCCTTCACAGGTGCATGGCCATAAATCCCGAGTCAGGAAAGTTCTGCTACTGACAATAGGCTGAAATTATCAGAAAACAAAAGCTGGCAGGCACTTATGTACATCCATGTGTGGCTGTGCTAACCCAACTCAGATGTTGCAGATTCCCTCACTCCCTTTGTCTTCCAAATTCCTTGTTCATCCAATTAGCATGAGTAAAAGGACATAAAAATATATATAGTGCTAAATTTTATGACAGGTGTATATCTGAGTCTTGAACTGCAGAACAATCAAAACAGCAAAAATGGCTCAAATATTTTCAATATTGACAATTTTTTTGTCATTCCACACCTGGCTGAGTTTCAGAGACCCTTTGCCCACTCCCTGAATGCACTTTGTTGCGTAAGAATGTTTCTGGGGATATGCAGAATGGATGAATAATGTAAACCCAATATAGATTAAGTTTTGCAAAAATTGGGAATTTTTAGCCAGCATTCCTCTCTACCTCCAAAATTCAAAGTTTGAAACACAGAATGAGCAATGCCATCAAATGTGAAAGAAAAAGACCATGTTAGCTGCTCTTGATGCCCTGAAATTAGGCCACTTTCAGTTGAATGATGTTTAATGATGTTTCAACTGGAACACATATCTTTTGTACTAGTGCCACGTGAAAATCTGTCCCTGTAGTTTTGGTAACTATATTTTGCATCAGACTGGTTCTGATAAACATTTTTTTTTTTTTTTTTTTTTTTTTTTTTTTTTGTCTTATCCACATAAACAGAAATTCCCAGCTTTGGGAGAATGACTTCCTTGACCCATAGTTTTTATAGTGAAAGAATCCAAATTCTGTACATTCTGCTCTTTTCCTAGGAATGCTAATTACAAAATTAATACAATGTGCAAAACAAGGGACAAATCTAAAGATGAAAGGGGGGGGAGAAACTAAAGCCAAACTCCTGTTTACTCTAGCACTGAGTGTAACACCACAGAGAACTATACTTGCCATCCCCCAAACTAAATTTTATTTAAGAACCAACTAAATATATTTGCTTTGATATGTCTTTCAGCCAAAGGACTTCACTCTCTTTTACATGGCAACCTGAATATGTTGTTTGTTGTGTGTTTGGCAAAAGATGTTAGAAAGAATAGAAATGTTTATGCTGTTCACAGTCACATTAGAATGAGAGTGTGCGACAGCTGCTAACTGCCTGGAATTTATGCAAAAGTTCTCCATTTAGCTTTCTATATACACATGTAGGTGTGTGTGTATTTAAAAAAAAAAAGTATACAAGGTCAGCTTACAGCTCTTCTGGAGCATTTGCTAGAGCAGCTGATAGAAACAATGCTAAAAGGCAATTTGAACAAGTGGTAAATCTTTAGTGGCAACTTTTCCTTGCCAAAATTTGTTGGGCAACTTCTCACGTAGAGTAGGGTGCTAAAGCAATGACTTGAACCTTCTCCTTGTTATATAACCAGAACCCCACACCACTTTTAATTCTTTTCACCTCTCAGGAGAGAAAGGATGGTCAGAACTGTGTTACCTCTCTAAAAGATGCACATATGTCTGAGTGGAGATCTTCCTTCCTTGGATTTCTGGGCAATGGCAGTGTGAAAGAAGGAAACACAGTCTCTCCCTACTCATACTCAATGTTTTTTTCATCTAGCACTATCAAAAGGCAAGTTATGACATCCAACTAAGAGAATTAATTTTGTGTGATGGCAGACAGTGGAGATGTGTTCAGCTTCTCAAACGTAACCCCCGCCGCCAGAAGTATGATCTGCAACAGAGCCACTTCATATCTTCTAATTAACATTCTTGTTCCCTTGCTATCAAACATTCTAAAGGACACATCTGTGCAGACTAGAATAAAACCTATCAACCGTGGACAAATGTGTGCAGTTGAGCCTGCGCTCTACGTGTGCACAGTAAGACAATATGCATGGAGTACCAACCTACCACACGTTCTACAATGCAAGTGAACGTGTTTTAGCCTTGTCTGCAGCTACAACTTAACTGAGGCTAAGCAGCCACTCATTTGCATCTTTCAGAGGTACACATTGTGAATATCGTGTGATTTCCAAAGTGTTAACAATGTGCAATCTAAAGACATTTGCAGTCACAAAGCATTATTTTGTATTTTTCTAAAAAAGCGATAATAAAAAAAGAAAAACCCAAATTGCTGAAAAATGCAAACTCATGGACTTCAGAGTTTGGACCATAAGACACACTGTCAAAAACTGTCTATAAAGTGATCAGGGCTGAACTTGAGCTGTTCATTTGGTTTAAATATTTCCCTGCTTTGTTTGGTCTTTTTCGGTTGTTTTTTTGTTATTTTCACAGTTTTGTTCAGCTCAGTCAGTCAGCCCAAGTTAAGACTGTTTCTCTGCAGTATGGATTGAGCTCAAGTGTCAAAGGTAGTGGTGATTAATGCATCCACATTTTTCCATGTCTGGCAAAGCCAACATGATCCTTATTTTCTTTCTTTTCTGTCAACCTCTCTCCTCTTTTCACTTAGAACATGCTCTAACCCACAAGTTAGATCCTTAAAAAGGGAATTCCATGACTGGACAGAAGCACGCAGGGTCTAAAATACAAAAATTCCTAAATTTGACATTAGCAGCCGTTGCTTACAAGCCACTGCCTTGCTCCTGGTTTAATACTGTTTACAAGAAAAGGAAAGGAATGGTCAGCATATGTTATGGAAAGAATGAGTGACCCTGATGGAATGGGTACCAGAGACCCTGTACATTGCTCACTGGCAAGACATCTGTTTTCAACTATGGGGCTTTTATTCAAGAACTGATGAATAAAGGCTCCTGATATCTAAGTACCACTGCTAACTCTGGTGACAGAATTTCTCTGCATGTCACCTCTTATCACCCTGCACTCATGATGTTGCCCAAGGCAGCCTGTTTGCAAACTACACTGTGCATTCAGGATATGCAAATGTTTGATTGACTTCTAACTTGGAGTTACCATTACCACATTTCAGTCATCCATGGCTAGGCCATCATTTAAACACTGAAGTTAGAGTGTGACATACAAATAGCATTATACCTCTGAAAGAAATTAGCCTGTTGAAGTACCTTCTCCAATTTACTAAAAACTTTCCTTCAGAAATACTTAAAAGTCTGAAATTTTAACCTGCATATTGCTACTGAACTGAAAATATCATCATCACAACACAGAAAAATCAGTTAAATACCTGTGTAAAGGACACTCAGATAGATGTAATGCAGACAAATGCAAATAAGCTCCAAGAGCCAGATTTTTAAAACTATAATTCACTGTAATTGGGAGGGAGGAGATGTTTACTGTCGTCTTATCCTAAAGGCCACCACATATACAATATTCCCACTGACTTTAATAGTTATAGAAGGTGCAGATTCATGGTTGGGTATAAGGATGTTTCAGTCTTCACCTCTTATTAGCACTTGTCTTCTGCTTCCTTGCCACAGTTTAAATAGTCCCAGATGCTGTGCAGTTCCAAAGCTCCCCTCTAGCTCCCATAAAACTAGAAAAATAGGATCTTGTGGAGTACACTGTGAGTGGTAGAGATGGGGCAGGAGGGCAAAGGGGAAGGATTCTCTGTAGAATATTGATGAACAAAGGGTGGTTTCAACTCACTGCTAGTTAGAGTTAAACCCAATGTTGCCCTGAATATTACACACATTTTCCAGCTTAATGCTTTTACTAGTATAAGTACATTCAGCAAATCTCAATCCATTTAACTTAATTTCTTAGTAGGAAAATTTAGCAGTGAGAGGTTAATGCATGTTAATCAGAAATGTAAAAAAACCAAATCTATATAAATTTAAAACAAGTATACATTTTTCACTGCCTTCGTGAATGAATCTGCTTAGGAATTTCAAAATTACAGCAATTTTGCCAGTTATGATTTCAGTGATTAGGATGAATGAAACTCTGAAATCTTTATTTAGAATAAAAGAATTGAGGCTAATGCTGTTTTATTTGAATAAGAATGTATGGAACTGACTTTATCCTAACACTGCTATCTAAAAATATCACTTACATTGCCTTAAATCTGTAAGAGGCTCCTAGAAAATGTCTTGGGCTGTAGGGTAATGTGGAGAAATGCATATAATTATCTCTGGAGAGGAATATATTCTTCTCAGAGTATTACAAGTCCTTCAACTTATGAATGATACTTTTTACAGTGCTGTGGCAAACAGGAATTTTCACTTACCATATTCTAGCTGTAATTAAGAAAGATGGCTTAGTCACTTTGTCTCTTCCTACCTCTGCCAGAAGGTCAAGATTCACATAAAGATACACAACTGCCTCTCCACTACTCTTTCTCTTAGTAGCCAAATGCCTCTCCCTTTTCTGGCAACCACACTCAGACCTCATTATTGTGTAGTCAGAGATTGTGCCTGTAATATTGCCATTAAAGTGGCAAGCAGGGGGCAATTTAGCAATGATACACACATGCATCAAACGCCACCAGCATTCAGTTTTGAAACTCCCTCAGTTTTTTTCTAAGCCATTCCCTACATCGATAAATAAAACCCACAACAAGAAGAAGAAATACCTTCTTGCTATTAGACTGCCAGAGATCCCAAAATCTAGTTGATATCTGGTTCCAATTTGTCTTTGTGGAAGGGAAGCCAAAGCCTTGCTTTTCCCCCTCCCTGCAGAATGCAGCCAAAATGTAGCCTAACCTGGGTGCACCCACCCACACTCACCCGTGTGCGCATTCTGGTCATGGCTCGAGTTAATAAATTTGATTAGCTCCTACAGTTCTCCAAGCCAGCAGCCCACAAGGCAGGTTCAACCAATACCTTTGCTCCACTCACTGCTCTCAGCAGACCACCAAGGCTCTAGATTGTATTTTTAAACCTGGGTTAAATTGTGGCATAACCACAAACCATTGTATGCGATTAACAGTGGGGTTCCAATGACTGACTGACAAACAAAATCTTAGCACACTGAGCCTGCTTCTCCCAGTAGTAAACACATGTTATTAATGAAATGATTCTAACAGGCTACACAATTGGAAGCTTTTTTCTTGATTGACAGAATATGCTTTTCTCAACAGGCAAAATAAAGGGGACATGAAGAGTACACTTGTATTTTTTATTTTGTGAAGTAAAGACATAAAACTATTGCAATAGTCCCTCCATTCAGTCATAGCCCAATGGGACTTTTCTCTGGCCAGCCACCGAGTGATGCATTACCTTGATACACAAGCTCTGTTTCTATGAACAGAAGGGTCTGAAATTTTAAAAAGTGCTGCCCTCCAACTCTTATTGCTCCCTTTCCATCGTGGACCCACACCTCTGTCATCGCTGACATAGCTGAACAGGAGAACAGATGATCAGGGGACAAAAGGAACATGTCAACATGCATATGGCATGAGATCATGACACCATCCCTCAAAACCTCAGACTGGTACAGTTTAATCACCAGCTGCTAGAAACAAGGCTCGCTAAGCTAGACTGGGTATTAAGCAGCAGGGTGGAACAGATGGGCTTGCTCATTCCTAGGCACTGGAAGTTCATCCTCTCCAGAAGGAGCAGCAAAGGCCAAAAAACAGGATGGGAAGCATTACACAATTTCACCTCGCCTTTTTTGTTTCCACAAGGAGCGGATGAAACACACATCCAACACATCTTTAATGAAACAATTCATACCAAGGTTGTCATCACAACTGCCACGGCCCCTAAATTGGACCTACCATATTCAGGCATGGGATTTAGTTACACATTCAGTAGCTGTGTTCTTCAGGCTATGAAGCAGCCCTCCCTACTTCTGTCTCTCCCTGGACAGTTCATATATGCTGCTATGGTGTCATTTGCCAGGCTGGAGGGCAGAGAGAGGAAGCAGGGGGCTCTGTCAGTGCTGCTGCCAAAATAGGAAAATGTTGAGCCTCACTCTGATGAAATGGCCCCAAGTTATGGGCAGTTCACCCACCTGGATTATCATTACAGCAAACAATGCCATTATAGCCACTAAACAGTAACACACACAAGTAACTCTCATGGTAAACTTGCTCCTGTGCTCAAAAAGGTTTGGAATATTTGTATTACATAGCCCATCAAGGCAGTCTGCACAGCAAAACTGCTATCATTACACCACATGTCTGGCCTGGAGTGCTGCAAAGAGAGGATGAGATTAAATACTTGACTTTCAGAGAAGGTTCTTACTAGGGAGCAGAAAACCAGTATTTTATACAGAGCACACCACTACCATCACTTTCTCATGCCTTTTTTTTCATATCAAAGACATTAAAGGAAAAGATTAATATTAATTTTGCTATTTTGAGGTTATTCCAAGCAATTGTTGCATCACCCACATGTGAATAGCAATTTTGTTGGAGTAAACAGTCAATGTCTATGGAATTCACTGTTTCATTTCAAAGAAACAAGCTGTGAATGCTGAAAGGAGATTTCTTCCATGCAAAAGGTCAGAGTTCATGTTAGAGCAATCTGTCACAGTTGAGTCAGTGATATTTCCATGCTGCCCTGTTCCCCCTCTATGTGGTATACAGCGTGCTGAACTGGGTTTGCTTGGTCACTTTTTATAATTTATTATTGACCTCCCTCTGGGAGACAGATCTCACATCTCAGAAGTTTGCAGCTTTCTTGGGCAGAAGAGTAAATTTATGGGTGGGAGGAAACAGAAAACTAGAAAAGGAAGGACTGAAGGGAATAAAGCAGTGCTGGTGCAGTCAGGCAGGATGATGTGTCAGGCTGTGATGCTGCCTTCCAAAGGCCCATGAGGGATGGTGTGGGTTTCCTCCAAACAACTAATGCAGATTTTCCTGGATGTCTCTTGCAGTCAGATATCTACAGCATGTCTGTGCACCCACTCTTGCCCTTTTCTGTTCATATGGGAATAAAATGCTGCTTTCTCTGCAGAAGTGACCCAAACTAGAAAGCCAGTTTTTATTGCTCCTTTTTGTGGCTAGGTAATAGCCACAGGCTTAAACTAGACATTCTTTTTAGATTCTGCTCCTGAGGATCATTCTTCCCAAAAAGATAAAAATTTTTCTTTAAATAGAACTTCAGGGAAAGAGCTCAACTGCTTTTGCCTGCTTAGATAGTGTTCATTATCTTCTGGTTCCCTCATTAACAACAGAGTGGCAAACAAGACTCCCCTCACCTTCCACAGAGAAGAGGAGAAATGGCAAGAACAATGGAAAAAAAATCAGCTATAAATTGCTTTAAACACTAGATTTATGCAAGGATTTCATTCAAGGCACTTTTGAATCACTCACAGCAAGCAATATTTCAAAATAAAGTGACACCCTCTCATTAAACCTTAGAAATTAATAAGTAACCTTAAACTTGTTGAAAATAGTTTCAATGGGATCAGTGACTTAAATGAACACGTATAAATGCTGATACTAATTTGAATTATTATACAATAAGAATCATGCTAGAGGTAATCTGACATACTGCTAACCAGGGATTTCTGCTTCTCAAGAACCAAGGAGTGGGAGAATATGAAGTCTGGGTTTTATAGCTCCAGCTTGGCTGGCTGTGCTGAGGGCTTGGTTCTCCTGCCATAAAGCACAGGCACATCCTGTTGTCAATTAGACTCACCGGTATTCCGGGGCAGCAGCATTGGGCCCCTGGGATGTTGTAGAGTTTGCTTTGCTATGTAAACACCATGAAGCAATCCAGGCAGTGAAGGACACAGATGAGCAGGCAATTTGCAGCATGCTAAGCAAAAGAATAAAAGGTCTGTGAGTGAGAGTCAGAGAATAAATAGTAACAACATCCCTGGGATATAATATCCACTGGTCTGGAGTCATTAAAAATATATACGAAAGAAAGTTAAGGGACTTATTAAAATAAAATACATCTGTGTTTTGCTTCTGTGGATAAACTGAGAGAAGGACATACTGTATGGGGAAAATTTTGTTTTAGTTATTCACTTTGATTTTAGCACATCTCAAACATAGCTTCACGGTGGAATTTTTTTCATATAGCACCTATGCTGGGACCTTTCAAGTAGGCTTTGAATCAAGTTTTAAAACCAAACACTCATTCTGTACCTGTTTATTTATCTCTTTTGGGAAAGTAAAATGTAAAAAAGTGTCCTTAGACACATTTTAATTGGAGCAACTCAGGTCCCCTTTGTTTGAAAAGGCAGTTCCACATTGTCCTTGAAAAATCTGTTTATTTAATACCAGCATAAACTTGTACAAAAATGGGTCTGCAACAGATTTAAGCATGTGCTCCCAAGTCTTTTTTTCCTCTCCTTTTGGACACGCAGAAATGAGATATTCAGGATTTAAAAATATATCAGACTTCATTGATCAAAGAAAATACATAAATCCATGTTTATTAACAATGTTTGTGTTTAAATAAAGATAACCACAGCACACCAACATAAAAATATTCTCCTTAGTCCCTTGGTGCTCTTTGTTTATGGCATTCAGCATAGAGAGCTCCTTCCCACCCTCCCATTTATAAATAGAGCTTCGCTGATGGTAGTCTTCTATTATCAGTTTTACAACAGCATGTCATTCTGTCTTTGAAATTTCTAGATAACACTGTGGAAAAATTGCATGGTTTACTGTTTTGAACACAGGCTTGAGAACCAGCATTCCTGGTTTCTATTCCTCTCTCTGTCAGCACTTGGCTGTGTGACTGTGGCCAAGTTACTCATCTTTTCTCCTCTTTATTCTGCTACATCTGTCATTTCCAGATCCTTCATCCATCCTAATTTTGCATAGGTGCAAGCAGTTTTCTGGAGTTTTGTCTTGCAACTCACGACAGAATAGAAACTACTGAAGGGCAAGGGAACAGAAACTACTGAAGGCCAGGGATAGAAAAGACAATCTCTGTCCCAAAGGATTTTACTTGTAGTGAAAAGGCCAGAGATTTCACAGGAAATAAAACCCAGTCAGCAATGTGACCAGCCCTGTGCACTGTTCAGAATACCCAGGAAGGAGCAGCTGAGCACTCATGGAAAAAAAAAAAAAAAAACGTGGGAAGAGAGGATGTGGAGATGCGTGGCAAAGAAATAAATTCAGAAGAAAAAAAAGAAAGGAAAATTTTAAAACCAAAAAAGGTAAAGTAGAATTATCTGTTCAAAAGCTCAAGCACATCTTCTATGCCAGACCGTGTTGGCTGACCAGCCACAACTGGATAATCCTGGGCAGCTGGTTACTGACTTCCCTGGCTATGGCAGGAAGCATCACAGCAGGAGCCAGCAGGGCCAGCCTGGACATCCCTCTCACAGACACCACTACAATTGCTTGTTAGGAATTATCATCAGGGTTTAAGTTTTCTCTCCCCATCCTCATTCCCTCCTACCAGAATGAAAATGTCAGTTCCTCGTTTGAGAGGGCCAAGGCAAAAGCAGCTGGCACAGAGCAGGCACCTTTCAAGGGCTTTTTGTTGTCTTTGAGTAGGGAAACTTCTGAGGCCTCAGTTAGCAATAACATTGGAAAATAACTAAAATCTCCTCTTTTGCTAGAAACATCCCACATTTTATATAGAAATAAGAGTACAACCTGCTAGAAAAGATTGAAAGGCAGGTCACTGTTCTAGAGGTTAATGGGGAGGTAGAGCACACACAGATTCAAACTTAACATTTTTTTTTAGTTTGCACAATGACAGAATAAAAATAGATTGGTTTATGACAGTGTGAGCAATGGATCTGCCAAGCTGAATTTAAACTTAGCTCCACAACAGAATTATATCCCATCAAGTGGCATGACATGCAATATTTCATTTGCTGGCTCACTACTACGCTGCCTGTGAGAAAACATAAAACCAGTATCATTGCAGCCTCTATTATTCATATTTTCTGAAACTGTGTGGTATTAATTAATCAGAAAGGAAGGCAGAATTCTTATATGAAATATTTTTTCCATTTTGAGTCTAATTAAAACAAGCTGAGCACAAAAATTGTAAGAACTGATCATGATCACTAATTGTAAACAACTAAACGGGAAATATACTTACCCAAAAGATTTACATTGATTCACTTTTAATATTACTTCTTTTTTTTCCCCTGAATGAATTATGGAAAGCTGACTATTTTTCCCCAAATAATTAATCTTCTATTCGTAAAATTGAAAAATTCAGATTCTTTATCATCTCCATTTACTATTTGCACTGGAAAATATGTTTCAGAACACGACAGTTAGTTTATAATTAGATAAATTACTGCGTTACTTCAAAGCTGGCCAAAACCCCACCTTCCTATGCTGGCACTAGACAGCCCTTAGGATTTCTAAAAGAGAAGTCATGGCAGCAAAGATGTCATGAGTTCATAATTTTCATGAATGTATGCATAAATTTATATGCCTCAGCTGGTGAATTCTGATAAGATAATTGCTCATATTGGTCAACTCTTTAAATAGGTGATTTAAATCATACAATCACAGAATCATAGAAAGGCTTGGGTTTAAAAAAACTTAAAGATCCTCCAGTTAAAACCTCCCTGTCATGGGCAGGGATACCTTTCAGTAGACCAGGTTGCTCAGAGCCCCATCCAACCTGGCTTTGAGCACTTCCAGTGATGGGGCACCCACAGCTTCTCTGGAAGAGCCATCTTGATCCATAGGGTATATTGGAACAGAAAATAAGCATTACATTCTCAGTTCTGAAGATGGCCAGTGTCAGGTCTACAGTGATTATGTAGTTTACTGTATTACAGCAACGTCCAAAATTGAAAGTTTTCACCAAGAAACCTATTTCTGAGGTATAAAATGGCAAACCCCATTTGCTGAGCAAGGCCCGTGTTTGTGAAACTTGAGCCAAGTAAAAGCATAGAAGCAGATCAACACAGCATCTGAGAAATTTTTTCATTAATTTTTTTTTCTATTAGCACAGGAAATCTAAACTCATGACAAGTCTATTGGCCAGCTCATTTTAGATCTCCAGTAAACAACAGTGGTCATAAGCAGGGGAGGATGGATTTCTTTGGAAACACATAATACCTATTTTAATTTCTATTAAAATTGGCTTTGGGCACAAAATTCTTGACAAACCAGAGATTTGCTTGGTGGTAGAGACAGAGAAGTGCTGTTTATCCCAGTCTTCTGCTGCTGCTCTCCTACACCCCTTCACATCTCTAACTCTTCCTAAATAAGCACCCCAGCTCCCTGCTGAGGACATTTCACATGACAGGCTCCCAACTAAATAACATCCCAGCACTTCTTCCAGCTCTTTTACAGATGACCCAGTGATTAGGACAGAGAGGACAGCAAAGGAGAAACAATCCAGGAATATCTGGGGGAGGACATGAGAACAGAGAGAGAAAAACGTCAGTCACTGCATTCCCTGTGCCATCTGGCAAAACTCCTCTGGGGAGTCCCTAGCTGGGACTTGGTGAAGACCCATTTGCAGATGAGCTCTGGGAAATAACAGCTTTTCCTTAATTTCCTTTCAGTGTTGAGTTTCTTCATTCCCTCCTAGGCTGGATTTTAGCCCACCAGACAAAACAGTTCCGCCAGAACTCTCTGTGTCTGTGTCTCTGTGCTCCTCTCGGGCTCAGGGGATGCAGCTACAGACCGTCTGTCATTTCCAACCTACTCCAGAGAAATCCAACTGTACAGAGAGATGCTTGCATAGCTTTGCCTTCTCCAGAGCATTTCTCCAAGAATTAAAGCCTTAGGGACTTCTGTTCATTTCCACAGGAAACAAATATTTCTAGATTTTCATTGTTGCCTTCCTCCTTCATTTATATGATAATATCATACTTGGACATTAATATATATTTGATTTGCTGTGCATATGGCATCAAGGACTCCTCAAAATACGATATGCTAGATCGTATGCTAGAGGCATTTGTTTCAGACAAAATCTGCAGCAATTAAGACTTAAAGAGTGACAGTAAAGACACTGAACTTAGCCAATGACCACAGAGGAAGATAAAACCAAAGGTGTTGAAAGACTATTATTTTCCTTCTGAATCTATCAAAATAGTAAGCATGTTTCTACTAAAGAGAGAACACAGAAAACTGAAGGATGCTGAATAAATTATTTGAAGCCTTAAAGACATAATAAAAATCCTTGGCCAAATTTTTTTTTTATCACTGAAAAACCTTGCAGAAAACATTTCTCATCATTTTCCACTTCAAGACGATTCTAAAGAGGTTACAAGCTGTCACAGATACTGTACTGGTTTTGACAAAAATAAAGACAGAAAACCAGATATGTCTCCTGTAGAAATGTGCCCACAACCTGAAAATAATTGTGGATCCTCAGTGGCCCACCCACAGACTCAAAAGTAGAGCAAGTAAAAATATTTCTTCCTAGACTACAGCAACTTTTGCACATCTTTGATGAAATAAAGATCAGTGTTGTATCCTGCTAATGTAATACAGTCTCTTCACTACAACAAAATTCCCAGAAGAGTTCACTGAGTACTGCACTGGACCTAGGGTGATTCTGCTGCTGGAAACCCAATGGTCATCTATGATCTTAGAAAACTACCCCAATTTGTGCCTCATAGGAGGAGTTCGCAAAAGTACCTTCCTGCCTTTTCAGAGTATTTAGTGACCTACACATGAAAATGTATTCTTCTTTCCATGTATTTCATGGTACATACATTTTATACCACAAATTCTAGAATTTGGTAGATTTTTGTACACTAATAAAAATCTGCATTTCTTCCTCTGCCAGTATTCAAACCTGACAATTATAACACAAACATTTTTGTTGTTCCACTGCCTTTCTCTCTATGATTAGAATCACAAGAAGTACATGTGAATCAGACCACTGAATAAAATGCCAGTATTTCCTACTAATTTAATGAGTTCCTAGTATCTCTCAGGGATGAAAGTTTCTTTCTTAAAATTTATTTTGGACACCAATGCTTTAAAAATACTCACTGGAAGCACATTAAACTAAAGCTTAGTTATTACAACAAGTGAAAGATTTAAGGAATGTCTTTTTACCCTACCAGTTTTTAAAACAGAAAGTCTTTTCCTATGCAAAACATCAAGAACCAGAGTTGTGACCAATTTTTGAAGAGCTATTTATGAAGAGAAATTTTGTTGTTTGGAATCCTGCGTTCCACAACAAGGCTTATACACTTGTAGAACTGAGGATCAAGACAATGAACTGACACTAGTAAAACTTCAGCTCTTCATGCAGTTGAAATTGCATCAAGTATCTCTTCCCTTTGTTACTCACTTTTAAATACCAAGAAGTGCTTTTTGGCACTTCTTCTGAAGGGAAGAGGTTGCTCTAGTCTCCAAATCTTTTCTCCACTGTTGGCTTGCCAGTTGTGCTCATTGTGCTACATGGTGTAATAGAGAAAACAGAGCCAGTCCAGCCTGCTAAACTCATTTTCACTTTTCAGTGAAATAAGTTTTAACCAAATTTTTAAAAGGTGAAAAGCCAGTGCATTAACACAGTAATAGAGACTGAAGGTTTGAAGTCTAGAAGTTAGTCTTCCATTGTAGACCCAAGTAATATATATTACATGCCATACAGATTATGATCCTTCATAAGACACATTTGTGCCAGAGACAGTTACCCTCCGTGGAATGCAATTCTCAAATCTCTGTGGGGAAAGGTTCTTTTTGCAGAGGAAGAAAATATTTCCTCATGAGAGAATTTACTGGAAATACTGCAAATTCATGCCACATAAAGATGACTGGTAACTCCTTCAGCATCTTCAGGAAGGACAAAAGCCAAAGCCAAAGGGGTGTCAAATTACTTAAAGGCTTTCCTTTGCCTGACCTGCATGAGAACCTGAAGCTTTATCATAGAGGGAGAAAACTGGAAACTGAACTGACTGGCCTGCAGTTGCTGAGAAAAGGCATCAACATCTGTTTCTGGTCTTTTGCTGAAGAATCCCTCCAGCTGATCATTTGGATTGGTTTGTTTCCATAGGCCCATTTCTTCCAAGTTCGGATAAAACAAACCTCTCCTGTGGGCCTGATGGTTTGTGTTCTGAATTCCTGGTTCATGTGGCAGAGATTCTCTGTATTATATTGCTAACATATTATCCCTCTTGAAGAGCATGAAGCCAGCTATGCCTTGGCATGTTTCTGTAGGTTTCCTTGTCTAGTTTTAAAAGATCTAGTGAAAGCATGGAAATGGGATCCTGATAAATTCCCCACAGTCAAGGAAAGTTATGTGTGTGGGCATGTATTTCTGTATCTGTAAAATGACATTTGTCACAAATGTCAGTTACAGCACTCTAGAAGGAAATCTTTAGTAGTTCCTTACTAGCAAATTCTGTTCCTAGATATAAAAAATAATGCAGAATTCACTTTACTGCTCTGCCTTAAGCATGATTTCAAGGTCTGGCTTTGATTCTTATGTGCCTGTGTGTAACAAGAATTATGTTCAAGTCCCATCTTCAATGAATAGGAATTAAAAATTACTTGTATTTTTCAGTCTTATCCCCTTTAGACAGGTCTTCTGAAACTTTCCTGAAAGCCTGAACAGGGGAATAGAAGAGTTCTGGGTCCCTTACTTCAAGAAAGACATTGAGGTGCTGGAGCAAGTCTGCAGAAGGGCAATGGAGCTAGTGAGGGGTCTGGAGACAAAGTCACATTAGGAGCAGCTGAGGGAGCTGAGGGTGTTTAGTCTGGAGAAAAGGAGGCTCAGGAGAGCCATTATCATTCCCTAAAACAACCTGAAAGCAGGTAGTGGCAAAGTGGAGGTCAGTCTCTTCTTTCAGGCCACCAGCAACAGGACAAGTGGAGATGGCCTAAAGCTGAGCCAAGGGAGGCTCAGGTTGGACACCAGAAAGAATTTTTTCACTGCCCAGGGAGGTGGTGGAGTCACCATCCCTAGATGTGTTCAAGAAATGACTGGACATAGCACTTATTGCTGTGGTTTAGTTGCTCTGCTGGTCTTCAGTGGAAGGCTGGACTCAGTGATCTTGGAGGTCTTTTCCAAACTAAATTATCCCATCATTCTGTGAAAATGACAGTTTAAAAAGTTTGTTCTCAAGGAAGGTTTCAATCTCTTGCCCAAAAGTAAAATGAAACCATAAAACATGAATCTCACTCTGAGATTTACATTCTGCAGATTCTCCCCATGGGACAAAGTACTTTCTTAAGAGCAAAAAATGTGAAGCTACGAGAAGTTTATTTGGGGAGACAAAATTACAAATATAGTGACATTCTAAAGCTGTGATTTGTTGTGAAACGTTTTACTTGAGCACTGTAATATATGAAAAGTAAGTTTTCAATTTCTTTACATCTCAGAGGAAATAATAACACAAGAGGAAACAGGAAATTACCAAGTCTAGCTTAAGAGAAATATATTATGGGTACCGTAGTCCACAAACAGGAGCAATTCTATCAAAGATGCTCTCCCTGGCCACCCATATAATTTTCCAGGACATGAATTATACAGGGCAACTACACTCAGGAAGCCAGTCAGGGAAAAAACAGTATTTTAACACAGTTAATCTTGTTAATATAGGATGAATGAAACTACTACTTCTTCCTCATTTTTATCTTCAGAGTGAGGATATTTCCATATTTACAGTGGGATTTTTACAGTTTCATCATCCTATTTCCCACAAAGAAGAGCAAGCATTTTCTTTATTTTCATGACACCATCAAACCCCCAGAGGACCAATGGAGGGCACAAACAGTGCCCACAGTGCCTTCTGCTCAGACTGACAGGGCTCTGTGCCTGCAGTGGAAGGGCAGAGTGACAGCTGAGGGAGTGCCACTGCAGCCTGCAAGAGTTAGAAAAGGCTGCCATGGACCACCAAGTTCCCACCTGGCCTCGCATATTTTGGAGATTCTCTGTAGCACTGTTTTTAAACAGATATCAAAAGCCCTGGTTTTCCAGTATCTATAGCATTAGGGAATGCAACCAAATTCTGAGTGCTGTGAGCAATAGAGGTACAATAAACCACAAAAATATATTAAAAATACTTTCAATTTCTTATTTAATTTCAGCTATACACAGTCTTTCAAGTGCCAGTTGAAGAAGACTCAAAGCTTTAGTCTGATTTCCAGTCAAGTTACAAATACAGACTTCTCTGTATATAATGATCACAGTTTTATTTCTGTTGAGTAAAACAGTTTTGTCTGGAATCTAATCTTAATTTCACTGCACCAAATATAAAAAACAGTTACAACTTACTAAGGGGTGGTCCCTTCCTTTGCCAGGGAGCAGATCAAATAAAAGGACTTCATTTGATTAGTTTAAAAAATGCTTACAGACATTCCCAAAGATTCAGTGAAATCTGCTCTGAGAACATTTTCTGATATAGAGAAAAACCTCTAAGAGTGGCAAGTTCTTGTAACAAAAATTATTTACAGTGGGAAACAAAATCTGGGCAATCTGAGGGGTGACACAGTTACCCAAGGTTCTGCATTTGGAAGTCAAAAAGGAAGAGAAAGTGTCAACAAACAGGCAAAATAGCTATCCAGGTTAAAACCAGCACTGAATTAGGGCAGGGGGAAAAATCTCACAGAAGACTTCAGATTTTCTGAGCGAGCTGTTCTCCTGAAATTATTGGTGAAATATTAAAAACTGAAACATAGCCTTCAAAAAGCTCTTTGTAAAATTCTTCATATTTCACTGAAAACCCAATTTTTACTTTAGAAAATAGTAATTCTCAGAAAATTAACTTATTCTTAAATATTATAAGAATTCTGAGGCCATTGCTCTCACTTAAGAAACATTAGCACCTACCTTAGAGATGCTACATATGGAAATCTAAATGAAATTACTGTATTGTGCAGTGTTTAACAAAACCTGTTTTAAAATGTTTTGATAAAAGATAATTTATTTCTTTTAATGATTGTAAATGACTTTGTCATCCAAATTTCTATACATGGTCCAACATCTTCCATCAAGAAAATTTCATTTTGTTGGCAATTTTCATTTTATGCGTATACTTTTTTAAATAAGACACAAGCTACCTTTCAGTGTGAACATTTGAAACACAAAAATAATCTGAAACTGAGTAAAATGAAAATATGCTGCAGATATATTAGATCACTCAAGAGCTACAATTAGAAATCTTCATTTTTGACTCCATATAGCTCTCTGACAAATTATGATCATTCAGCTGCTAGAAGCTGAGGAACCAAAATTTCCACTGAGTTTTCTATTATACCTATGATTGCTGTTTTCTTTAGGGTTGCCAGAATTTCTCATGAAAGTAGCTGAAATTTCCAGATGTTTCTTCAATGAAGAGTGCTAGTTCTGCTCCCCCATATCAAATCTTCCCTAAATATCACCACTTTCTTTGCAAAAATATTATCAAACATCACAGCTGTCAATATTCTAGCTTCATATTTCACTTTTATATTGTTGAGTTAATTTAGCAAAACCCATGAAGTAATTCAGACACGGCAAGTTCTGCTCAGATTGTGTGATTTGGGTAATTTTGCCATTCCTGAACTAATGACAGCTTCTTTCAGCACTGCTCATGAAACAGCCAAGTACATCTCTTTGGTCTTGTCATCTGACTTATACCATAACATTATTGGGGAATTGAGTCTTTCTTCAAAGTACTTCAAAGTTTTGATCATTAAGAATCCTCCAACTTGCATCACCATTCCAGTAAATTTTTGAGTCTCTGCTGGCTTGCTTTTGAGCACATTATCTCTAAAAAGAAACAGTGCAAATCCTACTATTTGGACAAAAAATGCCTTCTAGTTGATCAGGCAAAAATCTTCATCTATTTAACTAAAAGCATATCAATATCTGATATAATAAATATCTGAATATACAAAACAATATATTTATTTATATATCTGTCAAAACCCACGATATCACAATGCTAGGCAATTTATTTTTTACACTGAATGACATAGGGCATGGAGTACTTAGGGTGGAAAAGAATAAAAATTCAAAATGTCATTAAATATTTGAGAATATTAGAACATTAGGAAAAAAAAATCATTCCAGCAGTAATGTTAAAATTCAAATTGCTTCACTGTTGCTGATCATCACCACCATAACAGTAACAATTTCAAGGCAAAACTGAGAGAAAGTCAACTATTGGGCTGCTGAATCTGAGAGTATTGAAAGACAGAGAGCAGAGGAGTGGGACTTAGACCGTCACGTGTGAGACAGTTCAAGAATCCCTCCTAAGCCTGGGGAGAAAAATCAGGACTATTAAGGCATGAGACATCGCATTCCAAGGCTACACAGGCTTGATGAATCAGGGTTACAAAATGCCCCTTTTTTTTTTTTAAACTGATTTTAAGAAGTTTAATGACTAGTTCTTATAGTAGTCTTATACTGCTGATGTCCAGTTAACCAAGGTGAATCCTACAGAGGATACCTGAGCTGGAGCTACAGGGGGACAGAAAGGAACACGATGATTAAACCTTTAGCACTTGGCAAAGAAGTAGGAACAGAGCCTCGATCTGAGAAGTTTTGTGAACATGCTTAAATTTCTTAGTGCTTAAATGAACCAAACCACAGAAATCTGAGGCTTGCCCTTCATGAGCTGGCAGATTACTATTTTTGGCACTCGGTTTTTGTGATGATGTCAGAATGATTATTTTATTGTAATCAAAATTTGAATGTATATGACATTTTGTTTATGCCAGTCCTCTTTTTGTTCTCCATGTGTATAAACAGATATACCAGCACTAAACAACTAAAATTTTGTGTCCCAGACACAGATGTGGAGCAATATGGAGGCTTTCAAAAAGTTGAGGGTTGCCAAAAATAATGTTCCACCTATCATCTCACACACCAGTGTTCCAGAAGACTTGTGTACCATATGCACAGCAACTTTCCACTTGTGTAGTAGAAGAAAAATCAGGATTTTGCAGGATTGGACTGCTCAGGAAAGATGGTACACCTACAAGTTCTACAGTGAATATGTACCTAGTTGTATTTTAAGAGTTTCAGACCAATTCTAAAAATCTGCATTTTACCAGAATTTCAGGGCCATCATTTGAACAAGGCTGTCCATACTGTAGGACCAAACTGCATCTGAATGTGTTTAGCACTGCTACAGTACCTGCTCTTTGCAACAAAGCACTTACTGGCGGTGGTTTCCCACAAGTACACAGGCTATTTAAAGCTACTTATTTCATAAACAGCATTTTAAAAAACCCAAACAAACAACCCAGAGCTCACAGCCTAAGAAGAAAGTGCTCAGTGAAATTCCCTCCATCAACCAGCATGACAGCTTCCCTCCTCCCCATGGGTTCTTTGGGGTGTCTGTAAGGACAGCTGAGCCCGGGCTGCAGCCAGAGGCATGCCAGCCATGCCTAGGCACTGCTGAGCTGGAGCCCCCACCTTGTGAGCAGCCAGGACTGCAGCACAGGGCTCCTCTGTAACCCCGTGGGGCTGTGGCTATGACTCTTTCTGCCGCAGGCACACTTCTGATTGCTCTGCAGACATAAGTCACCCCGCTTGATTTTGTGTATCTGCGGCTGAGTCAAACTTTCCTCATGCTACCAAGCCCCACACTGGCAAACTTTCCTTCTGTGTACAGTGAGTCAATATACTCTGACTCTGTTTTCAAGATTCTAGAAAGACAAGGCTGGAAAAGCAGTATAAATCATTCCATGTTGGAAATAATTACTTACATTTGAATTCTGTAATCCTTATTTGAACAAAACTCACATAGACCTTAGTGGGAGTTCAGCTCAGTTAATGACTGAAGTACTTGGCCCTTAATTCCTTTTTCTGCCCTGCTATCAGATGTATTATTATTATGAGAAACATCTGTAATAATACTTTACACTTCCATAGCCCCTGACATCTGGAGGCTTCAACAAACTCTCTCTGAAATTACTATTAGCTATTCTTATGTTACTAAGGATGTCAAGTAATTTGCCCAAGCCAGAGATATTATGTTTATGCTTTATGCAGCTCTTAAAAAATTAAATGAGGTTGCCTTAATAAATACCATCCATTATACAGTCAATGTATTTATTAACTAAGTGGAGAGAAAGACAACTAAAAAAATGGCTGATGCTAAAGATTAAAAGAACCATAGACGCCTAATATCAAATAATGTCAAATTCAGCTCTCTGTACTTGAAAATTTTTGGTTTGCTTTTCAGACTCTAGAGATCACTTAACAAACATGAGGCCAGAAGTCTAAGTGGGACAATAATGTGGTTTCTGTTGATGCTTGCAAGCTTGTCTGTCTGTGTTTATCTGAGGGCTGCAGCTAACTGATCACATACTGTATCTGTTCCACTGTGGCAAACCAGCACTATTTGCTTTGTTTTTCTTCCTCAAGGTACTTAAAAAAGTTATTCCAAATATCAAGCAGTCAGTTATTTTAAGGGATCTCAGACCTGATCATGTTCTATTACACAAAATGTGGCTACAAGGTAAGCAAGCACTCAAAAATGCATCTGAAATGAGCTGTGTGAGGTGCATGTTGTCCTTTGAAAAGAAAACCCAACAAATCTATATACTGTAAAGAAAGAAATTACAGTCTCATCTCTTTATATGAGAGCAAAAAAAAAACAAAACAGAAGAGATGTAATGTCACGAAGAAAGTGTCTGCCAAACTGATCATAAACAGCAACATGCTCATGACAATGAAAGGGAAGGGTCTATTTTCAGTTCACAGCTAGTTACAATTCATCCCTCATTGTAAGGCACTCAGTTATCAAGACCCAAGAATAATAGTTCATTGTTCTGTTAGCTCTTTCAGACACTCAGAACCACACGATTGCACTTCTCCTCTGAGTATCCCTGTCACCATAAAAATACAGAATGCTTTACAGCTATGTATGTCAGCTGTTATATCCCCTTGTACCTTCTTTACGTGGGCTCTCAGGATGATAAGGCAGTACAGTACCTCACTCTCTGGACACTTCAAGCTGTAATTTGTTCTTTATCAGATAAGAAATACTGAACAGAGGCTGAGATAGTTCCCATGCTGAAGCACAAATAGGCACAGAGCCAAAACTGGTACTTCTGCTTTAATATATCACGTATGATTTATCTCTATTAACTTCATCATGTAACAATCTACAGAGAGAGAAAGAAATTCTGTTTCAGTCCCAAAAATCTGCTAGGATGTAGAGCCCTGCTGAAGCATTTGAATGGCTTAGAAGTGTAAAATGCACGGTTCACAACACTAAGTCTTCACATGCATGTTCTTTTAAGGGTAGAGGGCTGACTGAGAGCATTGCCTTAGAGGAGGGGGAGTGAAAGAAAGTGAGACCAAGTGTTCTGCCTAGCTGCCTACAACTTTTGGCAGAGGATCAGACAAACAAGTTCAGCAGAAAGTCGATGTAATTTTATTGGACCACACTGTCTCAAGCAATTAGAAAAATATTTGTAAAACATCAGATGAGAAGGGGAAATGTGGAGCCCAATAATGCAAAACAATGTTTATAAGACAGAAATTGTGAAACTGGAAGAATAAACATAATTACTCTATCAGCACCTCCAGTTCTGAAGATTAGTTAGCTTAAAACCAAAATGTTTTCTTGTTTCATTTAAAAGAATTCATAGTTTAAAAAGCTTTACAAATGCACATATATATTAAAAAAAATTGTATATATGGATTTTTACTGTGGAGTCATCACTACTCATCACCAGAAAATTACATGCTACATGAATGCACTTTAGATTCTGACATTCACATGCATATTTGGGCAAGGAATTCAAATCCATGGTTGAGCAAGAAGGCTCATATTTAGAATCATAGATTCTTTTTAGAAGAACAACAGATCATCCAATGCATTTGTAAGCTGCTCAGATAAATTAATACTGTGTGAGGCAAAATCTTTCTCAGTAATTATTATTTCCCCTCCTTTAAAAACCATGCTGAGAAAAACAGTTTTGACAACTTGCACAGTGCAAGCTTAGACACACACAACAGTAAAGATGACCATATGCATTTCTTTTTAAGTTGCTGGCAAATTCAGAAATCTGTCTGCATCTTAAATGGGATATTTGTTCTTTTCTACCAAGTAGAAATATTTCATTTTCTGCCCCAATTAACATCATAAGGCTTGTCACATTAACTGTTCTGTTAAAACTCCAGCTACTTAGGCATTAGCGCATGGAGAAGATTTATCTGTTAATTCTGGGATAACACAGTCCTGTCTGACTGTAGGCAGCTATCTGAGTAATAGGATTGGACAAAATTCAAGTATTACTACGTCCATTAGGGGTTTTATCAAGATTAATGATGCGTGTTAATCAATCAGAAGATTCTGAGCTCCCTGGAATACAGGTGTATTTGGCATATCAATCCAAAATTGTCTTCAGCCTGCTCTCTCCGTTTACCCTTTCTGCAAAAAGTCAAAGAATTCAAGCTGTTGAAAGGATTGTTTTTACCTGAGTCTCAATGAAAACCACAGCATGACAAACTAGAGAGAAATTTAGGTCAGAGAAGGGCATTCTGAGCAAAGATTGGTGATGCTGAGTGACAGAGGCAGGACTTCCACAAATCTGGGTGGCTTCAAGCTAGCAACATGGCAGCCCAGGCTCTGGAAGAATGCTGCTCTTCCTACACTGGGAAGAACTTTTTGGGTAGCAAACCCAGGGATCCAGGAGTTGGAACTGCTAAAGTTTCAATAGTTTATAGACTACTACAGTTACTCAGCTGCAACCTCAGCAAATGCAGGAACAGGCCTTTATAACACCAACCATCAAGTTTACCTTCCAGGCTCCATTCCAGTGCCAACATATTCAAATAAAATCCAGAGGGAACAGCCTGTGTTGCCCAAACAGCCTTCTTGTACCAAGCTGTACAGCAGTGATTTCTGGGCAGCCGTGCAAATTATCTACAGTATAACAGACTTTTCCCACAAGCACACTCACAATGAAAACAAGCTGCGAATTTCAGGATAAACCTAAGTCTAGAGAAAGCAGCTCTGTTTGAAGTTGTGTTTACAGTGAAACTTTGGCAGTCCCAAAAAACAGCTAAGCTCCGATTTCCGTACATCTATATACTCTGCAATATATCTTGTGTGGACTAGAAATGAATCCTTTGCATTCCAGACCCATCAAAGGACGACTGCTGAAGAAGACTAAAACTTCTGTGAGTGATTGCTGGCTGTGTGTGAGTGTGTCTGTGTGTGTGACAGAGCTGCAGCCAGACAGGCCATTAAATGTCCCAGCAGAGCTGTTGCTTACACACATCCTTTAGCATACTGTCAACATTGGAAAAGAATCTGCGCAGGAAAATACTGGGAAAATACGTTTTTCGATGCATGTTACGTAGTCAGCTGAGCTAGGGCACAGCAACTGCACATGAATTAGCTGATATCCTGTGTTCAACCAGCGGCATGGAAAAAAGCATGAAGGCAAAAATGGGCAGAGAAAAGGAACTAGGCAGATAAATAAGAGCATGGAAGATAGCAGAGAAGTTGTATGAATAGATTACATATGAGGTTTGCATGATTTCAAGAAAAAAGGGTTTAAAGTAGCATGTCATATAAGCAAACTTCATTCTGAGAAAAGCACTTCAGCAGATCAATTTTCTACTGAATGTCTTCATTGACCACACAAGATTTTTTTTTCAAGGATTAATGCTGAGCAAATACAGGGTAAAGAAACCCTTTGCAAGAAGTATTTACAAACAGCCATTTGAATAAAACCACAAAGTGCTTTAGGTGGTATTTGGTTTACCTCACCATTCACACTCTAAATAATGAAAATTACTTGCATTTGCAGAGAGAAGAAAATTTCTCCATTAATATTTTTGAGACTATTACATAGAATTAAACATACAATAATGCCTTTAAAGTTTGTGACAGGAAGTTACAGTTATATAACAGGTAAGATGCAATAACTATGTTTATAAAGCATGTCAGGAAAGACTGCAAGTGAATATTGACGACTTTCTCACCTTCCACACTTGCAGGCTTACTACCTGTTGGGAGAGCATTGTAGCCTCACTGGAGTATTCAGAGAACAATAACCGGTATCCAGTGCTTTATTGGTTTGGCAAGGTCTTCCTCATTCCCAAAATCAAGGTCAAAGGCATTTAACAGAGCTATTGAAACACATCTGACAAGGCATCCTATGGCTATGGGACCTGAACCTTCAACTGTGTGGCCCTTAACTATACCTTTTCTATGCAGAAATATTTTAAAATTAAGGATTCGCAGATCTGGCATTTTTAATATTTCCTACACTGATTGTCCCATCCTAAGTTTAAAGAAAAAGAGCTTGCTGGAATTTTTCAAGATGTCCTCCTCCTTAAAAAGCAACATTGCTTAATTAGAAATAACTACATTCTCAGGGAATTCAAGAAAGGGAAAGATTAGACAAGTCCGTGGATAATGAATATATCAAAAGCTATATTCAATCTTACAGTTTTTTAAAGAACAGTATAAATCCATGTACTTAATGAAATATACTAGCACATAAATATTTGAGGGTAGAAAGTTGCTTCTCAAACACATTAGATCTACTCATGTGCAACTCTTTGTTGTGTCCTGAATCAAACACTTGCCACGTATACTTTACCAATGCTTGGTATTTGCATGGAAAACTCCAGTAGAGGTGCAAAGCTGGGAGCCCTCTGAATCAGATGACTGAGCAGTAAGTATTAGAACCTCATCCCAAGATGAATTCAAGGAGCTCACCTCTCTGAAACATGTAGGTTAACCTCAGAAAATGCGTTCTTCAACATGGCAATGAACTGCAAGACAATATGGAAATCGTCCAAAATTTGAGTACCCTTTACCCACTACCACATTACTCTGTTTTCTACTTGTGGTAAAAAAGTGTGAACTAACAGAAATAATACTTTGATTGGGATGTTCTCTAAATTATTCAAAAATTAGGGCATTCCACATGGAGTTCTAACACAGTCTTTGATTCAATTTTTTCAGTTGTCTTTAAACACAAATCAGCACTTTTCAACAGTTTTCCCTGTATCTCAAAAGATACCATGTACACCTACCCCAAGGCAGAGCACAAAAAGGGATGATATAGAATGATCTTCCTCCTGATGTGGTCACTTAATGTGGCAGAACATGCACCATGGCATGACTGCAAACATCCGGAACTACAAGTTACCCAAGCACGAGATGAAAATACCATTTCTGAAAACATTTCAAACAAATCCAGGACACATTTGTGAGAAATGTACTAAAGCCTGTTCTTTTTTCCCCGTTTCCCATTTAATTGCCTTTGCAAAAGCATAAACTACAATTGGCAATAGATGATAAGTAGGAATCTGCAATACAGTCAAAAAACCGAACTAGGAAAATGCCGTTTCAAAGGAGACTCATCAAAATTACTGTAAAGACTTGTAGGTTAACTTCACCTAGAATAAGTTACTAACCCTGAATGCCAGTTCATTCTAGTTGTTTAGGTATGAGGCAGTGAAACAACCCATGAACAAGAAAAATACACACAGTGGTTCTGCAGTGTGCACTACATAATCTGAAGCAGTAGGCAGCAATAGCAGCTTTATCTTCCAAGTTCCCACAGTCATTCCTTTAAGACGGCAGGATAGAGGAGAAAACGTACAGATCATACTTTCACATTGAGAAAAGTAAATGGAGGAGGTTTTCAGTTGGCCACATACAGACACATTAGCTTAAACTTCTCACAGAAAAAAAGAAAACTGCACAAAGCCATCTTTGTCTTGCTTCCTTGCATCAGTTGACAATCATGGTCCATCACAATCAGCTTACACTCAGGTATAATAAACAGTACTTAGGAGGTATTATTCTAATGTGAGAGATGTAATTTGCTGCTGGCGACAGGTTCAAACCATGCCTGTAAACCCATCATATAACACATCCTCTTTTAGTCCTACTTAGATTTAAAATAATAATACTGAAGGGTAGGTTTTGGCTTTGGTACTCCCTGCAGGCACTTCAAAAGGACATACAGGGAAATAGGATGAATTTGATTGACTCATCCAGAAGGCTTTCTGGGTGCATCCTAAAAACCAACCTAAAGAAAAGCATGCCCTTGCTCCCATCACATATTGGTCCTCCATTACATTAGTGCATGTGTGGACATGCATGGCTGTGTAGGAGACAGGGAAAAAGACACAGGAGGAGGAAACTTCTCACTCCATTAGGCACTGAGTGCTTCCAGAAGCTCTGCAAACCATAACAGCAATTTCCCTCCCTGCCCTGCCCCCAGGGTTCATCCAGTCCTTGCACCATCGTAAAAGCAGGAAAGCTGTAGAATCACACAACCCTTAGCATCTTCTTGTTGACGTCTTGGGTTAAATAGACCTCTGGAGTACTCCAATACAAGCATTTCCACATTTTGATTTTATGTTCTTCTCTTACCCTTTCTGGAGGAAAAAACCCTGCTGCATCAAGTGAAGAAATTCCCACTTTGATGTATTCTCTTACAGTAAAGAACATAGCATTAGGAATTAACTGTCCCAAAACAATAAACTTAAAAGATTTAGTGACTCTGAATAGTAATTTATCTCATGTAAGTCCGGGGAAACTAGTTTGATTCCAAATATTTGCCCCAAAACCAAAACAAGCAAAGTCTTTGTAAAAATTTAGTTGGTTTATTCCATAATTATTTTTCATTTTCTTAACCCTTGCAATGACCAGACCAGATCTGAAAGGCCAGAACTTTTGCAAGATTGCCTTCTCAGATGGCCTAGTCCACCACCTTAGATTCTGAATGTCAGGGCAGTTTAAACAAATGTTCCTGATTTTAGGCACCTATTCAAGACAGTTGTTTGTGTTACTGGGATGTAAGAAGTTAATTGGAGGGACACACTTTTCCTTAGTGGTAGAAGTAACTGATTGATTACATTATGTGCAATCTCCTATTCATGGAAACAGCAGAACACAGCATACTACAGGCTTGAGATAAAGAGTGTTTGTGTGTGTGTGGCTGAGGGGAAGGGGCACAGCAGGGGAGTAAAATACTAAGAATATCGGTGCACCAGATGAGATGTCAGTGGAATAGAAAGTCATCACAGGATAATGGTCTCCTGCTGCTAAATGAAGGCCAAGGCAAAACAGATGTTGACTCAGAGCAAAGAAGTTTATTTTTAAAGCACAAGACACTGATCCTGTCCTAGCAGTTACTCATCTAAACTGCCGGTAAAGTATCACTCATTTCACTTGACAGAGGTATTGAAGAAAAGCATTACTTATACCATGATATTATTGACCTGTTATATTTTTTACTTAAAAAAAAAAACAACAAAACAACAAAAAACTCCCCCCACGCCCTAGATTTACTATTGTGTTCCACCAAGCAGAAAATAAACTACTAGTGAAAGTATAACCTTACTGGAAAGTTGCACTGATCCTTCATGATTCTTCAACTTTCTGACAGAGGTTAGGTTACCAAGAGCTTCAGGCCATTAAAAACTGAGTTACCTATCAGTGCAACTGGCTGGCTGCAGTTACCCCTTCTGTAAAAATTAATCAGTTGTCCTAATGTGCAGGAAGGAATGAAGAATGTTTCAGTAAGGAACCCAATTTTTTGTTAAAACAGGCACTTCTGTTTTTAAAGCTGGGACAAGACTAACAGTTCTAGATAGAAATCTTGGTTCCACTTAAATCAGTGGCAGCATACCCATTGATCCACAGGGAGTAATGATTTCATCATGTGTTAGTCTGAAAAATGGATGCAGATGAAAAATGTCCAGTGTTAGAAATTCCTCTGTTGGCTGCCCAGTGATGCACTTAAACTTTGCTGTTGGAAAATCACCTCTGTGAAGGATAGAATATCTTCCCTCACTTGTTGATGGCCTTTGGAAAATCCTTTGATCCCCAATTCCTCCTCCGTACATTATATGATCCCCTTTTTTTGTTACAGGATCTTCAGGGTGAGGACTGTTCTGAAGAGAAAATGCATGGGGAGATGGAAAAATTCTCAGGCACTGATCTCCGCTATTGTCACTGAAACTGCTGTGCTAGAAGGTAATAAAACCAGATCTGAAACCTCACCAAAGATGCTTCTCTGTTCACCGGCTTCCTGTTGAACACAGACAAATGAAAGGCCTGAGAGTCACATCCAAAATACTTCACAGATTTGGGTATGGCTATTTGAAGAGTTATTTCAACTCGAGTTAAGACTTTTCATCAAAACTACATTTGGAAGAAGACAACTCCTTAACCCAGAGGACAAGAAACTTCCCCAGCAAGTTGTGAACAGCTATGTGTCAGAGAATTCTAAACTGGAAAAAAACATCACAACTGCAACTTAGTGTCTTCTTCTTCTTCTTCTGGAAGCCATTAGTAAATCCTTCTTTAGAGTCTCTAGTTTTTTTAAAAAAGGGCATTTATGGCCAGAGGACTCCTTAAAAAACAACAGAAACCAAGGCCACCAGTCTTTCTTGCAGTAAAGAACCAAGGTTGCATGTTTGTTTTTTTTAAGTTGCTCTGGTGCTTCAGAATTTTTAACTGTTCATCTTGCAATAACCTCTTGAGTATACTAGACAGAATTCCTAAATAATAAGTGCATTTGTTAAACTCCTCTAACCACTGCAATAAAAGTATCAGGCAAATCCATTTAATTTGGTTTTCTTGATGTATTGATCATCTCTTTACTAAATTAAACATACTGTACTGAACTGAGCAGCTGTGCTATAATTTTCACACTTTTTCTAGCATATTCCCTATGGTCAAAGGATTGTAGTTCAAATGTAGACATAGCATATATACTCTTACACAAATCTCAGCTGCAAAAATCAGTATTACATATAATTAACAATGGAGACAAATATGTCAGTACTAGCTGAAAACACCCATATAGTGCAATGATAGCAAACTGTAGCTCTAAGAAAAATAGAAGTCACCACTTCTCACAAAATAGTAACTGTATCACAGACCACAGCCTGTTTTAAAATAATAATCTGTTTGTACATTCTGGTCATCAAAAGATGACTAAAACCAGATTTCATTAAAATGTGCTAGCTAACGAATGTCTCATTCTAGACAGTGCTTTCACATGTTTGAATTCAGGTTTGCCCAGCTGCAAAATGGGGATAATGATACTTTCTCTGCTCTTTATAGCTTGACATAAAGATTGATATAGATTGATAACTCTTTTGGGCAGGAACAATCTCACTGGGCAGTTTATACCACACAGCAGGAATTAAAAAATACTTTAAAATGCAACTGATTTTTTCAAAGACATTAAATTAAGTAATAGTTAACACAAATGAAGAATTTAAAATTAATTTTGTTACTGATAATAGACTTCAGATAGTATTTAAAACATACTACTTAAATGCTACTTAGTTTCGTTTCTAATTAAACACCATTTTCTAATGTAGTCAAGTTTCAGAACATAGGTAAAAGGTTGGAACATCCTTTTTAGAAGTGGTTCCAAATCCCCTTTGCTCTCTCCACTTCTGTCATATTTCCCTGTCCTTGTGGATTTTTGGGGCTGTGCCAAAGAAGAACAAATCCACAATCCACTATTCCTTTCCTCCCCAGTTATTCTGTATGTCATTGTGCAGGTAACCACTGCAGATGTTTAAGAATTAATAACTGGAAAAAGCAGGAGGGAAAAAGTGATTTTGGGGTTAGAAATGACTCCTAGAATTAGATGCCACTGTCAGAGCTGCACAACAGAGCTAACTGGTTAGGCCATAATTCCTCCTGTGCATAATATTACAGGTAAAACATGAGACAAGATGAGAGCCAATGAGTTCACATGTCGAGTATGGCTGACTGCAAGCAAGACCTTCTTTGAACAGACACAGAAGGGAAGGGGGGATGTGTGCAGGAGCAGGAAAGCCACAAGAGTGAGCACACACAGAGCCTCATTCAGGTGAATCTGAGAGCTTGGTGGAAAGCCTGGTGCACGTGGATTTCACCATCTGGAAATGAAGCTGCTATGTGTTTACTAGAGTTCTCACAAAGAAGATTGATCATTTCCAGATTTCCCATTTTGTTGGGATGGACTAACATCTGGAGAAAAGAAATGCTGTGTTTGCTGTTGCAGAAATTTCTACTATTTGTAGGCATTTATTGAAGCCTGCAAAGTCCTGGGATAGAGACTCCAACTGCTGACCAAATCTTTGCACTTCCTAGATAGTGGAATTAAGCTCAGATGATTTTGCCTGTTCTTGGTAAACTATTTACTGCTGCTATTTAGAAAGACAGGATGTAGCTCACTCAGAGAAGTTTCTGTTAGACTTGACTTATAAAATTTCCCACCTTTGCTTTCACTAAAACAGGTTTCTGACAATAGCAATGATCTTACAAAGTTTTTTATTGAGCAAGAATCCTACTGCCATCAGTCTGCCAGGTACTGCTGTTACCTCTTCTGAGCAATTGTCAAGAGTTCAGCATAACAACGATTCATGAAATACAAATATTTAAAGAATTGAGTACATGCTGAATATCATTGATACCATGGATTAATGATTCATGTCTCAAAGACTTCCTGGACAGAAGAGCAGGAGCTAATAAAAATTACAGGGTCGCATTTTTATTTAATCATTGATCAGATTACTTATTTTGTAGAATATCTTAGTTAAATGCCGATCTCCCGGAATATGAATCACAAAAAGGCACTTTTCTGACAATCTCCCTTTGATAATTTTTTTTTAGTATGACCTGAAAGACTTTCTTGCACACAAATGAGAATCTGTGATGGTTTTGGACAAGCTTTATGACTCACTGTATTGCTTTTCAAATAGTTATGATTTTTTTTAATAGATGGAAGAAATTTCCTATGAGAAAACATGGGCATTAAAGTTAGTATATTGATCAAAATAATCTAAAGCTACTTTGAAAAGAAAATGGAACATTACTTCTGAAAAAGAGAGAGCTTTTTATCTTCAGTCTGATTAGAAATTGCTCTGTAGAACTCAAGGGAAAAGAAATAGCTTTTATAAGCTCTAAATTACAGTTTGTTTGTACTCAGAAAAGTGATTTAGTACAGGTTTAACTTTAGGCACATGGTTGAATTCCATCGATTCCTATGGAAGTAAAGCAGATGTGCTTGGAGCTGGTAATATGCTTAAATAGTGCTATATTAGGGCCTTTATACTTTACACGTTCAATATACCAAACGGTAATTAATCCTCATTGCACTTCTCAAGAAATATCTCATTATTAAATGCAACCAGTGGGACTGGAGATTGCCTAATACCTTATATATTTAATTTGTACTACAAAATGTAGTTGCAGACTTCCTAAGCTGTCTCATTTTTCTAGCATAGCAGAATTGCAGATAGGAAAGAGATGCTAAAGGTTAAAAAAAAAATTCTTTTTTTTTTTGTCAGTAGAACTTCAGTGAATGCTTCTATGTGTTTGTGTGCAGCTCATATTTCAATCACTGTTGGTGATATACTGAGAAAGAGAAAATAAATACATGCAATATGTATGCAGAATGTGTCCTTAGTGGTTGAAACATGAGTGAGGAAGAATGACAGTGAAGAGAAGCAAATTTGATAACACACAGTAAAAACTAAAGCCTCACCACTGTGGAAATGTCCAAAGCAACCAGACTCTGGAAAGGAAAACCTTTCAAGCCTTTTAAACTAAGTAATTATGAATAACAGCTTATGAAGGATTTAAATGAATCTTGCCATTACTCCTTGCAATATAGGAGAGTAGGAGGGCACTTCCATCATGTCACCCTGCCAAACAGTCCATATTTTTTAACATCAGAAAAGGCCTGAGTAAAAAGGAGGCTCTTTATATTTTAGGTAGCTTGTGGTAAGCATGGTTAAAAGGTTCAAACCAAAGACAACCAGGCTTTCATCAATCCCACAACAAGTTTTCAGGGTTGACTTCAATAACAAATATACATATGCCTCCAACTAGATATTTCAGTTAGTTGACTTAATCAAGAACAGATTAAGCTTTATAATTCTAGTACAAGACATATCCAGACTTAAACCAATTCCATAAGAACATTTTCTACAACACTTTAATAACACACCATTTCATTACTAGCCCTACATAATTTACCTCCATCTAATCCTTCCTTTACATCAGAATTTTGTCAGTCATCAATATTGCATCAATACATCAACTGGTAACAGCTTTTCATCATTCATCAATACCAGAGGGGACACATATTCTTTGTAAAGAGAAGAATCTGCCTGAAATTGATGGGACATCTGACTTTCCTCTCTCTCCCAAGTTATTTTAAGAATGGATTTGAAAAAAATTAATGGAGAATATTTTAAAATTAGTAATTCAGTTCCATTAAAAGTTTTGTTCCCATTCCCTCCTCCCCAAAGAGCATTAACAAACATGAGGTTTCTGAAGAAAATTCCAGCATCCAGCCTTGTTTACTTTGAGAAGCAAGAATCTGATGTGGAACAAAGCATTCATTAGAAACAGGACATCATGGGGAGCTGGACTGTTTTCACCTCACACTCTAGAAGTTTCTTTAAAGATGTGCTGCCTAAATTTATTTTTTGCACACTGGTGCTGTCCTACACGCCTCTGACAAAACACCCTCCATGGTATTTGCCTTTAACAGGTAGCAATGGGGGGAAAATAAAAAGTTTTTTAAAAAAGCCTTCCCTAGGAATCTCCAGCACCAATATTGGAAAATGTGACTATAGACAAGAAATGTGTTGTCTTCTTTTTATGTCGTGGTGTAAACTGGGGTAAAAGATTTCCCAGTGCCAGCGGGCTGGCTCATCGGAATAAACACAGTGGTCAGTGGCTTGAACCTCCTGTGGCCAAGTGTGTCATTAAAACCTGGTGGTCCCTGTGTAAGGTGAAACCACGGCCATATAAACACACACGCCATTTCCCACACATCCCAAGGAATGCTAGAACCTCCTACTTCCCCATGGAGTGATGCTGTTTTGTGGGCAGTGGAACCTGGGAAGCAAACGTAACAGGCTGCCTTTTGCTCCCCTTTAAAATTCAATTGCTCCCCAGGAATACTTCTGTGGTAGTGTAAATAACCAAATAAAGCATCAAAGATCACCTCCCCAACAAAAAGACTGATCATACTGAATCATACTGAATACAAAATTTCTCTCCAAAGTGTCTTTCTGGATAAACACTTTTCCATCAAAGAAACAGAACATTCAATATGAGACTTGTACCATTAACCCACAGAAATTCTTTATGCTCCTAATGTTAATTGTTACTTGGGATCAAGGCCAGAACATATTGTCACAGGATCAAGGGTTAATCTAAGAATAATGCACATCCTCATAAAACACTTTCTTAAACACAGAAATAGCAATGTACTACACAACAAAACAGAAAGCTAAGATGCAGCACTAAGTAATCATTTCCAAAGGAAACCTAAGCTGAATTTTTAAACTGGCTTGGTTATCACTGACTTCAACTCTAAGATGTCACTCAACAGGAATTATCAAATCAAGTATCATAGTCAAGAACCTTTATGTGGGTAGGGGCACAGTTGAAGTCTAGAAAAAGGAGTTCAGTCCTGCCAGGAAGGGACAGAATACTAAAAAGGGCAAGAAATAATCAAGAAAAGGAAACCAAGCCACAAGAAACTACAAAGAGAAAGAGTAGTATGGAAATAAAGACAGAGCTACATCGGCAGAGCTGTAGGGAGAGTTCAGCACACACTTTATCAGTTCTTGGTACACGCAGATCCGGTCCCAACAGATCCAGGGAAATCTATTTTCAGATTTAGACCGAAAAAAGCTTGGGCAACATCCCCAATGGTGGCAACTTTCAGGTGACTTTCCTAGTGCTTATGAGGGCTGCCCTGGCTGGGAACCAGTTTTGCTCAGAAGAACCTTTAACTCCACTGTGAATTCTGCCACACAGCACCTCAAACTTGATTTGACAGGCTGCCTACAGGATTATCCAGGCAGCAGCTATGCAGCTTATTGAGGATAATCATTTTGTGTGTGGACCCTTTAGAGACATCAATTGCAGCAAAAATGTGCCTTCCTTTGACTCTCCAGCAAGACCAAAAGTGGCAGAGTTACCCGAGATGTATTTGTGTACTGATATATTTTAAGAATACTAATTATTTATTCTAGAATAGCTCTTTGTTCTAATTTTCCTAATTTGGAACATCATTTTTCAATGCTTTAAAGCCAAATGCTCTCGTAAGGCCCAAAATAATGTTCATTATGTATTTTAGAAGCTGCAGTGAGTGCAAAGGCCACACTTAGGTTTTGATTAGCTCCATTCCATGCTATATGTCAGAACAAAAACTCTTGCAAACATTGGCCTTATTGTATTGTAGGACCTATGCATAATTATTTCAAAACACACAGAAAGTGGCACACAGCAGAGCAATGAATAAAATACGAAGGAAAAAATCAAGAGAAGTTTTAGATACAAGAAACAAAGCACTTTCTGTAGGACTAGCTTCTTTTAAATCCAACATATTTATAAGGGTACCCTGCTTTAAAAAAAAAAAAGAAAAAAAAAGAAAAAAAAGAAGCTGTATATAAACTAGATAGCATACATAGCTGCTCTGTTTAGAAAACAGCAAAGTACCATGTAAAAAAGTCTCTGTTTAGTCAGCCCACCCACTATGAAAGAGAAAAAAAAGAAAAAAAAGCTGACATTTAGAAAACAGGATATACTGAACAGTTTTCACAATTGTGCCCAGCAAATCTCATAGAGCCTTTTTGTGTAAATTCTACAGCACGGACCCAATCCTGCAAGTTACCATGTATTAGGAAATGAAAGCTATCAAGGATAAAAGTTAAAAAAGACTTAGAAGCCCAACCTTCCTTTACAGCATGGCATTTAAAGAAACCACTAGTTAGCAGGGAAATGGGAAATCAAACAGTAAGTGTGAGGAAAATATCTAAACAGCCCCACCTTTTGGAAAAGTGATCTTTTCAGTCCTACTATAGATATGACAAAATATTGTTCCTGACAGATAAAATGAGAGCTGAAAAGCCCCCTGCAAGCCCCCCCAAAAGTACATATAAACATGAGAAGAAAACCCAAATAAATACTGTTAGATAAAATTTTCAGAGCGTGGATTTGCCTATGTGTTTGGAAAAAATGCTAAACACAACGAGATCCAGATGCTAATTGGAACCACCAAGCTTAATGCAAAGCAAATAATGCACAGAATTATCATGCAGGTCACTTTGGACACCCTTCTCACTGCATGGTGCAGGGGCAGCCCCTGTGTGACACTGCTTGGGTGTGCTCTGGGTGTGATGACAACTGTCAAATGCAGCAGTGAATTATGTGTGTTTTGGTGTGGCAGTGTGAAATCTCCCGAGTGCAGGTACAGGTGGGTGACATCCAACCTCTGAAACCACATCAATACAGCTTCAGTCCTTCAGGTTTCAGACCTTCAGCAGTCATGAAGCCTATATTTAAACACAAACACATGCAGGGGGGTGTGTGTATATAATATATATATATATATATATATATATATATATATATGCATGCATTTATGGTCGATAATACTGGAGTAGGGGGCACATTTACTGTGGGAAAACAGCATGATAAGGAAATGTCATTCTTTACTGTGTCATTTGTTCTTGAGGACCAAGCCTACCTTTGTCTCTGCTTCTGGCTTGCCTGCCTCCCTCCCTGAAACCCAGCAGGTCTTTTCCATCTCCCTCAGACCTATGGATGATAAAGAGCATAGGCAACAGATAAGGAACAACTTTAAACACTGCAGAAACATAAACAGAACTTTAACTGCAAGCTGAGTGATTTTTTTAAAAGAGAACACAGCCCAACAGAGCCATCCTATACTAAAAATTCCAACACAGAATTCCTGCAAAAGGCAAAATCCATTGCCAAGGAGTCTCCCCTTGAGTATTCACTGAACCTTACTAAGTAGACAGTGGTTGAAGGGGATTCCATTGGGGCACTCACAGAATCAGCCCTTGTACAGATTTGTGTCAGCACTGCAGCTCAGGAACAGAGTAGTCTCAGAAACAGCGGCACACTGTCAGCCCCATGGCAGGCCAGGCACTTCAGCTCCTGACAGGTTAAAAAAGTGCTCATTGTCTGAGCAGCAAGTCAATGCAAGCCAGGAAAAACTTTCAGAGATTAGACCAGTGGCTAAACTTCAAGCAACAGAGGAAGTTATGCTGAGGAATCCGCTGCTTTTTTTCTTCTTTTCTCCTTCCTGCCAGGGAAAAGAAGGTTGGAGCTGCAGTGCAGGCTGGCAAGGAAAGCAAGAAAATGAGGGAAGCTTTCCTTTAGCTCCTTCTTATTCAACATTATAGTACATTCTCTCACCCAGTTTCCCTGAATACTGCTGAAAGATAAGGAATTACTCTAAACCCAAATGTTTTCTCAGAGGTGATGGGTTTAACTCTTTCAAAACCAGTAACTGCAGGATCATCCCTAGGGATAAGTCATGAGCGGTACTTTCAGTAAGAATGTGTTTGCTAAGCTTTAAATCACCCTATTTTGGGGTATCCTAATTTCAAAATATAGTCTCAATAAAGATTAAAGGACTACATCCACAATTTTTACTAGTGTTTCTCCAAACTTAAAGAACCTTTCTTGTTTCTCTTTAGTGGATGAACACTTAGTTCCTGTATGTCCCACCCAGACAATGAGATGTATTACAAGTGACTGAATTCTATTAAAGGCCTTAAGCTGTAAAATGCTGCTAAATTATATAAACATTTCAGATGCATAGGCTACTGATTACACGACAAAATATCACAGAACTTTTCAGAATGGTTAAAGACTGGAATTCATTAAATGTAGGGTTCAAAAAAGACTGACCATCACTTTTTGCATCCACTTGTGTTGGGGGTTAGGTTTCTTTCCTTGTGTTCCTTTTTACTTAAAGATTTTTTTTTCCATAAGTTGCTAGGAGACATTAACAACTGGGTACTTAAGAAAACAAAAGAAGTGATCAAGCTCAGGGAGGAGGGCATCTGGTTGCATTTCTGTTTTCTGAGGGTTTTTCTCTGAGGGGCAGAGATACTGCGAGAACTGACTCTCGCTCTCTCTGTCTTCAGAAGATGGTTGGAGCTGCTGCCTGGGAAAAGGAATTCGCTGCTTCTTCTGCCTTGGGGTGAGCCTGTGCTTGTAAGAACAGCCACTGAACTGGGACCTTACTAACACCCACCTCAACAAAAGAGGGACCTATTCCCATCTGCTCGGGTGTCCAGGATTCTGAGCTTGCCTCTCTCTGCCCTTCTGGGAGCCAGGCTCCTCTGTCCTACCCTCGCTGCTTCTCTGAGTTCTTGCTGCGCTGTAGTCATGCCCTCCCACCCTGCCGACACATCCTGCCAGCCCAGCCTGCTGCTTTCTGAGAGTCCTGCTAGGGGCACCAGAGCCGGTTGCCCCAGGGTTTGTGGAGCAAAGCCTCTCCTCCATCCCTTCCCATCTGGGCCGAGCCACCATCACCGCACGCTCCCTGAGCTCACAGCACAGCGCCCCCTGCAGGCCCGGGGGAGTCACCGCACCTGCCCTGCCCGCCGGGAGCCAGCAGCGCCCCTGCCGGCCGTGCCCGGAACTGCACCAGAGGGAAAATGCTGTAACCAAAAGATTGTCACTGGGTTCTGTTTGGTGTTAATGCTGTGTTGTTGTTTGTTTACTTTATCTCACACACTAGTAAAGAACTGTTATTCCTATCCTCATATCTTTGTCTGAGAGCCCCTTAATTTCAAAATTATAACAATTTGGAGGGAGGGAGTTCACATTTTACATTCCTAGTGTAATATATGTTATGAAATAATTAATGCTTAAAGAGAGAGTATTTTATAAGATTATAAAATCCAAATGAGTCTCTGACCACAAGCAGCCCAGGGACAGATGTCTACTTCGGAATTTCAAAATTCCTGAAGGCAGAAGGAGAACAATACCCCTGTTTACCCACGAATAGACATGGCCAGCACGATGATCGTCCTCGGGGGCAATCAGGAGACACCCAAGGGTGATCATCACCTGATTGATACCATCTATCAAGATAACAGAAGTCGCCAGAAAGATACATCTGAATACGCGACTTCCCCTAACATGATCAGTGTCTGCCACTACTCAAGAAACAGCAATTGTCCAGCCCTGCACAGTGAAAGAATCTCTCATGCATATACAGGGTTACAAAAGAAATTGGGGCACCTCTGCCTCAGGTATAAAAACCGTATAAAATAGCCTCGCTGGAAGCGGCGCTTGTGAACAGAGGGAGATCCGGTGCAACAGAGGTCGGATCTAGGTTCACCCGGCACCGATCCTGGGCTCAATGCTTTCTCTTTGGCTGTGGGTTTTTGAGGACTGTATTTTGGTCATGAAAATAAAATCTTTCACATTTTGATAATTTGGCTTTTCAACTGATCATTTATAACAGTAGGGAGGCTCCTGCCTTCCTTAGCAGACACCTGTCTTTCAAACCAAGCCAACTTGACCTACAAGAACCAATGGTTCTTCCATTAAAAATTATTACTGAAAATCTTTAGAAATTTACTCAATTTAAGTTTCTTCAGCTGAATTTTTATCATACTTGAGGACATGCACATTTGGAGTTGGTCAAAATGTGGCAGAACTGATTGCAAACAAAACTAATCCAAGTGCCATTGAAAAAGGAAGAGAAGATAAGCAGATAAATACATCCTTGGTTTTTTCCAGGAGTCCCAAAGACTGCACAGTTGAAGAAAGCTTTGGTTGCTTTTTAACTATTGGACAACCCCAGGTATGGAAAAGTGCTAAATTCATGTCCCTGTCCACATCATTCACATGTTTTTTAGGCTCATGAAGAGTTCCTTGGCAATACCAGAAGGGAAAGATAACTTCTGTTCTTTGCCTATAACATATTTAGGACCACTGTAGAAAGTGCTTAAAGAATTACATGTTTCTCTTGCCGACTCTTCCAAATTTTATGGCTGTTCCCTGCCTCTCTCTAAGCTCTGCTGGGGTACTGCTATCTGCTGCCACATGTGTGCCAAATTGGAAGGAACATGCAACTGTACTTGTATATATTGAATTAAATGGTGCAGTAATTGGAGTCTGGCAATTGGACTGATCAGAGTGGGTGACAGCAAGGGATATATATCAGAAACCCTTCATTAACCCAACACAGTGCCTCCAAAATGCCTTGCATACAACCAGGTAAAGGTGCAATACCATTATCAATGAAAAGTGAAGGAGAATCTGTGCACTCTGAAACCTGAGTCTCAGTAAATGTAAGGACTATCATTCTGTATCTTTGTTAAATGTAGTCTTAAAAATATTTACTAAATGGCTAACCACGAGACTAAACAAAAGCATTACCACCATTGTAAATCAAGATCAAGGCAGTTTCATGCCAGGCAGAGAGGCAGCTGATAATTTAAGAAGAGTGCTACAGATATTATGAGAGGTGAGAGATGATGACGATCCCATAGCTGCTTTTTCTTGAGATGCTGAAAATGTATTTAATAGGGTAGGATCAAATGCTGATATCTACAATACACCTCTTGCAAGTTTTGTTTTGGATTAAAACTCAGAAACCTAATTAAAACAATTTACTTTCACCCATTAGCCTTAATCCTTATGAATGGCTTACTGTCTTCTCTGGTTATTTTACCAAAAGGCACTTGAAAATGATGTCCTCCCTCTCCTGTCCTACTTTGCACTTGACCTTGAACCTTTGGCCATCTCCTGCATTCTTATTCTGAAAAAGTATTTGGCATCCAGAAACTACTGGTATGTGTAGGTGACATCCAGACAGTTACTAAACAGCATTTTCAAAGATTAACAAAGATTTTCAATGCACTGGTGTACCAGAAGCATAATATCTAAAATATCTAATATCTAAAATTTTGTCTGTTGCATAATTCCCATCGAGAGAGCAACTAGTGTTATGAACCTTGCTTGTTTAGGGATTTTTTTAAAAAGCAGTAGATTACAGTTTTAAAAACATGGATTACTTCTCTAAGAAAGAGCCTATTATAATTTAATAGTTCAAAGAAACAAAGCTCTGCCAACTTCAGAATGAAGTTCCTAATTTTAAGCATTTACCTTTTAATCTTTGATAATTTTTCCAAAGTGTAAAATACTTACAAGTAAATTTGGAGCTCAAACAAAAGAGAAAAATATAGTGAATGATAAAAGCATAGAATAAAAGGATTCAAAACTGAGATCATCTGAACTGTAGCCTTTCAAAAAGACTGTTAGCATTAGGAAGCTTGTATAGAGACTAAGTTCCTCTCCACTGGCAAGCAATACAGAGTCCATCCAGTTGCTCTAAAGAAACAAAATAAACTGAGAGAAGAAATTTGTACCCCTGGCAGGTATATGAACTGTTCTTTAACTGACTTACCCAACTTCCTACTCCACTATGGAAGAAAACACTTACCTTTGAAGAGACTTCCAACTAAATCTGTGGTAGCACAGACATGAAAAAGAGAAAGAGGAGTCAGGTTGTCTGATTTAACTCAATCTAGCATGACCCACAGATTCCTTAAGGGAGGATTATAAGTCTTCCTCCACTGCAAATTCTACTCATTCTAAAGAATAAAAAAATTAAAGGCTTTGTCATGCCAATGCAATGCTGTTTCAAAAGACAATCTTCTATTCATCACAAATCTCATCATATATTAGTGGAAAGGCTTTCCTGACAACATAATTTCACCTGCTTTCAGCAGAAAATACAGTTTACATTATGAAAAAGCAACTTTCCTATGTTGCTTTTTTGGAGTTTTTTTTTAGCAGCAACATTCAGGTTGTTTTTTTGTCAAAGCTCCTGGCCAGCTTTCAAAGTCTACAAAGCGAGTACCTACTAAATCTCAACTAGAACAAGCAAAAGATACAGCTGACTGGGCTTTATGACTCACTTGACAGATCTTTGTGTGTCAGCTGTGAGCAGCTTTGGAAAGATCAGTAATCCATGTACAGTAAGTAGCATTTCCAGCTTTTCAGAAAAACAAGACTCACTCTTTGGTAAAACTGAGAAAACCAGATGTTGTTGAAAGAAATGTCCTTGAAAAATCTAAAAAACACAGAGAAAGCTAAATAGAAAACTAACCAAAAATATTGCTGCTTCATACTTTCTTCATTATGAAGAGCTTTTATAGCTTTTCACCATTCTGGCAGGACCAGATTTGCCAGATGTGCTTTTGCCCTTCCAAGCTCTCACTGCTCCTCAGCCCATCAACCATCAGCTTGGTAGGATGCACATTGTTCACTTGCATTTCTTTCTGCCATTTCTCAGTTTTTAAGCCTCTTTACAAAACCCTACCCTGTTTAACTTATTTTTCTCTCTGTGCTAGAAAAAACACCCAGCTAAAAAAAATACAAGTAAGTCTCCAGTTAAAAGCCACAGAATTCCTGAGGTTGGAAGGGATCTCCGGAGGACTTCCTGCTCAAGTAGGATCACCTAGAGCAGGTTGCCCAGGACCATGTCTAGTTGGGTTTTTAAGTATATTCAAGGGCAGAGACTCCATAACCTCACTGGGCAATCTGCACCAGTGTTTGAGCATCCCACAGTAAAAAAACAAAAACACAAGCACAAAAACATCCAACCCTCCCAACCCTGAACAATTAAATCCCTCAAACTGAAAAACAAAAAAAAACCCAAAAAACCCACACCACTATTTCAAAAGCAGAAGATATATTATATTTCTTCCACTCAAAAAGGAAAAGAAAAAAATTACAAACTCTGAGTGACTAAGCCTATGTAAATATGAGTACGTAGGTGCCTGCATATATGCTAGTTTATCCTATGTTTATTTAAGTATTTTAATAGGAAATGGTCCATTCAGATAGAGTAATTTATCCCCAGTGCTGTCCTAGGGCAGAACAAAAACAAGACAAGAATATGTATCAGTACACATTTCAACATAGAAAGCAGACTAAAGAACAGCTGCACACCGTATTTTCTTGAGAACAGAAAGTAAATTCTGCCCAGCTGAAATATAATATATTTAGTCTAATAACTTACTCTATCCAATATATGAATTTATATTACCATACACAATAATTTTCAAGTATTTTTGTTAGGATTGGGAACAGAGATTATTTGATAACACATCAAATGCAATGCATATAGTATTATATGCAGAAACAGAATTGATACATTCCATTTTGAACAAAAGGATGAGCAGAACCACAATTTATGCTTGACACATTTTAGTGAAGCATAGGAAAAGAAAAAAGAAAAATCAGTGAAATCCTGCTCTTAAAAAACATGCCATTGTTTTCTTTAGTTTTTAGACAGAGTAAGAGAAAACGTCTCAGCTGACAGTTCACCATCAATGCTGTAAACCTGAGGTTCGTATTTACTGAGCAGAACATCAACTTCTCTCTTCCTTAAAATCTTTACTGCTTTGGTAGTTGTCCTCCTCCACCTTCCTGAAGGCCTTGAAATATGTGACTTTCCTATCCTTTGAACAGGTTTTCATTTAGAAGATCTGACAAAGATCACATTTTCTCAGTAGTGTCATTTCAGGGAGCTTGGCTGGAGGCTTTTCAGAAGAGAAATGAAGGCACCCAATTCCCACTGATTTTCTGTGACTCATATTCTTAGGAAAACCTCACTTCTTTCCTGTACTTTTTTGCAATGACAATTTTATATACTCTGATTCTCTTCTTTACCTATTGCTGCAGATAGTCCTCATTGTTTGAAAACCCACACTGACCTTCTGTGACTATTTGTGTCCAAAGTTTATAATAAATTTCACCTGTTCAAATCCAATTCTGTAACATTTGTTGTTGCCAAAAAGTTCAAATCTCTTTTCAGCCAGTAATAATATTGGTGTCAGCTGCCAGGTCCTTTCCTTTGTGGACTTTTGCCCATTTAAACTAATGGTGTCTTATTTGTTTTATGATTGTTTTTTTTCTAGTAGCTGCCCTTCTGTGAAGCCCTCTCTTGGCTATGTAAGTCATACACCAATCTGGAGGACACCTGCTTTTTAGTACTTGCTGCCAGACCTATTTGAAAAGTCAAATCTCCACTAAGCACATCAAACACTCTGGTCTCACTAGATCAGAAACACTGTGAGTTGTTTAAGAATGTAGCTTGACATTATACATAATCTGGTCTAGCTGCAGGTGGCTGCCAAAAGGGGAAATCCTGCTCCCCCTACCCCCAGCCTGCGAGCTGAATGCTCTCTCCCTCTCTCTAGTTGCACTTGGAAGCAAAGATCCCGAGGTGCCTGGCTGAATCAGTTCAGGGAGCTGCTCTGATGGAAAAATCCCGTCTTCCCCCACTGAGAAATGAGTGATGCTGGATGAGCTGACACCCTGGCAGCAGCACGACCTGCTAGACCTGATGGAAGGGAGAATAAACTCCTGGACAGGAGTGAAAGACACAGGAGCACATTCTGGCAAAGAAAGAGGATATTGATTAGGAAGATTCATGCAATAGACAATGTTCTGAGCTTTGAAACTCCATCCCAACAGAGGTATTCTTAGACAGAGTAAGGGCTAAGTAGCTTCAGGATGAATTCTCAGAAACCCTTTTTCACAAGACTATTTGTAACTTCTCACAGACAGAGTTTTATGTGTTGCAGAATAGTCTCAAAAGGACAGATAGGAGAAATGAAGTGATCATCCTGTTCTGAGACTGCAGAATACATTTGGCAAATTGCCATGGGGGAGATAAATGTCTACGTACAAAACCGAAAATAAAGGCAATGAACAGAAAATATATTAAAAAGGCAAAGCAAAAAAGAAGCAGTAAGTTATGTGAGGAAATTATAGTATCAAGGTCTGCATCTAGCATTTCCCAATGAAAACAACTTATTCTAGGTTTGGAAGAACTAATTCTAAATTACATGAAAAATCCATAGACTGGCTTTCATAGTGACTTTCATCTAAAGATCTGAATTTGTTTGGGAAGTGGGTAGTAATTAGGCTGCACAGATCACTTGTCTGTTTAGGGAATATTCATACACACATTCCAATGAGAAAAAATTAAACACCAACCAGAATGTGATACTATCAAGAATATTCTGTGAGAGAATCAAAAATCAAACCCAAGTCACTTGTCTCCTGAAGACCTACATAAATTCAAGCAATTATAGGATAGACAATAACATCCCCATGAGTAAATATGTCAGCATATTGATTGGTGAAGGGCAAAACTCCCAATTGTTTAGAGGGCATTCTCCAAAACAATGACATAACTGACTTATATGTTCATATTATTAGTTCTAGTTTGGCCCAAGAAGATGCATATAATAATCTGTGCTACAGCAAACTTGTTCACCAAAATATTGTATGGTATGAATAGAGCAGCTCCTTGGAGAAGGAAAGCAAGCCTCAAGGATAAAGAAACAGGCTGAGCCTGGCTGTTATTGTGATAACTTAACCATAAGAGCCACTCTAAAACTGTATCAGAAATTCCAGCAAGCAAAGGCATCTTAACTTAGCTTTCAGTGACATGGAAGTCAATGTTCCCATAAACTAAACTATCAAAATCATTCAGATCCTACGACTAGCTAACAGAGAATCATGAGAAAACTCTGCCCTTTGACTCAAGAGCAAAACCAAGCTCAGTGGGAAATGATGCTGATAGAATGGGAACCAAAGTGGAACAAACCGATGAAGCACATGATGATTTTCTCTACTCCAAGTGATGGCTCCAACACAGTCTTGACAAAACTGAAAAATGGCTGACAAGATTTAAAGTATAATGCATATCCCAAATGAGGAGAGATGCAACCCCCAAGCGGCATCTGGTAGTAATACCGTATTGCAGCAAATACAGTAACACTAATAATAATTTACATTGCTATATACTCCCCTTCAAGGCATCTGAAACTGGCTATTGTCAGAGAACAGATGTAGGACTAAATGGCACGTGGCCAATATAGATGAAAAACCTGATTCCTGACTGCTACATTTACATGAGGGGAAAGAAAAAATACCAACAAACCAACAACAACAAAAACCAAAACAAAACAAAAAAGGAAGAAATTATGAGAAATGTCTTTTAACTGTAATATTTATGTGACTACAGGCAGACCCCATTAATTTATACTAGGGCCTCTCTAGTAAAAGCCTAAATTGCAGAGAACAGTGAAGTTAAGCTTGCAGGTCACCTACAACTTCTCTGAGTTGGTCTTTAGCTTGACTTAGGTGAGAATATCCCAAGAGCTACTCTAGCTTTTACCAGCTGTCAATCACTTCAGAAATCACTGTCAAGAATTTCAGAATTCAAATAACTTCTCCATGCCCTTCACGCTTCAGTCACAGAAGACAGGTGCAGTCATGATAATCTGGAAAATATTTTCCTCAGAAAAAAATGCTCCCAAGGAAAGGTCTAAAGCTACTGAACGTGTAACCACTTTATGTCACTGAAGCAGTTCTTAGTGACACAAACCACTATGTGACTTTCCAGGGAAAAAGAAACCTACTGAAGAGAAAAAGCCCGGAGTCAAGTTTACAACTTGCAATGCAGAACTCCTGGAGTACTAACACAATCCTCATAAGTCAAAAAAAAAATAAGAGGCTGTCTTCACAGGAGAGAGAAAAACATCCCAAGTCTGTACCATTTGATTTATACTTGCAAAGGAAAGTTGAGCCAGTTATATGTGTAAACAGGGGTTGAGCTGATGTGTTGCTTTTCTCCTCTTCCATTCTGGGAATGACTGTGGGTGATCTCTCTTCTTTCTTTACCTCCCACTGTCTCTTCCTCCTCCACCAGAAAAAGAAATTAAAGGGAAAAAAAAAAAGGAGAAAAAAATCTGTTTGCCAGTAGCCAGTGTGAATACCAGCTGAAACACCTGCACGCCAGACATGTCCAGCTGTCCCTCTCCCCTGCCTCTTGCTGACAAGGCATCTGTGCTGCACACCACACACACCAGTTTGCTTGCTGTAGGTAAGGAGACTTTTAGGATTATTATTCCCACTGCTCTTGTCCAGTTCTCCTCACCATCCCCCACAGCCTGCAGAGGGGAACTTCTCCACGATGCACGGCAGCCCCACAAGTATGCTCGGTCGAAGCCAAATCAATGGCTTTTCAAATTCTCTTATGATACAGTCACCACATCATTCCAGTCTTGGGTTACAGGGCAGCAGGAAGGCACAGCCCTCCTCTAGGCAGGAAATACAAACATTTAGAAGGTTAAAACCAGGCCTAATCCTCTTCTGCAGAACCCCCTCACTCCATTTTCTGTGGAGCACTGCTGTGCTTAGATAACAGCATCACTGCTCATTTCTTCACATATTTTTCTTCCTGGTTGTGCAAGAATCAGGACTAAACTAAGCACAGCAGGAAGTCTTCCACCTTGAGAATTTGACCCTTATTTCAGAGATCCCAGAAAACTCGACAGGAAGGATAAACTTCCAACCAGATTCAAGCAAAAATTTCAAACCTCTGTGCCTTAAGATTATGAAACAGAACTTCATGAATAACTTCTTTCAGTTCTTGTCTAAAGGGAAAAAAAAAGATTTTTAAAAACTGTTTCAGTTTAACAAGTTATTTTCAGGGGTTTTATCTGACAAGATTCAATTTTAGAATTCATTAAAACAAAAGAACTGCTATACACAGGAAAGATTGTTTCAAAATGAAAAACCAAAATATATTCTTTTAAAAATGCAAAATTAATATATCTAGCCTTTTTCATTTAAGTATTTTTCACCAAAGAAAAAATATTTCACCACCATAATTTCCTACATATATAACCTTTCAAGTGATGCCCACACTTTACTTTCTCCAAAAAAAAAGAGTTGCATGACATTTTTTTCCCCAATAATATTTATAAGTAAAAATGGCCTGAATTTTAAAACTGCAAAATACTGGCAGTACTCTTTCACTTAAGTGACTGCTGTTTTGTGCATTTATACAAACTGATGCCTGTGTGCAGAAATACAATTTAGGATCTTAATATTTGTCATCTAGATTTTAAAATTTTGGTTACAAGTCAAAAATCTATAAGACTGCATGACAATATGCAAAGACATGCACATAAAGTATTTTTATTTACATAAAATATGTTAAATTTTAATTTTTCCCATTTTCCAAAACTTAGTGACATCAAATGACTTTTACCCTGTCATATATTTGATACTAAAAGAATATAATACACTTTAAACTTGACTTTTAAATTTTCTTTCTCTAGATGTTTTCTTTCAATAACTTCACTAAATACTAGCAACAAATCTTGCTTTTCCTTATGCTGAAGTTATTGTTGCTGGAGCTGACCAGGATCAAACTGTGGAAAGACAGAATGAATCTGGAATATCAGGTCCTAGCTCTGTATCTTTTTTCCCTCATTCTCTTGAATATATAGCTGTTAAGAGGTGTGCTCACCATTTTCAAATAACAAAGACCATCTTTCAGAAAACAAGCAAACAAAACCACTAGCAAAGTGTTTGTGATTAATATTTAATGCCCCACTGGGTTTCATACATGGCATGAAGAAGGATGTTAGTTCTGGAAAAGCAGAATTTCTAAATGCTTTTTAAAGATGACAAAGCACTTTACAATTTTTTCTCTCAACACAGGTAGTGGTTGTGGGTTTGTTTTTTAATACATCCACGTGAAGACAGTTAGCTGTGAGGAGGAAAACAGACACAGAGCATTTTAACCTGCCCTTAAAAGTCAACAAAATCAAGTAAACCTAGTGGCAGTGTTGCCATAATAAAACAGAAGATTTCAGTTTCTTCCCAGTGGAATTTGTGGTTCTGCAGTTCTCTTGAGCAAAGACAAGGGCAGACTCCTAATTTAGCCCATAGTTCATACTTTTAATCAGAGATAGTACTGTAACTGGTCTCAAGTAATGATGCTCAAATGTTGTCCAAACCTGTTTTCCTCTACAATTCTAAGCAATACATGAAGAAAAGTATTGTTAGAAAGTCATGTTAACATGAAGAAAAGTAGGAGATGGGAAAACGTAAACAATAAGCTCCGTAAAACTCCCGAACAAACCAGTACATTTTGAATTGCTCTTTGGTAACTGATGAAAAAAAGTGCTACGAGGCAAATCCTTCACTGGGTCACTCACTGGGGAGACTGGTAAAAATAAATTGCACAGCTCTAATTTTCCTAGCAGCTTCCATGCTATTCTTTGAAACTGAGTAAGAAACCCTTGGCCTAATCCCAAGAGCCAATCTATAGTAAATAGTGCACACTTAATGCCTAAGTTCCTTTTTAGCACCATTCAGACAGTGACTTCAGCCACACAGCTTAGTCATAGCAGACATTTTTGTGGTGAAAGCATTAAACCCACATGCAGCTCTCTTTCTGTGGCCACTGGGGGTCATGCTCCTTTCCCATTAGCTGAATAAATCATAAAGTCTGCACAGACCACACAAGAAGCAAGGCTAGCAAGCCACAGGCAGTGCCTACAGCCTGCCATTTCTTTTCAGAATTAAAAAAAAAGGGGGAAGAAAAGAAAAACAGGAGAGAAACACAGCAAAACAGCCTAGCTTTAAGAAATTATTTGCTTTTATTTTTTTTAATTTGATCTCTTTGAAGTCCACAGAGATTTGTTTGTTTGTTCATCTTTTAACCCAAGCAGCTACAGCAAAGAAGAAAAGCAGAGAAAAATAAAAATACTGGCATGCAATTCCTTTATCCTATGTTGCAACAGCAGAAAGTAAAAAATCCTGCTGGTCTGTTAAATAACAGAGGCTGTCATACAATATAGAACCTCATCATATACCCAGAGAAATCAAAATAGATGTTGATAAATAATATGTAATATAGGTATAAAGGCCTGAACAAGGAACCAAAGTAGTGCACAATACTTTTCACATCAAATGATTTATTCTGCCAATGAAAACAACAGTAACTGAGCAAGGTCTGGAAGTCTAGAGGTTGGTTCAAGTTCCCATCAATCAGAAAACAAGATAAGAAGGAATTTTAAACATAGCCATTAGCATGCAACTAATGAACATGGAGAAGATATGCACAGCTCATTATGCAAAGGAGTGTTTCTTTAAAATGTACCAAACCCCGAAATACTTTAAAAAGTGCACTGAACTTTAGCAGGACTTTACATAAGAGCTTGATTGGCAACTTGAACATGCCCTGCTTCTCAAAGCCCCCCGGTGGGGCGGGCAGGGGGAGCGGCTGGGAGAGCAGCTTTTCAAACCAGGTCCTGTTCCATGATCCCGTCTAGATCATTTGGACATGCAGTGTTTAGAAAATAACATTTACATGCTTCACTGTCTACATGCTGAAAAACTCTGCTGAGCAAGGAGGACAGCTGAATCAGGGATTGCTGGGTCTATTTACACACTGTCAGCTGAACCTTTGTTCCCTATCCTATTTTGGGTTGGCATTTTTGGTGCAATCTAGGGTATTTTTAAACACAATAAAAAACCCAAAAAAAACACCAGTGAAGAAAAATGAAAAAAAAAAAAACCTAAAAAGCTGAAGGACAACAGAACAAAAAAAAAAAAAAAAAAGAAAGAAAGAAAGAAAGAAATAAAAGCATGTGAGCTAGGGTCAGATAGGCTTAGACCAGAGTTTAAAAAGCTCTTTCAATCAGCTCTACCAGTAATCCTATATCCTTACCTGCAATATAACTTACTCTTTAGCTATTATAGTCCTCCTGAGCAAAGACAGATAATCATGTTGAATTGTGACAAATTATACGGTGGTTTTGAGATGTGAGCAAGCACTCACAGGGGAGTAGGGCAAGACCACTTAAATCCATTTCATTTGTGACTTAATATTGTGGGTTAAAACTTATGTGACCTTTGCCAAAGACATCTCATATATGTGCAGGAGAAAAATCAAATCCCAAGTCTCAAAAGATTCCTAGCAATAAGATATACAGTTTCTGACAGGTCACCCAAGGCACAGCCTCAATTTTATCATGGAATTCTTACTGATGGATTAAGTACCACTTTAACCAGAATAACAATAAATAAAAATCCCTCAGTGGAAAAATGTAGAACTGTGTAAAATTTAAGATTTCACTCATTCCAGTGGAACAGCCGGCATTTAACATCTTTATACATGTGTTTTCCCCACCAGCAAAAGACATTCTTAGAGCTCATACAGAGTATTCTCTCTGAAACTGGAGTCCTCAAAAGATCTCTAATACTTGAGATTTCAAACTGATGAAGTTACCAAGAGAAGCTGCATGAAGCACAGCTCCTTTTTTGGCTTCTCTAAGCCAATTTTTTTACCTTTTCCCTAGGCAGAATTTGTGTTGATCTCACTGGGAGATTTGCTCAAGTGAGGAGAGCAATCCTAGACTCCACTAGCAGCAAGAACCAAGGATACCACTTCAATGATTTCAAAATTAAAACCATATAAACCATGTACTTGCTTTGTCCAAATGTGTATGAACATTAGCAACACAGAGCATTTCAGAGGCCTGCTTCATACAAGGACAGCTACAGATTCAAACGTGGCTGCTTTCAAAGCACCCTCACTCACAATGAACAAACACAATGCAAACATTGTGAGGCCAAATTCTCTCTCCAGAATCTGGCATGGGTACATGCTCTCCAGAATCTGGCATGAGCCCAGGGTAGGGTAATGCAATATGTGTAAGGGAAGGGAAGAAAGCCTTTCTCAAAGCAAGGAGAAGAGAGACTTAAAGGTTCAGGTGAGGGACAAAAGGCCAATCTTCTCCTCTCACTTCCCCCTCTGCCTGCTGTCCTAATCAAAGCTCAAAGCTTTCAATTGAGTTTAACTCTGCCACTCCCAGAATACAGAAATGTTCATGTACTTTTACCCTTCTTCAGAAAAAAAGGAGATAGGGAAATGGTTTAATCCTTAAATAATATCTGCCATCAGCAACATAGCACCAGGCCTCTGCCTTAGGTGTATGGATGAGAAAATGATACAGGGTTACAATAGTCAACAACCAGAAAAGGCACATTGATTTCCACTGCATACCATTACTTCTATCTTTGCAAATAACATTCAAGACGTTTAAATGAAAGAATAGTATCTGACAACTTATTCTGCACTGGTGTCTTGTACCAATTAGTACCAGCAACAGTAAAACCCAAATCACAGAAATCCTAAGAGACAGAAGCTTGCCTGAGCAAATACAGGCATCTTCCACCTTCACTGAGCAAATTCCAGGAACAGCACAAGAGCATAAGTCACATCTTTATGCAGTGCAAGTCAACCCACATAATACAATTATAAAAGAATGCAAGCACCTCCCATGCCAGTAAAGGCTTAGAGAGAGCTGGGGTTGCACTGCTGGGAGAAGGCCCAGAGTGTATGAGGATTTGTTTTATCATGGTATATATAAATACCTGCTGGAAGGTTGCACAGAAGATGAATCAAGGCTCTTTATATTGGTGTCCAGTGAAAGGAGAATGCAAGAAGTTCCCTCTGAACCTCAGATTTAACCGTGAGGGTGACTGAGCACAGACACAGGCTGTGGAGTCTCTTCCTTGGAGATATTCAGATGCCTGGGAAGGACCTGCTTAACTGGCTCCAGGTGCCCCTCCTTGAGCCCTGGCTTGAAACAGGTGCCCTCCAGAGGCCCTTTCCAGCCTCAGCCATTCTTATGGCCAGTGATTATGTTGACTTAAAAACCTCTGAAATTGTCAAATGTCAAGGTTGAATCTGTGTTGCTTTCAGGCCACAGGTTGTAGACAAAACCATAGTATTACTGATTGTACTGAAGAGTATGGAAGAGTGCACTTGTTGCATGGCTTGGCTATGTCAGTCATTAAAGGTTCATGTTTTCTGTATTTCTAAATAAGAGATTGTATTTATTACAACAGACTGTGAAAAACAGTTTACACTTGCATTAACACTTCAATATAAGAAAAATGTTGCTCTCTCTATAACGCTGTATTAAGTGTGACTAGGTGTACACTACATTTCAAGTACTCTGGACTACTACCTCATCACTATGTCCAACATGCACAAGCACACATGTAAAATATAGCCCCTCTTTCCAGAAAAGTTCTTCCAAAAACCCAAGGGTAAAGCTAGGGGTGTGGTCATGATGCGATAGTACCAGCCACTCCTGTTTTAAAGATACCTTGTGATATCCAAGGAACATCTCTCACTAACCAGCTTCTCTCCTGTGCCTAATTCAGTAATTACTCTTTTGCCACCTTCCTCTGCATCTTCACTGCTCCTTAGAATTCCAACAACAAGATTTTTTTTCATCTTACTTCTGCTGATTTCAGGATTTTGCTAACTGGTGAATTGATAAATTTAGGAAAACTGTTAGAAGTAGGCTACTCACAGTACTATAGGTATGCTCACAAGTTAAAGGTGTACTCTTTCATTATTGCATAACTATTTAGAACTTGTGGGCAATATCCACACAGCACATACACAGTACTCTCACTGATTTAACAAGAAATTGCTGCGGACATAACGAGCACTTAAAACTGTGAGGTGACATTTGCCTACATCCCATCAGTTTAGATTAAACCTTAAAATTTATTATCACAACGAGTAATTGCTTTTTAGTCTTGAATCCAAACATTACTGTGGCTACACAAAGAGATTCATACTTTGGTACGCAACAGTAGATAAGGACTTGTTAAAAGAGAACTAAATTTGGCTATGTTAGGTAGTTTTCAAAAGGTGTGTTTCAAAAGAAATTGTTAAGTTCCTTAAAAATGTTCCTTCAAAAATGCACTACAGTTGGATTCATTCTGTTTCTAAGAACACTGCTGTAGGCCAGATCATGACACTATTGTTCAAAAGTAAAAGGTATTTATACAAATACTCCTAACTTGGAAAATCTTATACTAGAACTGCTTATTGAAAGGACAATAGACTGTTTTTTTTAAATGCCAAAATTAAAATACTGTATCAGTTAGTCAAATATTTTGCTAAGGAAAAAATACATGAAATAAGCCATCATCCTGAAATGATAAGAATTTCTATTGGTGTAAAGCACACTTGCCTAACTTTTTATTTAACTCTGGGGGTAGTTCCACAAACTTAAGAGAAAGTTTCTGCTCTGTCTTACTATGAATTGTTACTGCTGCAACACCTCTCCCATTTAAAATCACTTTATTTAGAATGATGTACATTTTGAGCATTGGAATATATTTGTAGAACTGGTAGTTGCGGTAACAAGATGAGGTTTACATGTCTGTCCACATCAGCACCATGTATTCAAGATGGATTTCAGCTGCCAAAAAGGTCAATCCAAACTGCTTGCACAAACCTGTCTTTATGCTCCTGTTTATTATGCTCCCATGTAGTCGATGTCTCGTGCACTAAAACAGTGCAGCCATATGTCAACATCTCTCTGGTGGTTCCCAATGTTCTAAACAAGAGCAAGGGTGCACTGAACCTCCCATGTAAACTTTATACAACAGATTCAGCAGAACTGTAATTATTTACAAAATGATGGCATGAGAAATCTCTGGATTTATATCTCACTTTAAAGTAACAGGGATTGTGTCCACATAATTCTTGAGTTCATGGTAGGTTTCTAATTTACTTTCTCATTTTTGGTATGAGAAGATAGAAGTCAGCATTCTTTAAAAATCAACGTCACTAATTTTTAAAGTTATTAATATCTTTTAAACAAAGCACTTCTCTCTTTCTCTCTGGTTTTCTGCTATTTTTTTTTCTTTTCATAAAGGCACTATATTTCATTACAGATGAACCTGCATGTTGAGTTATTGGCACTACACAACACTTGTGTCTTGGATTCCCTGGATAGAAAGGAGTAAGTAGACAAGGAAAGCACAGAATCCCCTCAGCTGCAGAGGATAACCGCAAAGCATCATTTGTAGGTAAATTCCACTGAACTCCACTTCTGACTGACTCTCAAAGCCTGACATATTTGTCACCATGTCAGGTCCTCAGCTGACAGACAAATTACGGTGGTTTTTTTCATTGTTCTTTGCAGACAAATGGAACAGGACAGCAGAGAGAGTCAGACCTACCCGAAACTAAGTGCACTCAGGGATTCTGACCCCAACTGATACCACCAGCTCTACAGGCTACCCCTCACCAGTCCTCCCTTAAATTTGTGTCACTCTCTCAGTTTTCTTCCTGCTTACTTTTACAGTCTCCTTTTAAACACTTTTCTCTCCCCTCGAACAGTACATGTACAATGAATCAAGCTGCTTCTTTAAGATCAGACTAAGTGACTAAGTAAATACAACACCTTGGTTTTTAACTTAGCAGACACAATGTTTATGAACATTTGCATTGACTGCTTTTCAGTTGCTTTGACATTTTCATATGCAATTAATATACACTAAGGTATTCCTACATAGTGCATATTGAATTACCTTTGTTCCACGTAGAAAAGCATTCTGTTGTTTTTGTTGCAAAGCTAATATATAATGAAATAATAATGATTATTTGTAATACAGTGTTGCTTGTCTTAGGATCTCCAATGATTGAATATAATGCAGTATTTATTATTTCTAGTTCAGGACAAGCAAACAGTGTTAAATGGCTTCTCCAGAACCCATGGCTTTTGGTCCTCTGCTCCAGCTACTCTTACTACAGTTTGTTATTTCTCTATGCTGGTGGGCCTCTTGCCTGACTTTAAGGCAGTTAAATAATGTAATTAAACAATTAAATGATTGTCCTTAAATGATCAATTAAGACAGCATTCTAAACATGCTTCCTCATTTGGAATTTAGCCTACTTTCTATCTCCCTCTGTGTATCAGAGACAAGGCAGCCAGGCTAAATTCAGAAATCACTGCACTTCTTATGTTATGTGGTTTATCCTAATCTTACATGAGTGCTATGTGGTGAGTGCTCCTTTTTAAGGGCAAATTTACATCTACACAGCCAATCAATGCAGCAAGCAGCTGCATGGATTTAACATGAAGAAAAGACAATTTTTACTTCTTGCTGTACCACATATATATGTTACATTCTTCAATATCTGGCAAATATAACAAGTGAGTTCTAGAGTTGCAATGAATGTCCATGTTAAACATCTGAAGTTTGCTGAAGTAACCTTCATGCACTTGCTTAAAACACTTTAATTATACTGGCACTGGAGCAATAAAAACCAAAGCCAATGATAGCATGCTCACCACACCTGTATTTAAATAATTACCAGACAAAACTGAGCTGATAGAAAGAGACAAGCTGCAGGGATTTTGTCATATATAGATAAAACTGGCATGCCTAAAACATGCTTCATCTCTAACTGTAGATATTGTAATTTAATTTAAAAGGAATAATATTTAAATAAAAGATTACCCACTTAAACAAGTTTTCTCTCAAAGCCTCCCTCTCTTTTAACAGAGTTTTAAGTCACTCTGTTTAGATCCTTTGCAGAACTGGGGTCTTTCTTTACTACTTTCAATCTGTATCATAAACATTCAGTGTTATTACAGACATCATGGTATCAAACTCCAGATAGTCTGATGTTTTAGGGGAAAAAATTAGACTATTTAAAGTGATTATAACTTTCCACTTGATAGTTTAACATTCTACAATCATTACTGAGTCTGCAGGCACTGTTAACCTGTTCTGGTGAGACAAACATGTCTTTTCTAATGTTTACTGAGATATTGTAAATTACTTAACGTACAGCAGAGTACGTTTTTCTCAGTTAATCTAGATCTGATCCCTGAGGGGCTATTTATTACATATGTATACAACCTGTCTGTAGAAGTGAAGTTAATGTAATATGACACAAGTAGCACACATTGTTTAAATGTGTTCCAGAAAGTTAGCAAATTTAGTTAAAAGAATACTTACATGCTCTTCTGCCTGGAAAACAATGAGGAAAAGGGTTCTAAATATTAAACACTGCTGTTCACTGTAGGTGGCCAATTAATACACTGTATCCAAGCTGGAACAAATCCTTCAAATATATACATAAAGCATATAATCTCTTATCTGCTTAGGCATGATCAAATTTTTAACAAATCCTAGTAACTTCAAACACAGCTTTAATGGGATGTAGTACTAAAACATGCAAAGTAAAGAACAGAGTTTTTAAGAACATAATCTGTTTTAGAATGTTTCAAGAGAACTGCTTTGAAATGCAATTATAAACTTAACCCATGAGTAAATGTGTGCCATCTTGCAGAATTAAGTTACATGAATTAATATATATATAGAAGAAGATACTCTCTTGTTCCTAATAACTATCACAAATTGAAAATGAGGGTTTACATCTCAAGGTACAGAAGTATCTTGAGATGGTTCTAAAGGGTAGCTATGTTTAACACAGGAGCAAATTTATGGTTACAAACTTGGTCCCTGTAAAATTTTTATTTGATGATGAGAGAGAGAGTTTACTTGAGACAGAATCCTAGGAGAATTGTACAACTATTCAATCCTAGGAGAATTGTACAACTGATAAATAGTTTGAATACATTTTAAGAGCATCTATCTAACTTTTGCATCTTTATCTCATTAACCTAAAATTAACACAATGTATCTTTTTCTCAGGGTGCCAAAATCTCAGAGTGGGAGTTGCTGGTCCCCAGACAGTCCCAGCTTTCACTTACATGTATAGTGAAGATACTTATTCCAAAGGCTGTGCTTCCAGTTTCCTTCTTGTAAGCAGAAAATGAGTTTTTCACATTGGTTTGGTCACTTTTTGTTCTGGTTTACAGTCCACTTGTCGGCAGGACTGAAAAATGAGACATATTTTGAAAACAGCAATATGGGTTTAGAATCAGTTCAATTACCTTGAAGACAAAGTTCAAACCGTTTCAGGTCATAGAATCTAGAATAATTTAAGTTGGAAAAGACCTTTAAGATGGTCAGTATGTTCTGTACAGAGAGGAACAATTCAGCCTAACTGCTTCTCATTCTGAGACAAAAATTAGCACCTGATAATTTAAATTTTCCTTCTTTTCCCAAAATATGTGGGGATTCCTGATTAAAAAAAGAAATACACTGCTTGTGATGCAAGCCGTGTACTCTAATACAGTAAGCAAACCTTTAGACTATTTACAGACCACCCTGTTAAAGAACATCAGTGAACTCTGTGAAGATGCTCTTTACAGTGCTTTGATGTTAAAATGAAAACCAAAAGCAGTGGATTTTTGCCATATATGGTAACTGCACAAGGTGTGATTTTGATCTTTATTCAGTGAACAGTCACAGTCAGACTCGAAAAAAGATGTAGAAATACAACTGAAAATTCAGGTAGAATTTAGACAATCATGAAAAGGCAATCATGAAAAAGCTCACAAATTCATATATATTCATATATATTCAGCTCTCCCAAGTATAATCAAACTCTAAAAGCGCCTCAGTTTTCATTTTTAAGAGTCCTGAGTGCCTTCATTACTGCTTTCATGCCTGCCTCTAAACACATCAGTTACCACAGAGCAGAGCAGCTCATCAGACCTTAATTCCTGCCTAACCATGAGATCCTGAGGATCTCTGCCCAGTTTTTAGACATTTGAGATCAGCTTCAAAAACTGCTACAATAGTAACGACAGCTTCTGTTTTTTTAAGATATGGTGAAGGGTTAGATTACCACTACTTTTTATTTCTAGTCTAGCACTTGCAGAAACCACTATCCTCTGCCTAAAAAGATTCAAATCCTTTGCAAAGCAAGTCATCACTGCAGGATGGAAAAGAAATGGATGTGTATGTATGAAGAGCAGCTAGAATCATTGTGCTGAAGCTGTTTTGGGAAAATCAAGGTTTTAAGGTTTCTGTTCTATGCCTAGAACAAAACAGGAAAAGGTGTGAAAGTGGATTCTTGTCTCATGCTTCAAGAACAGTATTATTAATTTGTAGGGGAAAAAATTAGTCAGTCCACAGATGATTCTAGCACTGGTAAACTCCTGGGTCTCTTGCTGCTAGAGGGAAGGCTTCATCGCCAAGTCTGACAACACTGTCCATACTTGCTCCAAGCAATTCATCTGTAGTGGTCAAGACTCAAGGGAAGAATTAGTGTCCCTTTATCCCTCTGAGGCAATTATGTCCTCTACTAATCACAGCAGAGGAAAAGTTTGAGTTCCCTATAATGGAAGAAGCACTATGTACTTTCCAAGCCCAGTGTATGAGCACTAGTAATAGACAGCTTAATTATTTTGGAGGTTGTCATGGCCACTGGAGTATTTTTTTTAAAAAACAGTAACAAAAGAACCCCCAACAAAACCAAGAAAACCACAATAAACATCAAAGAAACCAACTGAAACTTCTGTTATTCTTGAAGTTATGCTGTGAGAGGGACTTCTGCTGCTCTAGCAGAGCCAAGTGCTCACTTCTCAAACATCTCATGGCAGGAATTCAGCATGCACCTCTGCCTTTACCCCTCTCCACTGAATAACTAGATGCTCAGTGGCTCTGATGCCTTCCAAGGCCTTTCTCTTTCTATAAATAAAATTAGTGTTTCAAACCTACTGTGCCACAAGGACAACATGAGAATGGCAGGATGGAGTAGTGAGCTCCAGCCCTTGGTGGAATGACATTGCTTGTACCTTTGTACCTGTTTTTTTTCAGAAACATAGAATATCCTGTTTAGATTTGCAATTGCCAAGCTAGCATTTACTACACATTCCCCAGTTTTAGCATGACTTGAAGGTCTTTCCCAATAAATAGCATTCTGAGTAGGAGAGGAACAAGAACTTAATTTGAAGCTAGTTTCCTCTTCAAATTAATAAATAAGCTGTTTTCATTTTTAAACTAAGCTTACTAGAAAGATTATACTATTTTCCCCACTTTTACTATACAACATGCTGATTTGAGCTATATTTATTACAAACCTGATTTATGTAGCTTTCTAAATCTACAACAGCTCTTGTTCTGAAGGAAATAATGGGGATGTCAAGTACCCAAACAGAAGTAATTCCTTTTGTAGTCAGTATAAAGCAGGGAAAACAAAGAACTCCGCTGCAATCTGTACTAGTTTGGAAATGCCTCTAAAATGCATATGAGACTAAAGATTCCAAAACAGGATCTTGATCCAAATCCCAATGAGTTTAACTGAAAGACCCTCCACAGCAAACAGGGCAAATTCCATCAGTTTTCAACCAAGTCCTTGTATCTTTACAGTGATTTGAATATTCTTTTCCATGTTAACAGGAGATGACAAATATATTCAGGTACAGCATTATATTTATTTAAACATTTATTCCTGGTCCCAGTAAAGTCACTGCAAATTCTACTAACCTGAAGAATGTATTTATGTGAAAACCTTTCTCCATAGCTTCAGCACTATAATCACTGGAGTTTATGAGTTAACATTTTCTTAGCACTGTTTGACTAAGGACTAAATCTTTGTATCAATGAAATATACAACAGAGGTCATTTTATCAAAATATTCCTAAATTATATGCCTGGTTCTCCTTGAAGAATTCAAAATAAAATATAAGTATTTATATGGGGTTTTTTTAGACATGGAGACACTAAAGAATAGGGGAAAAACAATTTTCTCAGTATTGCACAACAACCTAGGAGCAGGTTAATAGGGCACAACAAACCATTGCAATCATCCTGTCTGATCTCATGAATAGCATCGGTCAAGGACTCTCCAGAGTTTAAATAATTAAATCTGGTTTAAAATAGAGCATATCTTCTAGAAATAAATGGATGGAAGTAAGAAATCAAGTGTAATTCAAAGATGATCAGCAACTGTCTTGTTCTTGCACTGCTCCAAAGGTTACTTACCTTCTCTCCCCAAAATAGCACTTTAGTTGAAGTCAAAATTTCTGTAGCTAAGCTATCAATTGTGCTGACTCCTAACTTTGCCTGCTAGAATGAAGATTTTTCTTCCACATATACATACTTATATGGATGAAAATGCAAGAATAGGATTTCAATTTTCTGCTTGATTGGCAGTAAGCCAGTCACTATAGTCCCTCAGGACACCCTCCCACAACTACTGCTAAGTATAGTTTTACATTCACTTTTGAAAATAAGGCGTAATTCCTATTACTTTGACATAAAATTAGTGACATACAGAAAGCACAACATATCTTTACAACAAATTAATTTAAATTGTATTGTAGTTACAAGGGAATTTAGAAAAAAAGCATCTTGCCTCAAATTCTTTGTGGACATTTATCTTCAGCAATTTGTTTTCCTCATATTTAGTCAAACTCTTACGATTCATCTACACAGAGATTTTTATTTGTAAATTAACTGTTTGTTTTTTGAACTATATGGACAACATATATCTGCCTTTTAAGAAAAGAAGAAAAAAATCATTCAGTGTTCAGTTGTGCTACAGCACATCCCCACAAAACCCCTGAAAATGGTATACAAATCTCTGACCTGTTAGTGTATGGTATGAAACTAAGTTGCATCACTGAAACTTCTATTCCAGCCTCTCTCCTCCTATTAGACGTGGCTAGAGGTAGACTGTTAAGATAAATTTCTGTTTGAAGGACAGACATCTCTTTTTTTCCTTTTTTTTTCCTTTTTCTAAAATTTTTTGAAGTGCTGTCCAGCTCAGGAAAAAAAAAAAAAACAGAGGAAACAACAAACATCTAAGAACTTAACTTACAATTTACTTCAAGCAATCCAATACATACATTTTCGGAATAATATTTTTTGTATAATGTCACATTGACAACTACTTTTGCTTATAAAGGTATAGATGGTCCATTGCATCCAAAACTAGGAAAAGAAGGGTTTAAATATAACAAGATCAGTGCCTAGGTCTGGTTGGTGCTCTGCCAGCACTTACTCTAGATTCTTAACAAAATACAGACTATTTAAAGATACTTGTCTAAAGTACACACTCACCTTACTTAAATAACATTACAATTAGACATAGGTTGCCTTAAAAAGATTGATAAAGGTGAAAAAAGATAATGTTTCTCTAGTTTGCCTCTGTAGGCCTAGATGATACCAAGATGCTTTAGAAAGAACCAAGCACTCCAGCTAAATAATAACTGGTGAGGTATTCATTTGATCAAAATCTGCATGCACTAAATGAAACTTCACCCTTCAGAACAAATACCTAGGTCCTTACTGGTTTGTTTTTCTTCATTTTAATTTTCTAAGAGTAATAAAGATCTTGGGGTAGGGCATTTCCTTTGGATTAATGACTGGCTGGGGTTAATGGCCAGGATGTTCCTTGGGCCATCAACTTCTCTCAGACGGTCATTAATCCCCAGGAAATGCTCTGTGCCTCAATCATTATTGCTTAATTTCAGTGCAAACAAACTACTGTGGCAGACAGCGTGCTGCATGCTATCCCTTAAACATAAGCAACACAGATTCACTTCATTTTATCAATTGTTTACTGTATGGGCTATTTTCTGTAGCAGGAGGAAATCACAGATCTTTTGACTGTTCTATGAAATCTGTTGGTTGCCCTCATGATCATTTGATAGACTGGACTATTTCTGCATGAGTTATTCTGTTTGTAACTTACATTGTCATTGCTATTAACTAAGAGCTAGAAGGCCATTACTCACTTTATTTCCAGGCAAAATTCAAATAAATGCCCTAAATACTACTTGCAAAACATATTTTTCACTGACAGTGTTACCTACCCGTGCATGCACATCATCTTAAGTATGAGGTTATTAAATTTTACAGGATACCTCATTTGACACATCTTGACATTTACTGTACAATTTCAGGCGTGCCACAGAGTTATTAAATTATCAACAGTAAAATATAACACGGACTTACTCCAGGCTTGTGCTATACAAATATTTACTAGAGCACAGAACTTTGTTATATTTCTCTAGTCTACTTGATAATCCCCTGATTAGACATCCACATGCTTGGTGGAGCCAAAGAAAAACTGTAAATGGTCAAAGGCGATGCAGCATATTTGTTTTTAAAGGCTAACTTTACAATAGTTTGACTTCAGAAAACTATTTAATCAAACTGGCCAACTTCATTGATTTCTCAGCTTTGGGACTAAAACAAAAGGATTCAAAGAAGCTATTAGTGGTAACTGAAAGCCGCCTTTTCTAAAGCTATAAGAACTGAAAACTTTAGGAATTTGGGTATTGCTAACTAATTGGAGCACTTTTCCTCTGCCTTTTATGTGAAAAACTTCAAAATACAGACAATGCTAAGTGCTTATGGTCAAAAGCATTTATTCTTTTCCACACTTTTACTCTTAATTCAAATTCCAGTATAACAATGATACTATGATAAAATAAGTGAAATGACATTAGTAGAATAAATCGAATTTAAATTTCAAGGACCTGGTGTATTCTTCACAGTTAAATGCATTTACCATGTGTTAAATTTCTCTGTGGTATGAAAAGTGCCCACTACATCTTCCTGTAGTTATTCACAGCCTTACATTGTTCTGCTACAAACCTCAGTGATTTTTTTCTCTGAATCCAAGAGAGGATTTAGCTGTGAAGACAGCAATAGAGATGGTTGGGTTATAAAAATTATTATTTATTTTAAATCATCACTATCTTGACAGGGAAGAGCTTGTCCTACAAAAGCTGAACAGATATCTAGGCTGCATTTCCAAACATGTTCACTCACCTCACATAAGCAAGCTGAGTTCCAGGAAAAGATGCAGGAAGCTGAATTAGTACATTCTATCACTACTGCTCTGATAAAAAAGTTCAAGCCCTAGTTCAAACCCTGATGGTTTGCAGCATGTCCATGAAAATCCTGGGCTGAAGTGCTGCTAACAAACTTGAGTTGGAGGCAGTGAGGCAGGGAGGCCTCTTGCAGAATCTGTTTTGACACTTCCCTGACCATTTCCCCTGACAAGGTTGGCTTTTATATGGGCCTGCAGTTTAGGAGGTTGTTCCAGGCAATTCTGTTATTCCACATGTTAACACATAGAGGAGAAAAATATCCCCACAAAGGGTTGCCTTGTTTGTTCAGACTACAATGTAGTAACAGGAACCCACACTTCTAAATAAAAATAGTTTGATATGTACTGTATTGAAGAAGGTCATCAGTCAAAAAGGTATGATAGAGCTCAAAGCAATGAGCTTTGGTAAGTATACCAAAAAAAAAGAAAGAAGTACACAACAGGCTGAAAAAAAAGCACCAACTATATTACAGATCTAAATATGGCATTTTAATCTAAAAAATATGAACAATTGGTTGAGTGAAGTCACCCAGGTCATTCTACGCATACAGATGTCAGGTATTGAAAAACACTATTGCACTTTGATTCTCTGAACAAGAATTTCCAGTCTTTTCCTGCATGGTTTTGCTTTCAAGTATAAGCAGACCATGTTCATTAAAACCAGATGCTACTGTCTCTTTGCTCCACTTCAGTTATCAATATCATGTTTGAAAGATTCAAAACATTTTAATAAAAATTTAACTGTGTTTGTGATCACATCAGGCAAGGCTGGGTTAAGATGCCAAATTCCATAGGCCTTCTTACAAAGAGAAAAGAAAAAAACTAAATGATTCAAACTGTACTCCTCCCCTTCTTCTTTCAAACAGTTTTAAAATTACTTGTGCATTCCAGAACAAAAACCAAAACAAATAAAAATATCATCAAACCCAAACTAAAGCTAAAACCCTAGGTAATAAGAAAGCATATGTCATCTGATGGCACACCCTGCAGACTTTCTGTCAGCTGGATGGGGAACCAGCCATGCTTTTCCCCTGTTTTCTTCTATTATGGAGGCTTTGGAGGAGGAAAATACAGAATACATCTACTTAGACTTTGCTTTTTCTTCAGTGGTAAATGCTATTCTAAGGGGATCTATTCTCTGCTTCCTGCATGGTACTCAAATAGCTGAAATGGAGGTGGTCCAGAAAAATTCATACTTCACAGTATGAATGCTCAGTTTGCAGCTCAAGCTCGTTTTCATATTGTGAGATCTACTGGGCTCCAGGGCTTATGCCAAAGGTCAGAAAGCATTGCTCTAATTTGGGTTATTATCATTATGGGAGCTTTTAATGGATTAGTGTTGTACATTTCCCTTGTTTCGGCAGATACACAGAGCATGGTTCTTGGCTGTGCTCTGAGCTGCTTCATTTCCATCTCTGCATTTCTCAGATTTCTTAGCATTTACCAGGTAACAGCTACAGTATTATTCTCAAGCACTTCATTGCTGGCAGTTGTTAGATATGGCTCCACAGCCTGTGCAGATCCCACTACCTTTTGATTTATGCATTTTTCTTCTCTTTGTTGCTGTTTCTCTACCAAGCACATTTTCTTCCTTCTAATTGTGTTACAGATTCCTATAACAAGAACGGCTCCTCCATTTTTTTCATATATAGTTTTTCTTTTCATTATGAAATATCTGTATTTGCAAGAAGCTACTGTCCTCCATCAGAACCTTGTTCCAGACCCAGAATCACTGGATCTGTCCTACTTCATTGTGAACACTTTTTTCCATTACAGAACAGCTCCTGAAGAAGAGAGTCTTGGTACAAGTGATAACAGTTGACACCAGTGAATTAAGCAGTAAAAACAATTGTTTAACCCAGGACAGAATTTAATTCCAGAACTGGAATTAAAAAAAAACAGGACTAGGATGGCATCAAGGCATATTCATGTGGGAAGACTTGAAAATATGTCCTAGAAGTTCTAATTTTTCCTATGGAATGTCTATTTCACTTCCCACTCCTAGTATACACAATGGATCTTCTAATGACGTTATGAGTAGTTGTATATTCCAATAACAGGTAACACGTTGTTCTTTTTATTTTCTTTGCCTATTTTTAAAACAAAGCAATTTCACTGAGATAAGGATAAATAGGTAGTAATGCAAGGTAGTGATGTAACTTTACAGATCTTTTCTATGAGAAAGGTGTAATTGCCTTAAAATTACCTCATTTCAAAAAAGTACATTATTTTGAAAGCATAAGTTAGGAAACCTCCCTTGGAGAGGTCAAAAGATACTTTATATATTCATATGTTTCATATTTCAAGATATTTAAATGTATATACATCAAAATGAAAGACAATACAATGCATCTCTTAAACAAGTAGTACATTCTGCAGGCATCATTTTAGGCAATTCATTTTGAAATCATCAAGTGCCCCCACGTTCTCAAAAAAGAACTGTGAAAAATAGAACCCTGATAGATTCCAAAACTTCACTCATGAGCACTGTTAACTACAGATTTCTATTTCACAAGTCACAGTTCTGCTTAGTAATTAATGCAGTTCTACCCGTGATCACTTCTACCTAGCAAACCACAGCTAAATGCTGTAAAACCAGCAGCATTCTGTCTGCAAAGCTGCAACTTGCAGGTCCCACGGTGATTGTGAAACAGATGAAACACACTTGGTGTGACTGCAAACACATAAAGAAGTACTCTGTAATACTACCTCGATGTTTTGTTCTGATCCACACTAAAAAATGACTGGGAACCTTGAGTAGGAGGAATCTGAGATATTGTACATTTTAGTTTTCCCAGTCATGACATCCTTTTTCCAGTCAGAATTTTTGCCTGGGCACACAAAGTGGACTCTGATGATTTGTCAGAGATTTACAGACAGCCAGAAGAGAAAGAAAGCCTTATCTGTGGACTTGATCTGCATCTCTACAAACTCTCTGGTATCTACACATGCAGCTGATCCAATACAAATGGGCTTCATTGGATTTTCCACACAATACCTGTGGAAAGATTTCCCTTCAGAAAGAGTCAGATGGAAGTATTCATAATATTGGAAATCTTGTTTAGTAAAACCCTAATGATTCTGAGAGAAGTGATCCCTGAGTGGGAATTTTAACCTTGGTTAACTACATTGTTCTTTTTTTTCTGTGAGAGGTTTCCATTCTCTCACAAGGTAAAGAGAAATAAATACTATTAAACCTACCTCATTCAAATGGAGCAAATAAGAAATAGGCATGGATGTTCCCCTTTGGATAAAGGCTCTCCATAGCTAATGGCTGCTAGTGAAATCTATTTGTCCATCAGGAACACCAAGGATCACTGGATACTTTCTAACCACAGAATGGAGATCAGTATTTTCTAGTGTCAAAATGACATAATAAATTCTCATTTATCCAGGGGGTTCTGATGGCTAGGCATGACTTTTTGAGGGATTTTCTTTGGATGAAAGGAAGAACTCTGAAAATAGAAGGCATTTTGTCTCACATGTCATGCCTTCAGGGTGTGGCCGCTCTTACTTGGAAAGCTTCACCTCCTAGATTAACTGAGATGATTTATGTAGCACAGAAGACAGTTGTCTAAATAAGAGAGAGGAAGGAAAATGACGTTGTAGGGCCACCATGATGGTTAAAAGAGTGGCTAAATTCAAACAAACTATCGTACAAATTTTCCTGTTTATCAAGTAAAACCTGAGGTAGTCACATTCTGTCTGCCCAGAGAACCTCATTTTAAGGGCTTCTTTTCTGCTGGTTTAGAACTGTGGGTTTAGAACTTTACTGTGGGTTTAGAACTTTACCTACAATGTCCTCAGGCAATCTGTGCTGCTGTTTGTATCTCCTCAGATCACATGCTATATGTATTTGAAACACAAGGAATGCCAAAAGATTCCTGCAAAGGAACATTTTCTGTAACAAGTACCCCAGGTACTACTCTCTGTATCCTTCTATTTATCCTTCTATGGCATGATGTTGTCTTTGAGGAAGAGTCTTGAAACTGTACATAACAGGTCATATCTGACACTTGTGGATCACAACACATTAGTAACTATAGTGCACAAAGGAAGCTGACAGTTATGCTGGCCCTTGAAATCCTTGGGCATTTAAAAAAAACAAACGGTTGAATTGTCTGCACTGACAATTGAGGAGTCAAATGGAATTTTAAAAGCTCAAGGAATTTACATTTCTGGGTTTACTTCTTGTTTAAGGGCCAACTCACTACATGTAGTAGGATGAATTACTAAAAGCAGAAGTAAAATATGCAATGTCCCCAGCAATGCTTCTTTAATTTCCTCCCACTGTCACCACTGGCATGTGTAAGTAAAAGCTCAACTACCAATAACATGGCTAAAATTGCTAGACAACAACAGATTAGTAAAAAATTAAGTGATGAGGCTGGGATTTCTTGACACTCCATTTAAAGCCTTTCCTTGTCACATGTCATGAAGCATCTGCTACACTGCATGGTGCTAAGTTGAGGCTAATGACCCTTTAGGTCCCCTGGCAAGTTCTCCTTGACAACAAAGTGTAAATGGCTCTTTAATACAGCCAACCCCTATTGAAATGAACCTTCCAAAGCCTACAAGGAGTACTGGGGTCTTCTTAGCATGGCATCTCATGTCTTTGAGACTGCAGTGGAGGTCCTAAGTTAGTAGAAAAATGGTTTAGGTAAGCTTTACAGGTGAGCAGTAACTTAAATTTTGCTGAGTTCTGTGCTTTGCTGTAAGACTGCTTGTGGGGGCAGCACATCTTGAATAATGTACACAGGAAGGTGAATCAGAAGGAGAAAATTTTTCCAAATAAAAAAGCAGAGAGAGTGTACCTAAAAAAACTCATCTGAATGCTATTAAAGAAAGTAAAACCTAGCCTCTTTTAATTTGTACTAAGAGAAATCAAATGCCAAAAGAAACCTAGAAAATAACAGAGATACAAAACCTAGAATTTACATGGATGCTTTTGAATTTCCTTAAATATAAATATTAGACACTGAGATTATTTTTTTAGGGATCAAAAAGAAAATAAATAACTTTACTTATTCATTGAATGGAAAAATCAGCAGCAGGACTTCCGACTTAATTTCAGATCTCCCATTATCCGGCTCTTTACTTCAGTTTAGTTACTTCTTAAATGAGAGTGCAAAAAGTAAATGATAAAGGAAATTTTACAGCTTCTCCTTTGTATAATAATTTAAAGATGAAACCCTCTAATTTAAAGGCTATTAAGGCTGAAGGTAATTTCCTTTATCGAACAGTTTATAGGGGTATCACATTGTCCATGGCCCCCAGTAAAAGCAAGACTGACAAACATCCTCCTCTGGGTGAGTCCAGAGGAGGATCACAAAACTGATCTGGAGCACATGATGCAGCAGAAGAGTCTGAGAGTTGAGTCTGTGAAGCCAAGTCTTAGGGTTTCTCTTGTTCAGCTATCTAAAAGCCAGTCAGGATATTTGCAGAAATGCAGAGTAAAATAAAAAAATAAAATCTTAATCACATACAAGTCAAAAAACATTAAAAAGAAGAAAACTATGCAGGGAACAAGTTGCTTAGAGAGGCTGTGAAATGTCCATTCTTGGAAGTACTGGAAGTTTTACTACGTAAGGCATGGAGCATGCTGACACAACATGGAAGAGCAGGGGACGGGACGAGACAACATTCAGATCTAAACATGCATCAAAATTTAATATCAATGTACACATATATCTATATACATGTACATTGATATTAAATTTTGATGCATGTTTCAACAAAATTTTATTGGCCAAAAAAAACCCTCAAGCCATGAAATAAACCTCACTTTAAGTGACTCAGCATAATATACCTCACTGTTATGATCAACAATGAAACTCTTACATTGTCATTAACTACCATGAAAGACAACCCAGCAATTATTACCTTTCCTCTTTCCCAAGACCTTAAAGTGTCCTTTAAGGTATTATAGCTACTACCATATATGGTTAAATTATAAGCAGACATGGCCTTAAATTAGAACTTCAGAGACCCCTCTGAACCTGTGAAAAAGCAGGATCCAGAGTGAAACTTTGAAACCCTAAGCATTTAAGACTCTGAATTCAGGAGCAGCTTATTCTGCCAATGTCCTAAAGAAATGGTTTGCCCAGCAGGAAGCACAGGAGAATGAGATCTTGGCTCCGTTAAAATTACAGCAATTTTTCTGCAGTGAAATTAAAATTTCCTCAGTTTGTATATTTTATAGTCTCAAAGTTTGTTCACTTCATTCCATCATCTTTTTGATGCAAATAAGCAAGGCACACAGAAGCTATCTTTGGAAAATGTCTCATGGTCTCTTTAAGAACTTTCAAAAAAGATTCTGCCTTAAATCTCTGGGTACATTTATAAAATAGGTTTATAAAAATACATGCAACCACAAATTATTTTAGTCTTGACAAGAGCATATGAGTTTAAAGAATATGAGTCATAAAGACAAAATTTCAATCAGATAGAAGAATCTAATATAGGAATCCCATTAGCTTGCATGTGACTTTATTTGACTTTGAAAGAAGTATTTCGAGCAGAAAAATAGTAAACATTAATAGAAAAGTGTTCCCTTCTCCATCTTAAAGGAACATAATCTTCAGTGGAATGCTGAGGACTCCTTAAAGTAAAGAGAATTGCATCTCACAGTTCAACCAAACTGTGAAGTGTAGGCATCACTTCTGGAAGGTGTTTATATCAAGCAGACATGGGAGAATAAATACAAAAAAAAGTTGGGGCATCTGTTGATAAATTTCTATTTCTTCAAAAAAAAAACTGATGCCAAGCAGGATATTGCATAGAACTATAAAGGAAACATCAGCTCAATGGTTTGTTGTAATGGTTCATTCTTTAAAAGACAAAAAAAAAATTAAGAGTATCTCTCTCCTGAGCAAATTTGTATTATCTTTGTGGCACTGGAAAACATAACTATGCATGTGTTTGGTGTCACTGTCACCACATACATCTACATATACAGATTGTTTGGCTCAAATTTAGTGTGGAATATTACAGTATTCACTATCATATTTAGTGTACAAGGCAGTATTAGGTTTTTTATATTTGAAAGAATCCTCTTCACTTTATAAAATTGATATTAACACTACCTAGGTTTTTTTCTGGGCAAGATGGCAAGACAGGTGGAACCTAAACTCTTTTAAAAGCTAATATAAATATTTTTGATTTATTGCTTTATTACAGCCTACAGTCTGATTTCCTCAGTTTCTATATCCTTGATTAGAACATAATTCAAAATGTCTTGAAAGTGGCAGGTTTCTGCACCTGTTCCTAAAATTGGTTTCAATGAGTTCATACTTTTGAATCGGCCAATAACAGACTGAATTGAGAAAGATTAAATTCTCTCTTCCTAAAAGATGAGACATAAGGAAATAGCCCTAGATTTGTTACTATAGCATTATAAATTACAGTCATAATTTATATGGAAAATACTTTCTCTGAAATTAAAGACCAGCAAAAATCCAAGAAAAATGGAGTAGAAGGTCATTAACCCACCATCAAAAAGATGGAATGCATTTGAATGTTTTGCTGTCTCACGGGTTTGAACCAAATACCTACGTGCCAGCATTCCTTTTGGTTCCCAGCTGGCACACAGAAAACAGCCAGTCTCTGCAAAATGGCAGGGCAGCCTGCTGAAGATTCAGCCTAGGAGGTGACATACCCCTCAATTAGAATCAGCAGTCAGCCTCCCAAATGATTGCTGATGACTCTCTGGTGTAACATGCTACCTTTCCCCAGGGGCAGTCAGGGGTGGTATCATATTCCTGAAGCCAGAATCTTACTGCTATTTTGCACAGTAACAACAGAATGGATCTTGAAATCTAGAAAGAGGCACTCTGTGACAGTGGGAAGTCTCACTGTCTTCAGCATTATTTGAGTTAACCAGGAAAAACAAAGCACAGATGTAGAGTCAAATGCATGTAGAGATGCAGACAGAGTGGTACCCATTGTGATACATGGCTTGGCAGTGGTGACTCCTGCTGCTGTGAATCTTTTTCCTTTCCCGTGAGAGCTGTTGAATCAATATTAGCGCATTAGCTAAAAAACATCCACAACAAACCATTGAGCTGATGTCTCCTTTATAGTTCTATGCATTAAGGGTGTGTGTAGCATGTGTTGTGTGTGTGTGTAGTTATCTCTTGACTGTAGGATTTACCAGTATAGTCCCTTTTAAGTAAACACTCCACACTCACACAGGAACACACAATCTGACACTTACAGAATCTTTTTAAAAAATTTTTTAAAAAGAGAAATTGCCTGTTTCTTTAAATCCATAGGATCTCTCATACCTTATCTGCAAATTCCTAAGTATATTTTACAGAGTTACCTCGGACTGTTCCTTTGGAAGTGAGAGGAACTAAGTTGCTCACATCAAAAGGAATTCAGCACTACTGTGGCCTTTCCAGAGTATTTTACTGTGTGGTTTAACAAAAGCTTCAAGCCTTTTACATCAGGTTACTATGTTCAGGATACAACATAAGGAGATGGACCACACTCCTAATGGCAAAGTAAAGATATTTAGTGATGAGATTGATAAAACAGTTCTGTGTGGCACGTTTGCTAGGAAACCACATCCCTTTGCTTTCTAATTCTCAAAATGAAAGCAAGCTTTAATTGCTCAAAATTTTATTACTGGGATATTTTCTTGAGCTCTTTGGTATCTTTTATTGAGACATGGAGAAAAACTAAGCCAGCTCCCTCACTAACAGCAGCAGAAGGTACACAGACCCAAAGTTTATGTCTGTGTTGCACAACACAAATAATAACCTAACTTCAACATGGTTAGACTAAAGGTGAGTTACCACAGTTTTCAGCTGCTGGTTCTTTGTGGTCTCATTTGGAATACTGTGTGGAAAACACCTATGACATTTTTAGCTTGCCATGGTATCAGCAATCTTCATGGGTTTTAACACTGAAGACTTCAATGGAGACCCTTATGGTGGCTTTGAACAGTAATAAATCCTGATGAAAAATCTCCCACCCCTGCAGACTATCTTAATCTCTTTCAGGCATGTAGTGGATAACCTCCAGGAAGATCAGCACTCTGCTGGGATACCAGGAAAAGGGGAGAAAACCTGTGGAAGACAGTCCAGCTGAGAGATAAAACTCACCAACTTCCTCTGAAAATCAAATGAAAATATTTTAAACACTGGCTTGTCCTATGCAAAACAAATGTCCACTTTCTGTGCCAAAGAATGAAAAGGTTGCAATCAAGAATTACCCCCCATTTGAATGGCATGCTTGATCTGAAGAAGGAAATCACAATTTCTTATAATTGGGAGAAAAAGGGGAAAAGCTTCTTTTAGCAGGTAATAAAAGAATCATACAGCTTTTCATTATTTCAATGCTACTAAACAACTAATATTCTTTGAATACTTTCAAATTATTGCTTCCCACAAAAGCCTCAGCTCTATTTTTAAATTAGTACAGTAGCAAAGCTGACTCGCTTCTTGTTGGGAACTACTTCTCTAGCAGAAACCTCAAACTTAAAATTTAGATACAGAAGGCATTAAATTAGAAACTTATTTCTTGTATACAGTGGAGAGATTCTGTAGTAATTTTTAAAATATGCAGTGCCAGCAACTAGACTGAAATGGCTCTTCACTGCCTACTGTTCATCTTGTCCCTTTTGACTCTCATGAATAAATACCTCAATAAATTAGAAGATAGGATGATGAAATTCAGCTTTAAAATAAAAAAGCCTTCTAGCAATGAAGCTGTCAGGCATTTGTACATCATTGTCAGAGAATAGCAGCAGAACTATTAGGAAAGCAGTGCTGTAAGGAATGTGCAGGATGATCAGTGGCAGTATTCAACTGCATTAATTCCAGGGCACATTCTTTTTGAAGCGATACTCACACCACAGTGCATACTTTTTAGAATGATATTCAGAAGATATCAGGCAATAATGATCGAATAATAACTTAATGCCTATGCTCCATCATCCCAAAACTCTCACTGTGATATTTAGTTCATAAGCTCTCTATGGAAAGCTTACAGGTGAAGTAACCTGTACTTTATCAATCAAAGATAAAGATTTCTTGCTGGCAATTAATGCCTGAACTGTAAAAACATCTTTCAAATTGCCCTCTTAGAGAAATTCACATATCATATAGAAGCCATCAGGTGTGTTTTGCTGCTGTTTAGTATATCATGTAAGGCAGTCTCTATTACTGGAGACTAACAAGCTTGTTTGGATAAAAGAAAAATGCTAAAACTGTCACATTACCTGGACTGGGGCTTCAAAATATGTGCAATGCCAATTATTCTTTCACCTCAAAGCTGAGTGAAAACCAGGTTTTATTTCCAAACTTTCAAAGAGTTTGGTTAGCTGAAACCAACAAGCAAAAAATCACACTTCTCCACACTTTCTGATCTCAGTTGGAAGTGGAAATATGAAATATCTGCAAAAGAAACTATCTCAGTGATATATCTGACATGTCTGAAGGCAGAATACTCATGAAACACTCTGATGCAAGAATTACAGAGCAAAAGGTTAGGAGTTCAAATAAGCAAACTTTTTTTCCCTTTGCAACTTTGGAATTACTAGAACAGCCAAAACTATTCTGTTATTCTGTGAGCATTTTTCTCTGTACTAAGAGTAATATAGCAATCAATAATAAAAACAGGAGTTAAAAGTGGCACATAGATGCAATGGGAGTGACTTATTGGCTGCAAATCCCTGGTGTTCTATAGTAAATATAAATATATTATCAATAATTGACAGCTATTTTATATATAAGAAGCATTCGCGTTAGCAACTTAGCTTCTTCATTAAATCAATTTAGGAAATATGCAATTTAACCACAATTAGTGCCTGCAACTTGTAATGCATTGCTGCAAGTTTCCCATCATTGGCTACTACCATTTACATTTTAAAATAAAAAAAAAAGTGATGAATGTTGTACGGGGTCAGAGCTATGGTCCATCTTAGCCTGGGATCCTGAAAAATAGCAACAGGAGATGCTGACTGGGGAGAATACACAAGCCTGATCTTTATCCAGAGTCATCCCTGTTCTCCAACAATCAACATTTCCAGATTAGGGATGTTAAAGAGTACCTCTGTCTATTTTGTTTAGTGTCTGTTTATGGACTGGATGTTCATGAATTCTTTTAAACCCTTTTGAACCCATTTAGACTGTCTCCACAGTCTTCTGTCAAAGTGCACACAAAAATTAGCTATCTGCCTTGTAGAAAGGAATTATACATTTTAAATGGATCTCCCGTTAGTTTCAACAACTGACTCCCAACTGTAGAAGTACCATGTTAGGAACTAATTAACATTTTGCATTCATTTTACCTATCACCTTCATGTCTTTGCAAACTTTGATCATAATCCTTTCCAGCTGTTTCAAACATAGTATTTCAGTTGCTCTTCATAAGGCAGATGTTTCATCTTCATTACCTTTTAAGTTGCCCTCCTCTGAACCTTTTTCACCTCCACTCTCTACTTTTGAAACACAAAAGTCAGAGGTACACACAGTACTCAGCACGTGAGAACATCAGGGTTTTTACACTTAGGCTCTGTCCTGTTCTCAGTACCATTCCTGATAATTGCCAGCAATTTGGCTTTTTTTGGCTGTTGCTGCACACTGTGAGGGTGATTTCAGGGAACTCTCAGTTATGATCATGGATTCTCTTCCTTTAGATGCAATTGCCAGTTCTGATGAAGCTTCATGAAAGCATTACTGAATGCTTAGCATATTGCATTTTAAATGACACAGTTACTCAGGACTCAGAACTCAGCTCTGCCTAGGATCCATGCACACGCACTTGTCTAAGAAATCCTATGCCAACCTTCTTAGTGGGTTGCACATTTCAAGAGTGATCTCTGTGGAGGCTTGCAAAGAACAATGCTGCAAGACAAACATTTTTAGAACAATACTCAGCATCTGTTCCCTTCTGTGCCTCTTTCTGAGACAGGTAGGCTACAGACAGCTGCTTCTGTTTGCTCTCTCATATTCATGGGCCACTTGAGACAGAGGTAGGAGCAGAGCCTGACAGAGAGCATAAGTGTTTTGTGCCAAATGGAGTGTTTTGCACCAAAGGGAAACGTGGGATCAGGAGTCTAACAAGTCCAAAAGGGTAAGCAAAGAGTTTGTGGCTGAAAGCAGCACGATTTGTCAGCAAGAGAGAAGAGCAGCCTTGCTGGCACTGCTGCTGGCCAGAGCCCTAATCTGTAAATCACTGTGCAGCCAACACGTCAAAAAAGTTTGGCCACCCTGGTGTACAGGCATCAGGCAGAAAAACAACCTACTGTGCAAATCTCCAGCAACAACCCAGGTCAGTGTGCAAAACACTGGCAGTCCTAGGAAGAGGAAAAGCAAAATGGCCAAAGTCCAATTGCTTTTAATCAAGAGGCCACAAGTGAAAAGATCCTGTCCTACAATCTTAAAAGAGAAAAAAAGCCTTAAGAATATAGTCTGCAAATTTCCTCATCTCCATTTGGGAAAGCACTCTAGAATTTTTGGCACTAAGATGTGAAGTCAGTAGCAATTTAACTAAAATATCAAATGTTACTGCCAAGTGTTGGTAGCTATTTCAAGATATAAATCCAGGTTGCCCTGAAAGCCTAAACTGCTACCTTCTTCCCCACTATCATCACTAGTATTTTATGGGAATCATTTAATCATGCCAGAGAGGTTCCGATTTTTAAACGAAACTAGAGATACACAAATTTAGAAGTCTCCTCCACTCCCGTGTGTGTAGTCAGGCCAAGTTATGTTCTGTGACTCATCACACCTGGAAGCAGCACACAAGGTGGGGTGCAATCTCCTAAGAGGACTAGTGAGTTGCCATGGGGAAGAACTCAGCACACCTCAATAGCGCAAATGCCCTAAAGAATCACACAGAGAGAGAAACATTACATAGAATCAGTCAAGACTTCTTTTTTCCTACTCTCCTTTCTCCTCTCCTTACATAAATTTTGGTTTTCTAATTGAGAATGCCCAAGCACTTAAACAACAATTTCTCATGGAAATATACTGAGCTTTCACCAGGAAGTTAAATCCTGACCAGGCAAAATTTTCCAGCAAAATCTAAGGTCAGAAACCTCAAATTTGCACTAAGACAGGATATGGGACACACAGATTCAAACCACTGATTTAATTTGAAGCAAGAACATACAACTTCCTCATGAGGGGAAGGGCAGGGGCAGGCACTGATTTCTTCTCTGTGGTGACCACTGACAGGACCTCAAAGGATGGTCTGGAGTTGTGTCAGGGGAGATTGAGGTCGCATAGCAGAAAAGGGTGGTTGGGTACTGGAACAGGCTCCCCAGGGCAGTGGTCACAGCACCAAGCCTGACAGAGTTCGAGAAGTGTTTGGAAAATGCTCTCAGGCACAGGGTGTGACTCCTGGGGTGTCCTGTACAGGGCCAGGAGTCGGACTGGATGATTCTTGTGGGTTCCTTCCAACTCAGAATATTCTGTGATTCCTGATAACTTAGATTTCTCAGAAGAACATCCTAACTACATGGACATCAAATCAGTCCCTTCCCAACAAAATTAGTGTATGTTGGGAAACACCTCCAGCTTATTAGGACACAGGAAAAAACTCAAACAAAACTATGGTCTAGTAGCATGAAAGCTGGTTTTGGTGGAAAATACACCAAATACACTCATGTTTTCATTGAGAAAATGACTCAAACTTCCTGTCAGAGGTCTACTCAAGAACTGGTTTGGTACACATCACTCTCCTGTCCTCATTTAAAAATACATACTGAAAGCTTCTGTTTATGTTATTTACTATAAAAATACTTGACACTACTAATAACAATGTTTTTGGATAATTTTAATATTGGGTTGCTGAACCTGTTTACTAGCAGTAGTAAACCCTATGCCAACCAAAGAAAACAATCTTTACTACAGGTTTGCAAAAAAGGAAACAGAAAGAAACAGCGGGGAAATACTGACATGAAATACCAACCAATTGCCAACTTGTTTCTCATGGGTGATCCTTCTGGAAATTGAATTTGGCTCTGACAGTTTCTTCTCTCATATATACTTGTTAATCTTTATTAATGTACCTCCAGTAACCTCAAGAGACAATGATTTTGAGAAAGCTAGAAAGATGGCCTTGTATTACATGATTTGCAAACAAATAATTTACATGTCCTACTGTGACTTAGGCACAGGTTTTTTTTTGTTGCCAGGCACATATTAGTTTAATTTGTGCCATTTAAAGAAGTCAATGCAAACCTTTTAAGAATCAGGCTAAAAGGATTAAACCTTTATTACTGGGTTACAGTAGTGCTGACTTGATTACTGTTCTTAAAATAACACTTGTCTGCTTATGAAATTATTTATAAAATTATAGTACTTCTTTGACATACTGGATATTTACAAGTAAATCCCTTAATTGGCTGCTGAAGCAAAAGTTCTGAAATTTAACCTTATAAGAAATAAAGTAATCCTATAGCTTGAGATTGAATAATAGTAAGAAACCTGCATTAGATGCTCCATTTTTACAAAGCTTCAATGTAAATGTGTGGCTAAAAGATTTATATTTCAGCACCACCAGCCTCCAAATTTGTCCTTGTTATAAGTTTTTGTTATGTTCCCTCTCATGGGTGAACTCTGTTTTCTCTTTTAACAGATGACTGCCCAGGGAAATGGCAAGGACAAATCTAGCTCCACTCTTCCCAGCAGATAAGGAAAAGGTAAACACCATTACAACCACCATAATGGGCATCCACTGCTAATCTGTAAATGAGATGAGAACCTAAGACAAACACTAAAAGCCAGATGGTCAAGCTGCAATATTTTAATAGTCAGATTTCAGGCTTTATAAAATGTATGTGTCATCAAGGTCAGAGCAAGCACACACCTGCCTCACAGTGCCAGCATCCCAATAAATACTTTTGGAACTTGGTTTAAAAAATCCTGAAGAGTTCTGTTATTCAAAGCTAGTAGGCATGAATAATACTGAGTGAATGTCATTGTTAGCCCAGACCTTTTTTCCATAGCAGCTGTCCAAGATTTATTAAGGTAAGTTCATGCTGGCATAAAAAATAATCTAAAAATATCAAATAAATAATATTCTTTGAAAAATTTGTAACACCCAACATTCTGGCTAACATGCAAGTGCACATAAATGAGTCAGACCCTGTTTTCTCCCTTAGGAGATATTTAACTTAATTGAAAACTGTAGCAGAAATGCCATGAGGATATGTTATTTTGCTCAATTTCAATATTTAGAAAGTGATCTTTTAAATTAAGGAGCTGAGTTTTCAAATAATTTATCACATAGTGCTTTTATAAACACAAATTTGGAATAGGCCTTTTCACTGAGAACTCTGATCCATTGCAGTAAAGCACAGAACTGAAAATGTATCACTGGTGCTCCATTATTTTCATCAAATTTGGAAAAAAGACATTGAAAAATTCAGATTTCCTCTGGTATAATCCCCTCTTTCTTAGTCACCTCTAAATAAATCTTAAATTAAAACACTACCAGGCAGAAATTACCACTGCCGATTATTTATCACGGCATGATTGAACCATAAGTTTTAAGCAAGACAGATACCAATATAAGTTACCAATTCTGCAAAACTTCTATTTGAATAATATTAAAGAGAACTATGAATTTTAAAAAATAGGAATTTTTTTGTGCATCCAAAGTCTACACCTGAGTCTAAATGGAGTCATAAATGGGTCTTTTTGGCTACAATTCTAATTCTTTTAGTAGTTGCATCAGAATTTAGCCTCATTTTTACTATGTTGGACCAAGGGTTTAATAAATAAAGCCTACCACTAGGCTTTATTTGTCTGTACTATCAGCTGCATCCAAATGGAGCCTTGCTCCAGGGCAGGATTTAGCACCTGTCTCTAACACCTTTGTGCCTCTGTACATCTACACTTCCCCAAAGGAATTTAATGATCTTAATCATATTAATGAAAGGGACTCCACTACATTGTAATAAAGGCTCTAGTAGAGCACTGGGGCCTCATGCAGACACACAGACAGCACAATGGGGCATATAAAAGATGACTTTGTAATGAGAATTTGGGCCTCCTCCTCCTTAGCCAGAATGCTATACACAGCAATATTAGTGGGCAGCAACTTGCACGTTTGGACCCAATATGCACATCTTCCTTCCGGAAACTGCCACACATCCCTGGCAAAACAACAAGAACTGTCATGGGCTCTTCCTACAAAGTGGTCATACGGCTTTTAGATTGTTACATGAAAAATGGAAAACAGTCTATGTTTCTCCAAAAAAGAGTTTTGGAATAAACTAAAACCTCTGGTACTGCTTCCTGCCTGTTTTCAGTCATTTCCTTCTCTCTCTCCCTCAGTCATTTACCCTTGACATTCTTTCCTTCCCTTCCAGCTGCCATAAGCAGTTGTCTTTTTTTCCTCTAGTTTTCCCTGAAAAAGACTATTGCTTTCACCAAAACTGAAGAACGCAACTGCCAGACCAACCTCTTTCTTCAGAGCTGGAAATCTTGTTTAATAATTTTTGGAAAATAAGGCAAAGCAGTGAATGATGAAAATCAGCTGTTGGTTATTTCCATTCTGCTGCTAAGACTAGAGTTTGGGCTAGCACCCCATCAGTTTGTACATTTCTCCCCATTTAGAAGTGAGTCAGAGCATGGTCCAGCAGAAAACATTGCGGACATTTGTTGCTCAGACTAAATGACATTGTTTTTTAATGGTGATCTTCTTCCATACTTAACACTTCTCTTCCCTCCACAGAGACTACTGCAAAATGAATTATTCAGCCTCCTTATCCACAAACTTAAGATTCACATCTTCCACCATTTCTTGTGGTTTGATGTGTTGTGGGTTTTTTTCCTGCTTTTTTCAGGTTAAAAATTTCTCTTGAATACTTACTGCCTGCAAAGGCAAAAATCATATGCTACCTTACAAAAAGGTTATTGACTGCACTGTGAATATTATAAGCTTACCTTAAAATAAGTGTGAGAACTCTAAAAATGGCAGTAGAGGACCCATTGCATAATTTAGACATAACTCCAAATACAGCACCATGGTCAAGTTTGTAAAATGTTCTATTCAGAAGAGCCATGTGAACTTTCATAGTGTAAGACGCTGTTTTTAGCACATAATTATTATAAAATACACAATCTTTGAAAATAAAGTTTTGATCAAAATGAGTGTCTTGCTGGCTCTCAAGTCATGTAGCTGACTGAAAAATGGTATCTTTTAAGGGCTACATTAGTTGTGTGGAAGCTTAGCTAAGAGACTGCAACGAATTTCTACCCTGCTTTAATAAAGTTTTAACAAAAGAAGTGCTTAGTTCTCACACTGTTTCTACAGTGAATATAGTCCAAACATTTCCCTCCCTGAGCCCTGTCTTTTTTAGCAAACACATAGCAGTGGCTACAAAGCATAAATCAAAGTGTAAGTTCTCTTCTGGGTTTGCCTGCTTGCTGTGTTCATTGCTAGACCAACCAATTTTATCCTTCCTCCTGTCGTTTAGGGTTTTCCCTACCTACCTTGACAAGATATTAACGCAGTTCTTTTATCCCATCCATTAAAACAGTAGTCCTCGTTGGTCTAGTGGAGCTTGCAAAACCACTTTCATCTCTGCATAGGCTCCTAAGAACACTTAGTATTCCTCAAATAATAATCTCTTTGTATTATTAAGCACATTTGATTGATTGTCCAGTGTTGATACTCAGTATTTTATGGTATATTGTGTGGCCTGTCACAAAATCTGTTACTTGTCAACAAGTAGGCCACCAGCAGCGGCATGCCAAATGTTGTGGAATGACAAACATAATTACACATGGTGTTCTGAAATGCATCTCGCAGTTCCAATGTGGAGCAGGATTACCCATTTATTCAGTACTCTGAGAAAAGCACAGCGACAGAAACGCAGGGAAGGAATCTGGGAAGATCTTCAACTCAGAATGTCAAAGGGAAGCCCATTACAGTTTATATATAATACTTACAATCACACTAAGATAAGCCAAGAACCAGCTGGCACCCATGTGGTAAGGCATTTAATATTAAAGCATGCACAGCTACCCATTACCACACCAACATGCTGAGATTCTGCAGAGGGAACAGCAGAGAGCAAGGGGAAAGGAGAAGGGTGTATGAACAGTGGATGGAAAGCACATTGCTTTCAGCTAGTAGAAAGATGAAGCACATTAAAGAAACAAATTGTGTGGGCAGACAAAGACATGATGAAGGAGAAGGAATATCAAAAGCACAAAAGGAGGAGCAATAAGAGGTCATAAAACCAAGTGAGTCAGATGCAGAGGTTCAAGCTATTGGGGAAACCCAGAGGAGCGACTGGAATGTGCTTAATATATTCCATGTGAATATATGTCTGCCAGCTCCCTTTCACCATCCTCTGTTTCCCACAGCCCACCACACTTCTCCTGTGGAAGAACCTGCTTTGAAAGGCCTCAGATGGAGGACTTCCCACACACCCTATGTGGCTCTTCCAACATACCCTATGTATAACTCACTTCACATATCTAGGGCCTCTTTACAGAATCTGGGATGAAGAAACAAAAATATTTAAAAGGAGGGAAAGTTGAACATATGTTTCAGTGAAGTCCAATAACTCCTGTAAACAAGTACTGTGTGTACTATTTCAAAACTATTGTCCTATGAAAACCCTTAAATTAGAAATATCTGGAACGCAACAGTAATGGGATCTGTTCCCTCTGGCCTGTATAATCCTTCCTAGCTTACACCACCCACTCAATTTAATGTTGCTCTGTCATAAAATTGGCAAAAGTAGATGCAGAGGTCAAGATAATATATTGCTAGAAGATTGTTTGAATCACATTTCTTATTCAAGCGTCTAATTTCCTAATAAATATCCTAGTGATCTGTGGTTTTGACTCTTGCAAGTGGTTCTATGAATACTAAAAAGAAATTGTCAAGTGCACAGTGAAGACTGGGTGGGCAATAATGAGTGATAATAGATCTAATGGCAATCAGGAACTAGCTGGAACTCTCTCTTCATTCCTGGGTTTTCCTCATATTTGAGGTTTTAGAAGTGTAGATATTTTCAGTATGTACATTGCTCTGGGTTGTTGTAGGGGTCCATTAAAAGGCTTCTGGGTTTTTTCTGATGACCACCAACCACTGCTGTTCTGTGTTTTGATGGATGAGAGATGTGGTCCCAAAAGGGGAAGCATACAGTGCTCAAATCCAGCACCTGAATTTCAATCCCTCTAGGTAACTTTAACCTCTTTTTTACTCTCTTTGAGTTGTTTCTTTGGATCTAACTTAGTTTTCACAAATCCTATTGTGAAAGCTTGGTGGCAGTTGGTACTACATTATTTGAATGAAAGGAACCTTGGATAAGGTTGGATAATTTGGATAATCACAATGAAGAAATAACCTCTCACGATACACCATGGCTTTTCAACTTTATTACATGGGACAGCATCCAGACAGTAGAGAGTCAACATTTAATATTGGTATAATTAGAGAGGAAAAGGAAGAGAACACCATAGTGTTGCTTGAAAGTCAAAAAACCTAATCAATCTCTTGATAATGGATAATTTAACCCCTTTCCAACTAAACTTATGAAAAATTACTTCCTTATGGGGTTTTTTTCCCCACACAGGAACAGCACAATATATGACACATGATTTCTGGTAAACAGTCCCTTACTGACATGTTATTTCACTTCCATTGCTCTTTCAATCACAGCTAGCATGCCTTCCTTCTTAAATGTGGTTTTTTCACCAGATACCCCTTCAAAATTATGTGGAAAAAAAATCAGAGTTCTTGTCCAAAGCAGTCAGTACTGCAGATTGAGTGCTAAAGATTGTATTCAGTGATGGCATGAAATAATTGTTTTACATTGCTGAGGCATAGATCCAGACATCTCCCTTTTTTTCCCAGTAGTTTGATACAGAGCTGAAGACTGCAAAATACTTTCATCAAAACTCAATAAACACATAAATTCAATTACACAAGCAGACTTAAAGCAGAGGATTGGAGGAAATCAGCATGTTCTTAAGAAAAAGCAAGGAAGACTGTAATGTGAATATTTTTCATGTTGTGTCACATGTCTTGCCTCACAACCCTACTGAAATTAGTTGCAATGAACTGCACAAACATCTAAAGAAAAGCAGGGCCTGGTCTCTTTAATCACATCCACTTCTGAAAACTGATGGGTTTCACAAATGTGACCATAATCTTAAAATAGATTACTGTGTCTGTCATGCTCCCTGCAATTGCTGCAACCAAGGACAGCAATCTGTGCAAGGACAGATGCAGTACTTTGAAGAGAGCATCCTGGCAGGCCTCCAGCTACAGCTGCTTTTCCCTCTCTGCTGAAAATCTCCCCACCTCATGGTATCTCATGGTTATGTGCTTTTTTGGCAACCTAGACCCACATATTTGTTGTAAAACTGCTGTCACGTTACTGATTTGAAATTGCTGTGTCAGCTTTGTGAGATTATTTGCAGCTCCACAGCAAATAATCTCACAAAGTAAGTACAAGCGAGATGTGAGATACGTTGTCCCAGAACCTGAAGAATTGTAAGCATAAGGCAAATAAAAATAGACTTCCTTATGACAGTGTTTTTCTTTGCAAAATTACATTACACTGCAGTTCTGCAGAGACAACAGTGACAGTGGCTCCATTTCAGTTATCCCTAAAATTGGGGTATAAGGGTAAGCCTTGTGTACAAGCTGTACACAATAAACAGTTGTATTAAAACAGGCTGTTTCACAGTATAAATACCTCCAAACCAGACTACATCTAAACTATCCAAATTCCAAATCTAAATACATCAGCATTGCCTTAGAAGCATGCTCTCTTAAGGAAGCAAACAGAGGCTAGACTTTAGTGGCACCAGTGGAGCTACTCACACCCCCAAGCTGGTGCCTCACTAAATGGCCTTGGCCAGTGCTGAAGAGAGATCTTCAGGTTTTTCTACAGGAAATATCAAAGCAGGAGTTGGTAGTAGTTTTAATTCTGAACTTTGATCTCTTTGGTTGAAATCCACTGTTGAAATCCATGTAGTCCAGTGCCTGATGTATGAAATTCTAGAAATAAAAGTATTATGGTATTTGCAAGTCATATGCTTCTTTCCTGTTTCATTCACCAATACATGCATCTCAGTTTTATATTTGATTTGAAATATCTCAGGTAAAGAATATGTCTAGCAGTTTGAAAAAAATTAGCATCCTACATGTAGAAGCAGAAGCCCATGCTAGTATTCTTTTAAATAATAATTTGAAATTTTATTACTTTTCTAAGTGTTCACTGATACAAAACACACAGTTCTTAGTGTGAATTTTGCTAAACTCAGGAACTTAGAAATAAACTAACTGAGAGGTATTTCAAAATTTAGTTAAAAAGAAATCATTACTGATGAAACAGTAAAGTCTAAATCCTATAAAAAAGGCAAAATTTCCATTAAATTCAGTAGTAGTGTAAAAGTCAAACAATTGGGCTTTACTGATGTCTTAAAAACTGATGTTTTTAAGTATACTTTCCTAGAGAAATACCATAGGGTAGTGAAATCAGAAACTTCTGATTTCTGAGAGTATTTTTGCTTTATCTCTCAACTGGCCTGGATATAGAATTGCATCAATGCTACACCTCTGTTCTGTAAATATTTTGGAACCTCTTTTATAAACAATTGTTTTATAGCAACAGAATATTACCTTAGAGCTGACAATTAGTAAAGCCCATTAGAGTGTCTCACATCATGCCTGTCATATCCTACTGTCCTTTTTTCCCCTAAAATAATTACTTTTTATATGCTTAATGTACGTTTAAATGGCTTTTTGGAGCATGGCCCAAAAATTAATAAACATGAACTCCATCCAGGCAAAACTCCAGAACCAGAGTCCTTCAAGTTGCTCCCTGTTTCTCCTTCATGAGAGGCTAGGTGCTGCTCTTTTTTCTGCTCAGATTTGTTTCATAAAGTAAAAATGGTATTGAAACACTTTTGTCTCACATGCTCCCGTTATTTGGAGAAAGTCAGCAAAGAGTAAGAGATGCTGGAACAGCAGATCTGGCCCTTGTAAATTGAACCCAGAATATTACTTTCTTATTTGAAAAGAATAAGAAAGTAGTGTAGCTCCCAGTAGTGTATTGCTTGCTTTTTTCTTTAATTCAATATATATGAGCATTTGAGTGAAAATATTCCCCAGTATAAAATAAATTTGCATAATCCAGAGACATGACATAATCTACATGATGGCTATAGAATGGCATTCTGCTTTTCTCTTTCATACTTAAACTCAGTAGTAGAACCACAGGCAAAAAGGCAACCACTGTATTCAGTAGCTAGGATTTTGGTAGGACTGTATAATTTTGTTCTGTATCTCTCTTCTGAGATGGAAAAATAGGAAAAAAATGAGAAAGAAGTGGAAGACTAGTAAGATGTCCATGACGTCCTACAAGATAAAAAGTCAGTGCAAAGGCTAGGAAAGGTACATGGCCACATGGGCAAAGACTGCAGATCCAAGAATATAAAGACGAAAATTTGAAAAAAAAAAAAAAAGAGAACCCTTATTTTCCTATCAAAAGAGAAACAAATGTTGTTTGGACAAATATTCATTCTCCAATTAAGTCAGGTGATGAAAAATTAAATTTTAACCCTGATTCCGCAAAATTGTTAACTTTGCCTGTACAAATTATTCATCAACATTCACTAAGTATGTGATTAACTGAATATATGACTAGAATTAAACCTCACACATATTAATGGGGGACACTACAAATCTAAGCGAAGAGTAATTAATTAAATTGGCAACATATCAATATGCAGAAATAAAACCAAAAATCCCATTGCTGATTATGTCACAGATGGAAAATTTTGCCCAGCAATGACACCTTAATTAGTACCACTGTCAGCTGCAAAAGGTCATCTATTTTCATCTGCAATAGCAGCATTGTACAAATTATGGTTGGCAGACTGGTATCTCCTTAATCAAAATAAAACATAAAGTGATCCTTAGTGGACCAACTGCAGCTGTCCAATCATAATAAACAAAATTCCTTAGTTGATTTCTTTTTCTCGATCTATGTTTTCTTCACCTTTTCAAGAAATTAAATGGATATAACAGAGATGAAGGAAAAGACATTTTAGGCTGATTTGTGTATGTGTTGGATTATCTCAGATACACAGCTAAATCTGGGTGTTAGCCTGAAAACTGTGCAGTGTCAATTTCAAAATAAATAATGGTAATGGTATTTTCAGGATCAGCTATTTTTTTTCTTTCATGTTCATTGCCAAAGCATTTAGAGGACCCTGTTGTACTTGTAAGGTAGTGAAAAGATTTACCTCTACACATCTGTTATTTCTAGAGAACCTATTGCATGTTGCTTGAGAGCACTGAATGCAAAAATTAACATAATTAACCTTGATGCTGCTAGGATGTGAAAAAGAGCATTAAGCAAGGCGCTTAAAATAATGGCATTACTTACTAAATACTGAGTTTGATATGTTTACAGTAATTTGCCCTGTAGAAAGAGCAAATAAAGCATGTGTTTTTTCCAATCCAAATTTGCTTGCACTAAAACCCAAAAGCCTTAGTAACACAGTAGCAGTTTACTGAGATATCGGACTCAGACAGTATTTACTAAATACCACATATACATTTAGTACCAAGCATACAACAAAACACAAAAAATCCTGCCCCTAAGGTGTGAGGTCTGGTCTACTGTAATCGAGTATGTGGTAATAACAAGCCTTTGACAGCCATCACAAATGTGTTATTTCATTATGAACAGCATTTATCTCACCAAACTCTAGTAACTGCATCTGGTCTAAACACACAAGCAAAGCTCCATTTCTAGCAGATTCAGAGACACAGGCACTTACACACTATGATTTATCCTACCCCAGTTTGAGAACCTAGATAAGACTATGATTAAACTTAAAACACAGGCAAAATTTTGATTCAACCTGACCCCCACTTAAGCAGAATTAAATCAGTGTAATTGAGAATAGAAAGAATGCCTATGGAATATTTGCTGGGTTTAAGAGTTTTGCATTTATCCTGTACCTTCTTCCAAGACACAGTCTCCAGCCACAGTTTGTCACTTTAGAGTTGTTCCATAAACTGTTGGTTACTATTCACAGAAGTAATGACTAAATTAATGTCATAGCAGATCTCCTTTTAAAACTCTCAGGCAGAGAAAAGTTTTATTGCAGGTCTCACTTTAATCCTCCTTCTCAGAAGCTGCTGGCTTTTAAGCATTTTGATCTTTTCCTCAGCGTCAGCTTCCCAGTAGTCCTGTGTCTAGCATCCTTAATTGGTCAGTCTCAAATATTCTTAAAGTCCTTTTTTGAAGCCTCCAATACAGATCAGTAAAATGTCCCTTTGAGTAGCAATGCTGAGCAGCCATTCCTCAATCAAATAGTGAGTCAGACAAATATTCATTCCACAGTGATTCCTAGCAACCAGCAGGCCCTTTACAGAATTTTTGGAAGATAAATACCAACAACAAGCTTCATTTTCCACAACCTATATAAAAAATATGAGTAACTCATCATTTTACCTAACAGTTTTCTCACCTTGCTTTCTAACGTACTTTGGTTTATTTCCAGATACTCTGCAATGTTTTGGTCCAGGAGCTGCATGTCAATAACACAGTTTGCTAAATATCAGCCAGAACTCAGAAAAAAAGGATGATACATTAAAATGAACCTGAAGTAATGATGCAGCAGACCTAAATTCCAATCCTAGCTTCATAGATGGTCCTTGTTTCTTGGCTCTCTCTTTCACAACTTGTTTGGAGTTCTGTACCATGCCTTAAACAAAGAACACCAGTTTAACTGGCTTTGCAGCTTTTCTACTGTGCCCAGGACTGCATCCCAAGTCACACAGTGTAAACAGGCCACAAAAATGAGTGGTACAAGCTACAAAGCGAGGCAGCAGTCACTGGAAGAGATTGGTACTGTCACAATTGATCTATTTCCTTAAGGCAAAGAAATTTCCCAAAGGGAAGCTGCTAGAGGAAGAACCATCAAGGTGAGGTAATTCCATAGGACTGATTAAGCCAGTGGAAAGAGTGCTGCACTCAATGTATTTCTCCATATATTCATCAAATTCCACAAACACAGACTTTGCAGGGTTAGGTAATGTCTGTTCAAGCCAATGATTCTCAGTCATTTCAGATGTGCAACATACTTCAAATAAGCTTAAAATGCTAAGGCATCATTATGCTAATTTAATGGTCTTCTATCAGAAAGAATCTTGTGTAAAACCAAATTAGTCTTCTCTAGTTTTCATAAAGACTGTAGAAAAAGCTAAAAAATCACACATGAAGGCTTAATGGCTTTATGTCTGATGATCTTCTCCATCTAAAAGGCTCTTTTCATAGTAGTGACTCAAAAGGTGTACCCAAAAAATCCACAATTTCCTCTGCATGAAGATCTCCCAGAAGCTTCTGCTATTTGTTTCGCAGCATTTTAGTAACTTACTTACTTGATTATTTTTTTCCAATTAAAATCTGTATTGACACTAGAAGTGTGAGTGTTTTCATAGACAACACTCTTTATTATTATTTATTTTTTCTCTTAAATATACTCCTTAAAAGAAGATCTAATTAAACAAAGTTTGAAGATAGATAATGATCTGTTGATGAAAGTATATGAAGACAAAGGATTTTATATTTCAATTGCTCTTGTCCTCATGAAAGAGAAAATATTGGTGATGCAATCCCTTAGGTGGTTTTAGAAAGGCTGAATCTTAGGAGGCCTTTTACAGTATTGTTCAATTCCACAGTGATAAAATAAGCACTTTTAAAAATATGAGAGAAGTTTTAGGGGGGAAGAAAAGAGATAAATTCAACAATTACCTCTACATCTGCTCCTGTAAATGTTTGATCTACAAACATTTCTTTATACCAACCACAATAAGAGTATTTGTGAGAGAACTTCATTGGCCTCAAAGAAGCTGATGTCAGGGTGGAGGTGATGCTAGATGTTTGGGAGGGAAAAACAAGATTCCATTGCACTTGAGCATGACCTAGTGGCTGGTTCATTGAGTGGCATTTATGGTAGCAACAGAAAAGACTACTTGTCTGCTCAGGGCAATTAATGTGTGTGCAGCAGCTCATTGAGGATTGGATAAAGGGAAAAAAGAGTGGCCAGGAATGAGGTATGTAGATGAAAGACCCACAGTCCACACAAATTGGCCAGTTGGGACTCATGTGCCCTGGTACTTGGACCAACCAAATGCACTCTATTTTGTGACTAAACAAAATGCTCAAGCAGATTTGCACGGAGGATCAAAATCTGTAAACTTTCTCATTCTTTCCAAAGTATTTAGTATAAAGCCTATTTAAACTATATAAAGGCTTAATGGGCTAAAAAAATAGACTTAGTAGCTCACAGTTAGTATCACCATTAAACCAGAGGTTGGCATATTTATTATTTAAATGGGGATTCCAGTTAGACAGCAAGTAAAAAATCTGCTAGTAAAATAAATGGTAGAAGAGTATATAATCTATATTGTTTACATGTTCAAATCATATCTATAGTTTGTCCAGGAAGACTGTACCCTTGCTCTTTAGACTTATTAAATAGTTTCCTCAAAGTCAGCCAATTGTTATTTAAATTGAGTATCCTGGCTAAACTATGTGGTAAAGGAAGCAACTGACATCTGTGCCTATTCAGGAGTTACTGATGCTAGTTACATTATAAAAATTTGTTGTGATTGCCTTCAATTTGAAAAACATTAGTTTGCCTTAACCATGAAATATCCCACTGTAATATACTCTACATATTCAAGGCAATAAAATACAAAGCTGTTTGACCTATACTAGTCAAACTAAAATGGTAAATTGAAATATGTATTATGTTTTCATTATCAATTTTTAGCTAAATCCCTTGAAATGTAAAACAAACTCAAGTTACTGAAGCTGAAACAACTTTAATACTGCTGTGTCAACAGAATCTGGATGCTTGTTGATGATGACTGATAGAAAAGATAAATATATATAAAATATTGTAACCCCTCATCCTCTTTATCCACGTCCTATGTCATCAAACAGGCTTTTGCACCTCTCCATGTTAGTGGTCAAAACACTTAAGGCTTCCAATCATAAAAAAAATTACTTACATGTGCATCACATCGAGCTACTTAATTGCTCTTGCTACTCCCTGATGGTCATTCAACCACAAAACATTCAACTTGCTGTCCAGATCTGATCCATACTAAGATGAAAGTCTTGGCTCTGATCTACACTTTCATTCATTCTGCTGTCTTCTCCCCTAATAAATCAAGAGGATTCAAAAAAAAGGTATAAATTTAACAGTTCAGTCACACTTGTCTATGTTTCAGCAAGATACAGCTTGCCCTCATGATGACCCTTAGTTTAAAAACTTAGAAGCAAAGGGAGTAGGTATATAATTATGCTTGTAAATCATTAAGGCCAGGACCTATTACTTAGACTGTGAGATCAGATTTTAGTCTCAAAATTTTCTCTCAGGCTGCCAAAAACCACTTCACATAAAACAGAAAATATACCATTTTAGTGATTGGTATATTCCTTTCTGAGTAAACACGTGTCTCTTTAAGAAGAGCAGAACACACTGGGAGTGAGTAAATATATTCCAAAAAGAACTAAAATAACATTGTCTTTGGTCCTGATTCCTGAATGGGACATATTGAAAAGTCCAGGGGAAAAATGTCAGGGACTATGTCATCTCCTGTTTAACTAATGAAAAATTATTCTTAGTTGAGATAATTCCTCATAACGCCACCCTACAGAGTTCATAAGTCAAATTAATATGCAGCCTTCTTGGATGAGCAAACTGCACAAGGCTACTTACTGTACACAGGCTGCAAATAACGTCAACCAAGGGAAAGGCAAGCCTACTGCACAAAGCCACATAGGAAAGAGGAGAAACCTCCACAACAGGAAGTTGTGGAGCTGCCTGTGGGGTGGAAAGCACATGGTACTAAGCTCCCTGCCACCCACGCACTCAAATTTTACTGGAACCAGGTACAGTATCTTCTATGATTTCCTTCTGTGTCAGTGCTTCAGTAACTTTCCTGCACAGGCCTGCATGCATAAAGAACCTACTCTGTTAATTTGCTTAGGGGAGGAAGAGAAAGAGAGGAATGTTTTGTGGTAAGGAATAATGCCTTCCTTTCCCCTACCTCCCTCCCTTCCTTCCCCAGCTATCATTTTGTTTTAGTTGGATTTGTTATAATGAAATGGCCAATATTCTCCTGCACAGAACATCCACAACTATGTAATTGTCAGGCCTCTTCAGGTTTCGTATGAACAGAATTAGGCAGAACCAGTAAATCCATCTCAGAAAAGTAACCCCTAGATAGCTGTAGTGACAGACCAATATTTTCATAATTCAAATGACATCTAGTCATTACATAACAGTTGCTAAGGAGGGAGACACCTACACCTGTGTTACTTTCATATTTTTGCCCAGCGCCTTCAGATTTTTAAAGCACACATTCACTTGGTCTTCGATCCCACGTGTAATTTGCAGCTGGTGGCAGGAATTAAAGCCCACACTGTGCTTTTGCTTGTGCTGGACCGCCCACATCTGCAGCAAGGCCCAGCCTTTCAACACCTTTTCCACACTTCTTACCAGAAGACAGACAAGTTCTTCTGCAGTATAACTAAATAACTGCAAAAGAACCCATGCATATCCTCACAAAATTGAAGAGTTGTATGGACTACACAAATAAGAAGAGCACATCAGGCCTTGCTGACTTGCTCTGTAGAACCCTCACCACTGATACTTGAGCAAGTGCTTAGCTAGGCAACTGTGGATGGCTTTTTGCTGTAAAAGGACAGTAGGCAAGGAAAGAGGATGAGAAGAAAGCAACCACAAATGAGCAAAGAACTCTGATTCATGAATGAGAAAACACTGATCTTGGCAGTTTTACAAAAGTAATATTTTCACTAGAATGAACTGTTCTCAAATAGTTTCTCCAACATCTTAGATACAAACAAGTTCTACTTCAGTATTAGGCATGTCTTCTCTTTCCACCTCTTTTTTTTCAGTTCCAACCCCAAATTTATTGTAGCCAAAAGTTCTCAAAAAAAAAAAAAATCCATTTCTCTGTTTGCATTTTAGCTGTGTTTCTCTCTCATGGTATACCACAGCAGTGATGCAGTATGAGATCTCATTCCAGAACAATATTTTCCCTTTCTCAACCCTTCTCTTTTAATAGTCCCCTGCCATAGGGAGGGGACTACCAGCATTTAGGGAGTTTCTATGGCAGTAGCACTCAGTTTTGGAAATTAATGAGATTTTCTTTGTCTCTCAAAGATATTAGTAAGTCAAATACTAATGCTTTGACAAACTCATAGTAACCAATAACATCTTATGGATTAGTTAAACCACAAATGAAACATTAACTGCTCATAGAGGAAATGTGGCAATTGTTAGAACAGTGGCTGGCTTAAAAAACATTTAAAAGTTTAGACCAGCCGCAAAGTAAAGAATCAAACTTGAGAGAAACTTGAAAGGAGATGCAGACAGGCCACTCCAATCAAACCTGGAGCTTGGCCACTATAAACCCCCCTGTTTTTGTAGGCACAAGCTAATAACTGCGTATGATGAACATCACCAGTTTGCAGGTCTGATGAAATCCAAACCAGCAGTTTTCTAAAGAGATGCAGTTCCACACCTTTTCATGGGGAAACTGAATATGGCCTTCTAATTTCAAAAGCACGGCTTTAGGGAACTTTAGTATTGATTCAGATGAGACACCTGAAATTAGAACTTTTATATGTGAGGGCAGCCTGGAGAGATAGATTGTGTATTTGAAAATTATGAACTATTTCTTTATTGCCTTGGGAAGACAGTGGCATTAGCAGCAAAGAGCTTCCTTTGGATATCATGAGTGTGGATTCTCATTATGTCTTGGGGTAGGGGCAGACTTCCCCATCTGCTTTGGCTACATCTAGAAACTGAACTGGAGTTCCCTGAGTCTGGAACTGTAACAGGGGTCAAATCCTTACTGTGGGAAGCTTTCTATAATGTTTAAAAAACAGTTTAAATCCTGTCCCGGAAAAGATTCTAAATATCAGCAATTTGACATTGAAAACTCTTCTGAGATTACACAGAATCATCTGAATTAGCTTCCTGATTTCTGAGAGATGTCTGAGCTTCTCAGACATTCCATAAAGAATTCTTTCAGAATGAATTTGATAATGTCTTAAAAAGTATGACAATAAATTGACTATCCCCCATAATATTAAACCAACTTCCAGAAGCCCCTTTTCAGTGGATATAATTCCTATTTATTACTTGAAAAAGGTAGAAACTAGTTTTCAATGGTTGTCTTAAAACAACCATTGAAAAAGACAATATTTCTAGAAATATTTTAGCATGGTGTTCTAAACTCTTGGTTTTCATTGCAACTTCAGTTCAGCTGTCTCCCTACATTTCTCCATATTGATATTAAATTTAACATGACAAAAGAACTTGGTGTGTGATGGTAATGTTTTAGCAGAAAAAGGACATGTTTCAGATGTGGACAGTTCATAGATATAAGCTCCAATCAGGTAAATTATTTGGATCAAGAAAATTTACTTCAAAATACTCTGTGAACTATCAGCAAGACTTTGAACAATAGCCTGTCACATCATCAGTGTAAAGTAAATTGTTGATGTTTTAAGAGATTTGAAGAAAACAAATTTGGAAATAAAGGGCTATTAGAAAATCAGACGAAAATGGGACTAATGAGGCTACCACAAATATACAATTTGAGTGGGTTTGTTTCGGGTTTTTTTGTATTTATCTGAATACAGTCAGGATGTAAAACCTGGCAGAGGGAAGTTTTTGTGGCAGGGACTTCAGAACTGTGAGATTAACTGCAAGGAATAAAATGCCAGAGAAAGAAAGGAACACACAGTATGAAAATAGGAATTTAGATAAAGATACTTGCTTGTCTGTCAGAGAATTTCCATTGTTTCTATCACCACATGATTCCCAGCTGTGGTAATCTCAGAGGTAAAAACAGGCTAAGTAAATCCTGCCTATGAGACAGCACTACACCCCCCCAGAATTAACTACCAGTTGAGATGATGAGCTCTTTACATGTACTAATGAGGAAATTACTGAATGTCCTAAGTAACATCACTGCTGTCAGATCCACAGACTACGGGTTCTGAGAATTTTGCCTGTAGTCTCCCAATGTTTTACAACAGCAATCTGCCACATAGTTTCCTGGCTAGGTAATAGCAAAACAAGTGGTAATACTTCACATGGCAGCAATGTAACATTTTGCATTGCTGTACAATAAACATGGGATGGAAAGTATGTCCTAAGCTCAGAAAGGAGTTTTGTCTAGCTTGTATAGTAGGTTTAAAACAGCAAACTCACTGGAAATTTCTGAAGAGTTGCAGTCAGCATCACCGTGTGCAAGAAGAGCACGTGAAAAGTGTAAGTAAATTTAATTAAGTGGAAAAATTCACCCAAAAAGCTGCAGATTCAAGAAGATACCTTATTTGTCATGCAAAGCTAATTAATCTCTTTCTGACATTTCATTTGCAAATTCGCTGATATTTTAAGTCCACTCAAACAGCATCTCAAATTACAGTTATATTTGTCTATGTATGAAGTAAAATACACTGCACAATGTATTTGTAGCAACAAGAGTGAGCAGATAACACTGTAAGACTGTAAGGAAATAAATGCTTCACTGGGTGAGGGAAAGGTCCATCCAGCCCACTGTTCTGTTTTCAACAGTGACTGTAACTGATGGGATTTGGGGAGAGTAGTCAAGCCTGGCCCTTGTTTACAGGTACCTATTTTTAATGCCTTGTTTTAAGGACACTGCCAATATTGCATGCTGTTGCTACCCATGCTAATTTATTAACTATCAAAAGGTTTGTAAGAAACCCTACACCATTATAAAAAACAGACTCTTTTGCAATACAAAGCAACAGGAATTCTTTAGGTATTTCCATTGAAAATTAGTGTGAACAAAAATTAGCCTTATAAAAAATACTCCCAAAACTGATCTGATAACACATATTTGAAAAGCACATATGTTAAAATGCCACAAATAGTTTTGATAAATTCTGAGTCACATAGCTATGTTTAATTTATGAATGAATAAATAAAAATGTTGATTTAGATCGATATTTGAACACCGTTCATCATGATTGTAGATACTGCTTCCATTTTACAAGTGCTGCTAAAATACAATGGAATTTCAGATGCTCTCCACATTGACTTAACTCATCTGTTATGGAAATCAATTGGGAATTCTTCTGAATGTCCTATTTATAAGAGAATAATTTCACCAGCCCATCCTTGTCTCCAAAAGCCAGAGTTCCAGTGCAGTAGCTTGCTGTTGTGATTTAAATATTTCCATAAAACCAAATGTCATATTTTTCTGACAGTAGAATATGTAGTGCAAATTGAAAACATGTTATAAACAGACTGAATTACTGTATAATTAAGATTTCTGAGAAGGCAGATTGCAGGCTAGTCAGCATTTTAAAGATGCAGAAATAATAAATAATGAGATTGTTCATGTAATCGCTTCCCAATAAATCTGCTAATGTAGATCCAACTGCCATGGATCCAATGTTTAATGACTTTTTAAAATCAATATTTCTTCATCTGTAATTTCATTCACTTTATCAAAAAAAAAAAAAAAGGAATATGAAAAGAGTCTATCAAGGAGAAGTTCTAAAATAGAATGAAATGAACAGAAGCTGTGAAGCTTCCAGTGCTCAGAGTCCAGAGTCACAAGTGCAGGTGACTAAGTATGGAGGTATAGAACATTTCTAATTAATTCTCTTCTAGTCTCTTCTATTCTACCTCAGTAAAATATAGTTGCATTCTTCCTGGTTTGATCATGCAAGTCTAAACTCAGGGAGTCCAGCTGAATTAGAAGCCTGGAGCTGAAGCAGACTATATGCTACATGGTGCAAGCACAGAAATGCTTCTGGCTTCCTCACCATTTCTTGAGTTGCACTCTTCCCCTGAGAACCTTTGTCTACCTCAATGGCAGTTTTTTACTCATCTGAGCTGTGGCAAGATGATATTTTAATATTTGATTGATCTGACTAATCTCACTGCCTTGCTTTTGGCAATGAAGTAGGTGCATCCTTAAGAAGCCAGTAACAAAAGGATTCATAGAATCACAGAATCATTTAGGCTGGAAAATTCCTCTGAGATCCTTGAGTCCAAATGGTAAATCCATTGAATTAACTTTTATTTCTAAGTCTACATTTTAATACATTAACGTTCTAGTGGGACTCTAGGAATGGCAAGTAAACTGACTTCCAGTTTTAAGCTGGCTAAGAGCAGAGCTCATCCTCATACCTTTGCTGGGTTTATCTGGACAACAGCTGCCAGTCAGTGCAGTGCAAATAGACAGGAACTTAACTTACTGCCGACATAAGCTACCAAATAATGTTTCATCACCAGAATAAAAAAGTGACATATGCAGGGTACTCCAGGGATGAACTGACTGCAAATTCTAAAAACTAATGACTTTCCTGAAAATGCTCCTGTAGTGAACATAAATATTATAACAATTTTTAAATCACTCCAGTGTAACTACAACCCTTTTTTCCCCAAACATAAGTTTATACATAAAAATAAATAATTACCAGTTCTCATGCTCTTACACATTAAAAACAGACAGGAGTTATGGTTGTTATTTCATTTTAACTGATAGGGTTGATGTTGTTCTCATAAGTAATTTGAACATATCACTATGTGTATCACTTTGCTTTTCAAGTACAGAAAGAAGGCAAAAACATGGTTAAGAGCTTGATCCTGCCATTTTATTAAGGCCATGAAATATCACAAAAATTATGACTGCAAGCTGTTGTTAACAGTAGGTTGTAAAATGCCAGTTCTCTCAGCATACTCTCTAATACACATCTCAGGAGATACATTGTTCTCACAATCACCTTTCTCTAGCAGTACAACCTCCTTACATTACACCTCCCTCCAGAGCAGTGTCTGATGGAGTGCAGTTGTGATTTCTTTCTATGAGGTGATTTGGAATTAGACAGTCCCATACTTGAATGGGAAGCCACTAGAGTAAACAGGAGGGTTTGCTTCAAAAGGTTCCTGTACTGGAAGTATTAATCAGAGAATTCAAGGATGTTTTATGATTCAAACTCCTAAACCAGGCCATATCTGTCTTTAGTGACATTTTAAAGCTGGCCACACTGTCTATCTGTCTCTGACAAGTAGGCAGCAACTTGTCACTTTGTAGGCCTAGAGCCTTAACAGCTATCTCTTCACACCCAGGACCATTACCACACTGACCAGGACTGTATCTGTTCCAGCAGCCCACTCCTAGGACCATTCTTGCTGTGTCTGGCACTTCAAGAGGTATTTAATAAAAAAATATTTATAATGCAGTTATTCCAGATGTGTATGTGCCTACACATAAATACAATTGTCTTTGTTTCTTCCAACTGTATTTCTTACTTCTTGAACTACTAAATCCTTTTAATAGTTAATAGGAGTAATCATGTACAGAATCTGTTTTCTCCTACGTGACCATGTGGGACAGAGATTGAAATGTAAGCAAAATTTGCACTTTGCAAGCAAGCTAATGTGCAGGTGCACATTGCCATTGAAACCAGCGTCACGCAAAATATGACAAAGCACATAGCGGAAAAACACAGCATCCAGCCAGAGCCAAAAACCACTGAAAGTACTCTGAAATACCTACCTTAAGTACTTCTACATGGAACATCCATTTAAATATTTCACACATTCTTGGAAAGGTTTTGGTGGACTATCAAAAGGAAAATTATTCTAACTGCGAATTGTCAAACAACAGGTAAGAGTGCTGTCGTGAACTGTGATACACTTTAGAAAGATGAGCAAGGGAAGGCAGAAGAAACCACAGCAAGTCCACTCTGCAAGCTGAAAGCAGCCTGGGTACAGTATGTTCTCTTGCTACTGAGCAATGAAGAACAAGAATTTCTGCATCTTCTGGATATTTCTGAGGATCAAAACAAGAGCCCAACACCTGAACTGAGTGCTTTTCCTCATTTTCATGCATTCTTTCAAGTTTCTGCTACATTGCTGTTTTGTGAGCAGTAAAGACAAGGGGAAACCTTGTGTCATCTCCTTGGCATGACAAAAAACAATACAAAATGCATACATAATCAGTAAAAGATAATTAGATCTACCAAATTGTGCTGACACAAGGAAACAAAATGTAAAGTTTCATTTAAAAAATACTGTCCTATTAACATTTAATGCTTTCACAATTTGCCTCTTTTTTATGGAACAACAGTATGTGGCAGCAATCAAGAAACCCTTTTTTCACACTGATAAACTGACACAAAAGTTGGAACAACTCATTACCAACATCTCCATGATGTTTAGTCAGAGTGATGTCATACTTTTAATATTTTTCCAAACTCCAATTATTGGTCATCAAGGTATACACATCACACTCTGTATCAAGTGATTAACATCACACTCTGTATGGAGTGATGATCTAAAGACTGCCTGACAGTGATTGGCTCAGATTTCAAAACCCTTCTGAATAGAGACCAATAAACATACTGAGATAATTTTTTTTCCCTACAAGATAATTATTTATAGAGGCTCTCCTTTATCAACACAAGGAAACAGGTGAAGAGAGTCATGCTTGTTGGTAAATATTAATGGGTTTAAGTTACTAACAGAATTTGTCTCTCCAGAAGTGTTTTGTTATGAAAAAAACTACTAAGTTTGGTGTGGAGAAACCCTGCACCTTCTAGTACCATGTTCCCTGGCAATTTTTCAGAATTATTTTTAAGTAACTTTCTGTCTCCTCAAAGAATCAGTTGTCAATGATGAATTAATTCAATACGCCAAATTAAATATTTTTAATATAAAATTTATTTCATGTCTAATTTGCATATTTTGTTATGTCTTTTTAGCTGCCAAATTTACAACAAAGTGACAAATAGAGCCTCCTAAGGGATTTATTTCAATTAAGTTTGGCTTCAGGGTGGTCCTCATTTCAGTCAAAACTAGAAAAGTGATGCATGATTTCCAAAGCAAAAGTCACACCAAGTTGCAAAAAAATAATTCATTCTAACATTTTGCAGAGTTTCACTGATGTGCGTTCATGGTATGTTCCATATTTTATTAATTGTTTATGTATTTTAGTTCTGTATTTCCAACAGCCTTTAAAAAAATCTTTAAATGTGGCTGTAAGAAATGGTACAGCTGACATATCCTTTAATTTATTTTCTGAAATAGATTCTTCCACTGATGACTCTTATGAGCAAATATTGTGGTTTTTAAAACCCCAATTCTTACAGAATACTATAAAACATTGAAATCATTAATGCATTGCATACAATGATAATAAACCACCAATACCTTTTCCAGTTAAGTATCACCAGACAAAGAATAAGGAATCAAACTAGAAAAGTTAAGAATACAGAAAATATGTTTAGTATTGAAATGCAAATGAAAATCACAAGACTTTCCCTGCTTGTCTTAAAATTAAGTCCATTTCATTAAAATGTTTCTGAGCAAACCTGATGGATTTCACATGAGCTGTCATGTTTCTAAACAACTTATTTACTTCAAAATTGTCACATAGGCAAACATCAAAAGTTACCCTCTCCCCATTTCCTTCCATTACAATGTTTACACATTTGTTGAATCTTTCCCTCTCACCAGAAAACATCAATACAATAAAAATTACATTTGATTGGCCTCTCCTTTCATAATTGCATTACAAATATACTGGTAACAGTCTAGACATACTAATACTTCTCTACTAATACTTCTTATGTCAAGTAAACATATTTAACAATCTCAGCCACCACATTTACAAATGAGTGTCACTTGTCACCTGAAAACATTTGGTGCAGTAAATCCATCTTAAAATATAAATTTTCCCTTTCTTAGGGACTAGTCAAGTAACTTTTCCAAAATGAAGAACAGTAACTGGCCACTGGATTTCTTCCATGTTTTGGTATATATAGCATGTGTTGCTGAAGTCTACCCTTCATCTACTTGGGTAGGTCTCCACACATATTTTGTTTCAATATTTGAAGTGTGTAAACTTCTATTTGAGCTCAGAGGTTGTACATGCTTTTGGGCCAACTTGTCTAATGTGAATTACAATTTTTGAGCACCTTCAGAACACCACTCCTACCTCCCTCCCAGACAGCTCCAAAATACCAGTAGTTATGAAGAGGATAAGACACTGCCATACAAATTTATAACTCACACAAAGAGCCATTCCTGTGGCTATGTATCACTGATTAAGAGAATATCATAGAAAAGACTCAGCAGAGTTGCAAAATTGTGTTCAAAGACATACACAGGCATATATTGTATATGTACATACTTATTTTGGACATAAATTATGTTTGCTTTTTGGCAGTAGTGTCTCTGGCTAGTGGTTTATATTTCTTTATCTTTAATATTCTGCTTTGTTTGGACAATTGCATTGTATTTGGACAACTGCATTGTAGAAGGCTTGAAAACATAAAGTTAAGGGGATTAAAATCTTCTCTGTCATTTCTTTCATTTTTTCAGTGCTTTTAGATTAAACCTGTTGAAGTTAGCACCATGTTGCACACTGAAAACACCAGGGTACAAATGCTCCTATTTGGACTAAAGGCTAAAACTGTATGATCACAGAAAAATTATGGTGCTGAAGGTCCTCATTCACAGAAAAAAACCAGATTTTAATTCCAACCTGTCATCCACAAAAGTATATGCTGTATTTCAAAGAAACCATTTGTTTTGTATTTAAATGCCAACGTTTCAGAAACCCAAGTTTTCAGGGACATGACTAAAACAGAACTACAGTATTTACTGATGTCAAAAACATGGTAATGTCAGTTTATGTCTTGCCACAGTTTGTAGAGCAATAAGCCCATTTGCTCATAATGGAGCCAAATAAACATTTATCTTAATTTTTGTCCATAGAAATGGTGTCTCAAACTATATAAAATAGTTTGGTTTGTCACATAATACTTTTTCTGAAAGCAGATATTAAAAGTTTTAGCACTCATACTAAAGTAGCATTCCTAGTGAAATGAAGGAAACAGAAATTTTAAGGCTTTCTCTTACTGCAATTTACTTAAAAAACATAACATGAAGAGTAAATTATTAAAATCCTCCATGTTGCAGTACTATTGCCTTAGCAAGTGTCTTACTGAAAATAATCAAGCCTAGTCATGAATAGATGTTGTATTGAGAAACAGGCTTCAAGATGTATTATCACTTAAACTGTATTATTCCATCATCTACACCAGTAATTAGCAATTGCATGACTTCATAAGCAATAATTTCCATCAGTTCAATTTCAGTCAAAAGAAAGAAGAGTTACTTTTCCAGACAAAAATTAAAACAGTACCATTGTATCCTATGATATAAACAGAGAAGCTCCAGGCAAATGTCAAAGAATGGAAGACATTAAATTCATGTTTCAAAACTAATTCTGAAAAAAGTAAGCCCTTTACACTTCTTAGCTTCCATCTTGGAGCATAGCTTAAAGGGACTGAAATCAATTTTCCAAGTTGAACTGGGAGAACAATCATGCCTAAGATACAACTTAAAATATTTTTCACACCTTACATCTAAATAAATCAAATGGGAAGTTCAATACATCAGGCAGTAAAAAACCCAAATGTACTACAAATTGCTGCAATGGAAGAGAGCAACATTCTTTTGGTACTTTCTGTGAGCATGCCACAGACATTGGTCAAGCACACTACCTTCACTCTACTCTAAGTGCTTCTGTTCCAACTTTTAACAGGAATAAGGCAGCCATGAACAGCTGAGTGGCCTTCTACTTCAGTTCCTACCAGTATTGCTGCACTGTGTGTGCTGAGATATTACAGCTGGCAGTTATAAGGTCACCTCACCCAGCCCTTGTCCATTCAGAAGTGCTTTGTGCCTTTCACTTATCCTCTATCATAAATAGATTGAAGCAATAGGATTTCTCCTAATTAGTAAGGAAATTTATTCTATAGGCTCCTTGAAAACATTTTATTTTTCCCTTGATATGTTCATCTTTCACGTATTCTACTTGTGAGCAGAGCTGTGAACACCTTCTCTTCTCCCTAGCCTTTCTTTACATCTGTACAATGCACAGTTCCTGTGTACATCCCTGGACACCACCCTTTGGTTCCTCTGTTCATTCCCTGAGGTAATTCTGTATGGACTGCGTGGATTAGACAGTGAGCTCTGAGAGGAGACAACCACATCTCTGGTGTACATGGTGCCATTCTCTTAGGAGGTTTCTTGAAATAGACTTCTAATAAACTCCTGTGAACATCCTCCACACAAAGCACAGATAAGATGACCAAAATTAGGTCTATAAAGGAATCTGTCTAATAGCAATGACAGCAAACAAAGGTTAGCCACTTCATAGCCAAAAAAGCAACTTCTCTGATTATTCCAGGCTACAAATATCATGTAGGAGAGCCAAATACTTAGGGCCAGATGATCCAGTTAATTCCACACTTCATGGCAATCATTCGAAAGGCTAAGGACTTCAAAGGGTGTCACAGGAACTTATGCTACTTGGCCAGATGCCACAGGACACAATACTCTGGAAAGGAATAAATAGCAGAGCCTGATTGGAATGAGGTAACTGCCTTTGAACCAGATCTTTGCAGCTCTGTGTACAGCTCACTGTGATGACCAGACTTTAGAAATTAGACTTCTCATCCCACAGAACTGAAGCCCACCTAAGAAAACTATTGAGGACATAGATCTGAGTGTTTCCCAGGCTTTATATGCCTTCTCTCAGATAACAACAGAAATATCTGTAAAACAACATACATGTAGGTAGCCACAAAGTTTGGTCTGTGTGATGTAATCCAAAGACATTTAAGTTAACAAACCATGACAGCTTCCTCAGCATGACCATTGCCTCTTCCCATTCTTCTCCAGAAAATAGGTGTTCAGCAATTTACCGTAAGTCACAGGATGACAGAATGGTTTGGGTTGGAAGGGACATAATCACAGAATCAATCAGGTTGGAAAAGATGTCTGAGAGCATCAGGCCCACCAAGTGCTGTGAACAATAGTACTTGGTGGATGATATTTTCAGGCTCTGATGAGGATAAGCCACAGAAATTATTGTCTAGTAAAATGTGCCTAAGAAATAACACTGCTATGCATAATAATTTTGCTACCTGAGAGCAGATGAATAGAGTAGTAGAATAGTCAGAAATGGCTGCTGCCTGGAGAGCAGGCTAAAAGACTAAAAAAATATGTCAGCTATTAGAGAACTGTGCTTGTCTCAAGCATATCTCAAGGCTGGGCTGGAACAGATTCTACAGATCCCAGAAACTAGACCCAGGTATGTAAAATAGAGGTTGGTATTACAGATGGTAATTATATCCATACTGTATGTCCACTGTAAAAGGCACAGCTGGGATTAATGGAGTTTTCTAATATTTATTCAAGTCCTGCTGCTTGTCAATACCATCCTCAAAAAGTTGACTTTCCTCAAAATTCTTGTGTGGTCAGTTTTCAGTTTTTCAAATCCCCAAGGCACTTGATTTGTTTCTCTTATTATTTGCTAGCCTTTTACATTCTCCAAGTATCCTACAGGCCATGGATTGGTCAATGAACTATTAGGCTGTGCAGTTAAAGAATCCAGTGGACCAAGGACAACACTCATCAAAGACTTGGATGGAAGTGGCCAAAGGCATCACAGAACTGAGGGTGGGCCTGTTCCACAACTAAGCCCTGCATAGCCTCAGTCTGCTCAGTAATTCTTTTCAATTCATGCCTCCCCCATGGGGTAAGAAAGCTGGAGTAGGTGGCCTGCTGGTCCTCTGCCAAGCTTGTTTCCCCAGCTCCTACAAATGCCCAGAATTAACTAAGGGAAAACATATTGGCCAACTTACCAAGACCTCTTTCCCCTGCACAGTTCACTCACTGACCCTTCCCGTCCCCCACCTCTAACATCAGTTTACTGCTCTTGTGCACAGTCTCACAGCCAGTCTCACTACCCCACACACCCCTTGCATTGCCCCCTGTGTGTCCCTGATAAATCTGGTGCTGTTTCCCAGTGTATCCCGTCTCTCCTAACACATGCCCTTCTGTGCCTCTGCTCCAACTGTCTGCTGACCCAAAGGCCTGGATGAGCATGAGGGAATAATGGCTTTTATACTATAAAGTGGGCAAGCCTTGTTCCAGTTTCAGAGCCATGGTTCTGATCTTCTTGGGTGGGCTAGTCATGACCCTGTCTTGACAAGAATTAAGGACTTTCCACATGGGTTTGGCAATATTTAGGCACACGGCATGAGGGAAATGAATCAAAACAGGGATGGGTGGAGGACAGAAGGCTAAGTTGGCAGGGGAGAGTCAAATGAATGTGAGAAAAGCAACTCAGAAGGCAAGAGGACTTTGTAAATCTAATTTCTGCAAGGCTATCTGAATTAGATGAATACTGCATCCTTGGGAAGTGGGATTAAGGTCAAGATGAGGAAAAAAGGCAGATGACTTGGACAGCAGAACTTAACTACTAACCTTCACCTAACTAGCTAAAGAGAGAATCCTAATACTAATTCCAAGAATCTTTTTCAAGAAAACAAATTACTCACTCAGCTATACTGAAAATATACTGAAAATACAATATTGAAAAAAATATATACCTTATCTTTTAAAACACTGTGGTAACCTTGTCTCTTTAGTGCCCTCTCCAATGATCTAGGAAATTTGATGGTTAGAAGCAGGCTGCAATTGTCTGGGATAAATACTATTATCTCCTTACATCCATGAAGCTATATTCAATGAAGAAATTAACTATCTGTGATACCATCTATATTGCATTTGTCTCAACAAGTACTTCAATTATGCCCAGGGAACTAATTTTAAAACACGGATCAATGAAAAACAAAAGCAAGCATTTGCATCAGAAATCAAAATTTAAGAGAATTATAGCATGTATTTGACCAGGACACAGTAGTAATCCCGTATAACTTTTATGATAGTTAGTAACCAAATAAAATAACCTTTACAATATTTTTTCAAACACCAAGCCACATTACATTCCAAATTCATGAAATATTCTGTTAATACATTAAGTTTCAAATAACTGTATTTAACCATTTCACCTGTTTATGGATATTCAGTGAAGATTTCTTCTCTTGGTGAATTTGTCACTACTATTTTCTTTCAGTCATTCAATTTGACTCATGTTCAAACATAAAATGACCCATCTTATATTAAAGACACAATAGTTTTTCTATGGACTCATAAGAGAACTAGAGTAGGCCCACAGAGAAGAAATACTCCCTCCTCACTCCATGATACAATGCATTAACTTCAAAACAGAGCTTTCAGTTTCCTACAACACTTACATGATTATGCTGTACCCATTTACAACTTGTTAGTTCATTTTTTATTTCTCCATCCTCTGTAGACCATGCTGTTGATCACAATTCAGGCACAGTTTCACAGCTAGTTTCTTTCACAATCCATGGCCATGTTGCCACCAAAAGGGAAAGTTCTCCCTCTTTCATTGAGCCCTTGGCCCCTCATTTGTGCCAGCACTGGATCAGATGGATTGACTCTATTCAGCTGAAAACTATAAAAATTAATTAATTAGTTTTCAGGCAGATCAGCTTTTTGATCTAACCAATTACCCAGCTGCCTGAACATTGGTGCCAGCAGAAAGGCATTATAACCCATGGCCTGGAGTGGAAAAGTGGTGGGACAGTAGCAGAATAGATTTAAACTGGTTTACACCAACTGTGAAACTGCAGCCCTAAAATCACATGGAACTTTGCTGAACATACTGATCACCATCTTCAACAGCACAGCACTTTGAATACTACATGGTCAAGTAAATAATTGTTGATGTGACATGGTTAATATGCACAAAAAAGAAATTACATATCACATTATCAAGCACTGAATCACCTGTTTATTAAAATGCATACAATTTACATTTGCCTCACTGAAAAAAGGAACTTTTAGATAAATTTTTGCCCCTCATCTATTCTTTTCTGCTTCATAAACATTATAACTTGTTATTAAACCTAACCTAACAAAAATACCTGTATTGCCATTTCATCACACAATGAAAATCTTAAATTTTAACCTCATCTTATGTCAGGTCCCTTAAAAATTATTGTTACTGTTACTATACACATACTAGTCATACATTTTTAAAATAAATTTGAGACATATTATTTGGATCTGTCCAGCAATCATTAATATATTAATGTACAAATTTCATCTACATCCTTGCTGTTCATATGCTTTATTTGTTCCTGTAATTTTTAGCCCCATTGAAGGTCCTAACAGGTAAACCTAAATGGGTGTTGCATATGTGAAACAATAAAGATGTATCAGGTAATGTAATCAGGTAATGTCCTAGGCAGTTGCCTAGGACACACAGCAGAAATTTTCTAGAAATGTATTATGTCTATCTGTTGAAGCTATTTTATTTCTAAAAGAAAAAAAAAAGTAAAAACTCTCTTCTTTACTCCTTTCTTCTTAACTATACTACTATAACTGTACTTCTCAACATGGATTCCACCAGTTTGAGTCAGTCAATAACATTATGACAGCTTTGCAAAATGCTGTTGCAGAGCTCTGCTGAAAAATCAGTGTAAGTTTTTTCAAGGAACCATAAAGGCTATTGTCAAATATTGTATACTTCTAGGAAGAAGTTTATCCCAATACACTGATGAGATTTAGAAATGGCCAGCTTCCTTGCCTCAAATATCACATTCCTAGCCATTCCAGCAAGAACTTCACCTTGCTGATTTCTCCCATGGACTCCCTAGACTAAATTACCTAAAAATAATTAAAATCACAGAACTACTTTACTATAACTGATATCCTTGTACTCTCCCTAATTTATGAACAGACCCCTAGAACCTGCACTGTTATCAACATATTGCAATAAGGAATTTTAAAATATTCCAAGAAAAAAAAAAACAAAACCAAAAAGCTGCCGTAAAAAAATCAGAAATGTCAGGTTTTCTGGCTGTAGTTTTTCCATTTCACCTTTAAATGCCAGAAGTCATTTGTCACTTCTATTGGATTACCTCATAGATGTTCAAAGTCCGCCAAGTGCTTTTCACTATTATTTCCATCAACCTTTCAGTGTGATGACTAATCTGCTGCAGAACTATGTGATGTAACACAATAGTTAAAATTAGTAAGGAATAGCTTTGCTTTCTTTTATTGCCAGTCATTTCTGGAGTTCTTTATGCCCTCATGTAACTTTCTGTCCTTTTAAAATGAAAATTAAAGCAGCTTTCTGTCCTTGAGTAACACACATCAGTCCATTGCTTACACTGTATTTTTATATATATATATGCATATGTGTAATTATACACAACAAAAATTGATATATTGCAACTATGACTTGAAGCACTGAAAATTTAGAAAACACTGGAATTAGTGTTGCTGGTACAACCCCACTTAAAAAGCTAAAAGTGACAGAGGCCTTACAAAAATTTCAGAAAAAAATGGAATAATTCTATGTTTGAACAAGTATTTGAAATGTCTGTAACAAGTAGGGCTTGGAGCCATGCATGATAAGGGCAAAGCAATATATTTAATAGCTGCTCATTAAGTGCATCCTGCATGAGGTAGGAATTCTGTGGAAAAATAGTGTAATCTCATAATTAAATATAAACACATAAGGGACCAAGTTTACTCCATCAAAACCTCCCAGGCTTTTTCTCATTCCTCATCCCTTATTGAAGCTCTGTTATGCCCACTGCCCATGGCTATCTTGTTCTTTTCCTAATTCCTTTAGTTTATTTATATATGTTTGTCTTTTCCCAGCCTGCATTCCACCGAGGCAACTCCTCCTCTGTGCTTCCACGGGGGTTCAAAACAGCAAAAAGAAAAAAGAGAAAACAAACTTGTTTGTTTCCAATGACTGGACCTAGATCCAATCCAGTTTCAAACAGTGCAGGAATACGTAAGTACAAAGCAGAAGTTCAGTTCAAGGTTATTAAACCTAAAGAAGAACACAGCTAAAAACTTGATTTTGTCACAGGTGGAACTCTGGAACTCCAGTAATATTCAATCCCATGAGCCTGCCCACAGCATCAAAGTCACATTTTAGGATGTATTTGTCTGCTCCAAGCACTGTTGAACAAAAAGTTGGAGGTCATGTAATTAAACATGGTGCATACACAAAAGCTCAAATCCAGGTGCCCAGGTCATGGTAATACTTTAAGTCCTATGATTTGACTTTGGGATTTGAGAACTGTAACACTGTTCTTTTAATACAGGTTGTGTGAGTATATATGCCTGTTTTTGTACACAATATCTTTCATAATAAAACCAAATTTGATCAATAGTCTTGATCTAGAGGCGGTGTGATTCACTTACCACACTGCTTTTACACTACTTTGATTTCAGTGTAGTTGTTTCTGTTGCATATTAATCCGTCAGTAAATTATTGGTTCTTTTCATACACATGAGCACCCCCACACATAAATCAAGTTTTATACATGCAGTCATATAGGTACAAGTACCTGCACACTCAAACATTAAAACAGAGTGTACAAAGCATTTTATGTCTATTACATTTTGTGTATGGCCATGTCTGACTGCATTGATTCTACTGTGTTTTCGGGAAGATTATCTTACTAAGATCCTAGTCAAGCTTGCTGCCAGAAAAATTTAGTTTAGCACTAAACTGAAAGCTAAACTAAGGCAATAAACTAAACTTACCCCTTACTCCCGGAGAGGGTCCAACAAAAAAAGAACATAAAAGCTGCTTGTTCAGCTGTGGCACTCCTCTTTTAAAGCTATTGTATGACTGCCTCTATTTCAATGACACATGCTGCCTGTCAGAAGGTGATAGTCTCTGTCATATTTATTAAAAGGCATTTTGGAACTAAGCGATCCTAAGTAACTAAGGACTGTGACATTAATCATGTAGGCCATTATAAGACACAAAAAAATGGTTCTCAAAGTAGTTAGCAATGACTGACCTCACTATAAGATATTTTTAACAACAAAAATTATCAGAAAAATATTGTCTCACAGGGCAGAAGCTTCAAAACTTTTGAATGTCAAAAGCTATCACTCTCAGCAGTTGAATTTGATTTTGCCTCTCTCTGGTAACTGCAAAGGTATAGAATCCTGCAAGCTAGAAGCTTTCTGATAGCTATGCCTTTTCAGGGGCTCATGAGAATAGTTTCATCCAAGAGTTTCTGTATCTCATTAACTCTATTTTTTAGTGTTCCCAATTGCTGATCAAATACACAATAAATTATACTTTGTTTTATCAGTGCTTATTATTTACCATACCTTTTCTGAATGTAATCTTCTAATGCATCATTATTTCCACAGCAACAGCATAATATTTAAGGGTGGTATGCCACTGCTAATTTACATTACAGAAAGGACTATACAAAAGTGCAGAGATGTCCAAACTCACTTTAAGCCACCTACAAGAAGACATCCTGCTGCATGGCCATGGCCAAACATATCAGCTTATTTAGTATGGAAAACATGCATGTTTCTCCAGCAAGTTTTCTGCCAGTGGTTAAACTTGCTTATTTATACAGGTATTTGGGTACTTTTACATTGTGCTAGATGTGCAGGTCTAATTTACACATCTCTGGTCCTGCCTGCATTTAACAAGACTTCTTGACTTGGCAGCACTTGCCCTTTTGCTGCAAAAATAAACTTGAAAAGTGTATTTATTTTGGACACAGCTAGTATGAAATCCTGATATCACCCTAGTATGTAATCCTGATCACATACACAATCAAGGTTTATAAACACACTAAGCATTACTTTTCCCTTACTATACCTCACACCAGTGCATTGTTGGGTTATTTTATTAAAATTGGGGCAGATATCACAATACTTTTTCTTTGGACACTAAAATACAAGGAAATACAAAATTCAAGGAATAAAATACAAAACAAATATTTTAGGAGGCTAAATATTAAATGTGATTGTGTCTATAAGAAAGGTGAACAATTACTTTGTAAAGAAAGGAAAAGGTGGGTTTGGCTGTGTAAGAAAATGGCAGGAAAACAAGAGACCCTGTAGAAGTTACTGCAGGCCTTGACATGAATATGAACCACCAGAATCACTGTGAGAGCAGTGCTGCTTACTTCTCTCTGCAAAGAGATAGACATACATGTTCAACATATATTCACGTACAGAGATACCAGGACTTCAAATTACACAGAAAGAAAATAGATGGGTCTAAGGAAAAAAGAGATGAAAGCCTAATGTACTGGCTGTACTACCTAACAGTTTTCATGTTACATTCCATTTCTTATTCCGAAGGACTCCATTACCATTAAAATAAATAGCTCAATTTCTTTAAAGAAATGAGAAGGACCATCCTATCAATGACCTATTTTGTGGGTAAGCACTTGAAGTTTCAAACCTGAACAAGAAATTACTTTGAATGATTGCTGCTGACAATTGTTTTGCTTCACATTATTTCTTGACATTGTATCTGGGTGGTAAACAGATCCTTCCCTCTTAAATTTTGAAATCTCAAAAATATTTCTTTCCCACATTAGAGTTAACTCCAGAAGTTTCAAAGTTTCCCCACATAAAAGCAGGGAAGACAGAGCCCAGAACAGCCAAAAGGCATCAGTTGTCAGCGTCCTCATTTTAATGTCAGAGCAGGAACTTAAAACTCAGCTTTCTGCAACCCAATCCCAGTGCTCCCTTTATTTTTCATATTTTTCATTCATTTTTTTTCTTTCTTCATCATTCCTAGTAAAAGTGATCATGAAGTAGCATTTTCACAGGAAAAAAATATTAACCCTCCTTAACAGCTTTTGTAGAAACAGAGAAGAAAAACAGACAGGCATTTTACTAGTTCTCAGTGCAACAAGCAAAACCAGGTATGTGAAGGAACATAATACTTTGCTTGATGAAAACATATTTGTTTACATCAAGCTGAGAATATTAATCTAGTCAGTTCTAAGGTGTCAGGATGCAAACCATTATGTTGAATAAGATATTAAAATCAATCAACATACTATTAACAACTATTCCAAATATTCCAGATTAAATTGGAAGTGAAGAGATCAGACTAACATTATTAGCCAAAGAATTTTCACCACTCATATGAATTTGAATTATTTAAGCCAGTTTCAACATTTGAAGAACTTTCCTGCTCTCAAGGGAGATATTAAATGTATACATCAGTAATTCACAGATTGCTGCTGCTGCTAGTCACCAGAATCTGGCTTTAATTCCTCGCAGCTAAAATCTCTCTTCAAATTAAGAGTGTTTAATTCACTAAAAACATATCAAAATCAAACAGAACCTAAATGAACTTACTAATGATAGACAATTTTAAATGATACCTTTCCTTTAGGACCTGAGGAAGGGAGGTAATTCATGCCTGATTATATGAGTTACCTGGAGAGTGAGCTGTGATCTAATTTACATGGTAGTAATGAGCACATAGCTTTCTAATTACTTCCTGAAACATTTGCACACTGAGCTGACAGAACCTGGAGTCCAGAGAGCAAAGAATATGACACTGTAGGGAAAAGGAACAGTCTGAGACAAAGGAGGTTACAATAAACATTTGGATACAATTTGCATGGGTGTGAGGAAAAAACCTGGGTCATGGTGTGGCGAAAAGTTCAGTAGTTTTTGTTTTCCACCCTTCATGCATTTTAGGGCTACTGTAGTACAGTACTGTTCTCAGAAGAAACAGAGGATGAGGTAGTGGTCTTGACAATTCAGCCTGCCTTAGGCAGGGCTCTTGTTTGTTGTCTCTTCTTAAATGACAGTGTGGTTTCAGAATGGCCAGCAGAAGATGTTAGGTTGTTAATTTGTCCCTTTATTCTCCCCAGCCATTAATCAGATAGACAGGGGCTTGCTCTTCTGTTCCCTCTGAAATTCTCCTATACCATTCCTCAATAAACCTGGCTATCAAAGGCAGCGTCCAGAGCAGTCCCGAGCCATGGAAGGGATTAACAAATCATTTAAGTGCTACCTGGCTACTTGAGGAAAGAGGGGCTCAAGATACACTCAGATGTAACACATTCTCCTCAGATACTGAAGCTGACCACACTACGAATTGCCAAAGGGATTTCAAGAAATGCGAAGTGCAAGAATTTATTTACAGTTGCATTTATTGAACAGCAGGGAAAGTCATTCCTTTTTGATTTCTTTCCTGAAATGAGACCAAGTATCAGCTAGGCTTTAGCTTGTCTGGCAACCTTTATTTCAGGCAGACTATCAGATATATATGTATATAACACTTTCAGTGACAACTCTGGCTCCCCCAAAAACGTTGGGTTTTTTCCTAGGAAGTCCTGTTCTACAGGTGAATCTGGAACTTTCTGTCATGTCAGGCAAATAATGCTGCTTCTATGAGTCTTCTAAATCTGTGTGTGGTTGCACACTTCAATTTAATAGATTTAATCTCATTTCTTTAAAAGAACCAATAAAGTAGCTTCATTATACATTTTTGCCTGTGTTAAAACATTCTTACAGCTGTTTCACTGAGAGAGTCCTCAATCTTCCTTCTTTGAAGGACTTAAAATTTGGCAGGATCCTTCTCACTGTCACTATGCAGTCTCACCCTGTGCAGACATGCTCTAAACTTCTGAGAAAAATCAGGAGTTTGCACGTGCTCGATGAAAGCTTGCTAGAGGGTATCAAGCAACATTCTTTACAGAGCCTGTTTTCACATTTTGTCTTCCAGACTGAACAGAGCTTTTCCTTGCAACAGCTCCTCATGGCTGCCAGAAACAATTATGGCACTGGGCACTGGAACAGAAAAGAGGCAAACAGTCTTCCTGTGTTCTCAATGTTCTTCTTGTTAAACACACAGCTCAGAAAAAGAATCACTTGGGTTGGAAGACGCAGCACTCATAAAAAAAGTGACTTAAAGTGTATGGGAAAACTTGACAGCAGAAAAGCAGAAGGGGCAAACTGCTGGGAAAAGTATGAAAAATATTAATTAGTACTACTAATTCCAACTTAGTACTACTAAGTACAACTACTTCCCACATGAAGCTGGAACAGGACGCATAGCTCTCAGTTTTTAAGATTCCTCTGCTGTAGGTATGCTGTTGGGAAAGTCACTGGTGAGCTGCATGAATCTTCTCCACACTGTGGTCAGCCCACAAAGGAGATGACAGCTTATGGCTGTTGCCAAATATTTCATTTGAAGACACACAAAAGCCTCTGCCACAGGTCAGTAAAATCTCTATTTAATACCAAGACAGCAGCCTGTGTACCTCCACCTAAGAACAATTCTATTTTTCAGGAAGGTCTTATTTCCTTTCCTACATTCTACCTTGTCAGATAGGATGGGACATTAAAACCTAGACAAAATATGACACATGTTGCAAAGTCTTCCTCAAAGTTTGAAACAGGTCAGCATTATCTTCACCTGTACAATCTTTAATTGCTTCCTGTACACATAAAGAATCTTTTTTTTTTTTTTCCATTAATGTGTTTGGGATCCCTGCTTCATTCAATAGTCAGGAAGTATAGTGTTTAGGGAACAATTAAGGCCTAGGCTTTGAATAAGGATATTGTCATTAGACTTCTGCCTTATTTCTTCCAAAATGCAGACAGTACCCTGAAATGAAGCAAAAGCAAAGATTAGTCTTCTCTTCTGAATGTGAATTTAGAAGTCCCTACTGAGCTGAATAAGAGGAGATCCTGAGGGAAAGAATAGCACTCAAGCCCTTGAGGGAGCAGCCTATGTCAGGAGAAAGGTGAGGGAAGAGAAAGCAAAGTCTCACTCACGCAATGGAAGACTGCTCTGTTGGAACTGTTTTGCCTCTGAAGTCTGCCAGAAGACCTGAATTCTTACAACAGTGACATAAGTCAAGAAGATCTCTGCTTTTCACATTTCAAGCTCTATAGGCACCTCAAAACCCATTGAGCAATCAGGCCTAAAGTCTCCTGCATTCTGAGGAATAGGCATTCATGACAAAACAGGATTCACTCTCAGTCTTTCAAGTACACAGCTATTTCTGTGGGGGGCATAGAAAAGAGCTAATTTCACAAAATATATTGTTTCTTGCTTGCAGAAAACTCATTTAATATAGCAGCAATTGCATAGAAAATCCCACATGGAAATTAGTTACTCGAAGCAGGGTTTGACTAGAGGTCACAAACAAAGCAGAAGGGGAAAACATTGATTATGCAACCACAAAGCTATGCTGTGTTGTCAGCTCAACTGAGGTATATTTAACTGGAGCAACACAGCTCCATATACGGATAGACATGCTTGCCTGAATGACAGACACTGGGCCCTCTGGGACAAAACACCCTACTGACCAACTGGGCTAGTAAGAGAAAGGATTTCTGAATTAATTAAAATGAAGTTATTGCCCAGAATTTGCTTGATATTCCTGCAAATAACAGGTGCATGCTAGAAACTAGGATGTAGGGCTACAGGAGCCCAAAAGGACTGAAATACCCCCAGTTTTCATGTCAGTTCAAAGGTAGCAAGGAGAAGAGTCTCTGCTTTTCTAAAGCATGTTTTAGTTGGGAAGCAGATGAATCCTTAAGTCTTTGCCCTCCATTAAAATCTGTTGCACCAGAACATAAAACCAAAACATGTTTTACTTACACCTTTAATAACTTTGGAGATACAGAATGGATTTCAACTCTGTCTCTTTTGGACAGCTGTAATTACATGTCATTTCCTCATAGAACTTAACTTGAAAAGCACAACCAGTAACTGATTTAGTAACCTATGTGACTCAGACAGGAGAAAATATTGCAAAGAGTCCTGAATTCCCAGAATATTAAACTCATGAAGGACTGTCTTCATGTCTGAGGATCAGATTCTTAAGGCCCAGTCTGCGTAAATGTTGCTTACATGGCTCTTGGCTCAACAGGGGGACCACAGCCGTTGTATACTATGGAGCACTCAACATAATCTGAAGAGAACGTTTCCTTCAGTGTAGCTGCAAAATACCATAAATAGGCATTCCCTCTGCTTCCTTACAAAAAACAAAATCTCAGACTTGGCTCAGTAAGACATCTGCTTCACTTGGGGGACAGAATCCCCTTCATTTCTTTCCTACAACTATGACTATGCAATAGAATCAATACTTCAAACAAAAGAGATGAGTCTACATTATGCTCATTTTCTCTGACTTCATTATCTGCAAAAAAAGATTGCAACACTATGCTGGAGTAAATTTCACTCCTTATATGCCCTTAAGGAAAGGTTAATTCACAGCAAGTAAGGGGACAGAATAACAGGGAAATCAAAGGGCTGTTATAACCACTCTCAGTTCTACTTTTTCCAAACACTTCACAGCTTAGAAGATAAGCTAGTTGTTTTTTTTTTTTTCTATTAAGTGGCTATTGACTAGAATAGATTAAACTGTCATGCAAATTGTTTAGGTATATGCATTATAGTAATAAGAAACACACATACATGGTTCCCTCTGATACTGAGACAATTGATGCCTACCACCATTGGTAAGACTGGAGACTGACTGCCCACAGCTATTCAAAGTACAGTGTTGCCTGTCCTTTCTCCTTCATTGCTTCTAAATTGCTACAAAATTAGTACTTCACATGTCAAAATAACACTCCTGTAATGAACCTGTAACCTGCAATCTAGTCCCAGATAAAATGCTCCTTTGGTTTTGAATAAAGAAAACATTTTCATCTATTTTATTTTTTCTCTTCCTTCAGACAACAGCTGAAAACAATTAGCGGATACAACATTACTTGCTCTTCGTTCTTTATATGCAAATACCATGGACTCAGTGAAGATACTAAACAGTACTGGTGCCAATAGAGACCCTTGAGGGACACCACTCATTGCTGGTTTCCATTTGGACAGTGAGCCATTGACTGACTCTTATCTGCCTAATGGTCCTTCCATCAAATTAACGTCTTTCACAATTTAGAGCCAAGAATGTTGCAGAAGTCCAGAGAGATGACATCAATAACTCTTCCCTTGTTCACTGATGTCAATCCACCCTTGAAGGCTGCAGGCTCTGTCTCAATTGGCCCTTGGTGAATATTTGCCCTTGGTGAAGCCATGCTAGCCACCCCTAATCTAACTTCTGTAAAATGTTGCACACCTTGCTGGTGTTTTAATTAAGGATATACCTCTGTCATTTTAATTTAACAAAACTTATCCAATGTGTGATACTATTTTTTAACATAAGACTTGCAGGAAATGTGGTTTTCAAGCAAAAAAAAAGTTCTAGCAACAAAGGTTATGCTATCTGATTGTTCAATGAGAATAATGTGAGATACTACAGAGGATTCCTTGGTTTTCAGCAAGCAGCAGACTATTATAATACACACCACCCAATCATAATCTTTGGGAGCCAATGAGGGGTGACCAGAATTTTGGATTTGCTGGTAAAGCTACTAAAATGATCTTCTATTTTGGAAATTGAGTCCTTGCACATATTGCAATTGAGAAGCTTGTGATTCTTTTACAGGACTATTACTCCAGCAATGCCTGCGACTGACTATATTCTGCCTGTGGTTGTGATTTCATTAAATCAGGGTAACAACTCTGAGAATAAATTTTAGTTAGAAAACATGAATACAAATAGAAAAATCTAGGCCCAACCTTTGTATCACAGTAAGATGCAAAAATTTTGACAAACCACTGTTCAATGGGTAACTATGACCTAAATTCCTCTAGTTGAATACTTTCTGCAAGCCAAACAAGGAAGAATTTACCAGTATGAAATATACCCCTTTTCAAACCCACTGGCTTCCCAGGACTTCATTGTCTTATCCATAAAGCTTTGCACCCTCTTGAAATTGCTTTAATTAATAGTGTGTGTCTGGTACCCAGTAAACTGGTTCTGCTGCCATTTCCACTGCTCCTGTTTTTTCCATTGTGGTAACAGAATTATCATTGCTTGTTCTCAGTTCTGTACTACTTTTTCTGGTTTTTAACCAGCTCTAAAGACTTGTTGCAAGTCTTTATTGCCGCTGATTCACCATCTTTTCATACATCATGTGTAGTTTCCTCATGTGATTTATGTATTTATTTCTTTTACCATCCTCTTTTATCCTCCAGTGCCTTATCCTCCATTTTTCTCTCCATGAACACTTCTAAAGACATGAACCCTGCAACTATTTACCAGATATACTTAATAACTATAAGTATTTTTTGCCTCACTTAAACTTTATCTCTTTTAAGTAAACTTTATCTCTTTTAAGTCCTTCTACAATACGGCTGACTGGAATCATCAAGTAAAATTCAGTTTCACTTACAAATAGCTACCCATAAGAAATCATTGGGTTTGTTGCTGTTTCTGTTAGAGGCTTCAATTCAGTTATTTACTCCTGAATAAAACTTTTCTCTGGAAGTTGGCATATGTCTAAATTACTTCAGCTGTTATCTTCCCTTCCACTTTTCTGTCAGCATCAGTCATCTCCCAAATATAAGGCAACATTAGGGAGGGCAAAGGAAGACCAAGAGGGTGTAGAACAGTGAAGTAAAGTGAACACAGCAGAAATGGAAGAGAATTAACAGACTGAAGAATATGGAAAGAAAATTGAGGAAGGGGTGAACACCAAGGGGAGACAGGGGCGAATCACTGTGAAAAAGAAAGCATAAAAGGAGAAAAGAAGGCAAAGGAAAGAAAGACTTGGGGAAAACACCATAGCCACAGATAGCATAAAGATTAGACAATAAGAAAGAACAGGCAAAGAGGAGGCAGAAAACAAAGGAGATTAATCAAGACAAAAAAAAAAAAAAACAAAAAAAAAAAAACAAAACCACCCCACCCTGGGGAGATGATTTGTATCAGAAATAAGGGGTGTTTTTAACCAAAATTGGAGATGCCTGGTACAACGGGGAACACTACAGCCCAGAGTAGGACAATAAACAGAATAAATATTTTAAAATAAATGAGCACAGAGTGACTAGAGCAGTTGTGCTGCTGTACACTCTAAACTGGAAAGAGGTAAGTTATGAACATTAATCTGGTGTTTCTCTACAATTGAGAAGGAAAGCAGAAAGCTAAAAGGAATAAGTACAAAACTAAGACTGAATATTAGGGAGGGGTTTTTTGCTATATGCTCTTGAAACCTCTATGTGCTACAGTATATTGAATAAGAATAATAAAACCACAGAGCTCTGCTGTCATCACATAACGATACATAGTAACTGTAAATGTACATGTTACATTGGGGTATATTGCTTCTGAATGCTTATTTCAGCCTTTTGCCAAGCTGTAGTCTGCTCCATTCTTGCTCAATTTTATAAATATTTTTAATGGAAATGGAATACACATCAAAAGATGTGATATAATTGTTTTATGAGGCACTGGTTAGGCCTCATGCTTATTTGGGCTCATTTTGCTACAAAAAGGCAATGATTCTTCAACATAATGGAGTACATGGGATCAGTTCAGCTTCTGAGATAATTTCTTATGAGAAACTGCATGTTGGCAGATGCACTGATTTCAAGTGAGGCACCCATCTGCATCTGAAAGCACAGGATTCTCCAACAAAAAGAAACCTGCAAAGTAACCAAATGAAACCCTCTGAAATTAGATTGTCAATTTGACAAAATGTACTTCATTCTTAGGGTGCTTTTAATGTCCAGTGCTTGGTTATTACCTTCGTGCTTATCTTGCCTAAGGAAAAAAGACAGAGTGACTTGATAGAGGACACTTGGCAGATGCAAAGCCTGAAATAAACGCATGAATTGGTAACATCAGCTTTGTTGAAGTTGATATTAAAATTGTAACTATCTCCTACTGTCCTGGGGCTTAAGCACAGTTTTCCTGTCAGTTTGTCTATTTATCAGTCTAACCGGGAAAAATGACAATGGCCTCTCTCTTTTAGGGACAGGTGGCAGCTCCCACTTGTAGCATCCTCTTTGAAGATTGCTGAAAGGACAACTAGCCCCCTAGACAAGTAGCTGTGCCGGGGAAAAGGAATGTCTAGTGCCAATCTTCTTTTCCAGGGGGACATGGCCCAACAGTTGGGCTTCAAGCACGGTTACGTACCTGAGCAAGAGATAATATGTGCTTGTGAGGGCAGTGCATGCCCTTACAGGCATTTCCTAGCTCCTCCTTGGCAAATGCAGCAGGCCAGATGGAACTGTTCCTTGGGCTGCCAGTTGGACCACCCTGGTTTGTACCAAACAGGATTTTTAAAAAACCCAAGGGGATGGAAAAAGTCTGAAAATTAGCAACTAAAAATAAACAGGAAATGAAGGCAGAACTGTTTCACATGAAGTGCCATAAGTAAATGAAACACAATTGTTCAGTTGGAATTATCAAAATTATGAATTTAAGTAAAAACATTGTCCATAGAGAAAATAATGCTAGGGCAGAAGGGAAAGGAAGAGCTAAATTGAAACAAAAAAGCCAAACAAACACAGCTGCAACAATGCTATCAGTAGAACCACACCTGGATATCTTCAATGTGAGGTAAAGGAATGTGTGAGAAGTTTGGCATTTTGAAGGTCTGAAACATGTTAACTTCAACAAGTTTCCTGTATATCCTTTGAAATTCCTTATTTGTCACAGTATAGTCTGTTGCTTGAAATTTTTTTTTCCTTTAATAGCTCTGAAAAATTAAGGCTCAGGCCAGGTACATAACGGAAGCTTGTGTTCTATAACTTGTAAGGATGAGCAATTAGATAGGAGAAAGTCACTGCATAATAACAAGAATACTTCTCTATTTACCCAGGATCAGTTAAGATTTCATGCAGATTTTTTTCCAGATGAATGTTAAGACACTGTTGGTCTGTGAGACACATAATTTTCAAAAGACATTATTTAATGGAAATATAATGCCAAAGAGAAATAGCACCCCCTACAATTTGATAATACTGTTTCAAGTTCAACAAATCAGAAGAATCTCTCAAAAATGCAAGGAGATAAAAAAACTAGATGATCTACACAGGGACCTTTTCCTCCTGTAGGTTCTGGCACTGCAAGGAAAAAAATTGCTTTCTGACTGTTCTATTTAACAGTCACACCAGCAAAACGCAACACAGAAAGCAAAGCATAAACAGATACTATTTACACAAAGTATCATCTATGCTAATATTGAGATACTGAGTCAAATACTTCAATATGCAAATCCTTTTGGTATTTCAATCATCTGAGACCTTGAAACACTAAAGGCTGTGCTTTATAATTTTGGAGTTTTACACAAATGCAGGAACTGGAGCACTTTCATCATCTAAACAGTTCCCCAGGAAATTTAAACACAGTGAAGCACAATCAAGCCTTATCAGATAGCTTATTAAGTAGGACTTGCTGGGATACTTGAACTGTTAGCCAAAACAACACAAGCAGCCTGTGTTTGTGCAGCAGGCCAGGAGCCTTGAAAAGTCTTGCTCTTCGGCAAGGTGAATTCCACTGAGCCACGCTTGGTTCTGTGGGGTAGGTGGGGAGCTGGGGAGGGAAACAACAACAGCACAACAACAACAAAAAAGAGACACTCCTTTCCTGCAGGAAATAGGGAATGCAAAGCATCCAGGACAACAAACTGAAGAAGAATCACTTCAGAATTCTTTGGATTTGATGCACTCTCGCTGCAGTTAAGGCAGAGACAGAGTCAATCTCAGGTGTTTCCACACCATCTCTGTCACCACTTTTAAGGGCAGCTGTCTCTGAAGTGTCACCAAAGGACCTCTCAGTGGTCTTGCCTGTCTACCAAATGTCCTAAGTTAACAGGTGAAACAGCACAAGGTTTAATTTTTTTTTTTTTTACATTCCATGGCTACTAAGGTAATCTTTTTCTCGTCCACTCTGCCTTATGAGCACCAACAGCATTTATATATTTGGAATTAAGTAATGTGGAGAAGACTAATTCAATACAACAGAGGCAGGCTAACAAAGAGGAAATCATAAGACTGTTTAAGAGGGTGAAAGGAAATTGCATCCTGCTTTAGCTGGCAGGCCACCTTCCTTTCTTTTGCTACCAAAGTGCCAGTACACTTTAATATCCTAAAGTGATAATGCACAAGATGGAGCACAAAGCATTTTGTTGCTGTTTTCTGGGTATGGGTTTTTTGCCTCTCAAAGAAAATAACACAGAAGGGTCTTTATGGAAAGACCATGGGGCAGACTTGTAGTTAGAAATGATCCAAACTGAAATCAACAGAGACATGACAGTTTCAAACAGCTGATGGGCCTCCTCTTCTCCTTTACAACTGAGACTTGAATGTGGCCATAAAAGGATCATAGGAAGTCCCAGCACAGAATTTCCGTGCCTCAAACATCAAGTACAAAAAACTCTGCTACAGGTTTTAATAAAGCTTTTTCTTCTTTAATTCTTACAGCACGCGCACTTTAAAAACAAAGAATTTTGCAAATTTTCAGTAATTTTGGAATTTTCAATCTCATAGAGAGCAAAGGCTTATATTTTCCTTTCACAAAGTTACAATTTACATTAAGACCCAAACAACTAATTAGTAAATTAATCAACCTATTAATTTAACATCTTATTTTTTAAAAAAATAAAATTAAATCTTTAGTAATTTACTTAGAATTATTCGTAAGACGAAACCAGGAAATCACCATTCAGAGTTCACACCAGAGTTCAATAAGTCTCAATTACTGCCCAGAGATGTTTAATTTAATAATAGAAGGAAGCATGCATTTTCTCCATATACAACAGTACCCTGATAAATGTTCCTTCTACAATCTTCATATTTCCTTAGTTTACTTAAAATTTACTCTAATGTTATTCTATAAACTACTGTAATATGAATTAAATGACAAAATCAAATGCAGATTGCCACTGTGCGGGGCAACATACAATTATATTTAAAATACAAATGGAAAATTAACTTCCAACAGGCTTAAAACAAAAGATTAGAGTTATATTGAACTAACTTACATAATGAAGATTTTTAAAATAATTATATTCAGCTTTCTCTTTCATGTCTTATTCCAGTAGTAAGTAAATTTCCAAAAGCAGGTGATTCAGACACTGTTTTACCCATGACACAATGTGAACATAAAATTAATTTTGATTCACATTATACCAAAATGTCAATATAGATCCTGCAAATAATGTTCTGTAGCAATACTCATATTTTTCAGTGTCAGCTAAAGTGTTTAATGAAAACTAATTACCCATTCTCAGTATGAAACACTGACGGAGTTGGCGGTGGAATCACACTTGGGTTGCAGCACTCCTCACCATCTCAGCCAAAATCCACACAGCCAAGGGTGTTGGCTACCTGTAAAGCAGTGATTTCATCATTTCCAATTGTCTCCTTTCTACAGACATGTAAACAAATCAGAGCATCAGCCAATACGGCTCTTTGGAAAGCTGCGTTTCCACAAACAAAGCAAATTCAAGAAATTTCATCTCCGCAGTATTTTACATTTTATTTTGAAAATGTAAAACTGTAAGTATGAAAAATAATGTATCTTTATCACTCATTTGAACAGGAATATTTGAGTATTCATGTGCTTCTGACATATAGCGATACAACAGATCCTCAGTTCTTTTCTATCAGGACAGTAATAAATGTTCCACAATGTTTATAAATTGTGACTCAGAAAAAGCATCAAACCTGTATGACAAAGCACAAAATCTCAATTTTTGTTGCTTTCTGTTGAAACAGCTTCTCAGAGCCCTTGATACCAATGAAAAAATGCATGCTTATTACATGTAGTAATTTAATAACACAAACTGCAGTTTTCCTTTCTATTTTGTGGGTTGCCATACACAAAGACTGTATCTTACAGGCCAAATGAAGCAATGAAACATTATTCTCATTTAAACACTACAGAAAGTTACAGCACAGCCTGGCTAAATAATTTTCTGGGAAGAGTTTAGGTTTGGGAGTGGAAGAAAAATTCCTATTATAAACAAGTACTTAGCACTTAAGAAGTGCTTTGCATCTCTACAAGACTCCTCAAACAAGTACATAAGGATTCTGAGCATTGTACAAGTAAGGTCACTGAAATGGGTATCTTTAAGAAAGATTTAAAAAGAAGTGTTTTCTCCAATAAGAATCAGAATACACTGCAATGGTTTGTTTCAGAGCTAACCAAACCCCATGGCTTCCCCGTAGCTCAAAAGTAAATTGGTACATGAAACAATTTTATTGTCCTATCACTGCATGACTGAAAATATTCCATATCAATGTAAGATTAATGAGTATAAAAAGAAATGTAAGTAAGTAAGTAAACAAATAATAGCTAGCTGACATCTTTGCACTCACAAGAAATAAAGTATCAGCTGAAGTTCAGGTCCAGAGGAGAAGGATCTCCACAGTGAGGGGAGGATCAAGACAGAACAAGGGGTAATGACTTAAACTGGCAGAGGCCAGGTTTGGGTTCGATATTAGGAGGAAATTCTTTACTGTGAGGGTGTTGAGGCCCTGGCGCAAGTTGCCCAGAGAAGCTGTGGCTGCCCCATCCCTGGAAGTGTTCAAAGCCAGGCTGGATGGGGCTCTGAGCAATCTGGTCTGGTGAAAGCTATCCCTGCCTATGGCAGGGGGTTAGAACTCCATGATCTTCAAGGACCCCTCCAACCCAAACCATTCCATGATTCTATGATATGACATTCAGGAGAACCTGTTGAATGAGCTCTGGATCAAGCCACAATGGAAAGGATGATGCATATGTGAAGGAACCTTGATTTCATTACTCACTTTTCCTTCTCTATTTTATCACTTCTTGTTGTTCTTTCCTTTTTTCTTCAGTATTTTTTCAGTTATGGTCTCATTTTATTATTATTCATAAATCTTAACATTCTTAAAATAAAAGATATTTACCTAGTTCTACCTATCAGTGAGTGAATTGATGTCTGCATTGAGAAAGGATGTAAAAAAAAATCACAATTAACTCATTTAAATGTTACACCTTTGCAGAATTCTCTCATGCTACTGGATGGATCCCAAGATATCCAAAGTGTGGAATCCTATTCCAGAAATCTCTAAAATAAGGATCAGTAAGAAGGAAGCACAGGACTGTAGCCCATGAAGTTGTTTTTCTAGAGGTGTCCTGTTTATGTCCTACATGACTCCCTCCCTGTAGGAAAGCAGAAAGATTAAATAACTCACAATTACTCTGCTATCTTCTTGAAATTACATTTTTAACATCTTGTTCAAATCAGTATTAAAACTTTAAAACTCTGTCTCGTATCCAAAAATACTGGAAAATTTAGAATTATTACCTGCCCACTCAGCTCTGTCAAAACAATTTGATTGTGCAGACTTCCAGACCAGTTCACTGATTTCTTGGTACAACAGCACTCTCAGGGAACATGCAGCTGTCACTTAGAAGTGTTTCCCAAAGTTTTGTCTATACAGATTACCTCCTCCTGAGACATGCAAGTGCCCCTAGTGTTAAAGTTCAAACCCTCTGGAAAGCCACGCTTGGTGGAGCGATACACAAACCTCCCAGAAGAACTGAACATTTGGTGTGAGGATCTACTAAAAAAAAACAGAGGTCCAGAGAGAACAACCCACACAGTCCCTCTGCTCCTTCAAGCTGCCAGAGGCACAGGATTCAAATGTCCTCAGAGCCTTCCTTCCTTACATATATTCAGATAAGTTTATCATAAACAGTTCCACAGAAGTTCATCTCAGACTCTGTATTAGGAAAAAAATAACTGCTGGAACAAAGAATTCCCTCGTGAGCACCCAGCTGATCCCTGAGTTTCCAAAAAATGTTGAGTGGCAATAGAAACTCATCTGACTTCCACTGATACTTGACTGATTTGCTAGCAAGATTCAACAACCTGTCCATGGCATAGACACTGTTCTGCAAACAATGTATTTCCATATTCAAAATCACTAAATATCATTATTCCACTGGATGGGTCTCAAAAAATTGATCCCTTATGAAAGTCAATACTATATCTGAGTGGTGACCTATACCTACTAATCTTGTCCCAAAGACAGAAAATAGCCTGTATTTTGTATAGTCCCTGGAATGCTATGATTCTGTTTTACAATTTAGGCTTTATTCTAAAAAATTATATGGGGAGCAGAAAAAGTTAAAAAGCTGGATAGTGATGAATTTGAATCATAGTTTTGCCCAAATTAAAACCAAATCTCTGTCGTAAGGGTTAAGTGCAGTCTGTTTACCTCATTCAGACAACATCTAGTCTGCAGTGACCATTCCTTGGGAAATTAGGGATTCCCTCACATCTGTAACAAATTACATGGAGCAGTACAGCTCATCCTTAAAGTTCATTTGATAGTGATTGTAATACATGCCTTAAGGTTAGGATGGAGTGCTTAACTCAATCACTTGATTATATGCAGAATTTCAAATGCTGCAGAAGCCAGGCTGCATATGGAAGTTCTGGGATTGAGGACAACTCACCTGGAAATCAAGGCTTTTATTGTTCATATCCTACCACAGGCAGACCACATTCATAGGGAGAACATGACTATTTAATGGAGAAAGAAACATGCAATAGACTAGAAGGAGTTTTCTATTAGAGCTGTCCAGGAACAGATGGTTCCAGCATCTGCTATTGTCTCTCCTTATCCTGGGTAATTTATTTATTTTTTAAAATGTGGTTCGGCCTTAAGTTCAGTCAAAGTTCATCTGGCATCCACATCAGTTTACATCTTTATCCAAAGATCTTCTTTGTTCATGCATCTTACAGTCAAATGAAAGAAATTACTCACACATTGCCACCTGTGTGTGAACCCACCACCTACTAAGATTTATTTCTCACCAAAGTTAATGGACTCTTTACCTCAAGGTTTGAAGAATTTACACAGTCCAATCTGTCTTTGAAGACCACATTCCTGGCAGAATAGTATCAGGCTGCACAACCAGGGAGTCCCAAAACCTGATGGTCTGACAGTACTCTGTGTGGCTGAAGCAGCTTTATGACCACATCCTAAGCTACTGCCCAAACGAGTGCTGGCATTCCCTTTTAATTACTGTGAACCTGAGCATGGCTTTCTTGGTTAAAGGTTCACTACTGTACATAATCTAAGATCCATAGGCTTGAAATTTGCTGCACATCACAGCGTGGGGGGCAAGCAGGCCAAACTCAGTGACTTCAGTGATAGATTCCCAAAGAATACCATCCATAAGAATTAGCTTTTTACAAAATCATCTGCTTCCACCAGCTTTTTCTTTACATGACTGGGACTCAGGCTACAGCTTTAATTGTCTCCAGACTGATCTCATCTGGTCAAGATTCAGGCTGGTAACACAATGTTCCCAATGCCCCTTCAGGAAAACAAGACAGAAAAAGAGAAGAGAGGGCAACATTTGCAACCACAGGTCAGTGGAGGCTGGACAGACACCTGGACACGCTGGCCTGATGTATGTATGACAGTGCACAGGAGTGCACACCAGCCTGCAGAGCTCACAGGTGATGCCAGAAACGTGAGGCAGCGTTCGGCACTGCTTGGAATCAGTTAACATGGCAGAATGTCTGATTTGGGGCAGGCTGTTGGCACGGGGCTAGGCATGAGTGTCAGGTACACACCCCGTGTGCCAGGGCCCTGGGTAGCTGTGAGAACAATGCACCACAGAGCAATTGTAAGACAGCCGAACTCCTCTTTCAAAAAGATAAATTATGGTACTGAACTAGAGACATCTTTCTGAAAGCTGCATCGTACATATGAATTGGACACATGCTGTTCCAGAAAAATATATGGCAATGGTTGCTGACTCCACTGTTATTTTCCATTTGTGTGAGCAAAGTTTTTTTATTGTTTGCAAAGTAGTCTCAAGTTAATTTAGCATATATGCCCGATATGCAGCAATGCAGTACACGGTGCCTTACCACGTATTATACAAAAGCTACAATGAACAACTTCCCCAAGCTTCCACATCAAATAGGAATTGACTCACACCGGTCTGTGGAACAAAGGAAATGCACATGCACTGCATCAACACAGGGAAAACCTGCGGAATCCTGTCTGACATCCCAGTGATTGGGCAGCTCACAGCAGAGCCTCCTAACAGTTTACTTTTAACACTGCCAGGGGAAAATTTCCATCCCCACACTCAGCAGGCTACAAAGAATACTAGGCACAAATATTTAAGTCCATTATTTAGTTCTGGCATGCACAATATTACTTATTCAGAAAGACCTTTATTACTTTGGTAAGTATTACAAGTATTTCAGAGTTCCCCTGTTGACATCTTATGCAAATTGTTCCTACAGCAAGTTATGGAAACTTCAAACACTGGAGCAAGGCACAACATACACGTGGCTTGTAAACTGCAGTACGGAGTGGGATTACCACAGTCCCTGGCAGGAAAGAAATATTTTTCCCACAGCAGCTTCCTTTGTCTCTTTGTAACACATAAATAGAGACCCGCTGTTGAGGTGAATTACAGCAGGTAGTGAAAGTATGCAGGCTATAGGCAAGAGGGCCTCTTGAGTCTTCATTCCCTCACAAAATGCTTTGCTTTATCTGCCTCCTAGTTAGACCAGCCCTCATTGCAAAACTGAACACACGTAATTGAAGGTTTGTGTTAGCAGCTGCCGTGATGTGCTAAAACAATCTGCAGGTCTTAATCCCTGATGAGCCAATCAAGTGGAGTTAACATCAGTCCAATACTGCTTTTGTACACAGATGGGAATCAGGGTTTTTTGAAGTCTTGTGTAGAGAGGAGACCCATTAGTTTACAGACTCAAATGGTCCAGGTGGCTTCAGCTGGGTTAGAAGATTTGTAAGAGCCACGGGGAAATCGGTGGTAAAGGCATACCCTAAAAACCTTTCTGTGACTGTCTGGGCACCTATTTTCCCATAAAAAATATCCTAACAAGTCCTGTTCATTCATGCTATACCAGCTTTCACACCTTGTATTTGTAGTATGCAAAGACAAGCAACATGTTATTCTCAACCCCATGAAATTATGTGGGCTATAGTATACGGTGGGGAGAGCCAACCAGAAATGTTTTGACCAATTGAAAAAATTCTGTTACATCACAAACAGAAATATAAGCAAAAATATAATGGTTTTATAAACTTCTGACTAACCACAAGACACTTTAATGAAACCATTCCAGCAGCTTTCCTTCTTCATTACCAGAGAAGCTGCTACAGTGACTGGACTTGTGGAGTTCACAGCTGTGGGGAACTCCTGCCATTAAGACTGTCCCAGAGTCAGAGTTTCCTGATATTTCAGTTCCTGCCCTGAAGCCACAGGAACCCCAGCCCCAGTGATTCAGCCCAGAGCCAGAAAAAACTCTCAACTTTACTTCTAATAGGACTCTCAGGACAGTTGGGCTTTCACCCAAAAAAAGCAAGAAGCACAGGAGCCCAGACTGCCAAACCTTGAAATTCCTGCCCAAGTCCTCATTCTAAATTTCCAGATTCCTCTGTCTCTGTCCATCTAGCTGACAGAAAACAGGGAGATGGGAACTTGAAGTTTCAGGAGCCGCAGCTGAAGCAGGAGCCTCAGAGCTTGGGCTCTCAAGCTTGGTGGTTTTCAAAGTAATTTAAACAAACTATGTGACCTTTAGAAAGATTTTTCTGCTTTCCTCTCTAAATGAAACATACAAAATTTCAAATTAAAGGCTTTTTTTTTTTTAATAATTGAATCTGGAAATGGAACTCTAGTTTTCAGCATCTATAGCACAGAATCCATGGCTGAGTATTTCTTACTGGTCTACGACACAGAGTAATCCCAGTAAGACCACAGAACTTTAGAACATTTCAAGTTGGAAGGGAGGCATAAGGATCACCAAGCCCAAATCCCCGCTCTTCAGAGAACCACCTAGACTGAAAAGGAATCACTGGCTTCACAAGACATCCTACAGTATATGCAAGGACTCAGAGAAAAGTGTAATGGTAAAGAGATAGGAGAGATTTCACCCTCAAGTAAGTGGTTCCAAAAAAAAAGAAAAAAAGCTTTTTTCTTTTTAAAAAAATAAATGTGTTTCAGAAATTCAACTCAAATTCCAGTTAAAAGAAGAGCAGAGTCACTCTCCCAAGAACTGACGTCCATCTGCTTTATCTAGCTGTGTTCTTGATACACAGGGGTGATGCTTCCCCACCAGGATCTGGAATACCATAATTTCTCAGAATACTGTAATTTCACAATATCATAATTTCCAAGCCTACTCCAATGCTGCAATATTCATCCTCAAGACATGCCAGGTATTTACCACCTATGTGAAAGGTTGGAATTTAGCTCTGATGAAGACACATCTCACACTACATGGGCTTAGCTTTTCACAAGTGAGGTGACCACTTGGAAAGCTTCCCTGTGAATCACAAGAATATGTAAATCTGTGCCATCAAACAACATCTGTGGGCAGTTTATGAATAATTTGATGCTACTGTTTGCTATCAAACCTGGTGCCATGAAATAACTTTGCCCAGCTTCTGCACCTATCTGTAAACTCCTGTGATAACTGTATTTCCAAAAGGGACTCTAGCTGCTACACGTGACTACACATTTCCTCTTTTGTTCAAACTTCTTGGGAGTCCCTGGACCCAGAATCATAGAATCATTAGGGCTGGAAAAGGCCTCCAAGATCAGCAAGTCCAACCTTTGACTGAGCACCACCATGCTAACTTAACTACAGCACTAAATGCCACGTCCAGTTGTTTCTTGAACACTCCACAGACAGTGATTTCACCCCTCCCTGGACAGTCAGTCCCGATGCTTTAACCATCCTTTCACTGAAAAAATTCTTCCTGGTGTCCAACAGGTCTTCAAACCTGAAAGCAAGTTTCTTGATGCAGCTGAATTCCCTTGCAAAATATGTATAACATAAAATAATTTGAGAAACAGTAAGTTCAAGTGCATGCCACAATCAGCCTCATACTCTTGACACATTCAATCCACACGATACAGGTACCCAAGGACATATCATTAGATACACAATAATACCTATTAATTAAAGTAATGGTGTAACTAAGCACTGTCTGTTTATCTCCCAGGCAAATCTAGAACAAAATCTAGCTACACTCAAACAGTGTGGCAAAAATAGCTTCACTTTTTAAAACTTTCTAACTCTTTCACACATAATCGAACTGTAACCCAAAAGATTCTTACTTATATCCCATAAAGATTCTCATTTATATCCTACAAAGATTATCATCGCTTCTGAAGAAATAAAAGAATTTATTCAGCTCTCTTATGGCATCATCATGCTTAATTATTTCTAGTAATGAGCCTCATGTCACAGAATCCAGGTGGCCTTAAAACCTGACGTGTTTATTATCCATATTTCCTATGTGTATGTTTTTACTTCGTAAGTATTCCCTTATCTCTGTTTATCAGGGGCTGGAAGTCACCTGAAGTTAACACTCTGAACTGATATATACTAACACCAATCTTAACTCTGCATTATTAAAATTAAAATAAAATTCTGTATCAACCAAGAAGAATACTTTATTAGAAAAGAAGCCAACTTGTACTTTTAAAGAGTGGAAAGGAACATTAGATTAAATCAGGTCTTCTTGCACAAAACCCCGAGAATCAGCAATTTCTATTCAGAGGTTTTAAAGAACATTCAACCTTCTTCAAGGTTGCTTATACATCTTTACATCACCCCATCACTACAGAGCTTGAAGTTTTGAGCACTTCATATTACACAAGGTCAACAGCACATTCCACAGACTCTCTGGGAAATGTCTCCATCACAGATCCAAGTAAAATTTCTGTGTAGAAACAGCTCTTCACAAACTGTCACATCTTTCTTAGTTTGGCAGCTTGATCTAAAGCCCATTTTGGGAAATCTTTCTCTAATTAATATACCCCAAACTCACCTCCTCTGAGAACCAGAACAGATATGTATGCCTACGCAGGGGGAAGAGACACACAGACCTCCTGCTCTGTCCTTAGGCCACTACCGTTCTGCCAGTGTAACCCTCTGTGAGGGATCTGCTTGGGAATAAAAGTGACTTTAATATCATACTGTTATTCTGCTGCAGACCAGAATCACTTTCGTTTCAGAGTGATCTACGCAGTACCCCTGAGCAATGCAAAAAGGCACAGCTGCTGTTGTACAACTGCACTGCTACAGCTCTGCCATGTCAGGTTGTTTATGGGACAAGTTTGTGTATTGCAAAGCAGAACTCTTCTCTAAAACTACAAAGTGAGGATACTGTATCTCAGGAGTACACCCTTATTTCACTCACCAACATGAGTGAGGAAGCCCAAGCTGCACCACAGGCCTTCCCTACTCATGTGGATGTGGCTCAAGCCAGGGTTGGGAAAACCTTTAGTCAAATGAGAGTCAGTGGCAAGACAAGGGGTAGTCGTGAGTTGACTTCAAAAATGCACTCGAAGGGAGAGGAAAGAGTCTTTCTGTCTTCTCAGGAATTTATGTGATGTGCTATGTATCCATGCCAAACTCCTATTTAGTTCAGTGCTGCTGTTTAAGAGCTCAAGTGTAAATATGAAGAGACTCGCTTTGTTTGGTGAAAAACAGGGCCCAGTTGGTATAGAGACACCAGTGCTCGTGAGGAACTAATGCAATACTTCTTTCCCTTTCTCCCTCCTAAGGGGACTCTTTAGGTACATGCCAAATTTTCCTCAGTTTCTGGGATGAGCAGCCAGCCCCTGGTAAACACACCTCTGACTTTGGTTGTGCAGGTGCCCTTCGCCTCCAAGTCAGTGGCTGCAGCTGCACCTCAGCCCCTCTGAGGCCTTACCCCGGGCTGGGGTTCTCTGGGCTTCCGTCTTTTCCCTCCATTCCACCCCTGCTGGCCCTCCCTTTCTGGATTGCAAAACAATTGAAATTGAAAACTGAAATTGACTCAGAAATTGAGACCTGGCCTCACAGGCGCTTTCTTGCCACCAGGCACTTGGATCTTCCTGCTCTTCCCACACACAGCTCTCCCGTTCTCGGCACACCGGGACCACGCTCATCCCTCCACGTGCCACGCCCTCACGGCTTCAGAGATGGCCGCCGTGCCGCCATCCCCAGCAGGTTGTACCTTGGTCATGCCGGCCGCAAACCGAGGGTCGGACAGCTGGCGGCACCTTCGGGGCAGCCACGGCACCGAAGCCCCGCTGCACGAAGCCACCGGGAGCTGGGGGCAGCTCCCGCCGTCGACGCCCGCCCCGCGCTCGGCCCCGCGCCTCTGGAACCTTCCGTGGCCTTGGGGACGAGCTGCGGGGGCAATGGGCGAGCGCGGGCGAGCCGACCCCGAGGGAGCCCTGCCTCGAGCGCCTCGGCCGTCGGGGGCGCAGGACCCACCTACGGCGCTCGCCTTCCGCCGGGCACCGCCGCGATCCCACCCGGTTCCCGCCGAGACAGGGGAGCGGGAAGGCTCCCGCCCCCTCTCTCTCTCTTTCCCTCCCTCTCTCCGCCGGCCCTCCGGGAGGCCCGGCTCCCGCTCCTCCGGGGGGAAGGGGCAGCCGGACCCCCCGGAGGGGGGATCTCCTCGGGGCGGGGCCCGCCGCCTCTCCCTCCCGGCGGGCGCGGCCCCCGCGCCGCTCCCGCTCCCGGCGGGCCCCCACGGGCGGCACGCGCGGCCGGTGGATGCCGCCGGGTGACGTGCAGGGCGCGCGGTGGCAGCACCTCCCCGCGCGCCGCTTAAAAAGAAGAAGAAAAGAGGGAGCGAAACATGAGAGCCCGGACGAGCCGCAGCCGCCGCCGCCGGCAGCAGCAGCAGCAGCGGAGGGGGCATCGCCCGGCCCGGCCGCCGCCGCAGTCCCGCCGCGGGGACACCCTTCCTATGGGACGACAAGTGAAGGGCTGCTGCCGCCGCCCGCTGCCCGGCCCGCCCCGAGCCTCGGCGCTTCGGCGCGGCAGCGGCAGCTGCTAAAACCTGTGCCGCTCGCACAACTTCGCCGGCTTCGAGCATCCTCCCGCCGGGCTCGGGGGCTCGGTCCCCCCCCGTTCCTGCCTCTTCGCGTCCACCTTTTTGGAAGAAGCGGGGGTGGCCGAGGTGCTGTTCCTCCGTCGGCTCTTTAACCGCCGCTGTTATTATTCTCCTCCAGACTTTCCCCTTCTGGGGGAGGGAGGTGGTTTCCTGATCTGAAGTGCAAAGAAAAGTCAGTGGGATTCCCCTCCTTCCTTCTCCCCCCACCCACCCCCCCACCCCCGGTTTGGGTGCATTCACACGCTCCCTCAGGCATGATGCTCAAGATGCTGCCGTTTAAGCTGCTGCTGGTGGCCGTGGTTCTGTGCTTCTTCGAGGGGGATGCCAAGTTTGGGGAGAGCGGCGCCCGGAGGAGAAGGTGCCTCAACGGGACCCCGCCGCGGCGGCTGAAGAAGCGGGACCGGCGGGTGCTGTCCCCGGAGGCCGCGGGCGGCGGGGAGGCGATGTGCCGCGGCCTCTACCCCCGCCTGTCCTGCTGCTCCCGCGCCGAGGCGCAGGGTCTGCCGCACGCCGAAGCCAAGGTAGGCACCACCTGGGGCTGCGCCGGGCTTTGGGGGAGGTTTTTGGCGTTCTGGGCTGTTTTTTTATTATTTTGCGCCGAGCCGCGCACCGGCCGCGAACCTGCCGCGTTCCCACGCGGGCGGTGGGGGCGATGCCGCGGCGGGGGGCGGCCGCTGCCGCCCGGGGGGCGAGGGCGCGGCGGGAGCGGGACCGGCCGCGGCTCTGACGCTGCCTCGGGAGGCGCGGGGAGCCGGCTCCGCTCCGCGCCCGGAGGGGACACGGGCGCCCCGCGGGGGGAGCGCTGTGCCGGCTCTACCGCCGGCTCTGCCTCCCAGTTACTTTCTGCCCGCAGCGCCCGAGTGTCCGGCGGCGGCCCCGGCGGCGGTGCCGTGCCCGTGGAGCGAGGCCGGGCTGCCCGCAGGTACCGCCGCTGCTGCGGGGAAGGGCGGAGGAGCCGGGCGGCGGCAGTGGCAGCGGAGGGACTGTGCGTTCGCCCGGCGGTGCCATCCGGGCTGGGCTTTTCCTGGCGTGAAAGATCGTGTCCAGTTTGCTCCACATGCTCACTTCGGGAGGGGGTTCGGATAGTGGCTTGGTGCCGGTGTACGGACATTCCGTGATCTCCGGCCGCCTCGGGGCCCGTGTGCTACTCACGGTTCCGGGTGTCAGCGGCGAAAGCCCCCCGAAGCGTCCGCTGTGGAGCCCCGGTGTGCCGGCTCTCGCCCAGGGCCGGTGTCGCACCAGGTGCCCTGAGATACTCTGCCTTTGCACATTACCTGGCAGCCTCTCTGCCCAATTTCAAGCTGCGGTCATGTGAAGGGAAGCACCTCCTCTGCTCACCGATTTTTTAAAATTGTCAAGTTCTCTGCATCCTTTAGCAAGTTAAATTCTGCTTATCAGCCTGTTGCTTAGATTTTCAAACGCGTGGGTACCTAACCAGGCAGGACTGTGTTTGATAAGCTGTGCTGTGCTGGCCAGTGCTGCATCCGGGAGTATGCACGGGGAGGGAAGTTGCTGAATAATGTCATTAAGAATCACTGCACATGAAATAAACAATCAGGTGCCTTTTAAAAAAAATATTATTACTTTTCCTTTCCTTTTGTTATTTTGGGGTTTTTTTTTAACATTTCATCCTCCTTTAGGTTTAATTAAGAATTCCTCAGTTACAACTCTCTAGTTGTCAAGGTCTGAGAGACTCTTGGAAAACTTGTGTTTCAGTCTTGCTGGCCCAAGCATAATAAAAAAAAAATACCCAGCCTGAATCGAATTTTTATGCTCAGTTCACGGTAGATTTCACTCCATTCTCATGTAAACAGCTTCTACGAATCAACATATGTGTCTGGGTGGTATCTCTCACTTTGTTTTGTAACAAAAAGCCATATTGCATCATTTAATTTGCTCAAGTCATGCAAATAGGAAAAAATCAATAGGACAAAAAGGGGTCGACTTATCCTCCTCCCCACTAAACTGCTGCCCACACACAGAGTCCTGTTGCTTATGGCAAAAGAATAACAACAACACCATTGTGTTTGTTAGTTGGTTCACTAATGGGTGAAACTGGAGAACATCATTCTCCTTCAGTCCCCAGCTCTGTCCAAATGTTCATGCCTTTTGAGGGAGCATTTGTCCTACCCCCTCTATTCCCAGATGATTGAGAACTGTCTTACTGCAGGTTTTCAGCTGCAGATCTCTCTTTATTCATACCATATGCAGCAGCAGTTTGAGATTCAAGGCAGATATATTTCTTCATGTTGTCTAGAGACAGTGTCATTAGGCTCCTGTGTGATGATTGAATTAAACTATAACCACACACAGATAACCTGAAAGATCTAGCTGGAAAAAAAAAAAAAAAGAAAGGAGAAAAAGAAGGGGAAAAAAAAGGAAAAAAATAATAAGGACTGGAAAATATGTCCTTAATTCACCCTGTTTGCAATGTCTCGGTGGCATATATACTACTGAGATTATTCAGTGCTTGGAGACCCTTGTGGTAATTGGTTGAATGCAATAAACTGGAAGTGCAATTTTGGTTAGTTTTCCATCCCCAGGCAGTTGAAGTGTTTATTCTCTTCTTACTATTACTTTAAAAGATCTTTTAATTCCTTTGCAATGTGTTTTTTTTCTTACTGACGGTACTAAAAACCTGATGTAAATGTGAGGAAGTGACCACAGTACCTATTCCTGAGCTGTTGAACCCATTTCGTATTTTCTTTAAAACATAAATTAAATTTTTAAAGGAATGTTATTGTACAGGGTTGTAAAATCAGACTTTTTTCACTGAAGATTAATTTTAATGAAACTCACAAATGTGCTTTATCATATCTGATATAGATATATGATTAAAAATATGTCAAAATATATGTAATTTATAGTTGACAGAATGGGGTGGGCATTCTGTAGAAGACTTGGCATAGTATTAATGGTATACATTTGAATGTAACTTTTCTAAAAGCACATTTTTTTAAACTGTGTTCTACTACAGTTCCCAAACCAGCTTTTTTAAACTCCATCATCTACGTACATGATGGAGAGGCCATGCCATTAACAGAAATCTGAGCACTGCCATCTTTAAAAAAAAAATAAAATTAATTGACCATGCTTAGTAGACATTCTAATAAGAGCCTCTTGGTTAAGATGCTGGGTCTGTGAGAATTTTTGACCAAATTATTGATCTGTGCTTATAAATGAAAACACCACCTGCAGTTTAGGGAACAATAATGGAGCTCCTGTAAAGAGCAGATACAACACTGCACTGGCTCAAGTAAAATGTTTGTGTCCTGTTGTTGACATTTAACTCTTATTTTTCTGGCAATATCCCCTTGTTTATGAAGGGCTGCTACATCCCAGCCAAACATTGTAATATCAATTTTTCTAAAAGTTTGCTTACAGCCTGACAGGCAAAGAAGTCCTCTCTACCTTGGATGGTTTCACAGCCAAGGCTGTCAAGGAATGGGTGAAAAGTAATTGTTTTCAAGTGTGCCCTTTTACAATCATTTGTTTGCTCTGGCTCTTTCATGAACAAAGGCTATTGTTGAACACATCCAACTAAACAAATAACTCATCTTGGGGTCCCTTTAACAGCTGCCTTAGTACAATGATCTATTTAAATATTACCCTAAAATTGAAACTGAACTCTTTAATGACATAATCCAGCACTATAATACAGAAGAGGCATATGTTCAACTCAACAGCTGAACAATCTCGTCAGCACATGATTTTTCGACATAAATGCTTGTATATCAAATATGGCTTAATGCAATGACTTATTTCACTGGTTTCTTCCTTCTGTTAGCATCAAAATTCTACTGCCTTTCTCTAACTAGATATGACAGAGTACACAAAACAGATGACAATATTAGTTGTAAAGAATTTCTGTCTGTCTCTTGTGTCATCTTCTGTTTCTTCTTCTTTGCACTCCTCCTTCTGTTGATAAACCAATTTAGTATGCTGTGCTTTCCTGTGCATTCCAGGATTTATCTTACCTTTAGTCTACCCGTTCTACTTTCATGTGGCTAGAGATTAAAGGATGATCTTACAGATGTTGTAAATTAGTCAGCAGCAGGCATAATCATTATTAGGCATGTTGCAATAAATGTTTGGAAGTTTTACATATTTTCCAGAGCACAGTTAGTTTAAACCACTGCAGTTTGATGGTTTCACATACGACTTTAAAAATTGAAGCAGGAAATTAGTTTACATTTCTTCAAAAGACCAAAGCCATTGTCAACTTTAAGGTCATTTTCAAAGTAGACATCCAACAGAAAAAAGCTTCATTTAAATAAGTATTTCAGAATCTGCTTAGAACTGGTTTAGTATACTCCAGGATAAATACATTATCGATTTACTGAAATTCAGAATAGAGACTTGTCCTATCTCCAAGCCAGTACAGAGTTACACATCAGACCTCACACAGAGCAAATGTTACCACCCTATTTTGCTTGACCATTCTAAAAGTTAAGTAACATTGTACTTGATTTTCAGATAATTGATTGACTCTCATTCCTTAATCTTCCGATTAGCTATTATATGACCAAGATTCATTCCAGAAATGACATGAGGGGGTGAATTCCTGTGGTTAATTCCTGGATAGCAGCTGCTCAGGGGGATTAGGATCCTTTTGTCTTAACTTTGAGGATTGAAATGTTGGCAAGCTTGTATCACCAGGCAACGTCAATTACGTTTTCCACAAGAAACAGTAAATTAGCTTTGCCATCCTGTAATTTATTTTTCCCCCCCTGTTCACAATGTGTCCTGGAGCCTTCCAGTAGAAGTACAGTTTTCTATCTGCATCTCTGTAGAGTTAATTCAATAAACACACTGAATATTTATCTAGTAATACCTTGTGTTTACTTGTACTTCTAAACATACCATCACACTGTTACCACAAGAAAGTCTGAGATGAACTCCCTGATGAAAACTTCTGAGACTTCTGCAAACCAGGTGGTACTACTGCATGTAGGCAAGTACTTTGAAGGGTCTGTGCTCACAGTCCTTTGATGGAAGCACCAAAATGGGTTATTTCATCCTTACTTCAAGAGACAAGTGACATGATGTTCTTTAAAGGTAGCATTTATGGATAGTGGTTTTGCTCATCCCCCGTTGGCTTCAGACTTTGCCCTGTTTGGCAGCCAATGACCTGACTGAATTATACAGGCCCCTTCCCTGTGTCAGAATCACAGCATCCCTTAGGAAAGTTCAGCCTAGTGCAGAACATTGCCTCAGCAGCATGGATTGCTGCAAGCATGTCAAGTCTCTTCTCTACTACCTGAACTGCAACCCTCAGCAGTATTCAAATTGAAAGTTTTAGTTGTTATGTATTTTGGTTATAGTTTTTAGTGCTTATTACTATATTTTTACTTCTTGTCATCAAGATTTACCATATCTCAGAACAACATTTGAAATTCAAGAAAGAAGACTGAGGTTAAGAATTCTACTGCTATGGCCCAAATGGGCAATCTAGCAAAAGGAATCCAAACTTTTTCAGGAGTGAAGAACCTGTGGCCATGGAAGAAATTCCTGAAAGAATTCAGAACTAAGGCAAACCTTTTGCCATACATGCAACATGCACAGGTCATTTCTGTCTGATTGATTACTGTCTTAAAGCTTAAAAAAAAGACAAACCCTTTACAAAATATGTGGGATAATTACATTCTCAAGAAAGGTTTGAAGAGAGATAATAAACTATATGTGGCAGATGTTAATCACATTACTTGCCTGCAGGTGCTATGAAGCTGAGGATAGTTTGACAACAGATAGTTTGAAGAACAGAACATTTAATGTTTTTAGTGATCCTGGCAAACCTGGAGGAATTCTTTTGAAGCCAATGGCAGCACATCCAGAATAAGGGTAGAAGCCAAATGGTGGTCTTCTAATCAGTGGTCCAACTTACAACACTAAACTTTAGTGCACATTTCAGGTGGTCTTTTGACAATATATGTATGGTAAGACTAAATTTTTCTGGATAGAGAATGCCTTCTAAATTAAGGTTGTTATAAATGGGATGTTTTTTAAATGTATGAGCCATATTTTGTGTAATATTTTGAATACATACCTGTTTTAAACAATTGAAAGTGCATTTCTCTCAAGCAATTTGAGCTCTATGTAATTATGCCCTGTAAATAAAAAGCTGAGTTCAGACCTGTGTTATCAAAGTACAGCATCCTAGAAGAGAGCTGACCTATGAGATAGCAAACTCAAGCATATCCAGAGTGTTCCTGCACTAAATAACTTATCTATCAAAAGCAACTTAGATAGTTCCCTTGAATGTTACACGGCAAGGGAATGACATTGGAAAGTCCTTCTGTAAATCAGTCCAGAGATACAAACTATAGACAAACTAGCAATATTTTCAAATATGTGATTTGCAAATATTTACAAATTTCATACAATACATATATTTGCGACATCAATATTTTTTAACATAAGTGTCGTACAGTCTCTGCTTATAACTGTGTTATATAAATAGCAGAAAGAACCTGAGCTTTGTTTTTGCACTGGAACGGATTCAGACCCTCTCAACAGAGAGAACACATTTCCCACTGCCTACCATTGGGATGAATGACCAAAAAACAATCCATGTAGTTAACAATAGATTAATAAAGTACACACATTCAAAAGCAAATAAAGACAACTATGCTGTTTTCCATTATTTTTCATGATTTGATGACATTGCACTACTTCGGCTCCTGTGTTTTCTTAAACACATCATCAGTTGTGGTTTCGTGCCTCTTTAAGTGCTATGCATCCATAATATATGCTTTTTTAGAGGACAAAGTTAATGTTTCCATATTGACGCAAACAAGACATTACAAATTCTACTTTTGCACTTAAAATAGAAAAATGTCTGAAAACATACAGGGTTTCCCACTTCCAAACAGTGTGCATTAGAGAGAGCAAAAAGCAGAGCAGCATTTAAAGCATGAAAAATCCATGGCACCTGCTGAATTCCACAGCAGTCATTTCAGCAGCCAGGCTTTGTGCTGTTCAAGATACACCTATTTTACAAATACCTAGACATGGTTTTCTGGATGTGTTCTGATGCAAGAATTTTAAGCTTTAGTCTCTAAACACTTGAGTAGGCCGCCTTACAAGTTAGGATTCTAGATATTTCTTGTCAGAGAAGTGGGTAGGCCTGCTGGTGTAATTCCCTCTTATATAAATGATTCCTCTAGTTCAGAGTTTGCCTATGTGATGACAGGCACAGTTCCTTAGAATAACATGAGTACTGTTGTTCTTCTCTGAGAAGCAAGCTCAGATAGGAAATCTTATAGAAGATTTTGTAAGAATCCTCTACAAGAAATCAGAGAAATTAAAATCTCACTGTACCAATGGCATATTGCACGTTTCACAGTAATAACTTTTGCACCTCCAGAACGGTGACATGAAACTCGATACATTGATAGTAACTGTATTGGTTCCATTGGCTTTATTTATGGCATGAGGCCATGCAATCTTTCTTTGTGTAGGACGGGGACACAGGTCACAGGTTTACTTGTCTCTGGTTTGTGGCTTGCAGGTCCTTTCTGTTACCAACAACACAGAATGTGCGAAGCTACTGGAGGAAATCAAGTGTGCACACTGCTCACCTCACGCTCAGAACCTATTCCACTCACCTGAGAAAGGGGAAACTCCTGAAAAAGAACTAATGCTTCCCTACCTGTGCAAAGACTATTGTAAAGAGTTCTATTACACCTGCAGAGGTCACATACCAGGTAAAACTTGTAACAAAATATGGGGCTAAATGATATCCTGATATGTTGATATTGCCTGAGCAGTTATAGATCCAGCTTTTAACCAGGAAAAATCCCCACTGATGTCCAGGGGAATTTGCCCAAGCAGGGACAGAATGTCTTCCCAGCACATCTTGTGTAGGGAGGTAAATACTTTGAGGGCTTTCTTGCCACCCTCCTGTTAAACTCACCACGAAACACACATGGTTTGATTGTTGTCAAAGGCACCTGAAACTGTTACCTTTGCTGAAATATTATTGTGTTCATTCTGATCATGCAAACAAGCAGCTGGCCATCCAGGAGGCTATTCTAAATGATAGTTTGCTTTAAAATGCAAGAAATAAAAGGTCCTGGCTGTTTGCTGTAGCCTCTAAAAGCTGATGAGAAAAGTGTTTTTTCTGGTTTTGTTACCCTAGAAACTGATGTTTTTTCCACAGGGTTTAAAGCCCATTGAAATCAAAGGGCCCTATTTGATAGACTTCTGTGATCTTTGAATCACTTCCAGCGTGCTGTTAACAAGCAAATTCTTGACTTACCTAACACTTCCTCAGTGTAGTCAGTGGAGTTAGCTGGACATAACCAAAAGCAGAGTTTGCCCTGTGCTGTCTGAGGCAGTCACCAAATGTGTGCTATCACTTGTAACTATATCAACAAAATAACCGCAGAGGATGGCTCTTTTACAAACACTGTCTTAAGACACTATTATATTAAATAACATCTTTGGTATTCCCAATAGTAAATTATTTATATGTTTAAGACTGTCATTTTTAAACTATGCTTTTTTCCCTGTCCAAACACTACTTATAAACAATGCCACACAGGAGAAAATAATTAAATAGGTTAAGATTTCTTTTTTTTTTTTTTCTTTAAACTAGTAACACAGACTGGAAAAAAGGACTTGATAATGAAATGAAAAATGAATTTGTGAATAGTCACTTTTAACATATGAACACAGCTTTGTAATATAATATAAACATATTTGAGTAAAGGGGATAGTTTAAGTGGATGGGATTTGCAGGACAGTTTTTTAATTGCATGTTTACAGTGTGTACTTGTTTCCTCTGAAACCCCAAGAGTGCAGGGATTTTTTTGCAGTGTTCTTTTATTGACTCGAGAAAACATTTTGAATTGACTTACTTTTTCCCTTTACTGTGGTTTAACATGTATCTCAACCCATTCAAATATGAAAATATTATTATTGTCTTTATAAACTAAGAGATGTTTCTAAGGCTTTCTTAAACCAGCTGTTTCTTGCTCTTTATCACATTCCCCAAAGCAAAGCAGAATAGATCATAGTTGCCAAGACTGCCTGCTGAACAGCGATAACAGATTAGATATTCTAAATGTTTGGCCCATATAAGAAGTCAGCACAAAGACATTTTTGACATGAGTTTGTAGCTAGCACAAAGGATTTTCAGATTCTGCACAACGAGACCCTCAGAGTTGTTTTGTGACATTCTGTGTTTATGAGGAAACAATTATTTAATTGAAAAAAGCGAAAGAGGGAAAAGGGGGGAAGAAGGAGGAGGTGGAGGGAGGGAGGGAGAATGAGAAAGGGCTGAGCAGCACAGGAGCTACAGCCACAGGAACCTCACTCCTCAGATCAACATATGTGGTGACGAATGACAAATTTATTTTTCTACAAAGTTTGTGTATATGTAAAACTGCTGAAGTGCATCAAGATGTCAAGTGCTTTTTGTGACCACCCAGGTTGCCTTGAAAGATAACCAGATGAAAGCATAACTTTAGCACTGGGCAGAGCAATGTGCTTTGCAGCAAAAGAGCTTACATACTTTAGCATCAGTTAAAATAGGATTTTTCCTGCATCAATCAGATGCTAATAATTGTTCTAAATACTTGTCCTGAAAGTAGGTTGTACTAACAAAAACTTGTTGCATGCTTACATCCACCAACAGGATTAATTTGGTGAGTTGACTGGTACTCATGGTTGTTGATACCTATTCTAGCATTTCCCAAAGATATTCATTAAGATTCAGGTCCCTCTTTTTGAGAAGATGGCCTATAGGATTTTAATATAGTTTTATAGTCTTGTACATTCTGAAACATAAGTAATCAAAATAACTTATTTGGGGGTTCTGTTTTCCTTGTGAGATTTGTATATCCGTAATAATATTTATTGCAAAAGAAAGAAAAAAACCAGAAAATGTGGAAGCTGTGTTTTTAGCTTAGCCTGGAGGATTTTAGAAAGAGTTGAAAATTACCAGGCCCCAAACCCAAGGTCTCTGGCAATGATTCACTGTGCATTTGTTAAAATGTCGAATAATTACTCTTCCTCCATTAGGGAGTGCTAATTGTTTCTGAACACCAATACAACAGAGTTTAAGGAAATTGCTGACTACAAAAACAATTTTATCCCTTAAGTCCTGTGCAAATGAGAAATATTATTAACATTTGAAGACAGCAAGCATCTTTTCTGGGATTGAAATGTTAGCAGGACATATTAACCAAGAAGGCTGAGAAATTATGCATCAGTTATTTTCATGAGTTAGCTTCAAAAATTCATTTACGTTCTGTCTCCTGCAAAGATGAAAACTCTACCAGATCCTTGGTTAACTCTTTTGAAGACAGCAGTTTGCCCACCAGTTATGACTGAATCAGAACTTCCACCAACTTCATAAAGAATATTGAGAGAAAAAGTGGACCTTATTCTTTATTCAAGCAGAATAATATCAGAAGCTGTTAGGATTGTATGGATGAGCAGGAGGGTGTAATGTTTCACCAAGACTTTGAGATTAGAGATTCTCTGCTTCATTCCAGATAACTGTTCTGATTATTTCTCATCTAATCTTTACTTCAAGCCTCAGTTTAAGAAATTATTGATGGAGACAGTGGAGTTAAGTGACTTAATGATGTGTCTTCCATCAATATGAATTTTAAGTTTTCTCTTTCCAAAAGGGAAGACTGTATAATATTTATTACTAATACAGATAGTAAAGGAAAGCCACAACTGATTCTGCCTTTAGACATAATCAGAAACTTGATCCATGCCATTGGAAGTGGCATATTCTAAGGAACAAACCTGTGCCACAGCCATGGTGCCATCCAAGGACATGGGAGAGATTTTGAGCTATCTGGCCTCCATTATTTTCATTTGAAGAAATGGGTTCCAGATGATTGTGGGTGAATTCAGATCCAGGCCCAGATCTGAATCCAGACATTACCAGAAGAGATGTCTGATGGGAATTTTCAAGCACCAAACAGGGTGTTCCAAAATGTTGGAATTCTAGCCCAAAACATTGGAATTCAAGAAATTCTACAACTCACAGAGCACTTCCAGAAGTTCTAACATGGCTGATTAATAGTCACAGTCAACACAGTCAACCTGCAGAAAAATAGTAGTGGGTGGTAAATTTGCTACTGGTAACAAGAGCACAAAGGGGATCAAGCCTGGCCCTGCCTGTGTGCAGGAACTTGCAGTGTCTGGGCAGGAGAAGAGGGTCACCAGCCACTTGAAAACCAGTTGGAAATTATGTGAGCTACCAGTGGACTTAGTACATTTTGAAACACTCTGTCTGAAATCACATCTTTGGTTTGGTTAGTAAAAACCAAATAGTTGAGAAGAGAGGAGAATGTAGGATTTTTGTGAACAAATTCACATCTAGCTGTCAAAGGTGCAAATCAGGAAAAAAAAACCCAAAAGGTAAAGGCTGCTTTGACAGAGTGTTGAACTGTATGCTCAAGGTCACAGCAGAAATCAAGCAGGTGAGCCTGATTTCCAGATGCCCTCAAAGGCAGTGCAGGGTTACTCAGATGAGTGGATGATACTCAATCCTGTGTGCAATGCAAAGACTTTGACTTGCTGCCATGGCTCTGGAGTTGTGTGTCAGAGAGAAGAGGAAAGGGAATGGGTAATCAGGGAATCCAGCAAAGTGGCATTTGGTGAAGATAGGACAGGAAGGGAGATACAGTGTGAGGAACAACTGGCTGCAAATACAAGTGGAGAGAGGAGGTGGGGATCAGCTGGGAGCAGTTTTCCTTTGAAAAGGCTTTTAATCTTGCAATTTATTCCCACAGTGTTTTATAAAGGCGAACACAGAAAGCCTTCACTGTAGCTGCCTTAACTGAAAAGCCTGTCGTTGGATTCTTGTTTGCAAGACAAAGTTTAGCATAGAAATGCAAGCCTGTGCAAAATCTGACACTTAAACATGATGTTTAATCATCCTTTGTGATTTCAATTTTCTTCGTTAACACAGGCACCGCTCTGTCAACGCGTACACAGCTGGTCGGAAATTTGTAATAATATGTATGAGTCTTTTAAAATAAATTAGTTAGTACAGAAATTCACACAGGACCAAGGGTTGCAGTCCCTATTACTTTTTTTTTTCCTTTTCTCCAAACAATTCTAGTGCTTAGGGGCACTTGTCAGGGACCATTCTTCTGGACACTGTACAAACTCTGAACAAAATGGCAAACTGTACACTAAAGACCTTACAATCTAAGCATGAGAAAGAAGATAATAAATGGCTACAAGCAGATAGGAGTGCAGAAGCAAATGTTTCTCTAAATGTCCTCAGTGAAGCTGTTAGTATGTTAAATGGAGCATATATAAGACATGGAGGGTTTTTTTTTCTAAATTACTATGTTTTTTATAGAACAAAATAGCAATATTCCACCCTTAATGCAAAGGTGAAACTGTATTTACAGAGGTTAGATTCCTTCCAGGAACAAGGCAACATTTTTCATAGCTTAATTCTAGCTTAATTCTAGCCCCACTTTTTTACAAGTGCTTCTAATGGAAATGGTCCATGAGCCTTATCCTTTCTTCGAATCTGCTGATGGGTTTGCTAAACAGCAAAAGGCAACTGCAGTGCACCATGCACTTTAGTGCATGATAAAATATTTCATGAGGCAAAGGGATCAGTCTTACATATAAGAAAAGGCATTGTGCTGGTTGAGTGAGTTTGCATCTGATTTAAAATTGACGTGTTCTTAGTGAACAACAGGATCACAACCTGCTCTGGGTTTCCCTGACTAAAGATAACACTCAAGCCAAGAGAAGTTTATCTTTACTGATTAGTAAATTGTATACTTGGAAAATTCTAGAAATTCTTAGTAATTGTACACCTCTAATTTGCTATTGCATTTTTTCAAATGACCCACTGTGCCTAGAGAAATAAATTATTAAAGACAAACCCCTTTATTCTTAAGTCAAATAATTCAACAGCAAGATTTTAGATTACCTTTGATTTTGGCATTATATTTACAAGCCTTGGAATCCTACTCTATGATTATATCAGAATTCCTCTTCAGTTGTTCCACTTGAAATTACATCTCCCATTTTCTCCAAGTAACTACTATAAATTAAAAGCAGCTCTTCAGAGATGAAATTTACTGAAGCTCCAAATCATGGTAATTAAACTTCTACACCACAACACACTACCATGTGTTTCCAGATATTATTTTATAGAAATCAAAGGCAGGCTTTTTCCTGTCATTTTTTCCAATATTTTTAAAGGAAGATATATATGAAAAGAAGTATAGTTGGGTGGGAAAGGCTTTTCACTCCACAAGAATTCTGGGATCCAAAAATTTTTCCTATTCCACATAAGGAAGAAATTGAACTCTTTCGAAATTTTCCATGAAGAAAGCCACAGAGAGACCACCCCAGGATAGCTAATAAAGTCGTTGTTAGGACATTTACTTGGGAAATGGGAGACTTAGGGTCAAACTCTTGCCTGACAGATGAGGGGCATTGACCTGAATATTCCTTTTCCTAATGAAACACCCTAATTACAAGACATTGGAGTATAGTGATACAAGGTTTGCTGTCTGGTTCTGTCTTTTTCATTTAGACCAGAAGTTTGAGCTTGGACCAGAAACATCATGCTAAGTAAAATTTTGTCAAAACTGATAATGTTTCTGAAAAAGCTTTGCTTGTAAGAAATTGGCATTTTCCAATGAAACACAGCTGTCCCTGATCAGTTTTTATTGTACGTTGTAAGCCAGAGGTTTTATGGCCAAGATCTATGGATTACTGCATTATTCACAAGTGGTAAAGCCATGCATAAATTAGGCCTCTAATTCCAATTAAGTGCTAATTCTGTGTATCCTATGAGTTATGTCCTGGACTATAGTACATCCTAAGACAGCTGCCAGTAATGCAAACAGGAACAAAGGTAACTTAAGACATATTCTCTCAACAATGTTCTGGTGAAATAGTACATGTATAACTGGCCAGACTCTGTGTTCTTAGATTTAATACTCCTGATTAAACCTGGATTGAAATGACTAGAAATAAGTTTGTGAACAGAAATAGATTTCTTTTAACGTCCTTTAAGATAATGCAAGAAAGTAATAACAATAGTGGAAGGGTTTTTCTTCAAAGGCTCCCATTTTATCAACTTTGTGTTTCTCTGGGTCTTCAAAGTCCTTCCCATTTTAACCTAAAACCTAAGGACCACCTTTCATCCAGTGCAGGATGAGACATATCCCCTTTTCAAGGGATGGGGCTGAGGAAGTAGACTTCACCATGGGATACTGCTCAGCTACTTTAATGCTGGGGAGACCAGCTGGATGTCAATGTGGTGCAGTTTTCAGCACTACTTCCCACTTCTCACCTCTCCAACCAATGTCCTTTGCTGGCAGCATTCCACAAAACTATTACTGCATGTCTTTTACCACAGTCTTCACTGAGATTTTCACTAGAACTAATCACTTATTTAAAAAAAAGTTAAACAGAAGCTGCTCAGGCTATTTTACAGCAGATACTACACTTGATTGATAGGGTTAAAATTAGGGAGAAGTGTGTCACAGCCTCAACTCTGAACTTTGTCTCTTAATTTTTTAGTGAGTGAACTATTGTGTCATTTTGAATGAAACTTAAGCACACTGAAAATGAGGTTTAATACAAATACAGATGAATAAACTGTAAAAGGCAATGCTCAGTTTGTGTTTATACATTTGTGTTTACTCAGAGCAGACTCGCTTTTTGCAGATAGCCCTTTGTTTAAAATGTCTTTTTCCACTATAATCTATTTAAAGATGAGTTTGATGACACAAAACTGCAGACATGACAACACACTAAATATTTGTATGCTCTTTTGCATTTTTAAGGTTTCCTCCAAACTACAGCTGATGAGTTTTGCTATTACTATGCAAGAAAAGATGGTGGTGTGTGCTTTCCAGATTTTCCAAGAAAACAAGTGCGAGGGCCAGCTTCTAACTCCCTGGACCACATGGAAGAATACGACAAAGAGGAAGAGATCAGCAGGTTCATAAAGATAAATGCTGTTTAATGCTGAAAAAACCCCCCTAGCAAAGCCTGTGGTTTTCACAGTGAAACAGCTCCGTGTGTGCTTATGCTGAGCAGCTGTGTTTTCCAGATGTGACTTTCTTTTGCTGCTGCTAGTGCACGTCAAAAGAGAAAGTTACACGAGCTTCAGCACTACAGTACCATTTGATGTTTGCCTTGCTGAAAAGGTGTTAGAATCCTGCTCTGATCCACCCTGTGGATCTTGGTTATTGTCCAGACCATGGATCATTCATAGTTCTGGGAAGTAATCTGTACCTAAATTTAATATTACTAAAAAACAATAATAAGGTTATTAGTAAATTTATATCATTATCTTCAATTTATTTCATTTGTGGAGGGTTTTTTTGTGAAAGTAATTAAATTAGATTATTCCATCATAAGTCATTATTTTAAAATAGATATCAGAATCCAAATTTTATCCAAGAGATGAAATTTACTCTGTTTGTTTTACAGTAGAAATTCTGTATTTCTAAATTATTCTCTTCTTTCGCCAACTTGCTCTACATTTTGGATCTAAGTTTATTTAATGTTCTCTTTTTTGTATGCAGACCAAATTTTCCTCAAGTGAAGTTAAAGCTGATTTTCTGTATTATGTGCTTGCATACATTCAAGGGAATAATTTATACACATTAATATATTAAAAATGTGTTATTATAAACCTGTTTTTAATATTATTGCACAACAATAATTTTATCTTTTAGGGACACTGTTGTGTCATGGTTACAAGAAAGAAGAAATGTCTTACTATTTCTTTAAATTTCTTTAGAAAACACAAGCACAACTGCTTCTGTATTCAGGAGGTTGTGAGTGGACTAAGGCAGCCTGTTGGAGCAGTACATTGTGGGGATGGATCCCATCGCCTCTTTATTCTTGAGAAAGAAGGATACGTGAAGATCTTCACTCCCGAAGGAGACATACTCAAGGAACCTTTTTTGGATATACACAAGCTTGTTCAAAGTGGAATAAAGGTTGGATTTTATACTTACCTCTACCTTTTTATATTTTAGCATGTGTATGGGAGAAATGGGAAGAATATTTTTTAGGTATTAATTAAATTTAAATAACAAAAAAGAGTAAAGACAAGAGACACCACAGTTCTTTCTGGCAAAGAAGTGAAAACTCATAGTGGGAAGGGAAAACAGCATCTTGTAACTCTTATCAAACTATTTTCTTTCCCTTCATTTTTTTCCTCACTTTAAATTCAAATGAAACTATTCAGCACCAGCATTCCACAGCAATATCTTTGTATTTTCATTCTTTGGGCTCATTTCCAGCCCATTGAATTGAAATGAGTTTTCCTGTGGTGCCAGTGGGAGCAAGTTTGGCTTAGGGGCTCCCCTGCCCTCCAGGTGCTTGGTGCTGCCCGGGGAGCTGGACACAGGAGGGGGCCTGGGAATGCTCAGGGATGCCCTGGAAGGACCAGGAGTGCTCATTCCTTCTTGGCTCAACCCCAAATGTAGCCAAAGCTTCCCTGGGTGGGAGGCTGCTTTAAAACTGTGTGTGTTGGAGGGGCACAAAGAAGTGACTGACCCTCTAAATTCAGATATGAGGGTTGGTGGGATGAATAGCTTCCTTCCTGTCCACTGGGAACACTTTCATTGTTGGGTGTGTGAGGGTGGAATGGGCACTGATGGGAATATGTTGGAAGGTGGAGGTGAGAAATTACATCTAGTTATGGGGTAAGTACCAATGGAAAACTCTTAAATCTGTTGGAAGATACTTTATTCTGGAATGCTGGAATTCAAGTGTTGTTCCATGCTGATTTCTTGTCACAAGAAATCCATTACCATTCAGAGTGGTAATGCAAGTAAAATTCAGATATATGAAGAAGTTTTAAGTTGTAATCAGGTTATGCCTAGAACAGCCTGGACTATGTATCAAAAAGCCTTCATGGATGAAAGTTATATTGACACACTCTTGACAGAGGGATCTTAAATGATAATTGTGACAAACTAGGTCAATTTGAAATGCATAGCACATGTTAACTGATAATTTTGTTTCAGCTGTAAGGGCAAGGGGCCAATTAGGATAGACTTTTCTGACAGCAAATCTCAGAGGTTTTTAGTGTATATTGTAAAAGAGAGCTATGAAACATATTGCACCTTTTTCAGGAAAAAACTACTTTATATGATTATGCATTTTGCTGAATGCTTCCCCTTCTGCCCCGGAAGATAACCATTATGTTCAAGATACCCAAACAGAAGGGACTTATCAGAGGTGTTTTTGAACAGCCACCTAAGGCTGTTTCATATTTCTTAACCAAAAGTTCTGATCACTTGTACTTGTGGAAAACTGACAGTGAAATTTCCACAGAACCGTTATTGGTCCCAAAGCAATCTTTCTTGAGGAAACTTTTACAGCTGCAACTTAGAGACAAGGCTAAATGGAAAACTGATTTTCCATGCTTTTGAACAGGCACTAACCTGCTTGACATGACTCCCAACAGGTACCCTCAGGATCAGATACAACTTTCAGTTCTGTTTTAAATCCATGACCTGATCTTTTTAAAAAATCAACATGTAATGCTCTACACTGGATCTGTTTCAACTATAACATTTTGTGTAAATAATTTGATGTTTCTAAGCTAGAAAGTCTAATTTAATTCCCTGAGATAACAGCCCAGTGACTAAGGATAATTGTGTTGCAGTGTTTAATGCAGGCTGGCAAGAATGGAGGCTTTATGTACTTTGCAGCGAAGGAGCAAGGGAATGTGCCTAGGAGCAGGACTCCAGCTCTTAAACAGAAAGAGTAAAGAATTTGTGGAATGAGTACATTACATAAAATAATAAATAAATCAAAAACCCCAAACCCCTTATAACCTAAATTATAGTTTTAAAACAAGGGTTCTTAAACATTTTTACGTTTGCAGTCTAGTTCCTATAAGCATTGTCCATGGTTCCTTACCCACAAGGATGGGAGATCACTGTGGCAATGGCAGCGTTGTCACTACTTGACAGAGTATTTGGTTTTACTTACCTGTTACACACTTCAATACTAGAAATCAGTAATGGAGAATACTCTGTGGACAGATGATTTTCCAGCAGGCAGTGCAGAACAGTCAGCAGTTACAAAAACCTCAACAAACCACTATGTGAAACACTGCATCCACTTGCACAGTGCAAACATCATGGAATGTGTCCTCTGTGCTCACTTAGGAACCATGCATAGTGCCAGAATTTGGATGTACACACTTTGAAGAAAACAAAAACCACTCATCTGTTTTGCAGCCTCAGAGCAATAATAACAAGAAAAGGCAAACTGTTTTTTCCCCTATAAACAAGTGTAAAAATTTTCTCTCTTACACTCAAATATCTGAAAAGAGAAATACAAACAAATACTTAACTCCAGTGACAGTAAAAACAGCAAAAATACTTCTTCAGAATTTTAGAGACATATGTTGTACCCAGTAAATAATTAGAATAATGATAATGACAATGCCAATAATGCAGCTGTGATTGAATCAAAGGTTATATAAATTGATGCCTCTGAAAAGAATTTTGGACAGCTATCCCATTAAGATATTTATAATACCAATAGATGGAATAATATAGTGGTGGTTAATTTTGTCTTCTTTCTTAATGTCAAGAGGAAATTTAGTAGTGATAAAATCATTACATTGTCCTAAATTAGCAAATCTGTTCCAAAGAATCAACTTAAAACTATCCTGAAGCTGATATAACCAAGAAACTGAAGTGATATATTTCCTTCATAAAAATAATCCTGGAGGTTAGTTTTGATCTCACTAACATATTTCACTCATTACAGCACTGGCAGTCAGATAAGGAGAAAGACAATATACAAAAACAGAGAAAGAAAGATGATTGCATTGTATAATAATAAGTCATTCATGTTTCCCTTCTAAAAAGATGCCTTTTTGTTTCTCTAATGGATCTACTGGTCCCTGTGTTGATGAAATTCATTTGAAGCCCCTAACATTGCTCTGAGCACCTTTGCAGGGCTTCTTCATGCCCTAAGCCCATCAGTAGGATTGTCTGGGCTTGCTTCTTGTCCATCACTCCTGGGAAGGTCTGTGGATATAAATAGAAAGTAAGTGAGAAGAGTGGTACAACTCTTTGCCTAAGTTTTATTGGTCCATTGGCTTTTAATGTTCATTGAATTCACTGAGGTTCTCTGCTTGAAAACTGTTGCTGCAGTACAATTACTGACAGTTACATGATTTAATTTTAAGAAGTTCAAATTAAAAAGGAGCAGCAATAATTTTATCTGCTGCCAGTATCTCAGAAGGAATTAGCACAAGTGTGGAGAAGCATTTCATAACAGAGATAGATTTCATGAATGGGTGATAGTGACTTGTGCTTCTTTGTGGCCCTACTCAAGAGAACATTAGATGCAGGATTCCTGAAGATTTAAAAACAATTTTTAAAAAGCTTAAGAACCAATTTTTCTTTGCACGTCTCCTAATTTCTGCACAGTTAGCAGGAATGCTTTTTGGATCTCCTATTTTTTAACTTGCTTGTTGGAAGCCCTGAATGGATATTAATTAAGAATTTGTTAATTCAACATCTGTGGTCTTTTCCACTGCATTTTATGTCACCCTGGCTACATAAGTATTGCCAAGTGTGGACACTTGGCCAAGCCCCTCCTGTCACCTCCTCCCCTGCCTCAGGAATGTGGTGACAAGAAAAATCCGTGTACCTTGGTCTTGCCTCAAAGCTGAGCGAGGACATGAGTGAGACATGGACCTGTAACCCAAATCTAGGCCATGCACCTGGCTCAACTGTTTAGGAATATCTAGCCCAGTGTAGTGGAGAAAATACCAATTCCATCTCCTAATATATTAACATACCCATTAATATTGTGAACTGTCCTGAGTGTATACAGAAGAAAAGAATGAACCTTTTACCAAAAAAACCCCTCATAATACACCCAAACTAAAAGTCTGCTTTCCCTGTTTTGGTGATTTACTGCTCCATTATGTTGTGGAGAAGAGAGTTGTTAGTTTCAGAGCAACATTTTACAGTTCTTCCTTCAAAGTTATGTAGCAAAGACAAATTTTTAATGAAAATATTAGAACCCATTTTTTCTCTGTCTGATTTTCACTGCTGTTATTTTCTTTCTGTTTTAAACTATTAGCAAGTAGAAGAGAGGCAGAAAGTTGAAATGAGAAGCTATTGAACTAATAATGGTAACACTAAGTGGCATTTAAGGAGACCTTAATCAATTATCTAGAAAATTTAGATCTGATGCGTCTGAATCTCTTGTCAAAATTTAGGCAAAAAAATTAAAAGCTCCAAAAGTATCTCATAATGCTCAGCAGGGGAAAAAAAAGTGTCAAAACATTCCAAACACTTGGATTTAATGATTTCCTGCTGTAACAATGAGCTTTAACAATGCTGATTATGCTGTTATTACAAGATCAGTCCAGTCACCTGGTGCTCAAGATTGTATCTAACTTACAGAAAAATGGTCAATGCTGTAGCAGTTCTCCAACTTTTCATGCTCCAGTGACTGTATTTTATCTTATTAACTGTATTATTTCCTAAGATTTGGAAACCTTTAGGTTAGCAGCAATCACTATAAAATGTAGCACAACCTATTACATCAATTTTCACTTACTTTCTTCTCTCCTGAGCCCAAAAACCTGTATTGGTCTAAAATATATTGGTTTAAAATATATTGTTCAGAAGGGAAGGCATCAAGGTACAGTTTGGCAACTACAAAAAAATTAGGAACTTAGCACTTCTCTTGGGAAGTAAATGCTATAATCACCTTTCAGGATACTTTCTGAAAAGCTAAGTAGCTCTAGGGCTGCAACTGTTTGTCCTTAAATCATTTTTGTGGTCCTTCCCTATAATTATTCAACTTCCCCAAATCCTTTTAAAACTAAGGACCTCAGAACTGTACAAAGTAGCCAAGTTTACATCTTACTGCTGCCAATGGTAAAATCAAGTCCCTGTAGTTAGAAGGTCGTTTTCTACTTATAAATCCACTGACTGAACGACTCTTTAGGTACAGAATTGCAGCAGGGCTTCATGTTCAGTTGCTTGTCATCTCTGATCCTTAGGTTATTTTCAGTTTATTGCTTTTTGGGTTTGTTTTCTTTTTTTTTTTTTTCTTTCTGATTGTGACAAAGCTCTGGTGCAGCTCTGGTGTGTATCTGCTGGCTACAGGGTCATAAATTGCTCAGCCAGCAAGAACGGCTGCACTCTGCTGCACTTTGCCTCACACAGTGCTGAGAGTAGAAACCCCTGCAAAATGGGTGTCCTTAAATTTGCCATTGTGCAGTTACCACTTGCACTTGTGTAGAGATTCAGTTGTTTTTTTGGGGTTTTTTTAGCCAGTAATAAAATATTTCTCATGTATCTCATGGGAATATCATGATAAAGGGCAAAGTCTCTGAGGAAGGAAAGGGCATGGCAGGAGAGGGAAGGAAAAAGGGACAGAAAATTTCAGTTAAGTGGTATAGAGATCACCATTGAGTTAAACTCTACCTCTGTCACCTACCTTAGACAGAGGTATCTGATCTAAGACTATGGTTTTACTTGTCAGAAACAAACAGAAACTTCCCCTAAATATTAAGCTATAGTCACTTTCTTAGTTCATCTTGCTTTCAAACTAATATCAGTAAGACTACTTTATGTGAGGTTTTTTTAATTCCCAAAGTTTTTAAAATGCTATATTCCTACTTAATTCCTTACAAATATTATAACAGTCAGTTCTCTTTGCAGGAAAAAAAAAATCCACAGAAATATCTGACAATTATTTTAAGTGTATGCTCATCAAATTTCCCAGTAATAGCCTTTAGATGAGTTAAAAGTTAGATATGTCTCTTACTGTGTGTTTTGGTAGTTTTTTAATCAGAGCACGAGTGCTTTCAGTCCTGCAGAATCTTATTAATGAGTGATCCAGTGATTCAGGTAGGAAATTCCTGTGATGCCATGAAGACTGCTGTGGAACACAGCAATTCATATGTTCAGTATAAGAATATGGGAGTAGACTGTCAGGCATTAAACATGTTTACTGTGCTGCTCTGAGCCAATTATTCCAGAGTTTCTCAGGATCAAATAAGCATCTGGTCACCACAGGAATCTTTTTTCTGGAATGCGTGATTAGTAGTGGAACATCTACTGTGCCTTCATGGTTGTGTCAAGATATTGGAACAGACTGCCCAGGGAAGTGGTGGAACCATCACCCCTGGAGGTGTTCAGAAGGCAGGTGGATGTGGCACTTGGGGACGTGGTTTAGTGGTGAGCATTGGAGGCTCTGGGTTAATGGTTGCACTTAATGATCATAGAGGTCTTTGCCAAAGTTAATGATTCCATGATTCTGTGACATTTAATCATATGAATATTATTACTCAGGTCATTCAACATATAATCAGATAATTTTTTCTTTGAACTGCCACTACCTCCAGCCCTGGAAAAGCCTGCTCCAAGAAGTTATAAGAGGTTGTGCTGTCTTTGCAGTGAGGAGTGGCTACAAAATCTACAGTAAGCCAGGGATAAAATCTATTTAAAACTTCATGTGGGAATCAGATTGTTTGTGTTATTTGCTGAATTGCTCAGTTCTGTCACTGATAAAACTTCTCACATATTCCTCTTGATTGGATGTGTACAGTTGTTCTTGCATCTTGCTGATGCACAGACAGATCTAAGTTAACACATACACTGTCCATTGATATCCACAGGATTTATATTACTGACAGAATAATTCACATAATTCATGCTAATCCTTCCATCCAAGTCCAGCAATTTCAATTTATTTCCCTCTGAAAATTTACATGGATGAGGCTGAAATCAATGAACATTTCTTGAACTTTTTGCCCTGACATCACAACAAGCTGTGCTTTCCTCCACAAAGCACAACTATCTTGTTGTGCTCCACAAAGGTTATTTGCTCTCCGCTCCCTTGAAAGCCAAACTTACAGTGGCTACTAAATTCATGACCAGTTGGTCCTGAAAGGGATTATTTTGAGGTATGGAGAGAAAGGGGAGCAGTGGAAGGTTGTATTTCTCTCTGGACACTGGAAGGACAACTGAGAGGTCCTATCTGAATTTCTTCCTTCTTCAACCCAATGGGCCTGCAATTCTTCAGAATTATTCAGAAACAGATTGTGAAAACTCTGGAAAGTAAATCCTCATTGTCCTACCAGACCAAGCTCTCAGCTCTATATAAAGAATGGGGATAGTCCTCTAAAATATCAATGTTGAGGCACAGAACATAAGTATGACATATATTCTATGATGAACAAAGATTTCATTTCCATTCCATTCTACAATTAATTGCACCAGTGCTGAGTGCAATCTCTATTTGCTGTCCTGCCCCTGTACTTCTAAGAGTAATGAAATGGTAAATCCATGTAAGACATGTGCATAGGCCCAGGCAGAGGGGCAAGGTGGATGAAATCACTGACATATAACAGTGATAATTTGGGGTATTTTGGGGTGTCCTGGAACTCTTTTCTCAGTGTATGAAAAGGGGGACTCTAGCATGTCTTTGGTGAGAAGCTGAAACACTACATTTCCTGTGTTGTTGCAAAAATGACAGACCTTGTATTTCTCCTGGAGACTGCAGAGGGAAGTGATGACAGGGAAGTGATGAAGACTATTTTTCAGCAGGACTTGCAGGTGAAGTGATGTCAGGTCCCAGGACATGGGGGTTTCTCACTCATCTGAGAGGTCAGAAGCACAGCAGTCAGACCTGTGGCACAACAGACATAATTTTTGAGGCCACACCTCACCTGTGACCTGCCCACTAGGCACCACAATTAATTGCTTTTAAATGTCTTGACATAACTGGAGCAGAAAACTCAGAAAAAAGTAATGGTTAAGGTGTGAAAATGGCCAAATGTGAAAAAATCAGGACGTTTTAAAGATAAACCACGTTGAATATAATTGTTTATAGTGACCTTAAACAGTAACAAAACAGACACAATATTCTGCATGAGAATTCAGCCTTCTTCATGAATAGGAAGATTTTTTTTTTCTTAATCAGTGGTAAGTTCTTTGTAATTTTCGAGAGGGCAGCATTGCTATTGTGAGGACTTAATATACTTTAGCTGTGTTCAGAATCTGTAAAATACTGCATTTTAACCAAATATTGCATAATGACAGTGAAATGTGCCTGAATTTCTCATTAAACATTTGCAGATTTTGGTTCTAATCCTAATAGGGACACAACAGGCCTTTGAAAGAGGTTGTATCTTAGCACCATATAGCTTTGTAAAAAATGAAGGTTTTTACCATCTAAAAAGCATGTGCCAAAAGCTTTTCGAGACCTCTATTTTTGTGTGAGAGCCTGCACTAGATAACCCTACTCGAGCTAGCAATTGTGGAACAGTGCAGTGGCTCTCAGGTTGTAAGCTGACCAGATGAAGAATTGCCAGTTTATTCTGAGGAAATTTGAATCAACAAAACGTAATTGTGTCTGTTGATTTTGGGTAGCGTGTCTCAGATTTGAGGAGCTGAGAGGGGAAAGAAGATAATACTTTATCATTTTACATGCACATGTGTAGATTTTAATGTTCTGTGTTTCCTTGAGAGGAATCCCATGGTGCCAATTAACCTAACTTATTCCAAAACAATTCTCTGTTTGGAAAGAATAATTTTCATTGTGGGTGTTCCATGAAATTGTATGCCTCATACCCTGTTATTACTGAGATGTGTGCAGTGCAATTGAGAATGCCAGTTTCTTTTCCATGCTCTGTATAGATTATAGCTGTATCCCACACACAGTGCTAGATAATCCCTACTTTAATTTTGTTATGTGTACAAATCCTTTTTGAACATTTAGCGGTTTAAAAAATGTAAAAATCCATCATCTTCTGAAACTACATTTGTTAAAACCAAAAGCTGAATTTAGAAGTGATCAAAACCAATGAATAACATGGCAATTATCTAATTAAAAGGAAATTATTGCTTTTGCTGAAATATAACAGGCAGATCATGATAGCCAACACAAAATGGCAAAGAAGGAATAAAGTTACGCAGAAAATTCCATGGTTTTTAGCCAACACAGTTTCAACCACATGTTTTTCTTTAATGGGAGGAGGTTTAACAGTCCACTTAGGCTCCAGGATTCATCATCCTTTTAAGCTCTTGGACACCCCAAAAACTGTAATGAGGTCCTAAGAATACTTCAGGGAATCCATGACACACTGGAGCTCTCGAAACCAGTCTGTGTCCTTGGGACTTCTTCTCTGTGCTTTCCTGTCCACCAGAGCTAGGATTTCCTTTTGTTACATCCCTTGTACTGTGCCACATGGAAAAAGGGTCCTGTGTTTGTCTTAAAAGAGGTGAAAAATTGAGTAACACATTTACTTTCATAGTTAATACAGCCCAACTGCTATTCCTATATATATTTCCCCCAGATGCCACAGAACAATTTTCTTTTATATCCTCTTACACACATTTTCTCACAAGCTCTTAAGTCTTATTCCTTAGACAGGATCAGCAAGTTGAGTTGAGGGAGGAACACTTCCTCCAAGGAGCACTGGTATATTATCATGTTTTCCACCCATTTTATCCCCTCTGCAGTAAAAGTTGGACAAATGATCTGCCCCTAATTAATGGTTTATATATAATTTTAGCTTTAAAAAGCAGTCAGAACTAATTTTTCCCATTACCAAAAACATAAAAAGCTCCAAAAGATGAAACCACTTAGTAGCTGACACTTATTTTTCTTCATTGTCAGTGTCTGCCTACATTCTCATATTGCTGGAATTTTTAAAGAAATTATTCCATAAATCTCAATAAAGTAATATTCTTGCTTAGATTTAATTTGGAAAATGGAATATACAATCTGTGGGAGAGAGGTCTGCAAAATACTCTCAACCATTTGTTTTTAATTTACAGCAGATACTTTTTAAAACCTTGATCTATCTTCACTGTCTTTGGACTGCAATCCCTACAGCTGAATTGCAACAACTTTAATTTATGTAATAATCATTATTTTTATGCTAACTGAATGCCTTGAAAAGGAATAAAAGAGGGAGTAAATCACCCAAAAACTTTTATATTTTGGGCATTCTTAAAAATTTGGTGAATCTCCCTCAGCTGGATTCTCAATCACTGTAACAGCCCAGAGACAACACACAAGTGGTAGTAGATACATGGATCTGAGTGAGCTGTCGTGTTTGAGAAGAGGTTTATTTAATATCAAACCACATAAGAAAAGTACTTACTTGAGTTCTTCCTTAAAGAAAATGCATACCATAACAAACTGGATGCTTAATTGTTAGTAATGAATGTAAAATGGTATTGTACACCTCACAGAGGCCTGGTTGAAGACGTGCCCAAGCACTATTGACTCTCTTTATCAAGTAGCACACCATGTTTAGGGCTGTTAAAACCCTGAGCACTTCAAAGATCTCATCAAATCAAAAGGATCTCAGATCAGAAGAGAGGTGATGTGCAACTTCCATTGCTGCTGTTGTCCTTCCCCATAATGGCCTTACAAGGTATGACAGGACAATATTATCAGGACAGGATTGCTCCAGTGACTTTTTGAGGGAAGGAGCAAGAAGTCACGGTGCTCTCATGTAACAAGCAGGTGTGTGCCTGGGTAAATAAGCCAGAAGATCAAATAAACCTCAACAAGCCACCTAGGAGATCACTCCAGTTTGCCCCTACAGTGACTTTCAGATCACAGCCCTGCCAAACCCAGGGGAGTTCCAAACATCATGTCCAAAGTCTGAAGCAGCAGACAAATCCAAAAGTAGGGAATATTAGGGAACTGCCTCACAGAAACCAGCCCCTGTGGGGTTTTACCCCTCTCCTAGTTCTCCCTAAGTGGGAAAAACCAAAACTATTTCACAGACAGGATCCATGTTTCTCCAAAGGCCCGTGGGGCTGGGAGAACCACAGGTACAATTGGACCAAAGCCTTTATTTACAATTGTTTGGTAAAGAAATGTGTAATGGATTACTTAATTTGAAAGTAATGTCATCCTTGAAGCAGAAACATTGAAACTGTGGTTTTTCTGTAGTTTAATGAGTCAGCATTTTGTAACTTGCAACATTTAACACTTCTTGTAGAGATACATTCTCCCTACAAATTATATTGTCTATTAAAAATTTTTGCTTTTAAATGAGTTTATTAAACTTTTACGGTACAAATAAAAAACCGAAAGGAACATAGTTCTATACAATCCATATAATTCTCTGTTTTGTATAAAATGCATATACATTTCATCAATGTGTATATATTTTATTTTACCATATGCATAAATATTTCAACTTCCAGAAGTAAGTATCCTAAGGAAAAAAAGGTAACAAATGACTAAGGGAAGTGAAACTAATTTGATCCTTACTAACCTAGTAACTTCTGAAATCACTTTATATGAATCGTCAAAAAAATTGCAAACAAAATGTATGAAAGAAAATTACTTTCAATGTGAGGAGAACTAAAATTATTTCTAATAGAGCCTGATAATTCCTTTATTCAATAAAACAAAAATGTACCTTCAACACCCCATGAATAATTTAGGTGGATTGAAACATCATGAACTACAATGCTTGGTACTGAATTTTATTTATTTGATTTCCTTAAGTGTTGTAGTTCATCAAGGTAGAAATTATAGATGATTTCAAAAAAGTGAAGAGAATGTCTTATGTATGTGTTAGATGTTCTAAATATGCAGCAAAGGGGAGGTTTTGGGGGAAAAAAAAAGGAGCTTCAGAACTGAAGCACTGGGTTTTGAAACAGTGTCTGCAACGTGCTGACTTGGTTAGCAAATGTGTATGGCCACTGAGCAGTAAGCAGTGATAAAGCAGAAAGTGCAGAGGCTATTGCTGTGCTATAGTATCACTCTGTCTGGAGTATTCAGAGGAGCTCCCAAGGCTGGACTGCACAAAACTTGCACTTCTTCCATTATGTTTCCTTGTTTTCTGTGTGAATTCTGCCCTTTTACAAGAAGGTAGAATAGTGTTTTCCTAATGCTGTCCTCAAGCACACAATTCTTCATTTGATCAAAATCTAGTGGAATTAGGATTTGTGTTCAACTGATTAAAGGTCTGGGTCCATGATACTTTGTTTCAATTCTAACTGTTTGAAACTTTATCGTCTTAATTTTGAGACTGAACATACACTGTGTTGTTCTAATTGCACTGGCTTTTTGCAAAGAACTTTGTACTGTATTCAGCCAAGTTACAGGGTTTCCAAGATCATGGTCTTGGCTCAGGATAAATGGAGCCAATGAGCTAAACAAATTCCTGCTTTCTTGGTTCTTATAGTACGAGAAAAATGGAAAGAGCAGGATACTTTTACTGCTTTGTACAAGTGAAACAATCCTGGAAACTGCAAAAATGTAAGTTAGCTGTGTTTATGTCAGAAAGACACACTATTTTAGAAATTATTTTTAGCTTTCTTTCGAAATGTGAACCATAAATTGTAACATTAATGAAGTAAACCTTTCTTGGAAAATTTAAGAAAAGTTTGATTTAAGATAATCAGTTTGGGATTTAAAATAATAAAGAAATTGAGACTAATACCAAATATTGTGCTCTCATAACATGTAATAGTAATAGCTCTGTGTTGAACGAGGATACACATGTCTATATTTGTTTCAACTTCTGTTATTAAGAATGCTTTTCTAATGAGATAGATTTTAAAACTGGGGTTGAAATAAATGAGTAATGGAAAAAAAAAAAGAGAAGGGACTCCTAATCAGGAAAACAGTGTACATTCTTTCAAAGTCATGTTTATAAGTTCAGAGAAGCAGTGGATCTAGTTCAAAGACAAACCATATTTCAATCTGCTTTTCAGAACTACCATATAGTTCACTCCTAAAGATTGTTTTCAGCTGAATCTTAGCACAACAACAACTGATTGCTTGAGATACATTACTGGGCATCATCATTGGCTTTCAGTTGTAAGGTATCACAATTTCTATGGAATACTGAGAGGGCAAATCTAGTCTTGATGCAGATCTTGAGCAAAATATATGAGTTGATTCAGGAAGTTAACATGGTTGAGCCACTAAATAAAAGCGACCATAATGTAATTAAGCTCAACATCCTCCCGTGGGAACCTACCATAAGGTAATAATATTAAAGTACTTTTCAAAAAAGGAAGATTTTTATATTGAGGAAGTTAGAAATAGCCTGAAGGGGAAAGTTAGGAAATTAAAATCCATAGAAGCAGCATGGAGGTTCTTTAAAAGTATCTTATTAGATTCAGGGAAAATATGTATATACTGGAACAATCAGGAATCAAGAAGGTGAGAAATATCACGAGGTACAAGGGAATGTTCAGGCCCCCAAAAAATAATAATCCTATAATAAAATGGAAATCCAACTCAAGTGGCACTAATAGAGCAGAATATAAATTCAGAACACCAGAGTAAGGGTTATATCCTGCCATTGTTTCACTGACAGAGTAAGTAGGAGTTTCCCATAAATATTCGTGGTAGAACGACATTCTGAGGTTTGAGAGGAAATTTAAAGGACAAATAGGGAAAAATACAGAGAATTTTTAAAGACATCATAATAGAAGAACTCCCTCAAGCTAAGTGATGATCTTTGGCAGAGGCTGCTTAGGGGGACCAATGGAGTATAAAAGGAAAAGATACAACTTTATTTCTTTCCATAAGAGAAACTGAGAAAAGAACATCCTATACTTGATGTTTAACATCTGCTGCTTCTCCACCTGTAGGATGAGAAGGGGGGGAAAAAAAAAGAGGGAGAAGAGAAATCATTGAAAGCACCAGCATAAATTACCCTGAATATAAGTACTCGAAAGCAACTGAAAATTAGAGTAGTTAAGGTAATGAAGCTGTGCTATTTGTTTTTACAAAATTTCATCTTTCAATCTGGCTTTTAAAGGGCTCTGAAGGTCATCCTGCAAAATACAGAGAAGGGAGAACAAAAAATCCCAGATGAAAAATTAGGAGAATTGTGAAATTAGGCCCAAAAAAGCGTCTTGTTTAAATGTGGATTTCTTGCCACAAACAGAATGCTGTCAAAGAATCTGTAAGATAATGAAGAGAAAGTAATTTATATCTCTAGAAGTTTTTATTTGGTGTTTCTGAAGAAAGTGGTATGAGGGATTGCTGCTCTTGCAATAAAAACACGAGCTGTTGTGGTTCTGACTCCACTCAGGCAAGAACTGCACTATAGCAATGCCTCTGGACATATCTCCAGTACACTTCTAAATTAGGAGTGAAAAACAAATAGAACAAATAAATAATCCATATCTTTAAAATAATTTTAAAATGTGTAATCTTGTATTGCTTCCAGAAAATCAGCTGTTACTTTGAAAAGTTCATAACTAAGTGTCTGAATTTGCTGGTGATACAAGATTGAGTGTGTTGGAAGGAAGTCTAGAGAAATTTTTTTAAATATAAGTAATGAAATGGCACAGTAATATATAACATAAAAGAATCTTTCAACACACAAAGAGCTCTCTGACCTTATTCTGTTCTGTCCTGGAAAAGAATATAAGAAGTGTCAGTGACAACTCCAAAAATCTAACCAACTATAAAAAGCAGTTATTGAGCAGTATCTAAAAGAGATATTTGGGTAATGAACACTGTCACTATTTAACTCAGCAGCATCCTCAGCAGTACAGCAAGATACAGTTGAACAAAATAATATTGAAAAGGGTTTTGACGGCATCTGAAAATATATTTAATTTGGAAAAAGCCTGTAGCTTTTCTGCTGCTATAATTTATTATCCAATTGCTTACAAAAAACACAGCAGTCATGTAGCTTTCCTGGTAGGGAACTGGGCCTACTGTCAATAAAACTGGGTGCAGGTAGGTCCTATGTCTGCTGGTGTGGTAGCCTATAGAACTATGACCTTTAATCTTTGCTTCAGATTCCTTGTCCAGAAATAACATAGTGCTAGTGCTTGTTTTCTGCATGGGACAGGACCAAGCATCTCAAGATTAGCTTCTATGTGAAACTTGAGGTATGCTGCAAAGCTTGGTGACTTGATAACTCATTTAGGCTACCAGACTCACATGTACAGGCTGGTTTGTGTCAGGGCTGGATGCAATAGAAAACATTTCCAACAGTAACTAGGAATTGTCAAGATATGCTTCTGGGGAAGCTTATAAAATTACAAAATATTGGACACAATATACAATAATACAATTAAATTCAGAGAGGCAGCTTCAAAGGCACATATAAAGTCAATGGTCCTTGCTCACAGAGACCTGCTGTGCTACTGCATGAAATTAAATATTGTTTGGTAAAAGGGACTCATTGCTCTATATAGATCAAGGACATTATCCAGGATATCTGAATTGAAGATTGTAGTCCCTGTCATGAATCAAGTGCAGAATTCCTCTCCTGATCTTTACAAAGGTTGTTTGGAATCCTTCTCAGGTAAAGACTAGAAATTCTAGTAAAAACAGAAAAAGAAAAGGAGAAAAAATCCCTAACAACATAACAAGTAGCTTGATAGGTTAAATCTTTAGATTAGGTGCCTGAACTGTTTGGGTTTTTTATATATATTGATTAGGGTTTTCCAACAATACCTGCCACAGAAATGTTTTGCCAAAAACCCTAGGCTGGCATATGAGTCACAGACTCTTGCCAAGGACAATTACATTGGGGATGTCATTCTCTAATGTCATTGTCACACCCAACTACCCCACTTGCAGAACAAGGTCCCAAAGCCTTCTATTCCCTGGGCTGAGCAAGCCCCACTCTGGTGGCCTCTCTGCAGAGGGCAAATGCTCCAGATCCCAGCCCCCTTCACACTGTGGTGTAATGACACCACTCTGGTGCTGAGGGGCTGTAGAACTCAGAACTGCAGGTGCAGCGTCCTCTCTGCAGCCTCCTGAGTGCAGGGAGAAGGGGTTTCTCTGCTGCCTGTGCTCTTGTTAAGTAGCCCAGCCTGCTGCTGGTTTTCTCTGCTGCCAGGGCTCTCTGCTGGCTCACGTTCAATTCTCTGTCTGCCGAGACCCCACACTCCTTTCAGCAGAGCTGTCCCCAGCCAGTCAGTTCCCTGCCTGCATTGTTGCAAATGTAATGGGATTTGGAAAAGAAAAAGTCTGCAGGGATCTCTATCTGTAGCTCTGATTCATTCCTTCTGGCTGGGCTATCCAGTCAGAGGTAGTTCTTCCCCAGCACAACGAAGATCAAGGTTTCTGTTTAAAAACTAGAATCCAGAGATAGCCTCCCCGAGATATCTTTCTTATCCTCCACTCTCTCTTCCCACCACAAAACCCATCAAGCTGCTTTAAACACTGTAAAGTTTAGAACTTCATATCAGGCTGGCTCCTCTCTGTCTTAAGAATTACTTTAATTCCTCAAACAGCAGTATTCAAATGAAATTTGCCAAAAGCATGGATGTGCATCAGAGTTCAGAAGTAACAGATGCTGTGATGTTGCTGACTTAATGGCAGTGAACTGCAAATATACACAGAAGGGTGTGAAAGAAGCCTCACCACTCACACTATTCCCACTGAAGACTGTCCTTTAAGGGGTTGATTTTCAGAACTCTTAATCACTGCTGTAACCAGATACTTAGACTTGAATATTTATTATATACGTACGGCATTAAATACTTATTGTGATTTATAGCTTGGGTTAGGATGTTATTTTTAAATAAGCCATGTAAAGTACCTTCAGTCCTGTCCATTCACACACGCATGAGGCAGACTCCAAAATCATGAAATTGGCTTAAAAGCCACGTGCTTAAAGAGTTCATTTGAAAACAGGGGGAGTGGAAATTCACTGCCTCCTTACTTTTTAGTTTGATTTGTGTTCTCAGACTTCTTCCTGCAATCAAGAAGTCTGAAGGTTTCAAATTAAAAAGCTGAAAACCTACTTGCAGTGCTTTATTCAACTAATTTCAGCTTTCAATACACCTCTTATGCTCGCAAAGCTTCTAATTTAATTGCAAGCGTTGGCTACACGACATACTAAGATGTGTGCACACAGCTATGTAGCCGAAAATTCCACAACATAATGAAATATTAGTTGTAATTAACAAGAGACTGGATTGCTGAGGTTCTGTGGCATGCCTGCAAATGTTTGAGCCCACATTCCTTCCATACAGCCAGCTCTGTCGAGGCTCATAAGTCCCTCATGCAGGGAGACTGTGGGAAGAGCCCATATGGGCAGGGAGCAGGGGAACCTGCTGGTGTTCTGGAGAATATCTGCTCTCTTTCAATCTTCAGAGCAGAAAGGGCAATTTTCATATTAGACTTATTACATTTGGTGTGTCCCTGGGAGATTTTCCTCTATCAGTTCCAAGAACAATTGCAAGGAAATATTTCTGAGTTTATGAATTTGTAGAGGAAGTGAATTTACCACTTTGAAATATGTTTAAGCAGTTACATTTTTATTCCTCAGATACAGCAAACTGTGTGTAGCCTGCCATTATTTCAGAAGTTACTGTTCTTTTTCTCCTAAGGGAATATGGTTTCTGTAGCTTTAGTGAGGCTCTACTAATTATTACATACCTCATATTTCTAAAGAAGAAATTATGTTTATGCAAGCTATTTTTCTTTCAGGAATTGTTCCATTCAGTACTTAGGTATAGATTGCAAATGTGTGAATTTCCTATTCCTTTCTGGGGGGAAGAGAGGGTAATAGAAAATGTTGGCATTAATGAAGGAATAATATATCAGTGTATTACAATATTCTGACAACTCTAGTAATTTTTTCTACCTTGAGTTTGAATAACTGTCGCATTTAGCTAATGTCCATTCAAATGCAAAAGTGTAAATAATGACATAATTTAAAACAGATGCCCAAGTCTTCCAACAGCAACAACAAAATCAGGAATAATTAATAAAATTTACTTAAATTTCAAGTTTATATTAAGTAATGCAATGGACCATTTGAAAATGCTGTCAGGGGTCTTTGGATTAAATGGGTCCACATCATTTGTGTACTGTGTATCTTTGAAATATGACTTGAAAGATATAATCCCAGTTGATAATTCCATTACAAATTAACTCAACTGGCAGATATTTGTCTAAGGACAAGGATGCTGATGAGACAGTCATGCTGAAGCAACAAAAAATGAGTCCATGACTCCTCTAAAACTTTTTTTTAAGTTTGATTCCAAGAAGCCATTGCAGACCAACTGTGATAAATGTGCATTTGTCACATGGAAGGGAAAATTGTTTCCTACATAAACCAATTATGATGATGGTTATTTCTTTTAGGAGAGAGCCACACCAAAGAGCATGGTTCTTTTCTTCATGTGAGCCCCAAGACTCAGGACTGAAACTTTGGTTCTTACAGACAATCACATTTTTGACAAATTGCTACTGCTGTACTCCTATCATTCCTGGACTGTTTGGGGTTTGGTTTTGTTTTGTTTCAAACAAGTTACAAAGATGGCTTAACTTCAGAGAGATTTTCTTAATGAAATCCATTCCACCCAGAAGGTGTTCTCTCTAACAAATGGGAAACATCACTAAATTTAACCTAAAGTCTGAGCATATGGAAAGCTACATAGATGATGTCAGACATTACAAATATTATTTGTACTTGCTAGTTTACTTCAAGGGAAATTATGAGAATGACATCATAATGATGACTGACTAATTTTTATTAGTGTTTTCTCTCTGAAACTCTACACTTAAGTGTTATAAAGAAAAACAGCTTTTAAAATGCCGTATCTGTTATTCTTTTCTAACACTTTGTGATTTTCTTATTTATAAAAGATATTCATATTTTAAAATACCATAGATACTATCAGCTCTTATTCTACTCCTTTGACATGTCAAATATTTTTTGTCAAAAAGAAAAAAGATATTATTTAATGCTCATAAAAGATAGGAAATGATCACATCTTCTTTTAAATTAATTGCCGCTTGGGTTGGCCTACGAACCTACAAACTCTGCTGGAAGACTTGTAGCTAATTTCTTTACAACAGCTTCTTACTCTGGGAATGAATTATGTTGATGAAGGGGTGATGACCAGCTTAGGAATAGCGATATGTTCCTGCAGTCAGCAAAGACAAATCACAGGGTGCCACAACTCTGGAAACTTCCAAAATCCACAGAACCCGTAGAGCTGTATTTTACAGCAAGAGCCCCGGTAACGCAGCGTTGCATAAGCACTTTTTGCAAAGGTCTGCTGGGTCATTTTGCTGAGGACCTCTTAGAGGATCAGCTCCAGCTCTGCAGGGCTGCTCAGGCACTCTGTTATCTTCAGAGCCGGAGACAGCAGCAGCCAAGGACACCAATAAAGCAGCGTCTCCCACAGCAAGGCAAGGAACGTTCTTTGAGCCCAGACAAAGGGCATCCCTACAGGAATACTGTGAGAGTCATCAAGGGATGAGATACGATGATTCAAGTCAGTAGGGACTCCACAATTAAAACCTGGTGGGTGGCACAGCAAGCTGGAGAATTGTGGAGAATTCCCCTCCCTATTTTTAGGAACTTAGTACCACCAGACTGCATTCCTGGGCTCTTTCCTGAGGACAAGATTAGGCCACAAGACCACAAATCTCCATGACCATATTAGTATCTTTCTCCAAATGCTCTTGCCCCATTCAGCACTGTGTTTATGGTTGACCTCAAAGGCAATGGTCTTATAAATGTGTTTATGGTTCAGCATGTTCATAGATGTTATACATATTAGGACCTTTGTTTATCTGTGAAGGCTTGTTTTCGTGAGAAATTAATATTTATGGTATCACAGTGCTTACACACTCCAGGGTACTTTAAATGCTGTGCCCCAATGGAGCCATCATATTCATGAATTAATTTAATATGCAAAATTCAAGGATGAATTTATCATCAATAATCCCCGCCAGATCTGCATATTTGGCTCTGACTTCTGGCATAAAGCGATCCATTGTCAGTCTCAGCTCCCACATGGATATATTTACATTAGGTGTGCAAAGGCAAGCTTCACAATGTGACTCCCATGGCTGAGTTAAAGTCCCAGGGGTAAAGCTTTTGAGAAATTGCCCCTCAGTCTTTTTCACCCTCTTGCCTTAGCAATGCTGAGTGAGTGTCTAACTGCTCTTATTTCATTCCAGTGCAAAGCAAATAAAGTTCAGCAAATAACTAAGGCTTGGTACCATCATACAGCATTACAAAATTTTACTTCCAGAAAATCCAGCAACATCTTCCATAAATGATGTGTATGTGAGTTCAAAGATATCCCAAAACAAGAGGTGTAGGTTGTATCAATGGCATCATTCAGCTCAGCACAAAGGAAAGTTAGTTCTGAGACTGATTTGCAGAGCAATACTAAAGAGAGCTACACCACCATATAATGGGCCTATGCTCCAAGGAATGCTCCCCTAACCAGCCCCATTTGCAAATGATTTTCAAGATAAAAATGAGCAAATGATCTGTAATAGATAATAAACAGCTAATCATTACATCACATATACCACATCAGTTAATACAGATACATTTATTAAACCTCTTTTATATATGACTTAATGTTAAAGCATTCTATTTTATCAAGGATTCAAAGGGATTAGAGTTTAATTTGTTATTTTAGTATACTATACCTTTAAATTGTTGACATATAAGTTGTATAAATAGAAACACCATAAATCTCTTAAAAAATGTACCATAAATTTTTTATGTATGACCTTTAAGTAACAGCAGTCTGTTGCATAACTCTGCAGGGGAAGTCACATGGTGGAAACCTCATATTTCCTTAAATTTATGGTTGTTTCTTGGTGGTCTAAAAGACTTCTTTCTTTTTTTTTTTTCTAAACTTGTAATCTTAGTAAATTGTTTAATGTTTGGTCTAATGCAGGTCAGTGTAAGTTCTTATTTAGATTTATAATAGGAAATATATAATGTCAGATACCAATGAAGCCTGGCTAATAAAGGATAGGATACCAGTGTTATGTTTCATTATAATGATGTGAAGATAATGCCTTTAGCTGCATAACCACCACGTTAGCTACAGACCATAAAATAATCTTTATGAAATCTCAGAATTTTCTAAGAGAAAATTCTCCGCTTTTTTCCAGTACTTTCTTTTCCTCCTCAATCAGAAGCACTTTAGATTGATAAATCACCTCATCAACATTGTATCAGATCTCATTTACTGACACCAAAAATCAAGTAAACGCTGAAGTGGAGAGAATTGGCTGCCTCATGTTATCCTTTTTTGCACTAGAAAAAAAAAATCAGTGGAGTTTAGGCATGTGCCTAAATACTTGCTGAATTAGAGCCTTATGAAACAAAATTTTACATTAGGGTAATGATCATTGCTATTACTTAGAGGAAATTTTACTCTTTTCAACTCCAAAAGTGTTTGGTTTACACTCAAAGCAGTGTTATCAGCATCAATAGAAAAGGCCTGCCTCAAGTTAAAACATGCAAGGGAATATAAGTTGCGTGAACAAGAAGAAATTATTAGTGGTTTTCCACCTCCACTGAAATCCTCAGAATCCAAAACAGGAATTTACACCACTTGGCAGAATAAAAATTAAACCCCACTCAGAAATGTCAATATTTAAAATACGTAGTACAACCATAATTTAATGAGTTCTTTAAAAATACACAGGGCACATACATGAAGTGCAGTTTTCAAAACCCTTTTTCCCCAACAGTGGAATTGAATGTTGCAGGCATAACCACATTTGTTTATTCTTTACTATAAAATAAATCCTTCCAGATAGTTCAAAGGCCATTTATTTAAGCCTTAAGATATGCAAATCAAGCACGTGTGCACTGTTTATATCCACTCATGTTCCACTTTTGGGGCTACAAAACCAATGACATTTGATGAGAATTTAACCTACAAGGCCAAGGAAAACTGTATTTGTCTAAATGCTGGATGCAAGTGTATGTAGTGAATATGTGCATAACACATGGGCATAAACAGCTTGGAAAATCCAAGCCCTGCACAGTCATAAATCCTCCCCTGAGAGGCAGATGTGCAAGGCAGATGTGCATGTTCCACAGGAGATGCAAGTGAAAGCAGTGCTTTGTGTGTCCAGCCTGGCAGAGGATGAGGGCAGGTTTAGATTGGATATGAGGAAGGAATTCTTGACTGTGAGGGTGAAGAGACACTGGCACAGGTTGCCCATCAATCAGAGACACCCAGTGGTGTGCCTTCAGTGTCTTAGGAACATTTGGTTCAATTGACTTTGGTCATCCTGTCTAAAGGTCTCAGGTGCTATGCAAGTTCAATGAAGAAAAGAACTGAAGATAAAATAATGAACATTCATTTTTCCCTTTTTTGCATTCAGACTTCTGGATATGCACTAAAACAATTGATACATGTTAAATGAATATCTCCAGGAATGTTAAACAGTGAGAAATCAGATACATTAAAAATCTGCTGAAAACCAAATTAGGACCAAGATACAATAACAGCCATTTTACTGCCATTGTATGAGCATTGCTCAGTTAAGGAACAGGTAATTTGTAAAATGAGTGTCTTTGAGCCTGGAACAGGGTTAATCCAGAATCTCGACAGGCATGAAAGCTTAGCAAACCTTTTATTTTCTCAATATTTTTCTTCAAAAAGAGCATTTAGAGCCTGAACTTAGAGGAAGGATGATAGTACTCAAAGCTAGTCTGGAGCAGAAGGCAAATGTGCACCAAAAAGAGAGTCTGGAACTTTTTCCTATCCAAGGCAAGGCATTCATTATCCTCACAAATAACAGAAAAATCAGCACTGCTGGGGCTTTCACAAGTAGATGAGGGTGTCAAGGGAGAGGCAAAAATCCATCCCGCAGGCAGCGAGTCTTAGGAACCTCAGAATGCTGGCAATGGCTTCGTTAGAAACCAGAGAGCCTTCCTATGCCAAGAACAGACACTAAAATCTCAGACAGTTAATGCCAGAACAGGATAGAGAGGAGTGAGAATATTCTGAGATTTTGAAAACATACTCTCACCAAGTGTGGACTGAAAGGTTCTCAGAAAGGGCCAAATGAAATATTTCATTTCAGTGTTGACATTCTTTTAACTAAAACTAATTTCTAAACTGAAAACAACTCACTGAAATAATCAAAATTCCCACTTTTACACGTATTAGAACTGGATGTTCCGAGAATTTCAGAGCTATTTCACTTTTTGCCCCCCAAATACAACATGTGTGACAAGCAAACCTCCATTTCCATGAGGGAAAGTGGGGGCTTGGACAAATCATCATTTTCCAACGCTGTCTTTACTGAGAGATCTTCCAGCCTTTTGTACTGAAGACATTTTTCATAGTAATTTATTGGTTGTCTTAGGACAAATGAGTTCTGAAGTTCTATGTCTGCATCAGCTATTGACACACACAAACATATTCCTCCAATTATTCCATATGCATGCAGTGCCTCACCCTATTTCATTTTTATAACTGAGCATGCTTAACACATTCCTTCTTTGCAATGTCCAAAACTATCTTTGCATTCTCAACAAGAAACATATTTCTCATTCACACATCTTGGGCCAAACCCAGATGGTATTAGTTTCCTACAAGGGTATTTCCTGTATGTCTGAATTGTCAACACGGCTGTGGATTGCCATCATTCTCCTCTTATATACAGATCCTAGTCATGGAGAGCAAACCGTATATCCTCCACCGCCCTGCTTTTTCCACTTGGCACATTTCATAAAAATATTCACGTCTCTCTTCAAAATATTAATATTTTTTCTCACTATTTTAGTTGAGAGGTAAAGACAAGACCTGTATGAGGGATCCACAAAAGAAATGATTATTTTAGCTTCTTCTGCTGTTTGCAAACGTCTGTGGAAAAAATCTGGATATCTCTGGATTTATTTACTCCTTGTTTTCAGGTAGCTGGCAAAATACATATATTTCTTAAGACTTACTGAAAGAACTAAAATAATTTGATTGGTTAGGGCAGTATTTAAAGCCAAGCTTAACTGCAGCAGTGTGTAAGTTGCTCACTGGCCTTTCTGCCCTTGGGCTGCTCAGATCCTGGGGCACTGGGAGGTTGAAGGGATTGGCAAAGAACTGGGAAGAAAAATCCTTGGGCAGTATCAGAGAATGTATTTTTCTTCCTAGCTGCCATTCAGTACCTTTTCAGAAATGTGAGGGTTCAATGCTTAAATGTTTTTCTGACCCAGGTACAAATATGATGCACATGCATGATTTTTGTTGAAAAAATGCAATCATAGCCTTTTTTGGATTATTTCTGGATGCATTTGTACCAGGACTCCAAAAATGCAGTCCTTATATTTCAAGGAGTTTGATTTTAGATAACAAATACAGTTCCAATGCTCACACTCACATGTGGAAGCTTAAAACTCAGTAGCAGATACTGGACATCTAAATGGGTTTTCTGTTTGCATTTGTGCCAATAAGACAAGAGTTTCTGGAATGGCTGAATGGTCAAAGAATGTAGGCATAAACAATTTCAATACTGGAGTAAGAAGACATAGCAGACTGGCCTAGCCTGTAGTGCTTTTGTATGTTTACTGGTAAAATCTTGAAGAACATTTACTGAGCTTTATAGCTCAGTAAATATAGCTCTAAATACAAAGTCTGACTTTGCCTATTATGTTTAGCTCAATAATTACTGAGTAAACCAGCAACACATGCAACCAGCATTTGCTTTGAAGATATGACACGTTATTATCAAAACTATGCTGAATGCTGATGCCAAATAGAGGCTGAAATATGCCTTGCCATGCATCCAGATTTCAGAGTCCAAAAGTTCTTTGGATATTAGAGAGCAGAATAGCATTTGCTTTATCTCTAGGATTTGCACACACATTTTTTGGCAACTGAGAAATAGTGACATGTTCCCATCTTTCAGGCCTGCAGGCAAAGCCTCACGTTCTATGTGGGGTCTGTGCCCTCAGGAGAGAACCTCAGACAAGATCATAGGTGCTATATAAGCACAAATTGCAGTAAACCTTTTTTTATCCTTTCTCTCTCTCTACTGTGTTCTTTATGCTACTTGAACTTCTATCCCTCAGATTGTCTCCCACTCCCCTACTAAAATCCATTCAGATAATGCTATTTTCCAGTTTCTTACAATAAGAAGAAAAGGAGATTTGAAATATCTTGCAGAAATCACTTTTAAGCCTTTCCTAAATACCTTCAGAACCTTAGTGACTAAAGCCAGGAATTTGCTTAAGAAATAACCTTCAATGGAGAATATTACCTTTATATTTACAGCAAAGATTGAGCAACATTTTGATAAGCCACGGAACTCACTCTTTTCTCAAAACAATGACAGAGCTCATAAAGGCCACAGTTTAATCCAGGTTATGTTGATTATCATGGTAATACTTGGCAAAGGAATAGAAAGGGTGGGGACTGAATGAAGCTCCTCTAGCCCTTTATTAATCTCTGGCAAAAGGTATCCTGTTGAAGGGGTGGTTTTTAGAATTCTTTTAACCATTTCTTTTGCAAGATGCAGACTGCTAGCAACTTGCTGAGCAAGTTTTAAGATCCATTAGCATGCAGACAAGGGTAAGGACATGGAGACCAATCTAAGTGGAAATCTAAAGCTTTTTTCCTTCAAGCTGGCTGTGGTTTTCTGTGTTCTCTCCCAGCCCCACAATATTTAAGTACATAGCTCATGTGAATGTACCGTTCCTTTTGCAAGCAGAAAAAGCAAATACCTGCTCTAATAGGTGACAGCTCAGCACTGGGAGCCAAAGGAGAAAGGCAGAATTGTTTGTAAGAGTAATGTCATCATGGCATATTCCCATTTGCATCCCTCTTTTTTGAAACTAGTTCTTTTTAATGCCTACAATTAGACAGATCAACATTTCTGGTTTTAATTTAATGCAGAGAGTATGATAATTACTGTTATTCTGTTCTGAATTATATCCCTAAATTTCCATATAAAGTGGTCACGGTAAAACAGCATGAATTTGTTTTCGATTATCAGAGTATAGAATTTGTTGTAGGTTCGTTCATTTTACATAAGCACTGTCAAATTTGCTCTGTGTCACTGTACATCCTTTTTTCCCCCTCTCTCAGCAGAAAAGTCTTACAGCTCATTTAAAGTGCTGTAGACTTTTTTGTGGACATTTATTAAAATTAGCAGCCAAAGAAGATCTTTGCATGGTAGTAGGATTTTTATTTTTCCATAGCATATTTTTATCCATAGGAAGGACAAAAATGACAGCAGTGATTGGCTGAAATGTCATGCTATAAAAAAAGCAACTTATGTATTCAATTGTAATTCTTAGAGTATTTTGACAACTCTCTGTCATTAATCTGCATTTTAAACAAAATGAAAAATTATATTGAATATGCTCCTGAAAAATAAAGATAAGTTTTATATACATAGTGAGGGAAGGAGAGCGTGAGAAAATCAGAACAGATGGGTGAAAGGATCATAGTCAAATTAGAGCATTGGTAGAAGAGCAAGTCACTAAGAAGATTAAAAATTTGTATTTTTGTGTGTTTACAGAAAAATAAAGTCAGATAGCATCAAAATAGGGTGGAAGTTTTAAAAAGTCATTCTTGATTGGAAGGGGCAAAGCCCCAGTTTTGGTGACTGGGAAAAAGGATTATTGGTGTCTTGTCATCATGTCATGTATTTGTGAATGTTAATGGAACGTAGTCTGTTCTCTGTGGGGCATCATCTGAGCCAATTTTATTGGACTGCCCACTGAAAGAGAGTTGTAAAATTTGCCTTTATCACAGAAGTGGTGTGGAAAGGTGGGTAAAGCTTCAGAGCAATAGAAAGGAGGAGGAAAAAATACAAAGGTCATCAAGTCTATTCTGCCCTATTAATGAAGGATTTTCATGGTCAGTGAATTTCTGAGCACTTACTGCATTCTCATTCACTGGAAGGAAGCTTTCTCTGCTATCCTGGAAGGTTAATTCTGCAGCACAATAGACCTCAAACCAATCCAGCAGAAAACCTGTCAGGGAAAGACAGTCTGCTGTGGAAGGAATGCTGAAGAGGAAAAGTGTAGGAGAGCAGATATGCCAAATAAATAAATAAAAGAGCAGAAAGTGGAGGCATGCCAGGGAACTGAGAAGGAGCATACTTATTTTTTACCTTCCCATAGTGGCCTCCGCTGGTGAACCACTCACTGAGTTGCTGGTGGAATGTAAAGCTTCCTTGAAAATAAATCCAGCTGGGGACAGAGGTGGAATCACCACCTGTGTTCCCAGAGGATAAATGCTGCTTACAGCTCAAGAGGCCTCTGTGGTGCAGGAAAGTGTGTAATTCACACCTTCCTGAGCCAGCTTTACTGAATGCAATAATCATCTGGTCTTTATTTGAATCTCCCTCTTCCGGGACTGATTTCCACTGTCTTCTGTTATTCCAATTCTCCTAAAGCAGTGCAGTACATAAAGTTTCTCAGTCCAGATGCAGACCTCACATGGGCTCATGGCCACCTCCTTGCAAGCACACTCGCAGCCCTGTGTCGCTCTGCCCAAAACCTCTCAATTATTGGCTGGCTCTGGGCAGTCTCAAAGCTTTCAGCCGCTCCCAACCAATAACTGGGAGAGTTGGGAAAGCAGGATTCCTGTTGTACCAGAAGAGTGTGAAGGAGGCAAGCTGTGGGTTTGTGTTGGGTTGGCATCTGCATTTATAAGTTTCGTGTACTTTCTTTAGGAGGACGGGAAGAAAGAATTGTATTATCAGGGACGAGGATTGTCATTTGGATTAAACTAAAGACTTGCCCAGCAGAACAGCAAAATCTGGAGTTGAGGAATTAAAAAAATAAGTACAGAGGACTAGGACTAGAAGTGAAAGGTCCTGCATTTAGTGACTGGTATCTTCAAAGGACTGTGAAGGTAAGGAAAAGAAAAAATTATCCCCCCATATCAAAATTTTGTCTTTGCTGCAACAGAAGTAAGAAGAAAAAAATAATTAGGCTTTAAGTTCTAGTGCTGTCAAACATCAGAACAGAAAAGTTTGTGATGGATGCACTTTGGCCATTTTCAGCTAAATCCTGCCCTGTACCTAACTGAATAAAAAGCATCTCTAACTTCAGTAGGTTTTGTGCTTAAATTCCAAGCCAGAGTACAGTCCTTTAAGTATTTCTCACGTATAAATTAATTTGTAACATGTTCCTGTACCTAAAGTTATTTTAAAGTCAAGTATTAAAATAGTGCATTTGTTGAAATCAGTAAAAAATAATGAAAATGTTTTTTAAAAAATCCTTAGACAACTGCAAAGCCCATTATAAACAGAGAAAAAAGCAAAGCTCTGCAACACAAGAGGAAAAAGGAAATGCTTTGGAGATAGGGTCTAGTATGTAGCCCATACTGAGCCATGACATCAGTGTAATTATTTTCCCCTAAGGTAAATGTCTAATGTTACAAATCCTTCCCTTGCCAGAGGCCTCAGGCCCCACAGATAGCAAAGCACTGGAGTCCTCAACACCCAAGAGGTCTCGCAGAGCTCTGCTCCTGCAGCCCAGACAACTTCTGCTCCTTCCATTCCATGTTTGCTGGATTTCCACCAGGCAGGGGCAATTCCCTCTTGTGGAGCTCAGAGTAGGTGGTGCAGCTTGAAGGGCAGGGTGTACCCCTGCAGCAGACCTTGGCAGGCTTCTGCTTCTGCTGGAGTCACGTTTCTGTTCTGTGCCGGGGCCAAATTTCCAAAACATGGCAATTAAGCAAACACTTCCCACTGAGAAGAATACCTGACACTGATCTTCAGCCCTCCTGCATCTCGTTCTGAAGAGTTCAGATGGTGTTGCCTGATAAGAGGTTTTACCCTTCACCCATGTTTTTTTACAAATAAAACTCCTTAAGATCAAACACTTGGTAAAGCATATCGGTTATGCTATTTATTACGTAGGAAATAAACTAAATTAAAGGTGATTATATTACTTCAACAACTTACCCAGCATTTCTGCTATGAGAATAGATGAAAAAAAAGAGATAAAGATATTAGAGTTAAAATATTGGGTGTTGAATTTGCATATTTTAAGCACAACCCCTTTTTAAAAAGGTTGTTACTTCCATTCCAACATGAGAGTGAGTTTGTCCAGACAAAAAAGTCAAGTATAAATACCATTATATACCATATATTTATATATACCCATCACATTAGTACTGTTAAGTATAAATACCATTATTTTATAAGTATTATATAAAGACTGCATTTCAAAATCAATTTTAAAGGAAAACTTGGAATATGCTACCTACATTGTTTACTATTAAGCCACACAGAGTAATGGAAATAAATGGTCACGTCTGGTTTTGCTTACTAGCATTAATTACTACTAAGGATATGTAATTAAGGGTCATACTTACAATATGATCTATTTTAAATTAAATAATTTAAAATACCAGTTAAAGCATTCTTGTGTATTTCTCTGTATTTACTATATGTAATAACACATATATTGACATAATTAAATGGCAGAATGTCTTAAAAATAAGTGCAGCATATGTTTCTGAATTACAGAAAAAGTATAATATCTTAATAATATAATAAAACTTCTGTCTGTAATACCAGAGGTATACCAGAGTACATTTGAAAGCACGCAAATTGGAAGCAGAGCCCTAGCTAAGGAGTGGTTACATGAAAATAGCACCATTCTATAAAAATCCAGCATTCACATGTCTCACATCCAGTATTCACAGGCAAGTTACTTCTCTTTGTGTTAGGTCAAAATACAAAGTGGATAATTTTGTGCACTCGTTTAACATTTTTACAAGTGTAAATATATTATAGCAGAAATTACAACGCAAAAAGAAGTATCAAAAATATCCTTCAGTTGAGAACACATACTGCTGCAATATACTTTTAGAATGTTTTAGACATAACATAGCTAAACAGCCCTTTAAAAATGAAAAATATAGAAACACTTTGTTTTAATGTTTACTTGGCTTTGTACTGACTTTATGGAATTCTGATTAAATTATTTCGTGGCTGTGGTCTTAAACTAGACCAAACTGGGGTTTAAAGGTCTGAGGTCCCTGGCCTAAGGAAATCAGTTTTGGTAAAAAGTGTAGTATTGGTGCAGAAGGTGTCACAGCCACGAACAGGAGAGGGGAGCCTTCAAGCTACAGAGCAGCACAGGCAGGCATCGAAAGTGGGAGCTGCCAGATTTTGTTACGACACAAATTTCACATTGGCCCCAGTCCACAGTATGTTTAAGTAATTAATACTCATTTCAGCCAACCATCATTCTTTGTCTTCAACAGACATCCCAATGGAATACAAAGATTTGTCTCATTCTTCTTGCCCTTCCTTATACAACTGACAAACATTAATGGTTATTCCATCAAATAGTGCAGTGCAGAATCTCATACGAGCTGATTTGTCATCTACAGTTTGTTGGTGCTGGTTCCATCTAAAGGGAAACTTTCAAAGAAAAGGATGTCAATAACCTTTTAAGCTGCCAAGAAAAAGATATAACTATTTGACATGGTATACACAGTAAAGACTGTAAAGCCTGAGTGCTGGTTTCACATCAAAAGTCCATTGATAAAAAATAAAATAGAGGAATATTCTATAGAGAAAGTCTGAGATTTTGTACAGAATTATTTGGTTTGATAGTACTAAAATTACTACTCCAAAGGGATTTTGCTGGGTATCTCTCCATTTACCATGCAGCATATGAGACAACGCTACAGAAAACGATATACTTTCTGGCACATAGAGGGTATTTTAAAAGCTATGGAAGTGTGGCAGGGATTTGGTTGGGAAGAACCAAATCCCTGCCACAGGTTTGCCAGTTAGTGATAAAGTTCAAAATACACATGAAGAATCGGTTTCCAAAACCAGGAAAACTAAATATGGAAAAACTCATCTGGATTTCTAGTTGAACGTGAGCCAACTAATGTCTTGATGCTGCACTGATTTCAGTATCTTGGAGGGATAATCACAAAGTTTTTATTAACTGCATGAGTAAATAGACTTTTTAGAACAAAATGTGTCTATCTGACTTTGAAAAACAGCAGTGTGACTTTTCAAGAAGCAATAGAAACAATCTATAAAGTGATACACTGCTCTCTAACAATCATGCAAGGCAGCAATAAATAAAAGTCAAGGCCTGATCCTACAATGCAACTTGCCATAGTTACTACCTTGCAGCTCCAGTGTTTAATTCATTTTTCAAATTCTTGCTTCATGTGTACTTCATTAAAAGCTCTTAATTTAATTTTCACCTGTTTACGCTTTCAACAACTTCGCTTTCACATTGAGACGGCTGCCATGGCATCCAGCACTAAATAAAATCTTCAGCTCAGTAACAAAAAGATCTTTTCTTACTAATACTTTCAATAACTCACCTTGCATGGCAGACCTAGTGTGACTCACTGACATTCCTGGGCCCTTAAATGAGTTGAACTCATCTCTCAGGAGAAGAAATAGGACTGTCTTTGTCTGGGCACAACAGATAGAATCATTCCTCAGGAATCTTTGAAATATGCCTTCCTGTTCCCAAAGCAACTGATTTGCCTCCCTTTGCTTCAGACTTTATCACAGCAACTTGGTCAAAGCTCTTAGAAACTCAAACAATAATATCTACAATCAGTTCAGACTCAGCTGCAGAATTATTTTTGGCACATAAAGGAGAAAGAGCTGGATTGGCAGTCCCTTCATCCATGATGACTGCAACTGATTTGGCAGCTCTAACTAGACTTTCAAAACTAACCTCTCTGATAACCCCCTGAAACTAAATTTTTCGAGCAAACAAACTAGCAAATCTTGTCTGCCTCTAAATTAGCAGGATCCAGATTTCATTGTACAAATCTGTTTGTATGGAAATCTCTTGACCTATTTACATGTCCATTTCTGACTCAGGTTTCTTTTTGGTGGTTGTGATTAAAAAGGAAGTACGGCAATCACGTTGAATTAAAATAAATTAAAGCTGTGCACTTTCCCAATTAGGCCCTTTGTGGGATGACTTTCAACAGGAAGACAGGCCCATCCATCACTCTGAAGTGCAAATACATTTTAAAGCTTCATCCTCTGTTATAATTTCAAATTTCATAATTACTTATCTTGGGTGTGGTTAGAGTTGCAAAACGTTGTCTCCTTATTGGTGCAGAGCTAGAGTACTTGAATCTACAACAGAGTCACTGGTTCTAGTTTTGAGGGGCTGGCAAGTCCTGAGTCAAACCCCAAAACTTCTGTCACTTTGTGAATAATCACATATATTAATTGAATTTGAATTGTTAACTATGTGCTGTGTTTATTTCCACGCCTCAGCTTGGCTCCCTGTATTGCCTCAAGAGCAACAAATGAATCTGAGTTTTATTCTTCATTTATACAAATACAGTTTTAGGCATAGTAATAGTACATACATTCTTAGAAGCTTTTTAGAAACCAAAAAGCCTTCTATTTAAGTTGACAGGGTATTTGAATTGTCACAGTACATTACATGGATTGGATGCTTAACATATAACTGCACTAATCTTCATAGCAAACATAATAACAAAAGCAAGTTGTTCTGAGATTTTTCTATTTCTATTTAAAAAAAAAAACCAAAAAAAAACCCCAAAACCCCTTTCCAGTGAGGGACCACATGTAAAACTATGGTTTCTCTGCACACAGACCAAGGCTGCTTATTACCTACAGTATACCAGCTATGATGAACAGACCACCATAGTTGTGACAACTGATGTTGCTGCCTCCAGGGTAAAACAAAGGTTTACATATTACACAAGCAATTTAACTGTTTTCTAAACATATTGCCAAGACAGTGGGAGTTGGCAGCCAGCACTGTGTTTTAGGTTTTGGATACTTGGATTAGAAGTGACTGCTGATTATAGACCTTTTTATTCGTCTTCTACGAATTACAAGCAACCTAGTAACCCAGCAAAGAATCCTTCACAGCACTTAAACTTGTCTTCATGGCTTCCCAAAGATTACATACACAAATCACTCCACAAAAGTGGCGTAACAGACTTGTGCATAGATAACTACATAAGGCAATTGTCTTGTTCTAACTCTTAAAGACTTCCCCAAAGTGAAATGTTTTATAATCCTTTTTGTGCAGTAGTCAGGAAAGAAATAAAAGAGTTTGGGCAAAGATTATCCACAAGAAAGAAACTTTTTTTTTTTGGGTTCCAGCTGAAACACAATAAAGAACATAATTAACTTCACAATTCTTTGTGTTTTTCATTTGACTGCAGGGAGGAGATGAAAGAGGACTGTTAAGCCTTGCATTCCACCCCAATTACAAGAAAAATGGAAAGCTGTATGTGTCTTATACCACCAACCAAGAACGGTGGGCTATTGGACCTCATGACCACATCCTTAGGGTCGTAGAGTACACAGTATCCAGGTATCAGTAGAAGTCTAAAATTAACAAACTCTGTATTTCTCAGCAACCTCTGCACTTTAGTATTTCTGATTTCTAAAATGAATATGAGTTTACAATGTATGAACTTGGGCACCTACAGAAAAACTATTGTGGATTTTATTGCAAATAGTAATTTTGGAATGACAGTAAGAGCATAGTTTTTTTCTTTTTAAGACTTTTTTCAGTTATTCTGTAATTTTTAATTATGATTACTTCCTACTTATTGTGTATAGGCAGCAAAGTAATTGTTGTGAATGCTGGAAAATTGAAATTTCTCAGAAATAACTGCTAGGCATTTTTCCACCAAGTTACAACATCCACATCTCGAAGTATAATTTGAATGAGTCAAGTGTATTTTCAGAAAGAACATAGATAGTGAACTGTGTTCATATCTTTAACTTGCAGGAAAAATCCACACCAAGTTGACATGAGGACAGCAAGAGTGTTTTTAGAAGTAGCAGAACTCCATCGAAAACATCTAGGAGGACAGCTGCTGTTTGGCCCAGATGGCTTCCTATACATTTTTCTTGGAGATGGCATGATCACTCTAGATGACATGGAGGAGATGGATGGTTTAAGGTACAAAAACTACCAGTGGATAGACTCCTATTATTGTGCACAAAGACCTCTTTGGCTCAGGAGAATTGCAGGTGCTTCTGTGGTTTTTAAAATATTTCTTAAGTACAAGGGTATACTCAAAACCCAGACCAGAGGGCAATTGTAGTACCTGGTTTTAAATTAATGGAATGGAATTAATTTAAACATTACATCGTTTCATGTTTATGGTAAGAGTGTGCTCCTCTACTTCTCCTTTCCTCCATCCCAATCACAAATGTAAGTTAAAACACATTTTGGTTTCTCCTGTTTCTTGTAACAAGAAAGTTCTGAATCCTTATAAAAAAGTATCAACACCTGCATTGAAACCGTACAATTTTTTCTCACTTGCTTTCTATATAATTAGTCTTTGGATTGTATTGTGACTAGAAATCGTTGAATTCAAGAGTAGGATCCAGAGTGTGAGCAAAAAGCACTTTGTAATTACAAAGAGTTTATATCCAAACTTACTCTAGATGACACACAGTATAAAAGACTTAGTAGCCTTATATTTGAGGCCCTAAACAATTTTGATGTTTAGAAAGTTATTCTTATGATCAAGTTGCTTCCCAACAACAATGATCAGAGGCATTTTAGTCTGCACATAACAAGGCAAGATATTTGTCCAAGTGAATCTCTGAAAGGCTCTGCTACACTTCTTTGGACTTGCATCCACCATGATGGACTTGCATCCATCACTACGTGATTAATCAGTAAAGTGGGTTGTTTATTTTGCTGGCTCACTCTAGTATTATATGGATTAAATTTACCAGTGAAACACCTTTAAAAACCCAATTATTTTACCCTCCAACTCTCTCAGTGATTTTACAGGTTCTGTATTGCGCCTCGATGTCAATACTGACCTGTGCAATGTCCCTTACTCCATCCCACGGAGCAACCCACACTTCAACAGCACCAACCAACCTCCTGAGATTTTTGCACATGGACTCCACAATCCAGGCCGGTAAGTAAGTTTCCACTAAACTGAAATTGCTCTGGAGCAGACAGTTTTCAACCCGGCTTGCTTTTATACAGACAGGCAGCAATATTTCAGTAATAAAAGCACTCGTGAACTTTTTGAATCTTCCACTCCTCCACCTCCACACATATGTCATAGTTAGAAACAAATGTACATTGGCAAAGGGGAAAGAGAAGAGCATGCACAACTACTACAAGTCAGGACCAAAATGACAGAAACAAAGTACAGAATTTTTAGCTTTAATCAGTAATAAAATTACTACCTTTGTGAAAGAAAAGATCTTAAAGCAGAAAGCTGGTAAAGTACAGCTGAAATGGAAATCTTGACTGGGAAAAAAAGGCACGTGGAAAACAAATGAGAACATCTGGTGATATCTAAACAATAGCAAGGAGGAGAACAATGCTTTAACTAAACAACACATAATTCAGCAAATTAGGTGGGTGGTAGTACTGGAGTGACATTTAAAGTCTTGGTTTGAAAAAAAATCAGAAAGTCAAGTTGTTCAGATAAGGACTTGATTCTGAACTTTTTAACAGTCCAAAATTCCTACACCATGTAAGTTCATTTAGCTTAAGGTACTATTCATTCCAGGTGCTATATTGCAGACTACATTATATCACTAGGGAAAAATACTTTTATTTCACATTACATAGAAATGTATAGGAACGGGAAAGTTGTATTATCTCCTGTATATAAATTCAATGCATTTCTCAGGTATTTTGGCTCAGCGGGAAATAGGTTCCTCAAATGAAACAATAGGCACCACAAAGAAACAATAATGCTTTTAAAATGTAATGCTTCAGATTGATAGTTATATGTCATGAACTCACCTTTCTCATGGGTTTTCTCTTTTTTTTTTTTGTTGTTTTAAAGGTGTGCTGTGGACCGGCACCCAACAGATGTAAACGTCAATTTAACTATACTTTGTTCAGATTCAAATGGAAAGAACAGATCTTCAGCAAGGATCTTACAAATAATAAAGGGCAAAGACTATGGTAAGTTCTATCCAGGGTAAAGCTGCTGGCAACAGTCAGGTTCTATTATTTCCATGGAATAATAAACAGAAAGCAGAAGAGAATATGTAAAAGCCTGTATAGCCACGATAGGAAACTTACAGCATAGACAGGATAGACAACTTATCTGAGATAGAAGTGAAATTGCTATCTTTTCAAAAGAAATTTTCGATGTAGAAGCAGATAAAAGATGCAGGCCAAAACCAAATGGAAATGACTCAACTTTGTTCTTGTTGGTGTAGAATATCACGTAAATAAGATTTAACAAATTTGACAGTTGCTAGTCTGTCAAAGATCTCCCTGTTGCTGCATATTTTGGCTCATAAAGAGAATATTTTGGAATATCAGGAAATGATCAAAACGCATTCTTAGTTTTCTTAGTATTCTTAGTCTTTCACAAATAACCTTTTGAGACAGAGAATGGAAACCTCATGTAATGTGCCTCTTATAATGGAAAAAGTGAGATAGACAACAGCAGACCACAACCAAACAGGGAAATGACTGAGCTCTGTTTAAATGTTACTAAAAATAAAAAACTTAGAAAAAGGCACTATGCTGCTACTTCATAATAAATTACTAGTTTAGATTAGATTACAAAAATATAAATACACTCAATTAGGGACTCTAAAATATTAAAGTGCTTCATGCTCTCTCTGAATCAGTATGATTGCCAGTCACAATTTCAGTTTGATGTTTAACTCTGATGCTCACCAAGGTCCCTTGCAAGTTCAGGCAAGCCAGGTGACACTTCCTCTGAGCTATCACCTGCCTTGACTGCCCATTTAGCAGCTTGTAAATTCCTGATGGTAACATGTGATAAATGCCAACGGTGTCTAAAGGCTTTGAGATCTGGCCTGTCTTCTGGAATGTAGCATTTCCCTTTCTAATCACATCCCTGGGTTCTCCCACCTGTACTCCCCTTAAAAGCAAAGCAGCTGTGCTGGCTGGCACAACAGTACACAATAGCATAATGCAATTGTACTACTTTAGTTATTGCATGGATTTTCTGTGTCCATTTTATAGAAGCCAAACCAAAGAATAATATTTGGTTAACCACTGCTCCAATGGAATTTTGACTGCATCCTTATTGCAGAGTAAACTAAGCAATATTGTGTCTGTCCCGAGCAGCTTGCCAATATTAATACTAGGCTGTGGGTCAATGGCTTCAATAAAGAGTTCATCACCGTTTTCTCCCCCATAAAATTTCAGCTCTAACTCATGTGGAACAATCTGGGAAATGCATTTATCAAAGCCTTGCAGATAGCCTGCTGACTAAAAAAAAAATCCTATTAAAAAATGGTCAACTGGCTGTGGCTTTTTTAAAAATTATGCAGCTAGCATGTCAAATGAAGCCTACTTGTACCCTAAGTGGTATTTGATTGCATGAATAGGAAAATGTACACTGAAACTTCCTTGAAGAATTGTTTGATAGGACTAAACTCAGTGGTTTTGTGAAATAAAAAAGCAGAAAAGAAGTATAGGAATTGCAACTACTACAGCAGCATAAAATAAAGTACCATGAGAAGATACAGCCAGCAATAGTAGTGCTTTATGGGATATAACACACATAACATGTTTAAAACTGTGACTTGGGAAGTTTCTCAAACCATTGAAAGGATTTCAAAACTAATTCTACTGGAAATCACTGGAATTTCTGCGCTGGACTCTACAGTGAATGGGGTTATTTTGTTCCTGAAGTTCAGGAGATCCAGTCTGCAGACTGATTGACATATAGAAATTAATAGCAGTAATCACTCTGGTTTCAATGGAAGTTTAGCCTAATCTTTATGTAGTTTTATTCTCCCAGCTTGTGCACATGGAAGAAAACAATTATAGCCTCACCTTTTGAAATCTTTAAGGGATTGTTTCCCAAACAGACTTTGTTGTAATTTTCTGATTTTTTTTTAACATCTCATTTCTGAGATGTTAACATTACAATGTCAATGCATCTTGAATTCTGAGGAATCTTTAAATGGAATTAATCTTTTTAACTGAAGCAGTAATGTTTTTCTAGATGTGCATCAATATGAAAATGCATATGATCTAATGCTACGGTAGTTCCTTTTCAGAGAGTGAGCCCTCCCTTCTAGAATTCAAACCCTTCAGCAGTGGCTCCCTGGTTGGTGGATTTGTGTATCGGGGCTGCCAGTCGGAGAGGCTCTATGGAAGTTACGTGTTTGGAGACCGCAATGGGTACGTGTGGTACAGCTCACTCTGAACAGAAATGCATGGCAAGTGGATTTAGTCACTCAGCTGCCTGTGTCAGTCTTGTATATTGGGTCACTTGGCCAGTTTAGCAGTGGGGTAATGCAGATTAGATTCTAGATTTGGGAATAAAATAGCACAGCATTCTAATGCATGGTGACATACAGAACGTACCTAATCCTTGGAAAAAGGTACAGAAAGTCGTAAGACAAGGAACTGCACAGATGTATCTATGAAGCTACTTGCAACAAGTGTTTACTTATTTATCTGGACAATGAAAACCCTCTGTTCAAAATGTAATATAACTTTATATAACTTTTTTTTTCTATTTGTGAATGTAGAAATTTTTTAACGCTGCAACAGAGTCCTGCAACCAAACAGTGGCAAGAGAAACCCCTCTGTCTTGGCAACACTGGCTCATGTAGAGGTTTCTTTTCAGGCCCTGTCTTGGGATTTGGAGAAGATGAATTAGGTAAATACTAAAAGAATTTTTCTTAAATTACAAGGGTTATCAGTAATTTCTGCAGCAGTATTCATAATTATAGTAAATGTTTAAAAAGAAGGCTATCTGTCCTTTGCCAAAGCTGCTCTCACGGCTCTCAGCTATACCTCAGCAGCCTTGTAGGGAGAACTGAGAAGAGGATGTGTTGCTGGAAGGGGCAAAAATCCTTATTGTGTCTCACATGCTGTGAACCTGGCACTCACTATGACACAATGTATAAAATACTTGCTTTTATTTCCAGCATTACGGAATTAAAGGGCAAAGATATTGCATGAGCAGACTGACCCCTCTTCGCCCTTCCTCACCAATTTAATTTTTTTAATCAATTCTCTACTTTGTGAAAAAAAAAATCTCTCATTATAGAATGTTTTTCACATTTTAACATCCATTTGAGGAAAGTGCTTATATAAATTTTCAAATAGCAAATGATTCCTTTGTATATTTCACTGTTTCTTCTGAAGTTTTTAAAATCTCATTTGGCAAATACAACCAGCTCACAAAAGTCATGTATTTAACATCTTAGGAAAGGAGAAGTAATTTATTGCACTGTTTTCCCTAACAGGTGAGATTTACATATTATCAAGCAGTAAAAGTATGACACAGCCTCACAGTGGAAAACTCTACAAGATTGTTGACCCAAAAAGGTGAGTATTGCGCTTCTTTTTGGGATCAGCCCAAATAGATTAAAAACCAGAAGGTAACTGCAGTTCTGTTCATGTGGCTGAATTATGCAATACTGTTGTTCAATAAAAAGGAAAATTCCCAATGCAGGGGGCTCCCTAAAAGCAAATGTTCCAGCAGCAGCAAGCAGAATCGATTCACTGTCTCATAGGAAGTGAATGTCAGAACAGCAGAGGGGTAACCAGCACTAACTTCTGGGAATTTTTACAGTTTGACATTGTGCTGAAAGCTGCCCACTTTCCCACCTAGATGTATATTCTTAGCATGTTTTCATAGAGACGTTGACCTACTTAATTTGGAACCATATGGACTGGTAGAAGATGCTCCTGGTAGTTCTGAAGCCGAGTGATTTGTAAGTACCACAGAAAGTTATGCAGCATCAGTGGAAGGCAGATGCTGGAATTCTCCCCAGTACTGCTGCTTCCTCACCTGCCACTGTGGTGGGACAGGGCACAACAAAAGCTGCCTCCAAAAATCAGCACTGTGTAACAAAACCTGTTCTGTGTACTAAACAGCAAGCACAGAAAATAACCAGTGAGTCCTAGCCAGGGTCAGTTTGGCCATAAGTAAGCTCTAAGGGACTCGTTCAGTCTTTCCCAAATATCTCTTCAGTCTTTCCCAAATATCTCTTCTCCTGTTGTACAGGAGATACCACCAATGGACAATAATAGTGAGGACTCAGTTCTCAGTAGGTGTAGTTGTCACTGCTTACTGATATTAAACATACCCCTTCCATACCCCTTCTATTATATATCTCTCCCTTGGCAGGCTTGGAGCACCAGGAAGGGAAATCCTCTGTCCTTGGACTCTGTGCCAGAAATACAGGGAATTCTTTAACCATTCTTAAAGAACTGCTTCCAAAGGGCTTATAAATCCCACTCAAGTGATTTATAAGACATGGAATTTAATAGGATTGTTCTAATTATTTAGACTAATTTACCAGTTGTAAAATGAGGATAAATGAAAATTATCAAGCCAAAGCTCCTCAAGGCATGATCTTTGCAGAGCAGCTGGATGTATGAAAAGATTAAGGAATCTGGAAGGACTGCAAAAAGCCAGTTCCCAACATGACCCAGGGGCCCCAGCAGCAATAAGAGCTGATGACTAGCAGATAGATACTCACTTTAGCTGGGGAAATACCATGTTCTTCATGATGGATCTTGCTGCTCTATCAGACCAAGTTCTGACATGTAAAAGTTGCACATCCATCCTGCAAAAGTATCAGAAATCAACACAAAAGGAGTCAGCCATCAGAAGTGAAGTTTTTTGTATAATACTTTGACCCCATAGTACCCTACAAAAGCAGCTGCCTGTTTGTTCAGCATCTACTTCATCATGTTCCTCCATGGGTATCAGATACAGTCAGACTTCCATTTTTGGCTTTCCTATTAAGGGAGGAATTTATTTTCTTGTCAGACTTAAATTCTAAACATTGTTAGTGGGATAACAAGGGAATACAACAAGAAAATCATGACACTGGTTGCACACTGTACTGTAAGTTAGAGTTTCAGGGGTAGTGGACTTCCATGTTCTATAATTGTACTACCCCAAAACTACAACAAATAATTTGGAAGCAGATGTTACTGCAGGTTGGTGCAGTCTGTCAGTCAAGGTTATTATGTATGTTTTATTTATGCTTTCTGGTATTGAAAACATTTTTTTAGAACAAAACTTGCCATTCTTCCTGGGATTGTTTAGTCTGTTGGTGTATGGTTTTAAGTGAATTTTACACCCTAAATCCACTATTAGTATCTAATTACATGGGGCTGCCTTTTTTGACCTCAGCTTTTTGTTCTTGTTACCTCTTCCAGTAGGGTGGTCTTCAGCTGACATACCTGAAAGGCCAGACCTCCCATTGCTGCACTCATGGTTGGCTGTTTTCATGCATGGAAAAGGGTCAAGACTGTGTTTGGTTACTGGTGAAAGTAACCAGAAAACTATAAAATACCTTTGTAAATTGGCACACAGTTGAAATTAAACAGACTGTGGCACGGGAATATCGTTTTTGGTAACTCTTCTCAGAAGCATGGGATAATTTTCATTCAGGCAAAGTTTTGAGTTTTGCTGTCTTTCAGTCTCACACCACTGCAGCTTTTACGGGAACGATAATGAGTGACTTCCACAATGGAGCATTGCAGATGTATTTCCCATTCCATTCTGAGTTCATACCACCCATGTAAACAACTTAAAAACTCCATGGCTTTGGCAAATGTTCATGTAAAGTTTTAGTAACAAAATAATGTTATTTACAAGATAATATTCTTTTCCATGTTTATATTTTGTTGCTTCTCCTCGTGGTGTGCACCACACCAATACAACAAATATTCACATAAACCCTACCACAATAAGCTTTGTAGAACACAAAGTAAGGATGCTACAGGTGGACTATAGGTAGGTGGTAATAATAAAATAATGAACCTATTGATTTGTCATGTCTTAGAAATTCATTACTTACTAAAAAACCCCTGTGAGAGGTGGTCCCTGGCAGACCTGTTAATTTACAAAGAGAATCTTCCATGCCTGGGGCAGTGTAGAAGAACAAAATTATCATGCCCTGGAGTAGCCCCTTGCTGGAAATTAACAGTTCCATGCAAACACAACCTTCTTCTCCTTGTGGTCATTTGTAAGCTGCCGCAAGCTTACAAAATTATTATTTATTTTAAAAATAAACATTACATGAAGGTGCAGGGCTTTATTTCTTTTGATCTTTTTAGAATCATAGAAACATTAAGGTTGGAAAAGGCCTCCAAGATCAGCAAGTCGAACCTTTGACAGATCACCACCTTGTCAACTAAACCAGAGCACTGAGTGCCATGTCCAGGTGTTTCTTGGACACCTTCAGGGATGGTGATTCCACCACTTCTCTGGGCAGTCCATTCCAATGCTTAAAAACCCTTTCAGTGAAAAAATACTTCCTGATGTCCAACCTGAACTTCCCCTGGCACAGCTTGAGGACATATCCTTTTGTCTTGTGGAAAACTACTGCATAATCAAACAAAACCATGACTCCTATTTTTCTTGTCTCAAATGTAGCTTAAGACAGAACTCTATTACTTGGACATAGAAAAAAATCAAATTAGGTCGCAGGTTAAACATTAGGAGATCAGAAGATGAGACTAATGCAAAACTCTTTGCATTAGTCTTCAACACTCAGCAATGGGAAAATCCCATCCTACAACAATCCTTCAAGTGTAATAGAAATGAGGTGTTTAACTGAGGTGATATATGACAAATTGATGAACATGATCAACACAGAGGTTCTGAATCCCACAATTGCCAAAGCAGTTTGAAATACAGAATTCCAGGTACCACAGTAAAAGTTCTGTTCAGTTCTTCCAAGTACTTCATATCAATAACTAAACAGACCCCCATTGAAAGCAGTGAGTGAAATAATCCTTCTCTTTGTAAAAAGATTGTTATAATGATACATTAGTGCCTGAGAGCTCACAGACAATGAACTGATTAAAAAAAAGCCCTAAGCATGTGAAGTGCTGCAAAATATAGGTATACTACATATTACCAAAAATCCCATAGAGAAATGAGTATAGCCAATAGCATATTTAGCTCTGAGGATGGAGGAGATGTGGGAAACATTAAAAATTACAGGCACATAAAACCAACATTGGGCACATTAGTTAAACTGGCAGTTGAAAGACATTTTTAAGTTAAAACTGTCTCTGAAAAATATTTCCACTGTTTGAGGATTATCAAAAAAACCCATTAGTACTACTTTCCAGGGATTGGTACTAGTGAGGAAATACAGGGAGAAAGACTTATGTTCTTCTCAACTAAAAGGTAGGGTTACCAGATATCCTGAAGATCAATGCAAATACTAGCATTTTATAAATTGTTTTTGTGACCAAACACCAAAATCTCTTTATTTTCTAGTTTTCTACTTTCTGTTTTATAACCTTTCTATCATGTTTTCTGTTTCTAAAAATACATACTAATATCAATCACGAAAGTGTTGATGAACTGAAAAGAAAAATCAGCTAAGTAAACAGTGATGTAGAAAATGTATAGAGGTCAAAAGATTCCAGTTAGTCAATAACAGAGAAAATAGGAGACAGACCCATTAGAAAAGAAAAAGCAATCATTTTTCTAGCATGATGAGAGGAGAAAATCAACTGTGAAAATGAATATTTAAATAAGTAAGATTTGTTGATAGGTCCATACACTCTGTAATTTAAACATTATTACTAGACCAAGAAGTAAGAAAATAAACTTTGTATGGTGGAAGAACAGCCATAAAGAGGCTTTGTAAGTTTTCTTTCAGATATTTATAATATGATCTCTTTAATTTCTAAGGAAATTACAGATAAAAGGAAAGATATCCAGAGAAGAGTCTAGAAGTGACAGACAATGCAAAAGTTTTCCTTTTAAAATATGTGCTGTGAAGTTTTAAGTGTGAAGCTTTAATTAAGAGTTTGCCACCATCCATAGAGTGATTCCAAAGGGGATGAGTGACTGTTTTGACCAGGATGGCTCACTGAAACCAGCAGGTGATTTTTATGAAGGAGGGCAGAGCCTGAGCAAGTGTTCCTGCACACAGAAGAAGATTTCCTCTTCCTCTCCTCGTAACACCTTATAGATCTGGACTTCAATGTGTTTCAGATCAGCAGTGGAATTGCTGCTTCCCGTTGGATTGAAACTTGAACTTGATTCAAACCATCTCACTCCTCTTTCATGCCCCTCCAGAGTATATAATTCCACTTATCATCCTTTCCATCATCACCTTCCGGGGTTTCCGCTGTCGGAGAGCATTTCCAAACAGGCTGATTTCAGACACCAAGGGACAATATCTAGGCCATGCCTCATTTTGACGCTGTTCAGGCTCTTTAGAAAACCATTAGTGATTTGATTTTTTAATGTGAGTCAGGAGTGTTTGGTAGTATGACAGAAGAAAAGCATTTATGAAAGTGAAGCTCTGTTTGAGCCTTCAATTCCTGTGGAAATGGAAACACACGGTTTTAGAGTAATCTGCATCAAGATACTCAGTTCTGATAGTTATAGATAAACTCCAAAGCTCCTACTGGAAACTCTTTGTAGAAGGAGCCAATTTTGTTGGTGAATGCCCTCACCAACCCAGGTGGGCCATATGATTTCTTTCTGTTCAGAAAGTTACTATCCCTTAAGTCATTTGAGGGAATGGAAAGCCAGAATTAATGTCTAATTATGTTTAGTTTAGCCGGAGCATACAAATTTCTTATCTCATTTACCTACCCACATGCAGTTACTGTTCCCACAAGAGACACTAAAGAGAAATTAGAGCTTTTTGCTAATACCAGTCTAGAGAGTTTCACTTTACAGAAGTACTTCACAAAAAGTCCTTTGTAACCACGATGGAAAAACCTAAGGATTTTTTTCAATCACATCACAGCTCACTGACTGTAAAAGTTTTTGTTTTGGTTTTATATTTTTTCCCCTTTTCTTAAAGTCTTCCTAGCATTGGCTATTAAGGACTTCTCACTTTTTATCACTTTATAAGGAAAAAAACAGCTCAGTTTATCTTTTGCTTATTTTCTGGAGCCTGCAGGAAGCCTCTGCCATCCTAAAGAAAGCCACACATAATAAAGCAGCTTTAGACCAGTAAGCCAGTCATTCCCAATTCATCAGTCAAAGTGTTATGCAAGTGGCCCCCTAAATTGATAAATTCCCACAGTGCCTGTTGACCCAGCTGCCAAGTGCTCATGCAGCAGGTGTTGTTTTCATGACCACCCTGACAGTAATACAAACTGTTTAGCAGTTGCATTGACCTCTTAGCTATTAACATTGATACAGGCTTCGCTAGGGACTAGTTTTCAAACATGACAGAATTTCTTAAGACTAGAGGTCATGAACAAGTATACCATATAAGAATAAATTTGATATGCTGCTGAGTTTAAATCTTAAAAGCCATGAGTTTTTTCCACATTATTCCCATGTAGTAAATCTGGAGACAAGTAACGAGCTTTTGGCATCTCTCCCAGGACTAAAGGTATACTTTTTAATTTTAGAAGCTGTACCTGAAGAGATGCTATATTTATTCTATGACAAGCGGTAAATTTAGGTTATGACAAAGAGTGAAACAAAATTATTTTTTCTTGACATTTTCCCTTATAAAGGAAAAAACCTCAACAACTGATGCACAAATGTTGGTGATATACTTAAGTGTCATTCTAGTACCTAAATCTTATGTGCAGATAATTGAATCATAATTCCATATATTTTATATCAAGATTTCTACAGCAGTATCTCCTGTTTGAAATCTGAACATTCAGGAATTTTGTCTGCCTTTTTTTCCCTCGTTTTAGTAGGGAAGTAGAGATTTTTGATATTGTGTCAAAAGCCTGGTGGAGGAATTGTTTTCTGTTCAGTATCATTATTTTACTGCAGAGTTTGGCCCTCCATTTGCATTGATTTATGCACATCTGAGTTACAGATAGCACATACAGCAACTAACACACTCTATGTGTTCAGTGGAGCTGCGAACAGAGATGCGCTGAAGAAAGCATGAAGTCCTGAGCTATGCCAGAATGAGTTTTAATCTATTAAAGCATGTTGGACTTTTAAATGCCTCTAAACAGTAGAGGCAGCTTTCTTCTACTAGCTATGGTAAGGCAGCAAAAATTATTTTACACATTGCACAGTCAAGAATTCCCGGCTCACTGCACACGTCAGCGAAGGGATCCAGTGAGGCCCCAGCCCCCAGTACAACTTTTCCTTCGTGTTCCATACATTTAGAGTTGTTATACAGTTTCATGAAAGCCTGTTTTAACAAGCAAGATATACTGTACTGTACTGTATATATGAACAGCTCTTTAAGATAACTAGAATTGTACAGACCATATAAATAGTCATTATCAGCTACATTTTTGGCTGACTTTCTGCGGACCAAATAGTGCTTACTGTAAGAGTAATCAAGCTGTACCCTTTAGAGTTTTATAGATTGAGGGATACAAGGAAAAAAATTCTCTCCAGCCCAGAGTGTGGCTCCATCTATTCCTCTCCATTTTCCACATCAGGAGACACAGCGAAGCACTGGTTATATAAACAAAATCATGGTCCTGTCTAAGTGCAGGAGAGATCAAGTCCCAACAGTCGGTTTCAGGACTTGCGTTATCTTTGTGAGACTCACTTCAACTTGTGCTCAGCCTGAACATTTCCACCTCTTCCAAGCCCTAAGAATGCAAAGTGTGAGTGCTGTGGGGCAGAGGCTTTCTCTCGATACGTGTTGGTCCCAGAGCAGTGCTTAAATCCTGAGAAAGAAGTGTGGCTTTTCCCAGAGCACAGCTCAGGGAAACCAGCCATTCTCACACGCGAGGATTCCACTGCAGCTGCATTTGTATTCCTCTTCTCCTAAGGCACCTTGCCAACCAGAAATTTTTCCATCTTTGTTTCTACTCCACCCCACCATTAATAAATATTATCCAAGGCTGATGAGTGCAAGTTCTTGACTGATGGTAGAATAAAAGGCAAGGTTATATTCACAAGTACCGAGAGCGGTAGAAAACTTTAAATCATAAAAGTGACCAGCCATGCTCAGCTGGATTCAAAGAAGTGTGACTTCTGCCTTCCTAATTGCATACAAAAAGAACATGTATTATAGCATTATCATAGACAAATACTTCACATCTATTAATAAAATAAATCATTATCTTCCCAAATAAAACACATTTGTGACTTAAGAGGTCATTCTTTGCTAAAGATATGCCACTGGAGCTCTTTTCCAAGAGATGCTGCAGGAGCCTGAGGTTATGTTTCTTGCTAAGCTCTGAACTGTAATTGTGCTTGAGCAAGAGAAAGAGAAGCCTCCCATTTAAAGTAACTTCAAATAAATGAGCTTTAAGTAGTGACAGGTAAAGAATGTTGCATCCTGTGCAGTTGGCTATACAGAAATAATTTCAAATGTAGATTTTTCTTCCAGATGTAGGAATTAGAAGACAGATCTTATTACCTTAAATCTGAACAAGTCTCCACTGAAAATCATATTATTCTCTCTAACCGTTTCCAAAACAGCATTGCATGTGAATATTGCTTATAATTTTTTAAGGGTAGGAACTTTCTTAACTAGAACACATGTAATATACTCATTGCTCATTACAGAACTGGAATTCCTTACAGGTCAAAAAAATAATGCATTCTATTTAAAAGACAGCTGTGGAAATATGTAAACAGCAAAACTGAAAGGGTTTCAAATATGCTGCACCAAAGGTGTCAAAACATGTTTCAAATCCCTTGAATAATACAGGACCTTCAGTGTGATTCTCAGAAATGCTTTGGAAATTAGGACTTGGTGCTATGCTAAAGAAGCACCTTCACATTCTTTCTGTCCTTAACATCTTTGGGGAACCGGTTCTTGTGTGTGGATGTTTAAACAATCATGGTAGTAATTAAGACTGAGCAGAGAAAGTGCTATGCTGAAACCAACCAGTGGGCCTGTACTCTATTACTCTCTTTCAAGGAAAAATGCAACAAACCCTGTAGTGAACCATTAACAAGATGCATGTCAAAATGGGAGGGGGAAATGTAAGCCCAGTCAACTGGTGAGGGACTTAAGTATGAATTCTTATTTTTTAAAAAATTATTTTTACCCTATCTAATATTACTCTGAATGGCACCATTGCACACAGAAATATCTATTTAAAATCCTAGTAGAACATGGGCTTCAGGTATCTTTTGATATCTTAGTAGTCACAAGTTCAGCTAGTTAATTTTATTTTCTTTAGCTTAACTTTTTCCCTTGATGTTTCTTCTGATGTTGAAATGGGAGATAAACAAGACTGCTAAATTTTTTTCCTCTTTTTCTTCTGTCACTGTTTTCTACACCTCCATCATACCCATGTTTTCTCAGACCCCAAAAACTATCCTTTCCTCTGCACAGGAGTATCAGTCTAGGAATTTAATATGTGACAGAGTGATCAGTGCACAAGCTGCTATTACAGCTATTTGCACATAATTGGGGTGTTAATACTGATGCCAGTATAATGAGCAATGTCCTATTCTATTCTATTCTATTCTCTCATAGAATTTTGTTTTGGTTTGTTTGGATTCTAGCTGGACACTTAGCCAAGGTTTCTCTAAGGTCTATCTTCCTAACCAAAACATCCAGTGTCAGAAATATTTTAAGCCATCTGAACTAGAATTTCCTTTGTGCATACATTCTACAGAATCACCTGACGGTGAATGGCTGAGTTTGGAAGGCACCTCTGGAGAACACCTGGTCCAACCACCCTGCTCAAACAGGGACTCCTACAGCCAATTTCCCACACAATTTCTGAGTATCTCCAGTGATGGAGACTCCACAACTCTCTGGGCAACCTTTGCTAGTGCTTGGTCACTCTTGGAGTGAAAAAGTCTTTTCTGATGTTCAGATGCTTAAATAAGCATCCAGAATGCACAATCCAAATATCATTCTATGGAAATATGGAAATAAAAAGCCAGCAGTTTAAAGCTGAACTCGTAGACAGAGGAAATACTTCTGCAAAATTATTACACATCACAATGCCATAAAACTTGTTCAGGTTATTCTTCCCCCTTTTTTAGGGGAAATCTAGATCAGCTAGAAATGAAAAAAAACCACCATCACTGCCTGCAGTAAGCTGGCAGCTTTATGAAGATAAACCTTCAGCAAGCTGGTTTTGGCAGGTTCATGCTTCAAGAATTCTCAAGGAATATTGCTTAATCTTGTGGAAGATCTCTGAAGGCAGTTACATAAAGTAATAGCAAATTGTACTGTATTTTCCTGTAACATATCATCTATAGGCTTACTTCTTTTTCTGAGGAAAAAAGAAATCTCATTATTTTTTCCACTGATAATACTACAGCAGAGAATCAGGTCTTTAATTTAAAAATCAAAACTTTTCTTCTTGATCCCAACTTTTAACTCTTTGTTTGGTTTGTATGTTTTTTTCAGGCCTTTAGTCCCTGAAGAATGCAAAAGAACAGCTCAGCCTGCACAGATACTGACATCTGAATGCTCAAGGCACTGTAGGAATGGGCACTGCACTCCCACAGGAAAATGCTGCTGTAATCAAGGCTGGGAAGGAGAGTTCTGCAGAACTGGTTTGTATACAGATTCACACCAACAAGTGAAAAAAGCAGTGACATGTCATAATTGGCTTTTAATTATTTGCTCTGAGAAATTTTCAGTATATGTTCACCAATATATTGGCCTTCAGTCGTAAGACAACATTAGAAAATACTGATTTCATGAGCTGCAGGAGAACAATAAGTCTTTAGATGAATGCAACTGCTAAAACATCTAATGCATTGTGAGCCAGTGCAGAATGCAATTGATAGCATAAACATGACAACAGTATTCTTTTTTTTTCCACCAAGATTTTCCAATGAAAGGAGATGCAGTCACTACATGTCCTGTGTTTGGACATTCACCTTCCACTTCCAGTATCATCACTGTCAGTGTCAGAGAGGTGACTTGTCAGGAGAGATGGTAAAGAAGAACTGCAGGTCTCCATTGCATCTTTTGCACTTCACTAATTTAATGCATATTTTTTAGTTTTGGTACATTCTTGCTTTGATCCTGCCAAATGAAAGGGCTCCAGTTTGTTGAAGAGAATTCTCTGTACAATGTATCACGAAACAGCAAATAATCAATGTTGTTGTGATCCATTATTACAGTCATTTCATCAAGTCCTATCTTGTTGCTTTAGCTTTTAGAAGTCACTTGGAAAAGTGACTGTGATTGAACTAAGATGATGGGTGTGCCAGCCAAGGGATGAGGTGAATGAGCCTAGAGTGTCTCAGCTGTGCCATCACTGTCTCAGAGGCCATGGCTCTGTCTGAGCTGTGTCATTTTGGCCGGTACAGCTGTTCCAGAGCCAGCCTGGGTACCAGGAGATGTTATTACAAAGATTTTATTCCTCAGCATCAGCAGAGTCCCCTGACTGGGCATATTTTGGACAGCAAGTTTGACCACATGAGAGATTAACACCGAGATGTCCATATTGTGGCAGTAAAACTCAAAGAAATAGCAAGGACTAAGGGAAAACAAGGATCCCACGATGGATCATGGATAATCCAGGTTGGAAGGGCACTTAGGAGGGGCCTGGTGAAGTAGGGTCAGCTATGAAGTACTTATGGGCTGGAGTGTAAATTTCAGCAACCTCCAGGTTTTTAATGATGAGCAGAAGTGACTTCGGAATGAAATGAAATTATTAAACCACTAATAAAGTATCTTACTGGCAAAGATTCATAAGCTGACCATCCAAAACCCAGCAATGAAGGCAGGTTAGAGAAATGGATGAGGTAATCTGGCCAAATATCCCAACTTCAATTGTCCTCACTTTCCAGAGCCATCCTGCTTTTAGAGAATGAGGCCCATTCTACAGCCTTTGTCCAAGTGGAACTTAAAAAATGCCTCCAACATGAACATAAATGGGTCTTGATAACCTGCTTTGTTTTAAAAATCACAGCTTTATGATAGATTATGTGATGGACATGATGAGCAAGAAAGCCACAGAAAATATGTAGACTAAGGATCTTCCTTCCCTGTATCCCACATGACAATTAATAGGGATTGTCTAAATTGAACCTCAAGCTACTATTATAGTTTAAATAAGAAAATTTACCTTTCAAGGTATGAGTTTCCTTTTCATGTAGTTAAGAAACTCTTGGACAGAATCAAGAAAACCTGCATTTCGTTAGTGTAGTATAAATATCCGTAAATCCATATTAAAGTTCATTGCAATAGATAACATTAAGCAGCATAACGCCTGCAGAAAAAGAAAGATATACTATATACATTATATATATCACAGTCCTGTGACTACCCCAGAAGAAAATACTACCACAACTACAGTTATTGATTATTAATTTTGCTAACACTTGCTACAATTTAAAATAGGAGCTATATTTGAAGGACTGAAGCAAGCTGATTAACCTAGAATTCTACAGATAAATCATCAGGCATCTGCTAAAGAGAGGGGAAAACTTTGAAACTTATATAACTGATAAAAATGGTTGAAAAACACCCTGGCTCTTTTTTCTCCAATAGGAGTTCAATTTTGGTCCCAGCATTAAGTGATTCAAGAGCCAAAGGAGTGCATTGGGTGCACTGCTCAGGTGTAGTGTGCTTTGCTGAGGCACGTGTGTAGTACAGAACTCTGAGTATACAAAGGAGCTTGCTTGAGATTCCTAAATGAAACCTGAATATGGGAATTGGACATTTCATAAAAAATCTGTTATTTGAGTTTATCAGTCTTGTCCCAGGTAATGTCCTCAAAATTATATACAAAATTACTTTCTCCCCTAATATTCTAAAACTTTAGAAAATATGTTTTCAACACTCCTAATATTTCATCCTTTCTATGTTGTTTTTAATTTATATGCTTTTTCACTACAAGGTTAGAAAAGCTCTAAATGAATGTCTACTGTATCTTTTTCTAGTTTGTGATGATCTAAACAAATTAGAAAATCACTGTTTTTTTCACCCACAGCAAAATGTGACCCAGCCTGTCGACATGGAGGTGTCTGTGTGAGGCCCAATAAATGCTTGTGTAAAAAAGGCTATCTCGGCCCCCAGTGTGAACAAGTGGACAGAAACATCCGAAGAGTGACAAGGGCAGGTATTCTGGATCAGATCCTAGACATGACATCCTATTTGCTGGATCTAACCAGCTACATTGTATAGTTTCTGGGACTATTTGGAAACTCCACTTTCAGCGGGCATTTGTTTAGAATCCTGTCGTTTTTGAAAGACTGTTATCCTGCAACAAACACCGGTGATTTGATTTCCTTTATTAATTTAAGTGTAATATCCACCAATGTGCAGAAAAATCCCCTGTATGTGTGTAAATATTCCTGCACGTCTCCACAGGCGTCCTGATATCCAATATGTGCACGCATACACACACAGCCGCTATCACAAATACGGTTTTGCAGAGAGTGGAATCTTTTTTAATATTTATTTCTTCATGAGAAATAGTTTACGAAGCAATTCCACTGTAAAACACATTTTCGTCAAAGGACTTTCCTGATGTCTTAATGGATTCTTTGACATCCCAGAAATCTCGTTCCTGTACCTATCTGATTATAGCAGTGAGAAAGCAGTTTCCAAACATCGCTCTATAAACTGCTGGACTTAATAAAATCCAGTTGTAACAGTTTCTAAGGTAAACTGAACTCCATCATGGGACAATATTTCAGAACTGCTTAATGCATTCCTATCTAGGCAATTCATTGTAAGACTGTAACCTTCACTTTCATCAATGTAACTCTATTACAGAATGTTATTTCTTTATCTAGCATAGATGCAAAAATCTGGTTATCGCAGCTTAATATCAAGATTGTTTCAAGTGTTTAATAATTAAATTATATTCGCATATTTCAAAACCAGTCATCCTAGAAGGTCTGCTTTTTATCATATATTTTATTTAACGATGGGCACTGGGTTCATGTTACATATTTATATTATTTTATTTTATTTTTATAATATAGACATCACCTAGATGAGACAGCTTTACCATGTCCTGTAAAATACTAAAGTTACATTTTTCACCAAGGTAATTGGAAAGAGTGGGAAAGAGAGAGCAAACACACACACACTTTAACGTGTTGTGGATCTAATCAAGAAATGTACCCTTGTGTCAACTTGTGATCATTTAGAGCGGATGAGAAAAAAAGAGCAAACACCCACCAACCCTAATAAAATTGCAGCATGTGTTGCAAGAGTCCATAAAGTGATTTCCACTGTAGCAGGACAGTGCAAGAGGTGATACCCAGGCAGACTCTGCCCATGTCACACTGAACGGGGCGTCCCGGGGCGAGAGCTCGCATGAGCACGGGCTGCCTGTGCACGGTGTCACTTGCACAAAACCTACAGCAGCTCTTGCCAAATGTGGTTCTAAGTGTTCCTTGGAGAGCCAACAGAAAACCAAGTCTTTGTAAATGTATCAATAAATGTGGTGTACATGCTGTAGTCAGGTTTTCTAAGGTATTAATTAATTAGATGTATTCTGCAGAACTGGTGCCCTCTTATCTCCAGCTCTGCTGGCAGTTTCTTTGTTCACTGCTTACCAACTATCAGGTTTCCTTTGCACTACCTGCAAACTACCTACTGCAGCTTTTACAAAATCTTGCCTAAGAAAAGAAAGCAGAGCAGCCCCAGTGTGCACATCCTGTGGTCCTTAGAAGCAGCTGCTCATGCATCAAAGACTGACAACACTTTAGCCAAACAGATCTAAAAACTTTCCCCATGTTACATTCCAGTAGTAAAATCATCTCTCCAGGGCAGCAGCATGCAACAAATTTTCCTTTATAGAAATTTGTCAGTGTTCATTTAGTAAGTATTAAATCTGAAATTACAGCATAACCAATACTTGCATTTCTGTGTCTCACACATTCCAGCTCTGAGGAACAGACAATTACATTTGCCTTCCATATATGTTTGCCTGGGTTTCAGTGACCTCATGCCAAATGGAATTGGTTGAGAAATCTTGGTTAAGTGCTCAGAGAACAATGGTCTGCATTAAAAAGTGCATGCATAATTTTGCACAATGTAGATTCAACTGACAGTCCATTGAAAGACATCTTGGGATTAAATGAGCATGAAGACCAAATTGCCCTCTCACCCCAGAAAAGGGTGGTCCCTTATAGTCACACGAACACTTCATTGGCTAAGCAGTGTGACCAATCTTAAAATGAACCCTGTGGTAGCATCTGTAGGTTAATAGCAGCTCTTTGTCTCCACTGCTTTCTGCCTTTAGTCTTTTCCCTGAATTCCATCACAAAAAGTTCTACAATTAAAAAATGTCCTGACAACCATTTTTGTAAATTGACCTTAGCATCTAATCTTTCCTTATTCAACGTGGGTGACAAAAACGTGAACTTCTCATGAATGAGCCAGCTGTCTAAATCTGTCACATAGCACGGTTTTATTACACTCTTCATAGTCAGCAAGGCAAGAAAGTTGCTGAAGTATTTTAGCAACATTTAAATATCTGACAGAGATAACATCTTTAACACTTTCTTCAATGAAATATATTTAAAAATAAACCCAACTTTAACTCTACTGTGACATGTTTTCAACAACCAGCTGGGGAGATGTGATAGCTCTTTTCTCACTGCTTAGTGCCTTAAAAAATGCCACAGATGGCACCTAAATTGGAGGTTCACAATAATATATACATGCCACAGTCATGCAGAGAACAGAAAACAACGATCTTGGAGTTTTGATCTTAAAAATAATGAAAATTTAGTTTACTAGTGAAATCCAAAAATAAAAATCCAGTAAGAGCAAAGAATTAAATCCAGGCCTCATTCAAATCAACAGCAAAAACTCACATCGACTGTGCTGCACCCAGAAAATCACTTTCAAATTTAAGCAAAATTCTTCAGTTTGTTTTATTAAAAAAAAAAAAATCTGCTCTGAATCATTCCATAAAAACTTCAAAATTAAGAAATAATCTAAGTGAAGGTTTGAGGGAGAGATGAGATAGCTTGTGAAACTGTTTTGATTCATTTTTAAATCATCTTTTATATTGCGTGAAAGCAGGCATCTGCATTAAGCCCACATGTTCATAGGAAGTCCCAGTGGAAAAGAAGAATTCTCATAAAAAAAAAAAAAGAAAGAAAAAAAAAATCCTAGCTGCTTATTTATCAAAAGAAATTATACTATTAAAAAGAGTGAGCAAACCCCAGGCCTAGCCACCCAAGATGCTGATATAAAAAGGGCAACTGCAGTAATTGCCCTGAGAATTGGCATGCAAAAAAAAAAAAAAAAAGGGTCTGTAGAAAGCCTGTTGCCAGTTAGGTCATTCTGCAGCCATTCTCACACAGCCTCCAAGAGTGTCCCAGAATAAAACTGAGCTTATAAATGAAACTAGATAAATGAGGCAATTAGATAAGGGCCTCCAGAAGGGATTTTATGTATGTGTTCAAGTTGTCTCTGTCTCTGTCTCTCTCTCTCTCCTAATCTTTTATTCCATTCATTTCTTCCTTTATTCGGAGCTACTGCCTCTCTGTTCCCAACACATTGTACATCTCAGGCATTCTGTCAGCCTTTCTGCTGCTGAAGGAGAACAAACCTACCTGTTGCAAGAAACATGACTCTCCCTGATGCCTGCTAGTGTTAACCCTCTGCTTTATTATTTTGGGAAGTAAACTCATCTTTCTCTTTTTACATGCTGCTGATCAGAAAGAGGGCATATTACTGGAATATAAGGAGAAACATCTTTACTCCATAGATAAGCAGGGAGACAAAAAGATGTTATGCAAAAGCAGCTCCAAATCATTTCACTCCATTTCAGAAAAACAGTAAACTCATTTTTCTCCTGCACCCCATAAGAAATACTAACTCAAAGCCCCCCGCTCTGGGAATAAATTTCTTCTGTTAACAGACAGGGACCCAGATCCAAACCCTTTTTACCTTTAAATCCTCACACGTTATTCTATTTCATGCAAACAAAGTGTAAGTTAGGTATAAATAAGAATATAAATTCTGTATCACTGACGAGACACCTCTGTTTATCTCCTTTCACTCACTTGTCCACATTTGGTTTTGCAGCTTCATCCCTTCTAGACCCACAGCAAACATCAGCAATCCCTGGTTGCTGCAGGTGCTTACTAATTTTGAAAGTGCCTGACAGATGTGTGCATCAACATCTTCCCTTTTATCTTTTGGTCATTCCACAGAATGTTGTTATCTTATAGTGACTTCTAGCACCGTGTCTTAGCTGGGCACTTACAGTCCAGGAATTCCAGCCTCACACAGCACAGGCACAAACAGACTGGAGCTGGAGGAAGGCAGAAATCACTTCAGTCACTGTGCTTATCACAAATTTACCCATTGCAATCCAGTGATCAGATGCCTTAACTGAAAACCAGAATGATATCCCTGGCATGATGGAATGTAGCTTTTCAGTACATGTTTTCTCTAATTTGGCTTGAGAAACAAGGACCTTTTCCTGTAAAATTATGCAAAAAGGAGATGCTGAAAATATGAACAAGTAATTCCACAGGTGTAAAGTTGCACTATGGTGAAAATGAGTTTTCATACATCTAATTCTAATTGCATCCATGAAATAGGCATTCATAAGATTAGATTGCATCCATGAAATAGGCATTTATAAAATTAGTTCTATGTGGAAAAAACAAGTCCAAGGATAGCCTGTACTGCTAATTTCTCCTTAATCATGCAAATTCTTAAAAGACATTCATGCATTTTAATTTACTATCCTTTAGATTATCTATGTATCACTTAAATTAGGAATTTTGCCATTTTGATCTTCTGTCCAACTTAAAAGGTGTCCTTTGTCTTGGAAAAAACCAAAAGGAAGCCAAGTGGTAAATTAAAACTAATTATTTTCATTTTTCAATATTAAGAAAAATAAAATGTAAAATACTCATAAAAAATGCAGCCAACCCTTTAATTCAAATTTGCAGAAAATTTGTACCAAATAATCTGAGTTCTAGCTGCAAATACCTGATAAATAAATATTTCCCTAAGTAGTTTCAGGACAAAATGTTTCAGAAACATTTGAAAAAAATTAAGACTGCTTTGCTGAAAAGTTTGTTGTTTTCAACAACAGAGTAATTCAGTGAAATAAGGCACGTACTTTTTGGGATATAGGTGTGAAACAGCAGAAGCCACCTGAAAGCTTAGTACAGGATTACTTTAATCTTTGAGGGCATGACTCCAAGCCCATTGATGTCAAGTGATAATCTCCTATTGACTTCATTAGTTATAGGATTAAGAACTTAAAAGATATCCACTTAGCTGGCAGAAGATCTTAACTTCAGACATCAGTGCACACATGACCTCCCCGTGTCTGCATCTGCAGCATTACACCAATGTTTTGTGGAACAAGAGTGCAGCCCCAGCCCTGCAGAAGCCCTACAGAGCTTTCCAATCCTCCTGGGTTTCCTTATAGGTGTTGCCAGCATTCACACAAAATCTGCCTGATTTCTTGATGCTTTTTAAATGTCTGGCCATCAGCTCATGGGAAAGCCGAGTGAGTCTCCTGCTTCCCTGAGCTCTCAGTACTGAGAAAGTATCATCTAGTGATCATTCTATGCTACAGACATTCACAAACAATATTCTGGTTTATATGCAAATAGTTTGTATCCTTACCTATTGTCTACTGCACACAGCCAGGCTTCCAGAAACAAAATTGTCAGATCTTCTTGCTCAGACAGCAAGCTGCATTACTGGAGAAGAATTTTATTTCTACTGATAAAAAACAACTTTCCATCTGTTACACACTACCAAGAGGGTTCAGTGTATCATATAGTAAAGGTCCTTCTATGGTCCATGAGATTTTCCTATTTATTTTCATTTTGTGATGAAGTAAAAAATATTTTAAGTGAAAAACTGCTTAAATTCCCAGGAAATTTCAGAAAGGCAACATCAGCTAAAGCATGTGAATATACACAATGGCTGTGCTCACAGTATTCTTGGAAAGAAGGCAGAGAGAGTTGGCTGCTTTGGAGACAGGGTTTTTTTAATGTAGGATACATTTTACAGTAGGACAAAGGGTGTTTTGCATCACAAGGCAGTAACAAACAAGCCCATTTTCTGAATTTTCCTAGAAGGAGCTGCTAAAAAGAAAATGTTCTAGGCAGTCAAAACTGGTGTGCAGAATGACTTTAATTCATATCAAGACATACTGAGACCAGAAACCACCTGGTATTAAGTCACCAGATGAAGCTTGTAGTGGTCTCCATTAGTACCAGGAGCAGTAACCCTACCCTGTGAATTATCCAGAAATGCTATTAGTTGTCCCCCACAAATTATACTGCAGAATTAAAACTTCAATTCCCCTTTGAGAACAATTAGATTGTAATGGGAGCCAAGCAGAAAAGGAAATAACAAACTTCTGTCACTTGAGAACATTACTGTAGGGGCATTCCCCTGTTCAACTAGTTTTAATTCATAGTAGCTGTCAGGTACTGTATGTACATTTGAAATGTGGGAAAATAGATTAAAAAATATCTGGAGAAAAAACTCAAGCTAGGTTTAAGCATCTTCTGTAAACTGAATTATACTACTAAGCATATACAGGCACCGATCTAGCTGGGAGCACACAAGTAATTTTAAGCATATGAGCCTCACTGAAGTCATGTGCTTAACATTATTAATATAATTAATGTTTTCTTGGTTTGAGACCTTACAAGTCTTTGCAAGTCTACCTACACAGACTCTCTATGCTATACGTGCAGTTCTTTTTAGGCAGACAGCAGGACTGAAGTTCCCAACAAGAGAACTCAGTTGCTGTCTGTCACAAATTCTGTACAACCTGAAATTATTGCATCTTTGTGCCTCCACTTCCCATCCAAAAATTAGTGAAATCAATCCTTGTAAAAGCGCTTTGAGCTCTTCAAATGAAAAGTGCTATAAAAACTACAAATTATTATTATATTATTGAACACCATGTATGTATACACACTATTATGTAATATATAATATATGTATAATGCATATAAATTCTAACAAATGTATTTGTGTAATATCTGAGAAATGGAACAGTTGTATCTGGAAGTGATAAATACATAGAGTTGGATTTATTGTTAATCTGTGGATTTAATGATTTTTTTAGACAAAAGGATGTTTAAGTGTATAATTGCTTTTCTTAATTTAATATATTTATGTAAATGCATGCCTGAAGTTCTGATTAGATAGTTATTCTGTGTCCCTTAAGCTAATAAAATATATTAAACTTTATCTTACTGTATAAGGTACACCTGCTGCTTTAATTTTTTTTATTTTAATTTTTTTTATGACTAAATGCATAATTTAAAGTTCATGAAATTTTAATTCAAATCAGCTCTTTGATCTTTGCAGTAAAACACCAGCTTTTTATATATTCCTTAAAAATGTACACTAGTTTTATTTATATAAATTCTAAGATGCTTTCATAAAATGTGACTAAACACTGCTATTATTTTTGGAATGGTAAGTTTGGAATGGTGTTTCCTGGACAGAAAATGAAGACATCCATGTTGAAAATGTACCTGTTGCATGGCAAGCAGTATGTGAGTGGACATGCAGCTGGAAGAAGGGGACAGGCTTTGGAAGCACAGATATCTTGGAGAATTAGTTCAGCAACAGAGGGAGAAACACTGGGGTCATTATTTTTTTGTTGTTTATTTTGTATCTTCAGAGGAGCATGTCATCAAATCAAGGTGTGTTAAATTCAGAGGTACCATTTCCAGTGGTTTAAATGAGGGCCATAAAACATGGATGCAGTGTGGAATTCTTTCCTTTGCTCCCCATCCTAAGTAACAGGTTCTGTTCCATTGAACTCAACACCTTAGCACACACATGGGAGCTGGGCCAGCTCCACAGATCAGCCCTGTGGTTTATGATACAAGAGAACAGTTAATCATCACAAGACTTCAATGCAAGCTACACTTGCATCTGGGACAGCAAAAATCACTTGGGGCAGGGAGCTCTAAAGAGCCAAGGGCTTCTTCATGCACTAAGTTTGTTTTGGTAATGTGAAATGCTGTTGAATTAGTCTTGCACATTTAACTTGCCTAAAGCCTTTAGCCTGTCCTGTGTTTATTTCTTAAACTAAAGAATGAAGCAGTACCAACTCTATGATACTGATGCTATCTCTCTGTGTCAGATTGAAGCCAAAATAACCTTGAAATTTTCATGAAATTGTTTTTCCATTTTTCAGCTAGCTATACCATTAGTGATACGGGCTGGTGGCCAGCCAGAGAACTAGGATCCAAGGAAAATTTGAACTTCACCCAAATTTGAGGATATTTGGAAACTGTATTTTATTTCAGCTTTTCTATGAATAAATACAGCAGTTGCAGCAATGTTCTTTTAAACATATTTTCTTGAAAATTTTCTTCATTTGAAGAAGTGCTCAGAACAAGAAAACAGCTAAAAGATGGAAAATAAATAATGAAGAGATCCCTGAGGATTGCTTAGATTTTTTAGTGGGACCTATATATTCATGTAGATAGTAAAAAGAATTCTGTGAGTTTTGTACATAATTACAATAAATACAGTGCAGCATGTAGTTCTGGTGACATCATGAGTCACTGAGTTTTTCTTGTAATTTATTAAGACACTATGAAAACCCACTGACATATTTATAAGCCTTGGAATTAACAGCTACCTTTCATTCCTTTTACAACACATAAGACATGAATTTTACTTAGAGAATTATATACACTCAGCTCTGTACAGCAGGACTGTAATTCTAGCTAAAGCTTCTGATGGTATCCTACACCTGAAGGGCCAAATTCTGAATCTGCTTTTGGATTTACCAAAGGAGGTATCCTTAGCCTCTTGAACAAGGCTTGTGGTTTGCCAAAAGCCATCAGAAATTTCAAAAGGAATTCAAAGCCTAAATGCACAATTCAGGAGCATTTTATGTTAATAATACAATTACCACTAATATATTTGAGTAAGTATTCATTCACTATTCCCAAAATATATATTTTGAACAATCTTTTTATTGCCTTTTTATTTCCACATACAGCTCTGTTCCTCAAGTCCTTGGTTCTTTATTTTTTTTTCTTATAGATATGTTGCTTTTCCCTTCTATTGCACTAAATTCAGTACATATTTACAAGTGTTTCAAGAGACTGATCATGGCACAAGTGCTTTTTTTTCTGTTTTACTTTAATGAAAACACTAAGTAATGGATCAGCCCCTGGTTTAACTGTAAATTAAAAATTCACCACAAGTAAGTAGGGTAGAATCTTTAGGATGCCAAAGAATCATTTCGGTCTATGTGGTTGGATTTATTTATTTTGGGGGACGGGTTGGTTTGAGTCATGTTTGATGACATGTCTACAGATGACATATGTCTCTGGCAGAACTGGGCAAAGTGGGACATAGCTTTGGTTTGGGAAACCTCACTCAACAGTGGCTTCCTTGTTTGCTTGTTTTGGGGTGGTTTCTGGGGTTTTTTTAAGTTCTTTTTTTGTTTATTTTTTGTCCTTCAGAGCTAGGACTACTCCTGGATTTTGCATGAATTCCAAAACTTTGGGCTAAAACAGTTGAATGAATGGTTCTTACACTGGTTCAGCATTCAATATTCAAAATTCAGATATTGACAATGTTTCAGTCATCTTCAACTCTTGCTTACCTTCCATTAGCACAAATTCACTGATATCAGCATTGTCAGGAGGCAAATCTGGCTCAGCAGTGGCTTTCCCTTTTCACTCATTTTATATCACTTTAAGTACATTTCACTCAGAAGTATCTGTCACACTGTCCCACAATGAAACTGGTGTCATTATCCTGGCACAGTTTGCTCCAGTTGTACACACTGGAGCCACATGTTTCACCTTTCACTGTGCACATTTGATTGCTCAGAGATAGGCTGAGGGAGGGAATATGGGATCTGTATGCCTGTCCTTCATTAGAACAAGAGGTGTATTCTCCTTTCAGTATAAGAAAATTGGGATTCTGTGATATATATGCAAGCTCTTTCCACTTCAGGGAAGGGGAGCATACACATGAAGCAAATGGCTGCCTTTGGTTCAGGAGACTTATAAAGAACAGATCCAAACTGCACAAACCCTCCTGCAGTGGAATTCGTGCTTTCTGGTCGGATGAATAGAACAGGTGCAGACACAGCTTTCAGGCCTTTAAACTACACCAGCCCAAATAAATTACAGCCACAGAGCATGTTTAGCAATTTCAGGCAAACATTAGAAATGCAATGCCCATGGTGCAGATAAAGTGCTTATGAAAAAGGTGGACGTAACATCTGTACTGGCACAGAACGCCTGTTCTACAGTAATAGCTGCAAAATGCCTCCTATAAAGCATAGGACTGTTAGTACAGCTGCAGCTTTTAATAGCTATTGAATTTCTTGATCAGGGAAGCAGGTCCAGAGCAAGGGAAATGGACAAGTGAAACTATAAACTGCTATTTTACACCTATGAATGTAATATCAAATAAATGTGGCCGAACCCACTTTTATTTTTTTAAGAAATTCATCCCCAGAGAGCCTCATGCTGGATCTTAGCTAGCAAGCCATCAGAAGGCACTTATGTCAGCCTAACCCTGAGGTTTCCAAGATGTATGTGCAGCCTACACACACACACATATATATACACCTCTTGCTTATTATATCTGTAACACAAACCTGCAGCCACACACACATGTTAATACCTCATGCATCATTTCTGCACTTACTCTGAGCTATTTGGTTCTAGATAGATGCAAGCAAGCAATGAAAAGGTAAAACAATAGGCAGCTTTTAAGATGGTTCTGCAAGAAAAATTGCAGCAAAGTGACTGAGTTGCACAGACTTCAGTATGGGCAACAGGATGCAACCAGTAAACTCATTACCATGTTAGCTTATTCCAAAAAATACAGCTGTCTGGCATTCTCACAGGTTTCTTATTTAAATACCTTAGTAGTAAGATGAATTCATGTCTAGGAGGCCCCTGTAAATTACTAGAATAATTTTTACTTTGCATTTGTAATTACAGCTTTTTGTTTCTGATGGAACTTCTAGGGAATTATCAGATTTTCAGTATACAGATAAACTGCATTTTAATATTTTTAAAGCTGATTGTCTTGCAAATTCTTCATGTCTTCTATTAGCCTGGAAATGAAATCCCTCACATAATACTCAGGCAGCAGTGGTTGCTGAAACTGCAGATTCACCCGAAATTACCCCAGATGGAACATTCTGAATATGCACAGAGTATTCTGACTTGGACCCACAAGGATCATCAAATCGAACTCTTCAGGAAAAGGCCCATATGGGACTGAACCTACAGCCTTGGTGTTGATGTCTCCCAAACACAGATTAGACAAAACACAGATTAGGATTGGTTTGGTGGTTTTGATGTGTTTAGGACCACTTTTTCCCCCAAAAGACAGCAGTTTTCAAGCTATGTGCTATTAACGACTACCCAAAGTGTGGCCCATGCCTTTACCCTTCTGGGTAAACCCTTCTGAGTCCCAAAGATCTTCATCTACCCATTTTCCAGCACTGCTTCAATATCCTGGCACCTGAACTCACTATGTTTCTTCTAATACAGCTAAATTTTTTTTCTGGCTGGCATATATGCTCAGAAGTACCCGAACAATATGGAGATAGATAATTATCTCCTTCTAAAAGCATTGCAGAATAAGACATACAACTGCCAAAGCTTGCTTGAGACCTTGGAGAATCCTGAAAAGTTAGTCATAGCCAGCACCTCAATTAACTTCATGGGTGGTGGTGCCAGTGTAATGATAAGAACACCACTAAGATTCACAAAGAGGTGGATCTAACTGCTGGTTCCTTCCCAAGAAATTGTTTTGACTGTAGTCTTTCTGGTTGAATCCAAGGTAGAGTGAAGCCAGAAGTGATAAAAAGCAGTGGATCAAAAGAAGAGAGGGAAGAGCAGAGTCAGAATCTTTTGGCCTAGAAAGCTTATTTGAAAGTGTGAATTAGCCAACTAAATGAGTCCTGCTAAGCAATTTAGATATTCATACTCTAGGAAGCAGGACCGAGTGCCCCACTGCCTCCTTCCAGGTGAGTCAAACTCCCTTTTCTGCCTCTGTGCTCTGCTTTTCAAAGGTCTGTTTGCAGCAGGCAGCACTGACAATGCTGCCTCTTCCACACTTCTTCACTTGGCCCTCACTGGGGCAGAGCATTTCTGAAATCTCCATGAAGTTTTGTAAAAGAATTAATGGACAAAAGCCAAAATGTTTGCTTATATGGAATAATCAAGGATTTTTTAAATTATTACTATTTCACAAATTATAAAAGCCCCATTTCATAGCACAGGCAGAGCATCTCCCCCAACTCTGGTAAGAGCCCACCTGCAGTGCTGCATCCAGCTCTGGGGACCCCAGCACAGGAAAGACACAGAGCAGGTCCAGAGGAGAGACACAAACATGATTGGAGGGATGATTTTCCTATGAGGAAAGGATGAGAGAGCTGGGATTGCTCAGACTGGAAAAGGAAAGACTCTGGTAAGACCCTGCTGAAGTCTTTGAGTTCATGAAGGGGACTTGTGTAAGAAAGATGGGAACAAACTCTTGTGTGACAGGACAAGGGGTACTGGTTTCAAACTGAAGGATTTAGATGAGATATGAGGAAGAAGTTTTTTTTACAAAGAGGTTGGTAAAAACCCTGGCACAGGTTGCCTGGAGAAGTTGTGAATGCCCTATCCCTGGAAATATTCAAGGCTGGGCAGGACTCTGAGCAGCCTGATGCAGTTGAAGACATCCCTGCTCATTGCAGAGTGGTTGGACTGGATGGCCTTTAAAGGTCTCTCCTAATCCAGACTATTTTGTGACTCTGTGATTTACAGAGTGGAGAATACAAAACAGAAAAAACACAAAGCCATGGCACAAACTGCTACGAAAACAGTGCCAACATAAAAATTACCACCTGAGAGCTACAAATTTTTGGTTTTCAAAATTCACTTGCCAGAGGAAAGTCACAGAATAGATCCAGATCTGTGGATGTCCACAGGAGCTCTGCCTGTCCTTTCAGAGGTGCCAGCACACCAACCCAAGAGATTAAAGTCTGATGAAGCTGAACAGAGTCTTCAGGAAGACAAGTTCAGACAGCAATGGGCTTCAGTGGAGCACATGACTATCTCTGTGAGTTTTGAGCTTCAGTCCCCAGACAAATAAATACTCCAAGGAAAAGCTCAAAACAAAAGATTTGCCAGATTATGGCAATAAAACATTAAAACCGCACAGGATTATATGAATCCTTGCATCTTCTGAACAAGTAACAGAAAGCACTGAAGTGTTTTCTATATTATAAAAGGAAATTAAAATGAAGACAAGTGTTTGCTGAAGTTTTGAGTGACTACTGAGTCACTCAGTAATCACAGAGGTCTGGGACACAGCTTTGAGTCAGCTGGAGTATGAGCAGGAGCCCAGTGGTGGCATCAGGACATCTGGGGCAGCAAAGAGAGATCCCAGGTGAGGCTGTGAAGCTCTACAGGACTGTTTGAACTGCGACCTGTATCCTAAAGTGTTACAGACACCTCATTCAGAAATGTGCTCTGCCGGCTGCAATCCCTGCTAACTGCAGCACAGGCACAGCAGAGGGCTCATCTTCAGTATCCTTACTCAGTTAAGCAGAACCTTCCAGAGATCAGAAAATGATCACACAAATTAATAGGGATGAATTAATAATTCATATTAACCTTTTTATAAAGAGTAAAGAGAAGCAAATGAGATTCTGTCCTCTGACTGTTTTGAAAGCAGCCTGCTCAGAAAGAGCTTTCTTTCAATTTTCTGTAATGGGATTATTAGCACATTTTCCTCAGTAGTAGATATCTTACCAGAAATAGATAATGCTGATAAACTTTCCATAACAGCTATAAGAGACTAGCAATTTTAAGCAAATTAATATTCTCTGCATTGCAAATATTTAGATTAACATAATCAGGGTAGTGATCAGCACTCCTATAAAATGACAGTGCAATATAGGATAATGTTTGAATAAACTGGATTTTGCCCATGTAAAATATTTTCACTGATTTCAATTAAATGTAAAATTCTCCTGCGTTTTCTGCCTCTGTTGCCTACTATTATAAAATAACTGCTACATTGCATTTCAACCACACAGATAGGGTAGCTATTATTACTTACCTCCTGCTTTTTATGTGGTCACAAAAACATAAGGTTTGGCCTTCTTTCTGTTGCTTCTTGGTGACCAAATATTTCAAGTATTATTTTGGCTACAGCACAGTTTTGCACACACAGCATGTAAGCTGCTTAGCACAAAAGAGAAAAGGGATCTGCAGGCCCCAATCCTGCCACCAAGTGAAAAGAAATGAAGTTTAATCCCAAAAATCAACCATGTGCTGTATCAGATGTGCACACTTATGCACACCGGTGTATTTAACTCATAAAATTTTGCATGCATAAAAATTATACTTATTTGTAAACTAGAGAATCCTTAATCATCAGCTATATAAGTACAAAATACACATTTATTAAAATAAAGTGATGCCTCAGAAATGTAGATGTTTTGACACATTAAGTCGAAGAATACATCTGGAGGGGGTAGTTCCATCTATCAAAAACTAAATTTGTGTGAAAACATCTGGGAGTTGCTATTTCAACTGAAAAATTACAAAACACATTGCAGAAGACGCTACCTGCAGTGTCCCATCCTCAACATCAACCAGCCATTACATCACAGATGAGAAATGAAAGAACATGGACCAGGGGGTTTCACATCCTAAAAAAAAAAAATTAAGGCTGAAACTAATTTTTCAGCTTGCTTCTATGAAGGAATGACTATAAGAATTTCCAAGCAATATACAGGGGAATACTTGGATAACAGGAATAGGATAAAACTCTGAGAAAAGGAATTAGAACCTGATTTTTTAAATCCTTTGCATAGAAAAATGATGTTTGAACAACCTAGAATGTCTGGCTTTTATTTCCTGGTCCTGCAAATTGCCCTACTTGCCAGCTTTACAAGTATAAGCCATTGGAATGAACACAGAGCATCTGCCTATGGATTTTTAAGTTTCACATATATATTATTTTCAGAATCATATCTTGACAATAAAAAGATTCTTTTCATTCCTGCCTTCCTATGATATGACACGACAACCTCTCCAATGTTCAGGATACAAGAGAATCCTGAGTTATTCAGCAGAAATGTGTTTACATTTTTTTAGGCATATCAGTCACTTGCAGTAGTTTTTTCTTTCTCTCTTGATTAGTACATATCCTAAAGCCTCAGCAGCCCAAACATGAATGTGAATAGATAAGCTAAAACCTGGGAATTTCAAGAGCAGTGAAGTGCATGCTTTCACCTCTCCCCCTTTTAAAAGTGTCAAATGCTTCCTGACACGCTTGGGTCCTTGGAAATGGAACATATTTTCTCATTACGTTAATTAATGGGTCTGCTTGGGTGGTATAATTCAGTATAAATTTCCTTTAGTATTCTGTCATACCTAAAAACGATCTTATTTTTGTGATGTCTTTAAATTTTTATGACTTCTACTCTGTTTAGTCTGTGTGTAATCCTTCTTTTGAAACCTAATGTCCTAGAAAATCTGCAGGTTTCTCTGAAAACTGGCACACTCTGTAGTTTACAGTCATTTCTTTTTCTTGCCTTCTCAGAACTCCCTGCGAGTCCTTAAGGTGTAGTTCACAGCTCAGGGAATTTATGATTCCATCTTCCACGTGAACCCGAGCCCTGCGATGTATTAAACCGGACAAGATGCCGCTCGTTAATCTCTGAAATCCAGCCAGGTGTGATGTAATGAGGAGAGGCTTCCAGCTCAGAGAAGCCCAGCACAGCTCCCAGCTCAGCTTGATGGTGGCTTCCTTTACCTCATCTGGGAGAAGAACTGCCTGGGTGGGGACTCTTCTGGAAGCGTAATTCCAGAAAAATGTGGTTTGGGGAAAATGAGACAGGGGAATCTCTTGCCGTGCCAGTGCTTCTCAAACAGCTCAGCTTCTGCTTTCCTTTCATTTCCAGGTTAGAACACTAACTTGGTCATGCTGTCATGAACCACAACTTCCCAAGGAAATGGTTTGATGGGCTGGAGGTACATTTTTATGTATGAAAAAAAGGGAGCATTTTAAATACTGGAGTCTCAGCTAGTGGAGAAAGCAACAGCAGGCTTGGAACACAGAGCAGCAAGTGCTACAATTTACACACACATTCTATCTATCTTAATCAAAACAAGGCTTTAATTTGGTTGTGACCATTTTTTTTTTTAATTTTTATGAATAATTGCATCATTTCAACACAAAAAAGGGCAAAATCAAACCAGAGCAAATATAAGGAAAAGCTCAACATTTCCAGATCCTTAATTCCAATCTCAAAATAAATTGATAAATGTTACTATCAAATTTTACTTCATTAACAGCACATGGGGAATATATATTGAGTAAAAGTAAGACTTTGAAACTCATCCCTGTCATGGCAATGGAAGAGACTAAGAATGAAACTCATATTCCTGAGTTGAAAAACAAACAGATGTGTTTTTTAAATATGGAAAGAAAGTGTGAAAATGAGTTTTTATACAGTCCATGATTTAGTATTTTGCATCCATGAAACTTTGAAATCCACATCCTAAAACAAGTTAGGCCACTAAGTAGACTTACTCTTTGCAAATCATAACCAAGTTGGTTATTGCAGCAGTGCAAATCTGGTTGATTTTCACAGATTACTTGATTTGATTAATTTTATGCAGCTACAAAGATAAATTTTGAGAACAAAGATAATTCCTACTATATTTACCCAGGAAACAAAAGACACATCTTCTCAGAAGCATAAGAATTTGGGCAACCTTTGTACTACCTTTTGAAACTTCTAGGAAAGAATGCAGAGCAAGACTAGTCCTGCATTTTCTTCTGACCATGGAAAAGTTATGAGGAGAAGGCTCTTTTTTCAACTTCTCTTTCCAATTTTTTTGGTAATTGTTGTTATTATTACTGCCTTAAATTCTCTCCTGTCTATTTCAGAAGAGATTCTTCCTAGCTCTTCCTGACCTCCTCATCCATGGACAAAGTGAAAAACACAGAACAGAAGAGTAAAAAAGATTGTGGATCTGGAAACAGATAGATCGGATGGCCGGGATTTCTATCCTAACATGCACAGGCCCAGTCACTGAACACTGTCTTTAGAAGAGAAATTACATCAGTAAATAGATAGGAACACACTGGGATTAGTCTGCAGAAAAATATTATACCTAAAATTTTAAATGTCTAAAGGATTTAGTGTATTTATGCTCATGACATTCAACTATTTTTGGCAAATATTCTGGCAATTTACTTTCAGAACCGATTAGACAGATACTGATGGACATTTCCAAGAAAGTGAATCATGTATTTAACAAGAAACCAGCTTTTTAGAATTGTATTCATCCATTAGATTGGAAAATTCTCTTTTGGCTATGTTATCTATCAAGCTAAGTTTGACTACGATATCAAATAAGTACTGCTGATGAGTTGGTTGATTATCACAGAATCCCAGAACAGATTGTGTTGGAAGAGACCTTAAAGATCATCCAGTTCAAACCCCCATGCCATGCTGAGGGACACCTTCCACTAGACCAAGGTGCTCAGAGCCCCATTTAACCTGGCCTTGAACACTCCAGGGATGGATTGTTCACTCATCCACAGCTTCTCTGGGCAACCTGTGCCAGTGCCTCACCACCCTCACAGCAAATAATTTCTTCCTATTATCTAATCTAAACCTGCCCTATTTCCATTTGAAGCCATTCCCCCTCTCTCTGTCATTCCATGCCCTTTGAAAAGTCCCTCTCCAGCTCTCTTGCAGCCTCCTTTAGGTGTTGGAAGCTGCTCTCAGGTCCCTCCAGAGCCTTCTCTTCTCCAGGCTGAATAACCCCAGCTCTTACCATTAATATAACTATATATCTCTTATTTAACTACATTAATTGAATTAAACATATAAAAATATTTAATGACTCACTTCAACCACTTGAGAATATCTTAAATCTTCAGAATTACTTTGAACTCGTTCACAAAGAGAGAAAAGGTGATGCACATCAAATTAAATATCCCACAAGAAGAATTAATTTAGCAACGGTCAAGGTATGTTGCAACTTCCTCAGTTAAGATTGCATTCCTGCCCTGAGTTAACATTACATCAATTCTGGATCAATTCCTGCCTTGCAAGATAATTTGACACAAGAGTTCTTGTTTTTGCTAGAGGTGTGCCACCAATGCTTTATCCTGATCTGTCTCAGCCTTTCCAGACTGTTCTCTATTGCAGGAAAGGCATTTGGCAAAGCAAGAAATGTTTCTTGTTAGATAAATATTTAAGAAAGCAATAATTGTGAAACAAAAGTACTCCAAACCTCACAGAGTATTCACCACACTTGGATGCTTTTTTTCCCCCAGCAATATCAAGTCTAAGAATAAAATTCAAATTCTCTTGATGCCTGACTAACAATCTTCACTAAACTGCTGAACCCTGTAGGCCTCTTTCTGTACTAACGCTACATTTTTTGAAAAATTCATCAGACCCAAGCATGATGGAACATCTGTGGTCAATCATTTCAGCTAAAGGTGGACCCAAACCCACTAGTGAATTAGTTACTTAATCCCAGGCTCTGTAAAAACTTGGATCCATCATGAAAACAACTGGTAGAACAAATCAAGAATACATACACTTCAGGAAAACATTAAATCAAAAATTTTGTCCACAAGAATGACAATTACAGAAACTGGCTGCAGCCTTAGCCTTGCAAATCAGGAACCATTGATGGTTTCAGGCTTAGATTAGATATTAGGAAAACATTCTTGACTGTGAGGGTGGTGAGGCACTGGATCAGATTGCCCAGAGAAGCTGTGGCTGCTCCATCCCTGGAACTGTTCAAGGCCAGTCTGGATGGGGCTTTGAGCAACCTGGTCTAGTGGAAGGTGTCTCTGCCCATGGCAGGGGGTTGGAACTGGATGATCTTTAAGGTCCCTTCCAATCCAAGCCATTCTATGATTGATTCTGTGATTCCATTCCACTCCAAATGATACTGAAGGAATCTGAAGGCTTAGATTCTTTTTAATGTTTTAAAACCATTAAGATTTATATGCTTTTTGAGACACTTCTCAAATTACTCACATGAGAAATAATGCAAGAGCTACTCTGAGCCAGGTTTTCCTCTCAAAAGTTCACTGACACATGGAGAATGAAATCTACAGCTGGAATTTTGTCCTTCCACAGTCTTTATGCTTCCTCTGCAGCAAAATAATGTTCTGGCACCTGTATATTAAACATCAACTATCTTAAAATAAATAATTAGGCAATAACTCAGAATACAACAAATTATTGTAACAATTTGGGCTACTAGTCAGGAAAGGAATTCACACTTGATGGTCTTGGAGACTGTCAGAAATACCCTTCATCACTTAAAAATGCAACTGTTATTCCAGATTCCAGAAGCAAAAAGACAAAACCTCTGTGAATTCCAGGTCTCTTGCAAGAGCAAGTGACAAGAGTTCTCAAAATCCTTCCAATGCTACAGTGTTTCCAGTGTCATTGGCCAACTAACCTAAATCTCAGCTAAAGAAGAAAATTAAGCTTTAACTAATTACCTTTCAATAGCTACTAGAGCTGTTGTACAGATGCTTTATTCAGATAAATTAATAGTAAGTCAATGCTGCCTTCTGCACATAGAATCTGCTGTTAATACCAGAAATCAACAATATTCCCAAAGAGTATTGACATCAAAACTATTCCATCTCTCTTCTTTTTCTTCTTGGTACTTGGCTAAAAGTTCTGGGCCAGATTTTATGTTCTAAGATTAAATATTGACACTCAAAATTTATACCTTTATGTCACCTTCTACCCAAAGTTTCAGATAACTTCAAATGGGTCAATAATTCTCTAGATATATAATGAATATTAGCTACATCTTACAGAAAAGGAAGCAAAAATAAAGCTGGCACAATGAATCTGAATCTGATTTTTAATGCTGACTAGCCTAAGGTCTGGAAACAAACCATTTCTGATACTGGAAGACTGTGAATAAAGATTCTGAATAACATCCACTAGGTTTGAAAAATATGCACTAAAATAGTGCTCAACAGATGCGGAAAAAACATGATTGGTATTATCCAACAGTTTCTCTGCATTGTCTCAATCATCACTCTGTCCTCAGTTCTGTATGAACATCCACCACTCACAGACATATTTTGTGGAACAGCCTCTCTTTACCTGAAAACAAACCCTGCTCTTTGCAGAAGCGTGTCCCGTTCCACTCTGCAGATTCCCCAGAGCACAAATGCATGACTTACAGAAAAAAGTTTGAGATATTTCTTCATTTGTGCTGGCACACCTCACCACACTTCTCAGTAAGTTTAATACAAAACTCCAGGTGAAGCAGAAGGCTTTTCTAAACATCTGTGGGAGTCTGTCATACCCATGCCCACAAACTATTTGCCCGTTGAGATATCCAAAAGCTGTCACGGTCTTTAAAAAGTCAGCCTCTCCTGAAACAGGATCCTTCTCTAAACAGAGTGGGAGGTTAACTGATTTCATTCTATCTGCTTCTATTCTTTGATTTTATCTTTTAATATTAATATCCTTGAGACCACCCATCAGCTAACCTGCTTAACAAAACTTACTGCCCAGTTATCTGATCAACAATTGCAGTGAGGCAGAACTCCCTAAAAAGATGCATAAGGTAATTATTTAATTACATTCTTATATCATGGATCATTCAATTTAATATTTTTATCTAAATATTCAAAACAATGTAGTGGATATAGGTTGATATTTAATATGGTGGGACACTTTAGCACTGAGATTTGATTCAACAAGAATCTTACTCAAAGCCAAGTAGTTCTACTCAGATTAATTTGCAAATAGTAAGCCCCAAATTTCTTACCTTTAGAACTTAGTAAAAAAATTCATTCTCTTTCAATTTTGAAAGCTTGATGTTTGTGATATAAATATAATTCCTATGCAATATACAAGATTTACTGAATGACCTGAAGTTAAAGGAGAATTAGAGGACTATTTGTGGTGGACTTTGTAGTGTTGATGTTTAAGCTTGATGATCTTAAGGGTCCTTTCCAATCTCAATGGTTCCATGATGCTATTTTTAAAAACTCTAAGGGGAAAACAAACCAAGAACCATTGTTGTATCTCTTTATCCTATATTGCATATGCCATTTGTTTCAAACAGATTCTAAATGAAGGAAAGCTAAAATGGAGCATTGCTAAAGTTCTATGAAGCCTCAGAATATTGTAAAGCAAAGGAGGTTTGCACTACAGATATTAAAATAGCTCACTTTTCAATTTGGAGAGCATATTACAGTCCAAAGCATAGGAACACATTCTGATTGCATGGCTGCTCTGGAAATGCAGCTCGGTTGCAGGGCAGGAAATATGGGATTAATCACGTTTGCTCCGAGAGCAGGATTTATGACTTGTAAAAGCACAGAACACATGCTATATATTGATTAAAGAAAAAAAGGCCCATCCAGTTTCATTGATGTGTTGTCAACACCATGTCACCAGAAAACGTGCCACCTAGTGGAGCCTGTGCCCACCTCCTGCAATCCAGGAGCAGCCAGATCTGCTCTGGTGCTTCCAGCTACCTTCCCTGGGAGAACTGCTCCGCATTTTCCATTCCTCTCACTGCAAAGCATCCATCCTCCTCTGCCCTCCCTGCAAAACTTGCTCTGCTTACAATTTAACCAGAAGATTTCTAGGATATCTACTACTCATGACTAAAGACACCTTAATAAACCCTGAACCAATACCAAAATTAGCAGAGAACAGAAAATGTGCAAACAGGAAAAATCAAGCACAGCACTCTCTCTGCTGTCTGCCTAAGAGTGTAATCTCCATGAGACATTATTCCAGTAGAAGAAAATTTTTTCCAATAGAAGATATTCCTGATTCTTTTCCCCTAACCAGAAGTAAAGGATTGAGATGATGAGGAAAGAGCTTTTCACTGCTAAGCAGGAAGACAGACACACACATAACTCACATGCCTGGGGAAACAGCTGGGAAAATTAACCCGGAGATTGAAGAAGGCAGATGAGACCAAATAACATCCAACTTCAGCTACCTAGAAGAGAGTAACTTCTGAGTCTAAATTCTACACTAATATGCAATTTTCCACAGGATGACCATATTTTCCAAAGATCCTGAGCACTTCTGATGGCAATACTATAATTGCTCCTATAAATTTATAGCACAAACCCAATCACCTCCACCTTTCATCAAAAACTGATTGAATTTTTTTTCCTGAATTTGAACACCAAAATATGTGGATTCTTCCAATCTTATGTTATAATTAAAGAGTGGAATTATTTTTTTTATGAAGCATAATTGTATTAGTTATAGGAATAGTCCATGACAGAAGGCACTATGCCAGGACCCTAGCTTGTAGATTGGAAAGGTAAAACACTTGCAAAGATTAATAAGTTATTCTACAATATCATGGAAACAAAAATTTCATTACTTCAAAATTATGCAACTTAGGAGTTGTATACAATATTCAGTTAAATGTATGAAGTTCTCAGTGCTGAATCTCTCATAGAAGAACAATACTAGATATGTTCATAGATCCTAAAATACTCTGAAAGTTGTTTGGTGCCCTTACCTCTTTTCTAATTGCAGGAAACCATGAGGGTACTAAAATAACAAATAACCGAGAGTGAGGGGTCATTTCACTGTACATTTTTCTTTTGAATTAAATTTTCTGAGTTTAAGGATCTTTGCTTCATGTAGTGGAAGGTACAGTAGGCAATAAACAAAAGAAATTTCAACAGAAGTAGAAAAATGTCCAGAGGAATATGAAATAAATTTACATAGAGAGATTCTCTGACAGCTGCACCAATGTGCATTTCTAACAGGACCAGACCCATACAGACCTTAGAAGAATCACCTATAGACCATTTTCCCTCTCTTTTTCAAAATTAGTTGTAAGTAAATACAGCAGTGAAGAAGCAAAGGAACATAACCCAGCCCCCAGACAGCTCTGCATGGAACTATTGGGACTCTGGTCCAACACACTACAAGCACAATTATGTATTTCTGAAAAATCTGTAAGTATAGGCATTGCTTTACCAGTCAGGGATTTATGGCAGTGCACAGGTTTCTAACACAGATCCAGCCAGTGCTCTGTTAAACTCTCTGTTTGTGCTTGGAGAAGGAGCAGTGTGTCTAGAGAAAACAGACTGGGTTTGGTGATAACAGGGGAATGCAGGCAATTCAGAAAACATCCACATTTAAGGTCACGGGGTGGATATTAGCATCTGCTCAGGAAAATGAACATCAGCTAGATTCTTATCATGTTGCCCTCCATACTATGGTAAGGCCCAAATGCTCCACTTGAGTAGCAGCTGCTTTATTTGAGCAAACAAAAAGTCAACCAAAGGTAAATTCTTGCCATGTATCCAGTCTGAAAGACTCAATTGGACAAGAAGCTGCAGAATGCTTTCCCATTCTGAAATAAGAAAAAGGAACCCTGGAAAAGAAGGTTGGTTTTCTTAGGTGAGACACAAAGACACACCTCCTCACCCCAAGATACAGCATGTTCTGGCGAACAAAAATAGGCTATATTTGTCATTTCTTGTAAAAAATAAATTCAGGTGGTTATTTTTTTCCCCTCCTGTCCCCAAAGCCTATGTGCCTCTGCTGCCAGGACCCTAGCTTGCAGATTGTAAAGGTAAAATGCTTTCACCTTAGGCAGGTGCAAAGATTCATAAGTTATTATAGAATATCATGGCAGCTGCAAATTACCCAACTAGTCTAGTGAAGATTCATTTCCTTTGCTCCCACATTGTCAAATGGTGATTTCCTCTTCTTGTAAGAATATTTGGTGTTCTGGTCAAAGTATAAGCAGAGCCATAGTATTTCATACTTTTGTGCAACTCAATTTTCTCACATGAGAAATGACAGATTCCTCAAGTTTGTGTCAGCTGGGAAAAAAAAATCTAATCTAAAATGAAGAGCCTATTTTAACGAGAAATAATAAGCAAATTAGTCATCACACCTCTAATGTTTCCCCACAGACATATTCCCTGTGTTGCCCAGCACTGTCCATGCCCACAGCCAGCCTGTGCTGTGACACACAGAGCTCCAGCAGCAAGCCTGGACCAGAGCATCCGTCAGGAATTAACGAGGGATGAGAAAAGCAACTGGTAACAGTTAAAGCAAGTGTTCACAGGCTGCTTTGAATGGGTTGCTCTGCATTCTTTTGCAATGAACAGGGAAAGCTGTGATTGGCTCCATATGACTGGCAAAGGTGATGATAACATGACTTATGAGCAACCTGCCACGAAAAGCATTTATCTTGCAACATATGAGGTGTGCAGGAGGAAAGATGCTCCTCTAGAGGCACATCACACAGTAGTAAACCCACAATTTAGTGAGGTGATTTTATAATCACCTCAATACTCATGTAAGCAAAGAACTTTTGCAGCCACAAGGCAATCACAGGTATCAGAGCTGTGAAGAAAGTAGTGGATTTTATTCAATTCCTGCTTTTAGAAACAAATCCCTATTAAATAATCTCGCACCTTGGAACCAGCACAACGTGCCAAACTAATGACATAGGTATCCTACTCAGAGAAAGTGACAGAACTTTCCAAGTCAAAAGGAACAACCATGTTTGCTTCCTGCTGTGTGACACATTACCACAAAGGTCTCCTCTTGGCTTCTTCTGCTCTTTTCCAATCTATTGTAGTCTGGATTCTCTCTTACTCATTGCCATTTTGGTTGTTTCCTCTTTCAAGTTAGGTTTCCAGATGCTGCTTACCCAATTTTTCCCTGCCACACAGCATCCTTTGCCTGAACTCCTCCACCATTCCCTTCTGTATTTCCCCCCACTATTCAACTCACAATCTAAGTCAAGATTTTGAAACATGTTGTAAATTACATTAATTGGCAGTCCTTTCCTGCAGCTGTGTGCATTTCTTAAGACCACATACTTACAGGGCTTGGGGGCTGGTTCTTTTTTACCTTCTTTGGACACATTTTATACTAAAGCAAATTGCACCTGGTTCCAGCACCATCTGAATAATCATGCTGGTACCTTTCAGGGGTCCTAGCAGGGACAGGTTTATAACTATTTTGTTCAGTATTCAAATGGGAGACAGTTGCATCAGAAACATATGAGGAAAACTGGATGATGCAGAACATGTTATCTTAAGTAGCTCATCTATTTTTTCCTATGTGCTAAATGCAAAAATACATTAATGAATAAAGAGCTTAAAAAAATGTGAGTTATGAGGTTCCCTGGTAAAAAAATGAGGCTGCATGAGTATGGGCAAAGGGTTTTATTAGCCCTGCTAATAAGGAAAGTTTCTATTTTTATTTAGAATCAATTTAACCCACATAGCTTAGAAAATAATTATTTAGAAAATAATTTAGGTTAGCTTGAAATTACAATATTAATTTCAACAGTTCATTTTGTAATATGGCCTCATAAATTAAAAACAAAATCCTGAAATTATTCAAAGAAAATATTAATAAAACTTTCAAGTCAGACCACAGTACTGTAGTATGCCAAAATAAAACCCTGAATCTGTCCAATATCTTTGAGTCCTAACAAAATCATTCAAGAAAAGATATTGTTTCTTTGCACATGCACTAGAAAATCAGTAAGGAAAAAAGGAAAAAGTGACTAGGAAGAGAAAATTAGAGGGAAACACGTTTGAGTTCAGATATTATTGTGACTTTTCCATTTAAAACTAGGGGAAAAAAATTCCCTAGCTTGTTGAAAAATGAAAAAGTGCCATCCATATATTTCCTTTATGGACATATCTGAATCAGAAAGCTCAAAGCCACTGTGGCAGAATACCTGTAACCAGTAAGGCTGTCTGTAGAAGACACATTTACTCTGACCTCCAATACCACCTTCCCCAGTACAGTTGAGTCTAAAATCTTGATTGCAAATCCAAGACACACCTGGAGTCACACAAGGAAACCAAAATTGCCTCCATCAGGCATATCTGAGCCCCAGCAGTGATGTATCCTCCCCTGTTCAGTGATCAGTGATGCAAATGAAGCCCTGCTCATTCCCAGCTCTGTGTCCCTGTCCCTCCTGCCCTTTCCCTATACTCTGTAGCACTCTGGCTCTCCTCTGTACCCTTTCCCCTCTTTCCTTCATCACTTTCTTCTCACCCAAATAATACAAATGACAATTGAGCTCAAACAAATGCTGTTCCTTCAAGGAGAGCACTAATAGTGGTCTCCATGCAGTTACCAATCTCCCCAAGGATTGGAGAAACAAGGCATCCCTCAAATCTCTCTCCTTCTGTCAAACAGATTTTAAATTAGTCAGGGTTTTAAAAAAATATCACATGTCAAATTGTGAATAGAGTGAAGATGTAGTAAGTAATGCCTGTCTTCATGCATAGAAAAATAAATTTCAAGTACTTTCTGGCTGCATTTCAATTTCTGTTGGCTGTACTGGACATTGGAGGGTAAAGAGGTTGACACACAGCTTTCTTTTCATGTCTAGTAGAAGAATGATGCCACCTACTCCAAATCCTACAGCTCTTTGAGCTGTGAGACCCTATTGGCAACTTCTGAATGGTAGCATACTGACCAATTTACAGATGAATACTAAAATTCATGCAAAATAAAATAAGTTAATCTTACTTGTTTTCATCTGTTTTAACATCAGATTTTTGTTCACATTTCCTCCAAGAATATACATTATTAAATTGGGTCTACAAATGCACTGTCAAAACAAGTACACAGGTCACTGACTTAAATTTTCCTACACACTTTTCCTGTATCTTGCTGTGCTGCCAGGTTTCTAATACAGAGTTTTGGAAAAAAAGGAGCTTGCTCAGGTTTTAAATTGATGAATATTTGAAGGCAGTGAAGCTCCACAGCATTAGACCAGCAGGTCTGGTGATGCTGAGCACAAAATAATAGTAACCCTCTCTAAAAGTAACCCTCTTACAATTAAATTAACATGTAATCATACAGAAATTACATGCATTTTTTAGGATTACATACAAAACCCTGACAAGCCAAACCTATCTGAGGTTTGTCAGTGCACCAACATGGCTTTACAGTGATTCACCAGCCTGCTGGCCAATCTATAATGAATTAAGAGAGCTTCAGCTGCATCCAGGGCTCAAAACCACTTGGGTTCAATTATCATCCAATCAACTAATAAAAAATATAAATATTTTTATTTTTAAAAACAAACTTGCACTATCGATTGGGCTGTGTGGTTTAAATCAGCTATGGAATTTGGACAAACAAATAAGAACCATTTTACATAGCCAGCTGCACATCAAAAGTAATTTTGCAACACAAAAATTTTCTGGCCAGACCTGCCTTTCAGACAGTTATAGATCCCAGTGGAGGCATGGGAAGACCAGAGTTCAAATTCAGTTTACTATGGCAGTTCTCCCAGCTCTGAATCTCAGCCATGTGACTGGCAATGCTTACTGTCACCACAGGGGAGTCTTAAAAGGGAAAAGTGGTAGCTCTGACATTCAAAGAAAAAGCAAATACTACCACACAAAACTCGTGTAAGAGTAGAATGTTTCTCAGTAGAATTTCAAGCTGTTTCTCAGCATTGTGCTGGTATCTTATTGTTGCTTGAGAATGACTGCAGATATAGAACAAATTCTATTAACCCAGAAAAGTGCATTTGCCACCTTATCTGCCTCACTGAGCATACCCTGAATAAAGTGGATACACCATGAGGAGAAGGTAGGAGACACAATAACTGCATCTACATTAGCAAGCAGTGTTACTGAAGTCACTGCCCTACTGACATAGCAGTTACTACACTGGCAGCCTGGAGAACCTGACATCCTTGTACAAATACACTTCTTGAGACTTTCTCTTTCAGAATTGCTTTAGTTTGGGGCTGTGGATAGAGTAGCAGTAGAGTGTAGAGCATGCACTCCTGCAGTACAAGTTTCTCTCACAAGGAATCCAGTTTTTGTCCTGTGACACAAACCAAAAAGGCAGCAAGTGGAGACTACTGTGAGGTTTGTTTCAAAAGCACACCCATGATCTGTAATAAACGTGTACCTGAGGTTTAAAAGCATGGAAAAGTGTTCAGGGGAAACAAAACAGTACCTGTTATGATCCTCAACTCAAAAATATTTATCATCACAGTAACATATCCAGGCAATGGCTTTAATACTTCTGTGCCTATCTTAATGCAAATGCAATATTTGGAATGCATATGTGGCATTTACTCTTTTTTTTTTGCAAACTTTTCAAGTCCCTTCTTCCCAAATACAACTTTATACCTATTCTACCAATCACTGTTCTTTTGTATTTTTCACATTAATGGGGGCTGGAAGGGACCTCTGGAGATCATCCAGTCCAACCCCCCCCCCCCCCCCCCCCCCCCAAGCAAGAGGCAGCTGGAGCAGGTGACACAGGAACACATCTAAGTGGGTTTGGAATGGCTCCAGAGAGGGAGACTCCATAATCTCCCTGGGCAGTTGTTCCAGTGGTCTGCCACCCTCCACATAAGAAGTGGAACTTGTGTTTTAGTTTGTGATCATTGCTTCTTGTCCTGTCACTGGGCAGCACTGAAAAGTGCCTGGCACCATCCTCTTGGCACCTGCCTTTGAGATACTGATGTGCACGGTGAGATCCCCTTCAGCCTTCTCCAGACCAAACAGGCCCAGCTCCCACGGTCTCTCCTCATGAGAGAGAAGCTCCAGCCCCCATCACCTTTGCGGCCCTTCACTGGACCCTCTGCAGGAGCCCCTGGCCTTTCTGGTGCTGAGGAGCACAGACACAGCACTGCAGGTGTGACCTCCCTAGAGCCAAGGAGAGGGGCAGGATCACCTTCCCCAGCTGCTGGCCATGCTCTTCCTGATGCTCCCCAGGACAGCAGTGTCCCTCCTGGCTGCAAGGACACACTGCCAGCTCATGGTCAACTTGTCATCCATCAGGAATCCCAGATCCTTTCCTGCAGAAATGCTCACTTCTTCTATTCTTCTTCTTCTGTTAGTTTCTTTCAGTGGATTTTTTATACTGAGTTCAGCACCATGAACTTAAACATACAAACTACATGTTTATATCAATATTACTTGAGAACTGTTAATCAATCTGGAGACAAATAAGAAAAGGGAGCCCAGGCATTGTAACTTACCCCTACAAAATATTTCTTATATCCCTATACACCCAGAAGCAACTGTAACACAGAGGTTAAGAATTTTAAGGGACCAGGCACAGACATAGCATCTCTTCATAACTGAGAAGTATCACAGATGAGGAGTGACAGTAAATCTAAATTCAGGATACTGACATTATTCAAAACTGTGCTGGTTGTTTGTGACATCAGCTAGGCTATGTAAATAGAGTACCTAAATCTGGCCAGTGCACAACAATAGCCAAGATGTGTATAAATGTTACTATCATAGAAGCTTGTTGAGAAATCAAAATACAGCATAATAATGCAAACAGACAGTGTAGTTTGTGAGGAAAACCTACGCAATTGTGTAGTTGATTTATATTTCAATATTTGAACTACGTATCCAGCTTTCTATGCCAAAAGCACATCAAATGTGATCAGATTGACAAGATACTTATCTTGGAGAGCAGTCACCAGTACTGACCCAGTACTGACACAAACAACCTCTCTTTAGATGTCTTTGTTTTACTCATTTGTATAACTGGAAGTAATGACCTCTTCTCAGTTTTAGCATAATGGTGATTAAGCATTTAATCCAAACCTCTGGCAAGCTAATAAGCATTGCTAATCACAGACAGGAGGAACTGAGGAACATGCTGACCCTGCAAGAAGAAACATTGTGTTTTACCTCTTCTGTCACTTCTGAAAATCTGTAAACTCATAAATGCAAAGTCATAAACTATAACAGAAGATTACTGTTAGTGAACAAGAAAGATCTTTTCCATCCAACAAATTATTAAGATTTTGTGCAGGTCTTTTCATTGCCAATTTTTCTCTGAATAATTTAAAAGCAAATGGAAATAATGCTGTCATATAACATTTTGTACAGCATACACACAGATTTGAAAAACTTTCCCTGCAACTATCTTCAGCTTTGTAGTTTTTCAATAATTCAGCAGCATTCTCCACCAACAATAAAAATATCACTGACACATCTCTTTGTAAAATGTGTCTCCAACTCTGTATTATAGAGACAGTGACAGCTATGACAATATGGCTTTGGCATTTAAACCATTTGGCACGGTTTTGCTATCAAAAGTGCACAGTGGAACAAAATGGTTCAAGAGTATCAAACAATGCAGGAATTTTTCATCTTTAGATCATGTGTGACCTCCAGCCAGGCCATCCCTAGCTGGTGTGACAGTGACTCCCACAGAACAGATTGGTGTTTTAACAGTAACTCTCAGATAACCAACCATATCAATAGAATTACTGCAATAGTTGCCAGCTTCTGTGAAGAAGCCAATCAAGAGTTCAAAAACCACATGGGCATTAAAAACCTAGCAGACATTTGTACTTTTTTTCAAATTACTTTCATAATTTCTTTTAAATCTTCCCTGCTGACGGCACTACAGCTTAAGGATAAGAACATTTAAACTTGTTTCAACAAGCTAACTCCAGGAGGAGAAACAATTCTGTGGAGGTATCAGCAAGCACAGTATTTGGCTAGTTATCCTGCCAAAAAGCCAAGTGATTAGCTTAGCTAAGTGCCAAATGTAGGGAACATTGCACAAACACTGTTATGTGTACTGAGTCTGTGCTGTACAACCACCAGATTGCAGGGCTGAACTGGGTTTAGGTGGCAAGGCTTTGGCACAGGGGTGGCTTCTGTGAGGAGCTGCTGTGCGATGCAGCCCGTGCCAGCCTGGCTTTGGGATGAAGCAGCTGCTGGCCAAGGCTGCCATGGTGATAATGCCTCTGGGAGAATGTACTGAAGAAGGGAAAAGAGCCACTGAGCAGAAGCAAACAGCAGCCAGAGAAGAGAGGAGTGAGAATATGTGAGAGGAGCAGCCCTGCAGACAGCCAGGCCAGTGCAGAAGGAGGGGCAGGAGGTGCTCCGGGTGCCAGAGCTGAGGTTCCCCTGCAGCCCCTGGTGGGGCAGCTGTGCCCCTGCAGGACCATGGTGGAGCAGAGATCCACCTGCAGCCCATGGAGAAACCCACACTGGAGCAGGTGGGTGCCTGAAGGAAGATGTGACTCTGGGACAAGGCTGCCCTGGAGCAGGCTCCTGGCAGGACCTGTGCAGAGAGGAGCCCACCTGGGGCAGGTTTGCTGGCAGGACTTGTGACCTTGGGGACCCACACTGGAGCAGTTCTTGCAGAACTGCAGCTTGTAGGAAGGATTCAAGCTGGAAAACTGTCCCCTGTGGGAGGGACCCCACACTGAAGCAGAGGAAGACTGTGAGGAGTCCATCCCTGAACAGGGAGGAGTGGCAGAGACAACGTGTTATGAACAGCCTGCGATGCCCCCTTCCTGTCCCTCTACACTGTTGGATGGAGGGGAAGTTGAGAATCAGGAATAAAGTTAAGCCCAAGACAGAAGGAGGTTGGGTTGAAGGTGTTTCTAGGATTTTATTTTATTTATCCTACTCTGATTTGCTTGGCAATAGATTGAATTAATTAACCCAGGCCTTGTCTGTTTTTTCTGTGACAGTAGTGGGTTGAGCAACCTCTCCCTGTTCTGATCACCACTCACCAACATTTTGTTATATTTTCTGTCCCCTGTCCTGTTAACGGAGTGGCTTTGGTAGGCATCTGGCATCCAGCCAGGGTCAACCCACCACAAGAGCCTAAATTCATATGCCAAATGGTGGAAAAGCTGGTCTACACAAGATATGTGCACAGAACAAAATAATGAAATGAAGGACATAACTCAATTGCCGAGTCAAACCTGTAGTTCTACTTTTTAAAACCATTTAGGAGATAGATTTCTGATACATAGCTTATAGATAAAATCATAATTAAGCTATTGCTCTCCCTGCATTATTGTCACTTATTTTTAAAACAGCTGCAGAATTTCTTTTCAAAGAGGAAAGCAATGTGCCATTTTTACCCTTCCGGTTGGGAAAGTTCTGAAAAATACTACAAATATATCAAATGGTTTCTTCGTATGTTTTTCATCTAAATGAAATTTTCAACATACAAAAAATGCAAAAGTTAGAAGGCAGTAGATACACTTGAAGGCTTCTTGAAGTGCTTCCTAGCTCCAGCAACTTGGGTTCCATGTAGTACAAATTTCTATCTCTGACAAGATTGTATTTCAATGATAAAGCCTGTCAACTGCACTAGAAAAAGCTATAAAGATAAGAATATATGCCACAAGATTGTAGCCCTCAGAAGGAATGGGACTATTATTCTACCATAGGTAGACAACTACCAATCTGATTGCAAAATAAAGTATTTCTGTTATTTTGAAGAAATCAAAAATGGCCACACTGCAACTGATTTTTAATTTTCTTGTTAGGGTATTTTCTGTAAAGAAAAAAAGTTATGTATAGAGAAAAAACATTTTTCCTTCACAAGATATGAGGAGTATCTCGTTCTCCACATTATTTTAAATTCTGTTTTTAGTGGGCAAAAAAATAGCTTATAAAGAGTGCACTTAATATTCTTTTAGATTAGGAAAGTCCATCCTTGGAAAAGGGTCTTCCTAGTACAATTGCAAGAGTCAAACTGAGCCTCCATGGGAGCAATCAGGCTCACCAAGTTATTCATAAAGGCAGGAAAGACAAACTTGTTAAAAGGTTAACAAAGTTATAAGGAGGAGAACATATTCTGATTCATGGCCCTGGCTGCAACACAGCCAAAGGCACTGCTGTCCTCATGGGGAGAGTCAAAAGACACCAGGCTTATAAAAGCCCAGAGGGCTAAAAGTGGATAACAACCAAAAGTAATGGCTTGAAGCCATCAGTACATTTCCTTCATTTGCAAAAAGGACTTCAATATGTGCTTGAAATGCTTTGTTTTAATTTGTAAGCTGTTCTGCAAAGGTCTCTTGATAATAGAGAATTTTTCCACAATAAATGTTGGCCAGAACAAGTTTACTCTAGAGTTTTACTCTATCATTGAGCATTTACAAAATAAAATAAATTTAAATAAGTCAGGTTGGCCAAATGCAAACCACAAATCAAAAAAACCACCATGTAGGACCATCCTCCCTGCCAAAGCTTAATGTGACCTAATGGGAGAGCTGTAAGAGGTTAGAGTTGGTTTTTTATGTAGCTTCGTGTAATATTTGGCAAACCAAACGGGCTGGGTCAGGACTCCTGATCCTTAAGCAAACATTTGATGTAATTTTTTTTCACTTTTTCACTATAATAATACTCTGCATTCTGCCCTCCTATGACCTCAGCCCCTTTTCCCCAGGGTGAGTCAGATTTAGAACCTCCTTCTTCACTTACGAGTGCCATTTGAATCAGTCCCTTCCAGATGTGCTTCACCTCCACCCACAGCAGGCCCTGCAGGTCCAGCAAAGTGCAGAGAGGAAAGGGAGCATAGGGAGAAGGAGCTGTGCCCTGGCAGCACATCAGTTGGCTCCCAGCTTCTGCCTGAGTTTATTATTCATAGCACTGGTGGGAGGGCAGGGGGCAGGGTGACTCACACAACATCTTGTCTAAATTGAAAACCAACACCAACCCACACCCCTGCAGCCGAGCTGTGGTGGGTCACTGTGGTCAGCTCTGCTTCCAGGGGGTGTCTGGGCCCCAGGGATTTTCTGCTCCAGGCTGAGCAGGTCAACCAATATCACTGAAATGGGAGAGGACAGCAAGTTTCTCTTTCCCTCCAACCCCTTCAGAGAAGTGACCTCCACTGCCTGCTCTCTCTGAGAGAAGTTACTTAATGCTTGTGACAAAAGTCAGTGTGAAGTTATTCAAAATATTTTATAACTTGCAGGAAATATATAGGAGACAGTATAAACACCCACCCCAGCACTCCAACTTAGTGCTACCCTAAAAATATATAAAATTAAATAGCCATCTTAACCAGCATCCATCCAAGTAAAAAAGGAATGTTATTTAGCCTGAACTCCACAATATTTCAAATGCAAGTGGACAAGAAAATTATGGTCCTAACTACAGATTGAAAGAGTAATGTAGCATGGCAGAAATAAAGAGCTGTGTTCTGTCAGGTACTGCTGTTGAGAAAACAATAGTTTAGCTGTGTAGGATTCAATAGCAATGTGTTTGCCTAGCAAAGAAAGAGTTAACATGTGTTCCAATGATATTTTAAACCAAAAATTCCAGTGTTTCTGCCACCATGAGAGAAAACTACCTCAGGATATGTGTGTACCTTCAACAGTGACAATATGACTTCTCTCACTTGCACTGCTGTCCAGGATTTCACTGTTTAACAATTCTCTATCATCTCACCTTCTGCTTGCCTCTTTGTGCTATTTTTGATGACCAAATGCCTAATCCTGTTGTCAACACACCCTGCCCTGGAGAGTGTAAGGGCAAAGTAAAAAAAAAACCACAAAACCCCAGCACCTGGAACAGGTGCTCCCAATGAACAGGGAGCTGGGATGGGGATCCATCAGCACTAGCCCGGGGCTGCCAGGGACCTGCTCACTTGAGGAGTGATAGGAAGCTCCTGGGATGCTCGAGGTTGTTTCAGCCACCTGGAGAGAAGCAAAGGCAGTGAGTACAATAGGGAATGTCCTGCCTGTGTGCTGCTGCAACCTGTACCTCCCAAGAGCTCCTTCCTGCCTGGGATCCAACAGGGAGGAGATGCCCCATGTTTCCTGCTCAAGAGGGCCACAGTGGCCCCAAGTGGTAAGCAAGGAAAACTTCAAGCACGAACCTGCAGGTCTTCCCGCGGCAGAGCCAAGTCCAGAATTGAAGGAATGTGTGACAAAGCTGCCAAAAGTGTGACACTTGGCAGCTCTCCCAGCTGCCTTCTACTACTTCCCTTCTAGCCCCCAAAGTATCTGTGATGTGAGTAAGGTGCACTCTTAAGTAGCTGTTGGCCCTTTCCCACTGCAACTGCTTGGAAGGACTCTTGGCTTCTGCAGGCGTCACTGGGTTAAGGTGGAGAATGTGGCTCCTGGGCCCTCTGCCCATTCCTATTCAGATGGTGGAAAGCAGCACAGGAGATGGCTGGCTCCTCCTGAACTGAGGAAAGCTTCTAGCAAAATTAGGCTCCTTTCTCCTCAAAGCTACACAGAAGAAAATAAGGCAACAGCCAAAAATCTCTGCCCTCGCTTTCTCTGAACCCCGATGTCAATTGGAGTTAACTCCCACTGAGCTATATTCCAGCTAAGGAGGGGAATAGCTCACTCTGTTCCACGAGTCAGTGTTCCTCCTGAGGTACAGACTGTGTCCTCACAATCTTTTTTCAGTACCTTCAATCCTGGCACCTTGGAAGTGAGAAATGTTGGCTTTAGCCCTTTTTCTTGTAGGTAGGACACTTGCACTTCAATGAAGTCACAAAAGCCATAAGCATAGAAAAATTCTCTCCCACCTCACTCTTGCTTATAAACTCTTTTCTCTGGCTAAAATTAAATTAAAATTATTTCTTCTCAGTTTATATTGATATTTCTAATATTTCATCTCCAGAGAGGGTAAAACCCCATCAAATTACCAAAGTGTTCCATATTAGGTTACATTCTCCATTGAACTGAATGTCTCATTGACTCCTTTCCATGTAAGGATAATTGTGTTTCACTGGATAACATTAAAAAGTAACTATGTGTCTGTCATCTTTTACCCCAGAAGCTGAATTTTGTACAAATATGCAGGTATTCAACCAACACAGCTAGCTACAAACCAAGGGAAAAGGACTATTTGCACACACACAAAACAACTCACAGAGGAGCAGAACAGAAATGGAAATATATTACACCTAGGTTATCACAAGGAAAATTTAATCATTCAAATTATAATTTCAGTTGGCACAAATACATACACACAATATTTATAAAATGTTTGATATGTGTGAGCAATGCTTTCATATCTTACTGATAATTTGGAGGGCACAGGCATGCAATTAATTATGCAATTATCCAGAGGAAAAAGCAGCACTGCATTGTTTCAAGTGAACTCTTGCAGTTCTTTGGAACATTCCACCCTGCTACCCATCTGACATTACTGAGTTGAATTTGAGGTACCTGACATACAAGATACATGCCACAGCTGGCTATTTTGTCATTTTAACAGCCCAGAAGATCCAGCCTGATGTAGGGATTTAGGTTCATAGCCCTCCTGAGTCACTGGCTAATTGTGTGAAATCAGCCAAGTCTATTAATCCCTGTAGTAATCCCTGCTGGCAAAAAACTACCTTTTGTGATCTCTGACTGAAATGTAAGATATTGCCATTGCTTAGGTGACATGAGGAATTTAAAAGTAAGTTTTAAAACTGACAGGGCTATGTTAGGAAAACAACTTTTATATTTCCAAACTACAGACAGGTATTAATATAGAAGATACAGATGAGATGTATTGAGGCCCAAATCCCTTCTCTGATTATCCCTCAGGAAGCTGTAGGCCAAAGTATGACCATTTGTTTTACATGACCAATTGGACACTTCAAATTTAAGTAGAAGTTGTCTTAACAAGGAACCATGAGGAATTTAGTTTAGTATGGAAGATAGTAATTTCTGCTGGAAAGTCCATTGAAGAATAACTGAAAAGCCACACCTTTCCTTTTCTAGAATTCTGGGGTTCCATTTGGGCCTGAATACCGAAACCAAATATTCCTTTTCGTACTGTCATCCCTAAAGAAGCAATCATTAAAAAAAAGAAGTACAGAATTTTTATATTCCTCCAATTTCTGTAAATGCAGCCACTTTCCATCTTCCTAAATTGAAAGACTTCACTCAAAAGTTAAGACTGCTCTTTTTTAAGATCCTATCTCCATGTTTATCTCCCTCTCAACAGCACAAGTTCCTTAGGAGCATAACTCCACTCAAACACTCAAGCTCTATTTTCTCATCTGCTTCTGCATCTCAGGAGCCATTTCCTTCTGAGAGAATTTCAAAATGGAAAATTGTTTTTTTCAGTCAAGATCTGATGACTGAACTCTCCATACAGTGTTCAGAGCATGGCAGGAAGTTGCCTTGCTTGAACTAGAAATTGGAAACTGTAAAGAGGGAATAATTTTCTTTAAATGTGCATCTCTTCCCTTGGTTCTCTTTGAGTTACTTAACTTAAAATTGCCATCTGTTTACACAGATTGTTTTTAAGTATAGGGTTGAGGGTTTTTTCTTTCACAAATTTAATTTCCTCCATTTTAAAAAGAACTAGATTTTTTTTGAAGGAATGGGCTACTTGAGCACTGCCTTAAGGTACAGGGAAGACTCCACTGGCCTGTTCTCATGTCTCTCATGAGTTTGTGTTTGATATTCAATGGCCTCTAATAGAAATTTTATTGCATGGGTAAAAAGTAGCATAGCAATGTCAGCACACAGCAGAGATGCTGCCCAAGAATTCAGTTTGCTTTAGAGCCCTGAAAAACACCACAGTGATTTTCAAGAAGTTGCTACTTTCACCACAAATCAAGGAGGTGACCCCAAAAGAGTATGGAAGCTCTGGTCATCATTCCACAGCCTGCTGTTCTATCACAGCACATGGGAGATAGGGACAGAGAACAGGAATTCTTTACAAGTGTACAGAACTTCCAAATCTGCTTAAACACAGGGATTTTGTAGAAAAGGATTACTGAACTAAACCTGCTGTTCTACACATCCAAACAAAAGTAGTTCAGCGACACAGTGGTACCATAATTGCATCAGGGGGCCTGTCAGAAAATTATTGAATAGCTGAAGCATTAGGTATTTTAAAATTTATTATATTTTGTGACCAAACTGGCAACTGCAGAGGGGTTGGGACTATATTACAGTGCAATAAAAACCTCATAAAACATTTAAACAAACTCACACATCTGCAGAGAGATGGGAGGTATTATGTAATGCAAGTCATTGCTAAAGTCACCTCTCACCCTATGAGCTGCTGCAGGAGCAATGTTCAGTATTAAAGTACCTCTGTGGTTTCTCACTCTGTCTCACTCTCTCCAACCCCCAAAACACATTCAAACATTCTTCTGCATGGATGTTATTTACAAAAAGGACACCCTGGGTTTTTCAAAATAATTAAATTTAAAAAAAGAAAAAAGTGGAAAATAAAAACTGAAAAAATCTGGAATTATTTTAGTTTAAAACAAACAAGTGTAGAGGCAAAGGAGATCCAAATCTCATTTCATCTTAATCCCCATACTAAGGAGGTCTTGGATACAGGTCTTTCCTTTAACTCATATCTAACAACCTCCAGAGGATTTCACTGGATTTAATAAAGAATATTCCATGGACAAATTCTTGACCTACTTCCTAGGCTGGCATTCCTATTATGTTTGTTCTTAGAAAATTTAACAAGAGCTCTACAGCATTCCTTTTGCAGATTGCCAGAAAGCTTATGTCTCAATTATATGCAAATGCAGATGATAATGTGTGAGGTAGGATCCCCAATTTCACTCAGGGGACTACCTCAAAACCAGTCCAACAATCAACAATACTCCATCCAAACCACAAAAGACAATGAGAGATGAGTGCTTGGAATGTTTTAAAAAATTATGGCCGCCAAATTGTTTGAAGGCAGTCAGGAATGTATACTGAGCTCTCATTAGAGTTCCTCTCTGGCTGCTCTCTTCACTGCAACATATTCAGATCAGCTCCCCAAAGACCCTTGATGAAATATTAAGTTACTGAGCTGGAAAAAACAAATATCTTCAAAGTTTCATTTCTTTCATTCTTGATTTTGTACTGACCTACTCTGAGACATGACACAACATGGGATAAGAACACTCTGCAATGCAAAACAGCATAACCACCACCTTTCCTACTATTGAAAATAGCATTCTTTTTGCCAGCTGGAAGCTGAGCAGAAGTTCTGTAAAATGCTGAAATCCTTTGTAGCCTGGTGGTTTATGTGAACAGATATTATCTTAGAATACTGAAAACTTCCATCCACTTTGTTGTTAACTTGTTTCTTTTCAGCTTTTATTTTCTAACGTAAAAATCACATTTTCACATATAAAGGTGCAGACCAACAGCATCTATAATCCCAACTGTTAGCAGTAAAACCACTGTAAGTAGCATTATATGCTTCATCTTTCTCTGGTCATTAGTAAGAATATTCTAACACAGGATAAAGGAATGAATAAGTGGGAAAAAATTCTACCCATAATGATGATTTCTAGGCTGCTAAATTGTTCACAAAGAACAACTCAAACACAACAATCTCTTCCCAGTTTTAAAAACATTTTTCAGAGCTATCATGAGATAAAACATATTTCAAAAAAAAGCTGCCAAAGTCAGCTAAACTCTAAATAACTTACCTACATCTCTCCCACATATTATTTGAATTATATATCAAAGGGTAAATTTACACAGTGTCTCTTGTTTACCAACCTACCATAAAATCATGCTGTGATCATGGATTGGAGAAGTTTTAAACTTTTTAATATTTTGGGAGAGACCTTGAAAGAGTTCCAGCTTTATCAGCTTATCTAATGAAACCAGCTTAGCTCTCCTATGAGACTCTTCCTCTCAAATCCCATATTGTGCAATCCCATACATGGTAATGGAAAGCTGTTCAGTGAAGCACAGAACCCACTTGGCTTTAGGAAAAGCAATCTATAGGGGATATTAGGGATGGAATGCCTCCATGACACCACAGAGTGGTGGGTGCAACGTGTTTAAGCAGGAGAGGCATTCACTACCCAATCTACTTTTGGACTTCTGACTCAAGACTTTTCAATGTCTGTGATTGGTAAAGCTCAAGTTCTCCTCCAGTGGTTTTGAAAGATCAACATTCACTTCAAAATTACCCTATAAGACCTCATAAAACAAGCTCCTGGTCTTACAGTTTTGGGAGTTAGCCTAGCTGGACTCTGTAGGGAATGTGTTATCTCTGCTTAATCCTTCAGGCAGATCACTGCCAGCATGGCTCCCACAAGAATTTAAAATAGTTCAGGACTAGTCATAGTTTAAAAGGGCATTCAAGGAACCACTGTGCTGGTTTGGGAGTACAAAAGCTCAGCACTACTGCTGCTATCTTTCCTAACCATCTCTTGGTATGGCTGCTAAGAAAGTGCTTTGTGTTAGTATTTTATGACTGTCTCTCAGCAGTCCTGCAGTTCCAAATTAGACTTCTGTCCAAAAGGAAGGCTATGTGCCCAAAACAAAAGAAAGCATTTAAATTACCTTTGCTGACATGAAAAAATCTGGAATGCCAGTAATGACTTAGATACATTCTGGGGTCCATAGAATTTTTGAACTGAAAACATTAAATATGGATATAGATGCATATTCTATAGCTCAGTATCAGAAAGTAGTCACGAGGAACGTTTATGGAGAAAGAAAAATAAGAAACATACAAGCATAAATGATACTTCCATTGTCCCACATCTAGCCATGTATGAATTAAGAGAGTTTCTGGGCTATTCATGTTATCCTTCATCCTCTGAATTCAGCAGAGATCATGAAATTATGATGGTCCCAAAAAGGAAATATATTGAAACTAAACAAAGTTTTAAAAAATTGAGAAGTAGAGTTCCAAATTTTCAGTCCAAAACAACTTAATTTAGAATCTACTGTCTAGAAGTGTGTTAGCTTCAGTGTGATACAGACCAGGCCCTAAAGGTTTGGGTAGCCAAAGCACAACCCAAATGTTACAGCTTAACTTGAACATACATTACTGTAGAATAATTATCTCAAAGAATTGCTGACGTTCCTAATAGACAACAATCATAGTGTGTTACTTATCAATGGATAAACTCATATATCATTAAAATGAAGTTAACTGCTCCTTGACTTCTGTTGGAAAAGGGACTTTTTAAAACTTTCAGTGCAAGTTCAGTAAGTTCTTCATATCCCAAGTAAGTAAAATAGCATCTTTAGTAAAGTTCCTCTTGTTGTCTTATATGTCAAGAGTTCTATTATCACTATAGTGCAAGGATTCCATATTGCCAGAGTTTCGTACCTCCTCGATGTTTCTCATAGGCAGCTCCTCTAAGCACTGACTCTTCCTGGTCCTTACAGCAGCCATCTGACTCCAGACCCCACCAATCCACTCTTTTATAACACTGTTCTTATTGGCTACAGGTGTGGCCTCTTAAGATCAGGCCTGCTCCTGATCTTTAGTAACTGGTCCAGCTGCAACTCATTGGGGGATAAGATCACCTTCATTTATCCATACTGTATCCCCCTACATCCTCTGATGGAACTGTTCCTATATTTTTCTGATGTAGAAACAAATCCTAACTTAACATTCTCCCAAGAGTGCAAAAGTATAAGTCATTTGATATTTGTGTACATTCTAAAATATGATTAACAAATATTTATCAATAAAAATTGAGTTTGTTTTTCTAAGACAGACTATCAAGGAGTTGCATGTTAAAGCAATGCACAATCCAAAGTTTCACAGTAGCACAGTATTGAAAAATGTATAAATAGCATTTGTTAATCATGAAACATTGGTGGAACGGCCAGAATGAAAAAAATCCAAACCCTGAGAAGTAAAATGACATCACAGATAAAAAAATACATAGATATTCAAGAAAAATGCACTTTTCTTTAAGGAGCTTAATCTCCATTAAGTGAGGGATTTTGCAGCTTATTAAGACTGCAGAACTCCTAAATACAGAGCACAGACTAGCTGCAGCTTTCTTTCAAATTAAATAACACAAGCTGCATATAGAAAATTGGTCAGCCATGGTTTTTATTGTGCACTGAAGAACAGAGAGAATTCAAGCTCAAATAACAGTGTCTTACTGTTAAAGCAAATGCCATTTACTAGACTGTGTTTTACTAAGTGTAGAAATCGCACAATGTAGTTTAAAGGCTATTTTACAGTATTCTTGGAGGAAATTAATCACTGTTCTCAGTAACCACTCTCATTCCAGTGATGTGCAATAAGCAGCAGGACAATGCAAAACTGCTGTACCTGATGTCCTTGGCTGCTGCAAATTACAGTAATTCTGGGTCAGTCAATGAAGACTCTTCCATTGATATAACAGTGTAAATCTAGCATCAACTATGAGAAGTTTAGTCTAGCTTAATATTCCTTCAACTACGTATGAACTGATAACTAAATTAGTACATATAAAATTAATATACTTCTGTAGGAATATATAAGAAGGAAGTATAGAGATGATGACTTAAAGTGTTGTCAATCCTGTATCTCCATCATTACCCCTCAAGAAAAAGTTTTCATGACTGTGATTGTCAAATGAAATGTAACAATGTTAGTTTGTTTGTGAATCAGCAGTACAGGGGAAAAATAGGAACAAATTGAATTACAAATTCTAATTTTTTGTCTGCTTGTTTGAGAACTGGGCAATTGGAAGGATGCCACAAAAATATTTTTGAAATTATTTGAAGACTGATATTCCTTCACAGAGTATGGAAGGAAAGTAAGTATCCCATAGAATAATACACTAGTCTATTACATTTTACAGCTTGAAAAAACTTTAAAATACTAGATATTTCTATTGAATTTGTTTGTTGGATTTTTTAAAATCACTTTCTTCCTTCATTTTCCACACAGTAGAAACATTAGAAATTCTAGACTTAATGACAGTATGTCAGAGGACATGCCCTCTTGGGAGAAAATGAGTTCTGGAGGCATCACCAGCTAAGTCTTACACTTTCAACAAGTGCTCATTACTCCAGTTCATCCAGATCCTGAATTTTGACCTGCCAGAGAACAGCACATCACACAGCTGAGGAGGAGATGAAAATTCAGTTTAAAATACAAAGTATTCAGCCTCAGCCCATGTGTCAGCAGTAGCTGGAGCTGTTTCACTCAGCAGCTGGTGGCTGCTGTGCCCGTGTGCCCACACCATCTCAGTTTTCACAAATCTTACTGGAATTCAAGCAGAAGTGAGGCAGGGGCCACTCTGGTACACACACAGGAGGAATTAACTTCTATCTGGCTTTTATGCCTGCACCAATATGCCACAGTAGTGCCTGGCAGCTTATCAGCAGACCTAGTGCCTGCTGAGTGTGTAAGGAAAGTAACACCTGGAAATTCTCCTGCTATTCATAATATTGCTCCTCTGTCAGAGGAGGCCTGACTAAAGATTTGGAACAATTGTCTTGAAAGTGGACATGAGAAAAGTCTGCAACCACAGAAGCTTATCCAAATAACACTTATGCTTCAAATGCAATTGATATTAGATACACTCATAAATGAAGAAAATCTAAGTCCACGTTCTGACTTCTTCATTCCCATCAATTCGACTAAGAAGTATCAACACACCAAATTCTGGGTGAGTGATGTGGCTAAATGCCCACTGACTCCAGCCTTATCATCTCAGTGAGCCTGGTCTTCTGCAGCAAGAAAGTGGGATTTTTTAATTATTGAGAGACTTGTTCTATTTGTACATAAAAGATACAGGACAGATGATAAATTGGTAAGTACAGGCTTATTGAGCCCATTTGGTCCAAGAAAAACCCATCTGCACAAAAAACTCTTCTAACAAGGGACTTAAAAACTCTTAGTTGTGGATTAAATGGCTAACTGTATTCCCATTGCCCTTTAGAAGCATGAGAAATCCAGGAAAAGAGGGTGGAGTAAGCTGAAAAGAAGTTAGTTACTCAAGAACAGTTTACGCCAATTCAAAAGAAAAATCAGAATTCTTTCCAAAAACGGAGAGTTTAAGTGAAAGTCACAATCTGTGTTTAGACCATTTGTGTGGGATTTCATGTTGAGGAATGTATTTGTTTACTTTTCAGGAGAAGCAGCCATACTTACTGTAATCCCACAAATATATGAACTATGTTAAAACACATTTCAGTAGCACAGTCCAGGAATTACCACTCCACAATGCAATTTTTTAAAGAGCCACATTATAATGGGGCTTTCCTTCTTCTCTTTGAACATTTCTTTCTCCTACAAGGAGGGCTGTGGGCACCATCCCTAAGATCCATCCTTGAGAAGGGTTTTCTGTGCTTAGGCTTCTGTTCATTTATAGATGACATCTCACTTGTCACTTTAATAATGTCATGGCTCTAAATAAAGAAGGGGTCCAAAAATTCAAATTTGTTCTCTCTTTCCCAGAGTTTGCAAGATAACAACATCAAGCTTGAGTCTCAATAAACATAAAGATGTTGTCACAGAGAATCAGCACTATATCACAGAAGGTATTCCCTGAAACAGCTCCCAAAGGTTTGCTGTTTTGCCAGCCAGTGGTAACCAGAGTTCCAGGCTGGCTCAGTTCCCTTGGCAGTGTTTGGTGAGAGACTTCAGGAAAGAGTCCTCAAAGGGAACAAGTTGAGCATGGAGCCATGTAAGACTTGTCTACAGCAAATGCCTTGGAGATGGACTTGCTTTACAACTGGAATATGTTAACACAACACAAATGGAATTACAACACAAATAGAACTGCAGCCAGTAAACCTACACCAGCTGTGTGTGCGCTGTGATTTCCAGCAGGGATACCTCAGGACTGGGATGCAGACACAGCCAGCCCAGAGTCTGAGATGGTGGTGTAGATGTGCTCCTAAACACCTCCCTCTGGACTATGGAGGAAAGTGGAATTCCCTCCCCCTCACCCACCCAAGTGCAGGGCCAGAGCTCACCAGCCTTTCTGATCCAGTGGTTTCAACCCACATCTTCAGAAAGGATGCAAGAATGAAGGAAAGTAAAAGGAGGAAAACAGTTTATTGATTTTTCATGTTAAGCTGATCCACTTGAAGGGAATGTTCATCAGGCCAGCAGAGGGAAGAGAACACAATTTTTCCTAATTCCTAGAGACGTGCCCAAACAACCAGACCAGAGTATTTTCCTCTGCTGGTTCATAAACACACACACCAGTGACTCATAACTGCTAATTAAAATCAGATGTGGGTGATTCCATAGATAGCCAGAGGAAATGAAGCAGTGAAAACACAGGTCCTATGGTTTTCTGGCATAGTCAGATAACAGAGTGGGCATTTGGAGATTTAAAAACTGTATTAAGAAATGAAAGATGGCTTTTATTTAAGCCTTTAAAAGTTGACTTTGTGACCTAGGCCAGAGCTGACATAGATACAGGAATACATTAAATTCCTGGGGCTTCTCAGGACTCAGAGGAGCCCAGGGAAAGATCACTGCAAGTTTTCTGGTACAGCTATCTCTTGGAATTTTGCACAGCTAAAGTCCATTCCAAAAGATGGAGAAATTTATCCTTATTGTTACACCTACTTTATACAACATTTCTGCCAAGCTCTAAATTATCACAGGGGAAGAGAAAGCTTTAACTAAAGTGCCTGAAGGGCCATCAAAAATCTAGTAAAACAGAGAATTTTTCTGGAGTTCTTAGGTTCACCTCCCATGCACAAATACACCTAAAAAAGCATCTCTGATCAATTGAACAATATCAATGTGACATTAATAGAAGCTCAGCTTTTTACCATCTTCTGGAGGCAAAAGAGCATTGTCCCCTCTCTTCAAGAAAAACTGCCATAAACTAGACTGGCAATAGCTGGGCCTTCAGAGTATAAACGTTTAAGAATTTATGTTAAATATGTCAATATTGCTTTTTTCACTAATTATATTTTTGTATTGCAGATTTTTATTTTTCTCTCAGATTCTTATTTCCCATAAATAACTAAGTTATAAGCTTCGTATATGCTAACTAACAGAACAATGGGTGACTCACTCCTTTTCTGTCACTAGATTAAGACAGATTCAGCATTTCATATCAGGAGAGGAGTTGATTTAGTGCAATTTGCCAGCATCAATCTCTTGTCTTACTTGGCGTTTGCTATCACAGTCCCTGCCTCACCTTGTATCTTGAGATCTGGGATATAGCACATATAAGAGAAGGAATCATTTGTTAGCTTTCTGCCACACAGGGAATATTTTTTTCCCCATGAAAACTCCTGCTCCTAAGTGCTCTTGATACTGAAAACCTCCTCAGCAGGATGGAAAATACAGTCTCAGGTTTTGCTACAGATTTGTTTCTTCAAGTTTTGACTGTACATCAGTTTTGATTGTCCATAAATGTCAAAACTAAGCACCTGTAACTTTCTGCACATTTTATACTCTCTGAACATTTTGACTTCAGAAAATCTGACACCATTTTTATGACATGTAATAGTTATTTCCAGAGCAATAAAAAGAATTTTATACTCAATAGCCACCTCTGACACATGGAATAAGCCTTGAGCAAAATTAGGTCTCTGATATGTCAATACAATATATTAAGTGGAGATTATTGAGCTTGATCTTAGTCCTTAAGTTAAATAATTGATGCACTTGCAACAGTCCTCTGAGACAGCTCTGACAAATACTGTGTGTTTTATTCAATGTTAATTTTAGTTGCACTACTGACTTTTAGGAGATTGATTCTGTTAAACATATATGAGAAACAAAAAATGCAAACTGTCATTATTTAGATTAGTGTGCCAAGACTAAGCTTTTTTAAGCATAAGCTGAAGCATTCAGTATCACAATGCTTTCTGCATGGTCCTGCAAAGTTCTTTGGAAGAATTAGACACAAAATAATCACACAAATCCCAAAGTTGTAATTTGTGATTAGAAGCAAAGTGCTACAAAAACAGGAGTCTGTTTGATTTTGCCTCCCTATAATAAGAGGAAATGCATGTGTGTTTAGGGAAGATTAAAAACTAAAGGTCTGCCGAGTTTCTTCACCAGTCACAAAGGTATTTCAACATTCTATTATTTTATATTACATTATAAATAACCTAAAAAAACCCACTGTGTTTGGAGTTTTAATGAATAAACCACTGTAGAAAGTGCTGTTCATCATCAAACATAATTTTCACTACACACATCTCTTGTAACTTCCTGTGTCTCAGCCAGCATATCCCTTTACTATTATTCACACAGAATCTTTTGAGAATGATAAAGCACAATGGTATCATGCTGCCTCATCCACTCACAGAGTTAAGAAAATGTTAATGTTGTAGCAGTTTTTAAAAAACCCAAGTTTTGGTCCTAACCCTTTGAGTGCAAGTGTCCTCAAGTTTTGTCATTGACAAAAGCCCCTGATTTTGAAAGTTATTTTTCTCTCGTTAGCAAAGTATTGCCTAACAGTGCCTTTACTGTAGTCTTGCATGAAAAATAATAATTTTTCTGTACTTTTCCTATGACAAATTTATTTTCCTATATGCTTTTACTGGCTGGTGCAGTTGGCATGGCTTGACTGACAATGAGCCAGAAAGATGTTGAGTGTAGGGAAAACTCACAGCTCTCTCAGCTGCTGGCACAGGGGAGGGGAAGAGCACAGCAGAAGTGATGCATTCAAGCACAGCCCTGTGAGTTAGCATTCCCTGCCCGCCAGCTTGGGAACACTGCTGCCAGTGCATGCAAATGCAGATTATCCACACCCCTGTAAACTAAGAGAAGGTGCTGGAAACTAACTGCACAGAAAAACACAGCAAAATGTTTTAAATATTCATCAATTGTATGAGCAAGTGAGTTCTGTTATTTGAGCCTAGGATTTTAAGAGGTGAAGTCAATTTGCAAACTAAAATGTGCTATCATGCTTAAAATAAAACCTGCTGAGGATGTTTACAGCACCTGTTGTGTTTTACTGTGGTTTGTTGCCAGAATAGAATTATAGCCCTATTAGGGCACCAATCTGATGCATTCTTATCCTTTATGAGAACACCACTGCATCACAACACTGTAGTTGAGTATTAGGGAGAGCACCTTAATAATTCTGTGTGGCGATAGAGTCTATCAGGTGATACAATGCCAAAGGAAACAGTAAAGTTGGTGGTACTGAATAATAAATTTGTAAGGCAACAACTCATTTTCAATTGCCAGAGTCCCAATTCACTACAAGCTGGACATTAATGATTTGAAAGTATCACTACCTATGATTTGAGTTTTAAGATAACATTCAAATAAATTTTATGAATTTTCATCTGCACATATGAAGAGGAAAGACCAAAATATCTCTCTGGTAAACAGGTTCCTCTGATTTTTAAACAAATCCTAGTTACACACATGGCTTCAGAAAAGTAAATTAGAGAAAGTTCAGGAAGTGAAAACACATATTAAAGAATTATTATCATGCTTTGCAAAAAACAGAGGAAGATCCCATTGTCAGATGAGACAAAAATAGTCCTGAATAAGAATGAACACGTGGTTCTTCTGATCTAAGAAAGCTCAGCAGACCTAATAAAGACACAGGACAACATTATAGGTGATAGCACAAACATATGAGCAGGATGAGCTAGCAATCCAGTCTGACAAATGCCCATAAATTCTTTCTCTTCTTAACTTCAGTGGAGCACAGTAAGCTATGAAATCCAGGAGAAAAACAAAAGCATACTCTAATGAGAAGCAGATGCCAATTAAAAAAGAGTTTATCTCAATAAATTCTAAAGTAGACATGGACAAAAGAACACATACATTAGGAGCTAAAGCACTTTCTTTCTGAAATCTGTGATGGCAGAAACCAAGATGAATATGACACTCTCTGACTGGCCTAGGTTTAGTTGTAAGCAGTGTTGACCAAAAAGTGCATCTAATAGAGTATAGCTAAGATCCAGTTCTGCATGTGTTTGAAAAGGAATGGCAGGGAGGAATACAAAGAGATTTTCTGCAAACACAATCAAGTAGATACCAGAGCTAGAAGTGGAAAAGCTTTAGAACCTACAGTACTTGATATTTTTGAGAAGCGGGAAATGACAAGTTCTGTGGCAAGGAGTTTATTTTAGTGGAACAGCAGTAAAAGGAATGACACAGTGGAAGCGTTTTGTGTGGTCCTGTTCATATTTTCACTGGATGGACAGAGTGCTGATTCCACCATAAGCTTTTATTAACAGCCAAATCCGACAAGATGTGATTTTAAGCTAAAATATATACATATATAAATTGTTTATTATTTAAATTTCAAAACAAGCCTAGCATTCAGACTAAGAACTAAGTTCTTGCCAATTTTATAGTACATAACACTACGGAGGTTATGTATCAGTCTAAACATTTTCTCAGTGTACTGTGATGAGAAAACAGTTAGGGTCCTTTCCCCTCCTCCTTTCTTAAACATACTCCTCCTCAAAATTTTGCTTTTCGGTGTTACTGAAATGCAATATTTAATTATCAAATCATAATGTTTCTGCTCTCAGTTGGCTTTACATTCTACACAAGTTTTGCCAACAGCAAAATGTTGAAGGACCTAATCACTGAAAAATGTACAAATGGCAGCAAGAAATAAATCCATAAGGTCCATTTACTTCAACAACCTGTCCCTGACAGGAGCTCAGGGAAGTTTCCACCGGGTTATTTGATATTTTCAAGCACTTTCTAGTGCTTTGGAGGCTACTCTGAAGAGCAGAGAAAAATCTTCACCTTTGAACATAACACACACACACACATTCCTTTTCCCACATTTGTTGTTCCCTGTAGTCACTTTGTTTCTCCAAAGTCTTGTTTCCCTTATCCTTTTCCAAGCAAAAGTTGTTTGTTCTTGTTAGGACTTGACACCATCCTGCTCCTAGAAAGGCACTGGGGTAGACCAATGCCAGCAAGCAATTCCCAAGCAAACAGTGTAAGAGGACAAGCATGTAATGGTATTTCACACAGTACTCCAGAAATCTCCAACAATTTATGGCCTTTCTTTTGGATTTCATAACCTTCAAAGGATTCTTCTTCCATGAATTTGTTCAGTCCTGTCTAGAAACTAAGAAAAAGCTTAAAATGTCTCCAACCTGCTTCAGCCAGATTTAAGCTACACAGCTTAAATACAGCTTTAAGAACAATATACTTCTATTTATTTTGAACTTCTGCTGACATAACCTGATATCCTCTCATTTATGTACTGAAAAGACACAGGGAGGGGGAATCAAATCAATCTCTACTCACGCCACAGCATTCATGATTTTAATCAGTTCATTTGACAGTGCTCATTTTTTAGCAGGCTGCTTTTGAACAGGTGTGTGAAACAAGGAATTACATTCAGAGAATGGATTTGTCTTGAGTAGCAGCACTCCTTTCTACCCCAATTCACCCACCCTGATAGTAATAGGAGCTACCATGAATTATGTGGGGAAAGATTTTGTATGCCTTAATTATCTACCGGGATGAACAGACTGGCTTGGGTTGGTTTTTTCTTTGGCTTAGGTTTTTTTTTCCTTTGGCTGCTCTTATTTTGGGTTGAGTGCTTCAGGACCACCAGACAAAAGGCTCCATATGATCCAAATTGTCTTTGTCAAGTACTTTCTTGCCCTCAGCAGAGCTTTTGCATTAAGGAGGTGGAGATTAGAAACTCCTGGTAGCCCAGATGTGCCCTGGTATTTCAAGGCCAGTACTTTGAGACAGTAAAGATGCTTGAAAGGTCTATCTAGCAAAGAGAAGCTTGCATGACAGAAAATACTGGCTTTTGAACACTTTTTAATAGATTGGACAGGTTAGAGCCTCACACTAGAATCAAGAACCATCAAACAGCCCAAAAAACGGCCTGCAGTAATGAAGGTGTGCCTGGGTTGAAACCCAGTGCAAATCTAATGGGAAGGAGGCAAGAAAGAAGAAAAGTTTAATAATGCCAGAGCTTGAAAAACAAGAGTGTGAATAAGCCTGGCTCACAGGAGCAGTTCAGGAGAACAGGGCAGGAGGAGTTACTCTGCTCCTTTTATTACCATACAGACTGCACACTGGGGAAGAGATTCACAGCAGGGTGCTGCAGACAGTGCTAGGTTAAAAACCTCTCAGAGCTCACCCTGGGACACTGCTACTCCACAACAAATTCCCCCTGGAAGCTATGAAAAAGGATAAAAGAACAGAGATATTTTCAGTACAAATACCCTTGGCAGGCTAGACCTATACAGAAAGATACTTCAACTAGACTGGGGAAGCAAATAAATTATTTTAAAAACTCTGAGTCTATAAACCCCAAATAAAAATAGCTATTCTAATATACTGAAGCTTAGCTAGTTTTTGTAGAGAATGAATTTTATACCAATTGGGAAGGTCCATACAAAGTGACAAAGCACACTGCCCAGAAGATGCTATTTGGTGAAATGTGAAACATTGCCCAGGGTTCACTCCCTCACAAATCTCTTCCGAGTTTCTCAAAACTTAGCCAAATTGCAACTCTGTTAGCTGAAATTTCCCATACCAGCTGTCTGCCTCAGGCTGAATTTATTTTTGAAAACTCCAGCCAAAACTATTCAGCCATTTCAGAGAAATGCTCTCACAATCTTTTATTTGGAAACTTTTAGCACTCAAATGCTTTAGAGATTCTGAAATTAGATGGGAACAGAGAGAGAGTAGGAGATATACACAGAACCATTTATGAAAGTCTGCTCAATTTTGGCCAAGCCTAAAAATGCAAACTCCTCAGAACAATCCTGAACATGATCTGGTGTGAAGCTGCAGGGCAAAGTCAACCTTTTGCTGTAATAGCTGCTTTCAGGTACTGTATCCTTGGGCTGGGTTGAGTATTATAACCAAAACCAGAAAAGTCTCTCCCCTGTGCTCTCAGTAATCTCATCATCTGTGACTTCAGCAGGATGGGAAGAGAGCTGACAGGCAGAATATGCATTATGCAATGCGGGGAGGAGCATGTGGTATTAGTTGGGACTAGCTGGGAAAGAAAGGAAAATTTGCAGGATTAGTGGAGGGAAAATGGAAAATTAGGGGATTCGGGGGGAATATCGAGAAAATGAGCAGTGGGTGAGAAAATGTATGACTTAATAGGATACAAAATGCTGCCACAGTGACTGGGAAAGGGACAGAGACAGAGTTCTGGGGAAGGAAAATGGAGGTGAGGGGAAAACTAAAGCCTAGGGTGGAAAAGCACTCTGACTTGGAGATGAGACTGGGGCCAGTTTGAAGACTGGGTAGGAGGCAAGCACTGCAAATGAGCAAAGCAAGGTCCAGACACAACAACTTCTAGAGGAAAAAAAAAAAGGGCCGTCAGAAACCAGAGAAATCAACTAATTGAATGCAAACTTCTGTCCCCAATAAATGAATAACATTGTTTTTAATGGAAAGATTTTTTTTTTCAGGTTATCTCTTGAGCTGAATAGAATGAATGATGCAAGCAAACCTCTGCCCTCAGCGACATCTGAGAATGCCAGGTACTTTCACTAATACTTTAGAAAATCTGAACCAGAGCTCTCAGAGTAAATCCTCCAAGAAACAGACAATGAGTGATCACCTATGAAAATATTCAAGTGACTTTATTAGAGTCACTGTGAGGGAAAATAAAGATGGAGTCCAACTTTCCAAACAGCAATCTGTCTTAATCAAAAAACCATGTCCTCCCTTTCTGCAAGACTTCACCTCATTCACTCCATACTTTTCAAATTTCCAGAAGTAATAGACTCCTTCCGCTATGTTATTTTGTTTCACTGCTAGAATAAGGTGGGGAAAAAGAACACATAATCATATAAAAAAAAGTAGTGTAAATTATGGGAACAGGAGGATTGTACAAACTATTAACATAGATAAACCTGTCATTGCAAACTTCCCAAGACATGTATATCAATCTTTTTCCATTTAGTATGCAAGAACTGACTCTCTCCTGGCTTGCACTGTTCCACTGGTTTAATGAAGTTGCCTTTGCTTTATGTTAACAAGAGAATACAGTTATTAATTCTTCTATCTGGAAGAAATGAAAACTGCAGTATCCGGAGGAAAGCAGTCTAAATAGCCATTTATATACTGAAAAAATATATCTGAGAGATTCAGGGATGACACAAACACTTTGTTGGTAAATATAATAGACAAATAATTTCCTGGTTTTTCAGGTATATCCAGATGAACTTATCTCCTTTTAGAAGTAAAACTACTTGGTAAAAAAACCTTCATAAAAGATGAAAATACAGGAAAGAAACAAAAAACCCCCATCACACACAGGGAAGAATTAAAAGCAAATTGTTACTGCAGGTAGAAAAATTAGGTTAAAGAAGAATTTAAAAAAAAAACAAAAGACCAGAAAACTAAAAGAAAAAATATTTTTTTTATTACCTACCTCACTGCTTTATTGTAAGGCCTTAAAAAACTACACTGAATAATCAGAGGATAGAAATATAGTAGGATTGGGAATGTGGGATACAGCAACATCTGAGCACATGCACTCCCACTGAGATTTACATCTCGACCTACGAGGAAGGTTTAGAATAACTTGAGACTTTGTTGAGAAGAGACATGAACATAGACTGGATTTTCAATAAATTAATGACAAAAAAATCAAACAGAATGAAGATATACATAACTTGTACTGAGAGATGAGCTATCTCTGCTAGAAGATTAACAATAGCCTGGAAGCTTTCAGTAAGATTTCAGTTTAAACCTTTGTCTCACTAGCATTCCCACTGGTTTTCCAATGGAAAAATGCACCTCTAGAAAGTGCTGTAATTCTCCCCTCTCAACTGCCAAATAATGGGAAATAGTAGCAGATGGAACAGATAAAGAAGCATAACATCTGAAATACTCAAGACTAGTCTCAACTAAATGTAGAATAAGCTTTAATACTGAGTACAAGAGGTCACAAGATCCCGGCCTATATTAAAAATCACCCTGATAAAAACACTGTAAATAATCAAAAATCACACCAAGGAAAACATGAGGATTCAATTAAATACAATTGAAAGATTAGATCATATGGGTTTATTTGTTCCTAATAGAAATTCTCTTCGGAGATGTGTGCCCCAGATTAAAGATTCTACTCTGAAGTGCCAGAATGAACACTTCTTTATTTTATACCAATTTCAATGGCAACAGGAGAGCAAACTGAAGTAGTTGTGTAGACAAACAGGTAAAACCTTGGCAAGAGATCAGTAAGCTCACCTTTTACTTGAAATTTCTAATCAGTTTAAGCAAAGAGAGAAACATATCTTTAAAGGAAATGGACAACTACAGAAAACAAGAAAATTCCTGTCCTGAGGTGTTTTCTAATTAAGCTGCCCAGATATTAGTCATAAATTATTTGCTTGTCATGGTAGTATTTTTGTAGGGTGAATGAGACTTGTTTATAGAAGTTTTCCTCTCTGCTGCTTCACAGTACAGATTATATGCCAGTACAAAAATACAGTAATGAAATGAAACAGCCTTTGGGAATTTCGTTTAGATCATTCTGCAAGCTAGACATTGTCACCTACACAATATCATTCATATACTCAAGAATACTAAATATTCCAAAAGTGAAGTGTTGCAGAGCAACACTGATGCTTTCATCTTATGCAAGGATTTTTTACCTTCTAATTGTAAAAGATTTCAACAAATTACATGTTCATACTACATTGCATGTGTATGGAATTTACTCCTAATTTTGTATATTGAAAGAATCATCTGAGAAAGAAACTTCCAAAACTGCTCCAGGTTTGCCTCTTTTTATCTGTATAACAGGGGAGTCACTGATCCCACCTAATTTCCTTAAATTAGAGTATTAAATATTGGCTAAACTGTTCCCCTACAGCGATTTATAATTATTATTATAATCATATAGTTATTTATAATTAACAGCAGTAATTCCCTTCATTGGGATCAGAGTTCAGGTATTTAATGTTTCCAACAATCCCAAACTTACTTTCTCACTTCATATATAATTACATCTGGATTATATCTTCTAGCTGCATCAAGTATTAGCATAATTTTCATTACCTGGGCTTTGGGGTTGGGGCTTTTTTTTTTCCATTCTTCCATTAAACTAAACCATGCTAATACTGTTGACTGCTGCAAGAGAGGTTTATTCTTTGGTGCAAATGGAGAAACTGTCACAGGCAATTGTTAGGCTGATGTAAAACAGCTCGTTGAAATGTCAGCCTGGAGTTACAGCAAGTATGGCACGTGAAGGATGACTTTCAATTTGCTTCCATGAACAATGTTTAATGATGCTTTATGCAGCTTTATAAAAGCACCTTAACACCTTTCTGATCTAAACCAGAACACTTAAGTATTCCAAACCAACAGCAGACCACCCAATACCTTTGCCTGGAAGCCTCAGCAATCCCATCTTTAGAGGGACATACTCTTAATATTATGAACATTTTAATTGCATTTTGATTTTTATCTCATGCTCCTGCAAAAAAATATAGCATTTAATTCAAGAAGTAATTTGGTAATTAAATATTAAATAAACAGCTATTTTTGTGTAAACATGCAAAGGAATGCAAAGCATTCTTGTAATCAATGCATCAGTGTTAATTAACCATGAACACAGAATGACAAAACTTAGGAATAAGAGCTCAAAGGTTACCAGGAATTAAACAAGTCAGGCTCTGAAAGCACAGTGCTGCATTGCTTGTTATAACCATGGGCTCTTCAGAGCCCAAACCTCCACTCCCCCCCTGCAGGCAAGCACATGCTGAGGTCAGCCTGGGTGATCCAGTGATACCAAAGAATTCAGATAGATTCTCCTAAAGCTGCAGAGCTTACTGGTAAATTCCATAAAAATATCCACTAAAAATCATCTCCATAATTCATTTACACAGCAAAACACAGTAACACTATGATGAGCATTTATGCTTTCATTTAGGCCTGGCAGAGCAATGAATTCTTCTTTTGTGTATTACTAAGCAGACCCATCCTGAAATATATTTTATAGAAAAACCCACTCACCCTTTTTGAAGCAAAGACACATATTTATGGTTGACAAATGGCTGAAGTGTTTGGAGCTTCCTGAGAAGTTTACTAGAGGAGCTTCTGACTCTCCTTCTTTCTTTACAGGGTGTTGTACAATTCAGCTCTAATTACAAGGTCCAGTCATGTCACCCTGACTCACTTCAGCTGACATGAACTGCCTGAGCACCTGTTTTACTTGCAGTTTTTGAGTCCAGGCAATTACAATTACTGCTGGCTATTGCTGTGTGAAAGGTGGGGATTTTTCAAGCAATGACCTAATGCCTGGAGCTCTGGCTCGCCCTATTAGGTGAGGCAACAATTTGCCTTCCCAATACATGGTAGCTCTCCATGGTCCTTCAGTCTCTTCCATCACTTCATCCATTATGCCCAAATTCATGAGGTTTTGCTAATCAGTACTGGCAATCTCAGTATCTATCTCTCTCTAACTTATAAACAGATTTCAAACCTAAATAATGTTTAATCTTAAACTATTTTAACACAGGTGAAGAAAAACAACTACCAAGAGTAAGACTCACTTCAGGGAGGTAAGAACAAGCACCAAAGCTCAGCTGAAGAGTTTCAGTGGTGCATCTGTAGTCAGAGTGCTGGCAAAAGGATCTCCCCTACAGACTAAACCAGAACAGCAAAACCCAAAATACAGTTTAAACTTTTAAACAGAATTACATACAGAAATTGCATTACTGAAAAATTTGTCTTGGAAGCAGGATCATTATCTGAAAATCAGCTTCACAGTGAAAGGAGAAGATAGATAGTGATGATACGCCTTTAACATCCAGCTCTGCCAGAGATTCCCTATGTGAATTTAAACAAAACAGAAATGTTTTGCTGTTCTCCATTTTAGAAACCAGGAGCAGAAAATACCCTTTCTCCCTCTCCTGCCATCTGCCTTTTTTATTTACACAGTGGTGCTAAGAAGACACACAGACACGACTTAGTCAAAACACAGGTACAGTCCTTCATTTCAACAGGAGTTCAAGATCCTGGTGACTCAGTCACCTCCCCCTTCTTAGCATCTGCAAAGGAAATAAGCTCAAGTTGAATTAAAAGGAAAGTTTTTACACTTACACTAGGAACCAAATTTCTTTTCTGTGAGGCAGAAAGGCCTAGTGACCTTCCAAGAAAAGGTTTTAAAACCCCTAAATTACTACTATTTGAAGTGATGAGTCAGATCACTGCCAAGTCATGATTTTTCAGGAAAATACATCTTCCATTTTGTCTGTCATTTATTCCAGTATTACTTGTACTACTCGATATTCATCAGGTGCTTCTTATACAAGAGAAAAGAAGAAAGTGATAAGATTCCAAGCAACTGCATTTCTGACAACAGTGAGCAAGGAAAAGGAGCAGCAGCTAAATACAACATATGTGTAAGTAACTTCCTGAATGACTTGGCAGCCCAGTTTGTTTATCCCAATTCAAATACTAAGTACCATATTCATACACAAAAGCAGCAACTTGCTTTATTTTCAGATACACTGATCTAGGATCTCATCACTTAAAAATCAGCAGCCTTATGTGACCAAGTGCCAAAAGTGTTAAAAACCAAATGTACTTCCACAGATGTTAAATACCAGTGCAATGCAATGTATCTACAATTGCTACAAAACAACACAGAAAAGATTTCATATGGATTTAGAATGGCCACTGCACTTGTTTCCAACTGAGTACAGATTCCTTCCCCAACAGTAAAGCTTGACATAACCCAGCTTACCATGGGTATCATGGATTCTTAAAACCACTTGAACACAATCTGTCATTTCAGAAGAGCAAGATAAGTAGTCAAGCTGTATTTCAGCTTATTCAACGACGCTGCCAGAAATAACAATTCCAAATTTTTGACACAAATGCTGGCCACTATCCTGCATGAGATCCATGTCCTGAAAAAAATCAATAAAAGCTAGAATACCTCTCTAAAGATCCAAAAATTATGCCTACTGATGGAAGGACAGAAATAAGAGAACAAGGCTGTGCTGACTGGTTTGTTCCTAGCTTACTAGATAATGTTTGGCACGGAGCAGTATTAGTCTAGATATAACGTTTGCAGAGTGACACGTATGAAAAGATAAATGTTACTGACCAAAGCACAAAATTACCAGAGAATTATCTGTGGTAGAATCCTTAATTAGGAAACAGTTGCTTGACAAGGCAAAGCTTGGATGGACAACTGCCATCTTAACTTCTGGGAGAAAACCAGGGAAATTCCATGCAAAACAATCCATAACTTAGCAAAAGTAACTAGATAAATCCAGGAGAGGTATACTGTTGTTTTTTTAAGCAGAAGACTATGAAGTGGACATCAAAAGTACATGATTTGCTTTAATTAAGTGAATAGGAATGCACAACTCTTTGACACTAGATAAGAAAATCCACAGAAGTGACAGACTTGGTGAAAGGCACAAGTTCAGCCAACTTCTGCTGAACAGGAATTCTGCACTTGATCCATCCTCTACAGGGAAAGGTAAAGTTCCATTAAGGTCCTTCTGAAATGACTGAATGCACATTTAAATAGAAACCCCAAACTAGTCATGCACTTCTCTACAAGGTTCTTTATCAAGAAACGCCCTGTTTAATGACCCTCCTAACTACTGTGGAATTCAGCCACAAATAAAACTTTTCAGTAAACAACAACTTCATCAAGTATATCAAACAAATTTCAACAGTTAAATCTTCCTCCTTCTTCAACAACCTTCCCATTTTCCTCTGTTTCACCTCCTTTCTCCTCTGCAGGATGATGCACAATTGTTTGATGAGTCTCCACTATTATTAGCCTTTCCTTGCTCACAAATAAGAAGAGTGACAAAAGTTTTCCTTGGCTCAGGTTAGCCTAGATTGACCATCAACTTTCCTGGTGCTATGAGGAAGAATGGGTTTGATCAGTACCAAACCCTTTAAAGGAAACCTTTGTACTTCAACAACGTCTCTTTCTAAATCTACCTAACTTTTTAAAAAGTTTAAATAACTAATGATTAGATTAGGAGACATTAGTAGAGGTGCTAAATATTCCTACTCACAGCAAGCAGACAGACCACACATTTTCCTCGCAATGCCCTTTATTTGAAACACACATTAAAAGAATTCTGTGCTCTGAACATGAGATTACTTGTGTTATACTTGAGTTCTCAGTACTTTAGAAGGTGCATTGGACCACCACATTCATTCCTACATAGCTGCAGGATGCCAGAGCATGCCTAAATCACCTATTTTCAACAGCTATCATGTTCTAGATGACCTACACTCAATGTATCTATATTAATGCATGTACTAAGTTGAATAATTTGGAAAGGTCTGGTTTTCTCCACGTCATTGTCATCTTCCCTGCATTATCAGTCACTAGAACAGGTTCCCCAGGAAAATGGTTATGACACCATGCCTGTTTCAGTTCAAGGAGCATCTGGACAACATTTAGTCGTATAGATTAGTTTTAGGTAGTCCTGCAAGAAGCAGCAAATTGGACTCTATGATCTTTCCATGTCCCTTCCAACTGGAAATATTCTGCAATTCTAATACTTACTTTGTAGTTACAAAGAAGGCTAAATCCATGCACACAGCCACTGAGCAGAAACAACCCTCTAGAGAAAAGGATACAACAAATTAGCATAAGCAATAATGGGAAAATACTACTGGTAATGTCTTTAGATCATGTCTGTTCAAGAAGAGGAGCAACTTTTTAAAGAGCCATTTTTAGGTAAAGGAATGAACTATTTCCATGCATGATCATTAGGGGAAGAAATCCTCCCCCAAAATAGCTGTATTATATCAAATCAATTATTGATTCCCACCTAGTCAAACACATTCTTTTAAGAGCACCTGGATTGTTTTTTCTCCCTCAGAGAGTACAAGAGCACTCAGACTCCTAGAAAAAGAAACAAAATTACAGACTACAGCACACTGTAACACAAGATTATCTTTATTTCAAAACTGTACAAAGTATAAACATAAAGATATAATTACACTGAAGTAAACCCTGCTCTTTAAGTATCTGAATACTTTAGCAATGATATGGTCATGAAAAAAATACCTTTATTGTTCCTCATGAGGAAATTTTATCTGATGGAGCGATACATCATGAAATCAATTGTTGTACATCTGGGGAATTTACCTATGGAGCTCTCCTCCACAGGGGTGTACACTTTGATTTGCCTCATGTGAGTGTCTCTTCCATTCTGGTGATTTGCCAGAACAGCAATCTGGATCATAAAGGTGCGAATGGGCTTCTTGTGGGTGTCTGTCAGAGGAACATGGATCCAGCCACTGGGTTCCACTAATTCCAGCTGCTGCCAAAAACAAGACAGAAGAGCAAAACATTCACAAACAGTTCACATACTTCATATAAATCACCACATATTAAATCCATTTAATAAAGCCATCTTGTTAATCACATTTTAATTACTTTTTCAAAATAATTTGAAATAACAGAGTTGAATACTCATAGCTGATTTACTGCTCATGTAAATGTATACAAATTAATTTGGTTGTCTGCAGTTGTGTTTGCTTTTGCCTATCAGAATCTATTCCTCATTTTGTGCCCTAATCCTAAAATAAAAATCAATATAAAAGAATACAGACTTCAGTATAAATTTAAGAAAGTAAAAGTGTAGCATTTGGACCTTCTTACTGAAGAACAATGCTCAAACATGACAAAATATGCATTTTAAATTGTTTTATCTAGGCACTCTGAAGTACAATTGAGTGACTTATGTAGGAAACTAAATGAACACAAAGTTCTGGATTTTCAGAAATTCCTTAGATTATTAGGGGGACTGGGGAAGAGGAAAAGGAAGGTGACAGAGGAAAAAATAGAGGATACCTCAAACTTCCTCTAATGTATCATGACCAATTAATAATTGCTGCACAGCCATTAAATCACATTCTAATAACATTTAACTTGCCTTTTATACAACATACCCAGTGTGACATGATGATTTTATCTTTTCCATTTTAATCCTACACAAACCAATGTCAAGGCAAGCAAAGAACAGCATTTTTTTAACTCTAAACCACATCACTGACAGAACAGATTGCTGAAATCAAACTGGATGCTATGCAGAGCATGGTAACAGCTTTTGTTTAAAACTAGCTGCCCAACTTCAAAGCACAGCTCAAAACACACATGGAAGAGCACACAAGTAAATAAAGTCCTGGGGGGGAAAGAAAACAAAACACAAAACAATTGTCCACTAGCAAGTGGATTCACACAGCTAAGCAAATAAGAGTGCTGTTCTTAGCAGCTGAGTTCCCCTAAGGAAGATGTATGTGCTTTGAGCTGCTCAAAATTCCCATCTTTCTCCCAAAAATACTGCATGGCACATGCTGTCAAATGCCTTGTTTATGCTGAAGCTTTCACAAGACCCATCTGAGAGCTACTGGTTCAGAGCAAGCACTCTGAGAAAACAACCCAAGAAACAAGTAAAAAAGTTTGATGACTATTTCAGTTTAAAGTAGCAGACAAAAAATCTTTTACACCTCCACCTTAAAAGAAAGAACAAGGAAAAAAAACCAACAAATAACCGCAACCCAAAACTCTCCACTGCTGCAGACTCTCCAATGAATTATTTCCAAAGCATTAAATTCACTAAACCTTAGCAGCAAATCATTTCACTCTGGGAGCTAGACATTTCCACAAACACAGTCACTTATTTGCTGTAGCACTGTCCCTTTCAAAAAACTTGATGTTTTTCCATAGGAAACTTCAGGTCATGGCTGACTTTACAAGGGGATAAAAAAAAAGATGTCTTGTTGAAGCAGCTTTACAAAGGGGAAATTTATCATGGTGAGGGGGCAGTAAACAGCTTAAACAAGGATGCTTTCCATCTTCATAGTAAACAGAGGAGGAGGATCCTCCTAATGCTTTATTCAACTACTACAAAGGTCAAGTAACTGTGATTTTGAAGAGAATTACATGGCTACTGCTAATTAAACTTGCATTTTAATATCCTCAGCATTTACAAATTTTGACTGCTAATTCAAAGTGGAAAATTTGAGTTCAAGAGCTAAGATACTGAGATTTTTATGCTTAGATCAGTATGAAACAGATTAGTTAACACTAAGTAACTTTAAAAAAAAAGTAGGAAGGCTAAAAGTATGGCATATTTCCCAATGCTTTGTTTCATCCCTGATCAAAGGAGGTGGTTCTATGTTCTATTTACAGCATGTTATTTTCCAGTCCTGCTACAAAGGCAACCATTTTGTCCCCAAGTCCTTCTACAGGGACGGGACAAGTCATTCCTTCACCTGTAAAACTGCCAAATGAGGCATTAGGCTAATCAGACTAAAAGATTCCCGGCTGACTTGCAGTTCTGCATTTCTGCAAATGGATACAAGTTCTCAAGCCAGCCACAACACAAAGTCTGAGCAGCCACCTAGGAACAGCCAGTTGAGTGCTTCTTGTAGAAACACCAAGACTGAGCACAGACAGCACACCTGTCTGTCATCAAGCACCACTGATCTATCTTAGCCACAAAGACTTTTTTTTATTTCCCCAAATCTCAGCTTCCCTCACTCCACATTTCTCAACTTCCCTAACAGATGAACACACAATCTTTACTTGTACAAATCCTGGACTCATCCTCAGAATAGGCCCCTTTCTCCATTCCAGTCAAACAGTTGCCTCTTGGACAAAACACACAATGCTTGTGATGAAGTTGAAGGCTAGAGTGTAATAAATGCAAATGTCAGGCTGCAATGTTTGAAAAAAGTGAGCTCTTGATTTCTGCCCTCTAACATTCCTGTACTGACATTTGAGACTAACCATTTTTTTTTCAAATTGATGCTCACATAGTTCATTAAAACCCTGATACCCACTCAGCTACTGAGGTTTAAATGCAACAAAACCAAACTGAACACTCAGTAGAAAAGGAAGTCTTGTTTTGCCAGTATGATACACACATTTTCTGTGACCAACGGAATGGTATAAACCAGACACACACTCTCTCCCAAATTCTTCTCCTCCACATCTGTCATGCTCTTTCAGATGAGTGAAACATTTTCTGTTTCCAGAGGGCCCAGGTCCGTCACCAGGGAGAAGGACCAGGACATGGGAAGAGGCAGGGGTGATACAAGACACAATGCTGCCCACTCCTAGCTCCATGTCAGCACTCAGACCCAGCCACCACAACTCAGAGCAGAAGTGGGATGAAATATGTGGCTCTACTCTGCCTGGAGCATTCCCAGTGTGAACAGAATCTAAAGGAAGCTTACTGTGAAGTTTTAAGAAATTCCTATTAAGCCCATGCAAATGGCAATCTTTCAAAGCCTTGTAAACTGGTCTGGAAATTTGGGTGGATTTTTCAGGGAGGCAAAAGGCACATCCTCAACACAAAGGCTGAACTATTGCCAAATTTCAAATCCTTGCTTTAGAGCTTGGGGGCACTGGAGCATCAAAGAAGGACACCAGAATATTCTCACACAAGCAAAACAGCATACTTTTCACTAGCCTTGTTTTTGGAACAGAACTGCCTTGGCTGAAACTTTCAAAAAATTCAACCCAAAGCAGATATCTCGCAAGGAAAAATCTGTCTGAACTGAACTTTGGCAAAAGTCAAAGTAACCAGGAGTTAAGCCTTAAAATGAAAAAGGTCACACAACCTTAAGTACAGGTGGCATTGGCAGCTCCACTCATAATAAAATACTATACTTGAAATCCATTTCAGTTGACTTTGCTCAAAGTCAAGCTTGTTCTTTAAAAGCACAGACCACTGTATATACATACAGACACACACATATATACAGATATATTTGTATTTCACCTCATAGCATCAGTCCACTATGAGCAAATACCAGATTAAGTTACCTCCTGTATTTTTAATCTTACGCAGATCATTAAGACTCAATCATAGTAAAAAACTGTCTTCCAAGAAATTGTTTTTAAATCAGCTTTATTACTTATCATCTGAGCAAAATTAAAAATTCAAAATTTCTTTCTGTTATGTGTTTTTCTAGAAAAGTCATTTTTTCAAAAAAAAAAAAAAAGAAAATGTATGAATGAATCGGTGCAAGCTAAGTATTGGTAACTCAGGACAGTTCCTGCAGCTCTAGACTAATCTTGCTGTACAATATACTAAAAGCCCAGGGTTTGTGGCTTTTTTATATTTGCTTCTAATACTATAAATTTTGTGACAATTGGAAAACAAGAAGACCATGAAAGTCAAAATAAAAGAACAAAGGGATAAAAATCGAAATGGAAAAATCACTCACTTGTCCTCGCTGCTGTTATATTCTAGCTCTTCTCCTGCTTTCTCTTCGTTGCTTTCTTATTTTTCCTGTCCTCTGCATGCTACAGCTTCACCTATGGACATATATTCCCAACTCCAGGAATCCACATTATTTGGAAAGCCAAAGGAAAATTAATGTTCCCATTGGAATTGTCCTCTCCAGCCACTTTAATAGCCCTTTTTCTTCATTTTATTGTACAGTCCAGAGGTTCTACAGAATTCCATACATATTTGGCAGGGCTACTATTGCAACTAATGGGTGTCCTACCATAGAAGATGCAAACCACACAACAAAATAAAAATTAAAAAAAGAAAATAAGACCAAGGCAACTTGAGGCTACACTTCAGAGAGATGACTGAACACAAGACCAGAGCTTTTAGAAGGAAGCTTCTTCTATAGTCACTAGCTTCCTTATAGGCTATGAAGTTATTTACCCAAAGAATAGTTTTCTATAGTATTCTATACTTTATACTAATACCTTTCCATAGTATTAATCCTACCTAAATTGAATATTGCCCTCTTTTCCATACTCAGTGATATTTTGTTTATATTCTGTGGTGTCTCCAAATGGCATATAACTCTAACTGCTATTCCTATTAGGGTTACAAATGCAACCCAAGTTTTTTGCTGTATTTACAATAGGCTAACATCCTTGAAATAAGACTTGATTTCTCCTGCACTTTAAGGGTATTTTTTGTGAAGATATAGAGAGAAAAAACTCACTGTAAGTAGTTTTACATTTAGTGTAATTACAAACCCATCCCAGATGTATGCTAGACAGGGCTCCCAGCTCAGGGGAATAGGAAGAAAAAGCAGCTCATTTTCTCCCTCTGGGAAGCGTGAGCAGAAGAGGACCTATGTACTGACAGCTGAGAATTCTTCCTGCCATCACAGCTTCAGCAGGAAACATTATTCTGAGATGTTTGTATCTCATCAAATCTCCATTTCATCAACTTTACTACTAGATTCAAATGGCTGTGAAATCAAACAGCATTTAATTTTACTCCTCCTACTTTTCTCATAAAACTGTTAAAGCTGCTTTTTGTTTTAGTGACTCAGCCAACTATGAAATTAAAAGTAGTGGCTAGACTCTTCACACATATAATTTTGTCTATGTGCATAGCTAGTTCTTACAATACAGTTATTATAAAAACCTAAGCTTTTCAAAGCAAGTGTTCTCAATAAATAATGTATTCTTCCAAGCAGCAGATTATAAAACTAAGTTTCAGGGAAAAGAAATGCTATGTTCAGAAATTAAATATTTATCAGTACATGAACTTTCCCATGTAGGAAAAGGCTTTTTCCTGTTTAGCCCTTGTTTTTTACAGCTATCCAAATATGTTTTCACAACAACTGGCAAGGAGAAAGAAGGCTGGCTTAACTTGCAAAATCCTGTTTCCATAACGGCCATGTCCTACCATTTAGTTACCAGGACTGAGAATCTGTGTGCTTCTGCATAATTCCAAGTATTGGAACTGTCAACACACGAAGTAGCAGAGCTTGGGCTTCAGCCATCACTTCACTTAGGAAGGAAGAGAACCAGTTAATAGCAGTGATGCACCAGTTCCAGCAGAAAAAATGAAGCAAGTCCAAAAGAAACTTGGTGAGTTCCAAGTGAGCCAAAGGAGGGACACCACATTAGCAACTTAACAGGGAACACAGCAACAGGCTCAAAGGACCCACTGTGAACAGCACACTTGTGTGCTCGGATGAAGCAACGACCACCTAAGGAGGTGCCTCTGTGGTCTTAATCAGCCACCTCCTTAAACGGCCAAGAAATCTCATTTCAGTCCATTAGGCAAGAGAAGTTTTCCATTCTTTTAAACTGCAGTTCCTGAAGAGTCTAAAGGAACACAGTCCATCCCCTCAGGAAGAGTCAGCTGTGGACTTGGGTAGACACGAGATCAGTTGCAGAATAAGCTATATTAGAGAGTGAAACCTGCAAACACTAAAAGTTCTTATCTTTTAGTATGCTATTTGTTCAAATAAAGTGAAAGAAATGACCTTTGGGAAGACTAGGAAAGTTGAAAAAAGGTCCAGACGATCCTTGCAAGAAGTTTTATAGAACCTCCTTCAGACTATTCTGCTCCAGATTCAAACACTAAAAATTAATCAATGCCCAGGTGTTAGAAAGTTTTATGCAATACAGACAACTAAACACTCCAACCAAGCTATAAAGAATATGTAGGAAAGCAAGAAAAGCAAATCTCTGGTGGGTCAAGGATTAGTATTCACAATGCTCAAATACAGATTGTTATAGTGCCTTTCTAAATTTCCTGTTTGGATTACTTGAGCAGCACAAATATGTTGGACAACATCAGTGGGTTGTGTCCCATTGCTGCTTTCTGAAGGGAGCAGATGATGTCAATTGAGCCATGTATGATGCAACCTAAACTTCATTTGGCAGAATGACTCACCAGCAAATTCATGAAATAGCCTCAGTGATTGGTCCATTTTGATATTCTTTAGAATTGGGTGCCCTGAATATCATTTCCCCATACAGTTAAAAAGGAACCCTTTTATTTGGTTCTGCTGAGAAACCAATGCAATATCTTCTAAGACACATACAGTTGATGCAGGCAAAATTTCAATATTACACCAGGAATAAAGTTAGGAAGAGCTGAAATTTAATCCATGGAACAGTTAACAGGGAAAGTCAGCTTTATGAATGTCCTTATAGTCTGTCTTTGCATTCTGCTGAAGCCAGATGAAGAACACATAAGAAGACAACAGTTAAGTCTTAGACACAATGGGGAGCCTCTGGTGAGGAAGCATGCACATAAGCCTCCTGTCCAATGGAGGAAAAGAGTACAGTGGCACTCACTGTGGAATACCAAGAGCTTTAGGACATGGATTCACAGAAAAACAGCTCTTTCAAAAGCTCCAAGTGACAAAGAATCCCAAATAATGATGCCTGCAAAAGGGTGAAGGCTGTGCTGAAGTGCCCACATACAAAGCTCCTGACAGATGAAGTCATGGATGGTCGGGACACGTGTGGAGGGGCCCCTGTCCGTGGTACTTAAACAACCACCACCCTGCCCATCAGTCCCACCTCTGCATCTGCTCACAGCACTTGCATAGTCAGGTACATCCAGCCTGACAGACAAATAAATAACCTGCCAAATGCTCAACCTCTGTGAAATTGTCAGCCACAACTGTCTGACTCAATTGCAATTTCAGAAAATATTGCCTGCTTAACTCTGGGTGGCAGGAAAAAAAAGCAAAAGGAAAGGGAGAAAAACTGACAACAGTCTTTGAATACTTCATTCTCTAGAACGTGGCTGAAAACAGTTCTTCATTCTAGAAAATTTACCTGCAAAAACCATCAGGAATTTGTCACAAACTGTTTACTAGGAAAGTCCCTCTGGAAGAAAGAAACACTGTTCTCCCATTTGCTGTGCCATATGCACTTTTTTTTTAATATGTTCCACTGTGAAGAACGAGAGACAGGCAGCTCAACATTCATTACAAAAATACATACTTCAAGAGGTATATTCTGCTTCAGAGAAGGACAAAAATGTTGAACAGTCTTGGACAGTCTTTTCAGTCTTACCTTTTTGAAGTCCTATTGTTAAGTGAGGTCATTTGAACTTTCACATAACACTTTATGCTGGACACATCCAAAATTAAAACTCGTTAGAGAAGGATTGCTATGCTGTGTATGCTTTAAGTGGAAACCATCCACTGAAACTTCAGAAAAAAAATCAAAAACCTTCTCCCTGTCCCTCTGAAAAGCAGAATTATCCAACCAGCAAATACAGAATGACAATGCAGTCTAGAATGGAGTTTCATATGTGCAAGTATGGGATTAAGGCCTAAAACTCCAACACAAACCTTCTACCCACAGCAGGAAGCTATTTAAGTTTAGTTTGGTATCAGCTAAAAGCGATTCCATCTTAACAGGAATCTGTTGCTCCAGAAGGAATACTGTCTCCAATTGAAACCAGCCATAACTGTAAAATTTTGGATCTCTGATTTAAGAAAAACTTGAAGAAAACTTAAAAACTTAAAGAAAAACTTTCATAACTCACTTAAGAAGCAGTCAAGAGTAGAGGAAGGGAAGGCAAATACACTCTAAGTGCAGTAATACTCTCCTGCAGGGCCTAATCTCACTGCACAGCTGTCACAAGCCACAGGAATGCCATACCTTTGCAAGGCCACTGCAACGCTGAGAAGATTCCTGGTATCAGGGGAATTCCTTCACACCTACAGGAACATGACTCCAGTGTGAACCTGTTACTTCCCCTGAGCTTGGCAGACAGTACACTGAAGATGAAAAACCTACAAAAAAATTCTTGGCTGACAGTATCAAAAAACAGGTAATGCAGCCCAAAACAAGCTTTCTGCCTCAGTTTGCCTATTTCTGGTAGCTAAGATGGATAAAATTTTAGTTGCAGACATACTGGAACAGACTACATTTGGACAGTCTGGCCTTAAAAATGAATGGCAGAAAATCCATGGTTTGCTGCAAGCCTTTTTGAAATTCCAGCACTTTGAAAGAAGAATTGGGGACTTTTAAAATATTTTTTTTTAAATCAGGGTACTTTACAACTCAAATTATCAGTAGCTTCGAGTATTATAGATGCAGATGTGAGAAAAGAAACAGTACATTTAAAAAATCAAAAGCCAACCAAAAAGTTACTATAAAATAAATAGCCAATGCTGCACATTGCACATTTAGAAAGATCTGCAAATCTCCTTTAGTGAAAACAAATGTTTTCTATCTTTAGGGAAGCACTTCAAATTGAAGGTTATCTCACTGCAATATTGTCACAGGCATGTTTTATGAAAAATCTTTTTGCTAGGATTTTTTCTCTCGAGAAGCCGAGAGGCCTCAGGAACAAAATGTAAACAATGATTATCTGCTGCTGTGGAATGCAACAGGTGCATCTTTGGTCTCATGTGGTTGTTTCTAATTACTGTCCAATCACAGTCCAGCTGTCCAGACTGTCTCGTTCAGTCACAAGCTTTTGTTATCATTCCTTTTCTATTCTTAGCTAGCCTTCTGATTAAATCCTTTCTTCTATTCTTTTAGTATAGTCTTAATGTAATATATATAATATAATAATAAATCAAGCCCTCTGAAATATGGAGTCAACATTCTCATCTCTTCCCTCATCCTAAGATCCCTGCGAACACAACCACACGATATTTCTTTGTTTTATGGACAAGGAAGTAACTAAGGAGAAGTCCCCATGTGTACAAGGTAACTGTGTAGGGATCCTTCTAAGTAGGAATCTGGCAGATGATGACCAATCTGCTTTTGAAAACCCTCAGTAACTTTTACCTAATCCGAAGCTTGGGAAAAAACCCAACTATCAAACATAACAAAAGCCACTACAACTTCCCATGTTCACTCAAACAAATAGTACCATCTGCATTCAAAAGTTTTTAGTAATAACACAAAACAGTGACAAAAGTATCAAAAAAACCCCATCTGGTTAAGTATGTAGACTAAGGGTTTTATAGCAACAGAAATAGGGCACAGAGTTCTTAAAAATTACTTAAGACAATACATTACTAGCACTTTTATTTAAGTTTGTATCTTAGTCATAAATTCTCACCCCCAAGCACTGAAAAGCCCTAAGATTGCCCTGTACTGAGATAGCAAAATCTTTGTCCCTCCCTTCAGAGCACCCACCCAAAGTAAAGACATCATCTCCTACAACTTCCAGGTGAGTCAGGCTGCTCTACTGAGGAGAGGCAGGGGAAACCAGCAATGAAAGAGGAGACAGCTACACAAAGAGAACAGAATCAGATTGAACTGGGGTAGTGGAACATTCTACCGCAAAGTCTGAACATATATTTAAAAAAACATTCTGAAGCTCAGGTGAATTTGCATTACAAATGGAACTGCTGACTGAAGAATAGGACAAAGCAGCTGCCTTCTATGAAAGGCAACAGAACAGGCTCAACTTGATGATTCTGGGGTCTTTTCCAACTTAAATGATTCTATGTTTAACACCACAGAATCTTCCAAGAAAGGGAGTATAGACAGAATTTTATAGGAGCAAGAAACAAATGCTTTGAACAATGGCCTTATACAAGAGGACCTTAAGGCAAATAGAATGAACACATTAAAACCTAGAAGATAGCAAAGCATAAAGGGAGAAGTCCTATGAATTTTTTTCAGATTAGAACAGCAGGTGTTGTAGTTCGCGTTTTGGTTTGTTCCGTTCTCCCCTTCCTCTGTTAATGAGTTGGTCTGGCTCAAACCCCCAGTTTATGCCAATCACTGTTCCCCCTCCCTGCTTTCCCATATTTGTCTCTGTAACCCCTCCCCAGGTCTTCTGTCAGTCACTGGCACCCCACCTTAAGTTCTAGAACCTTCTAGCTTGGGTGTCGAGTGATTGGCTGGAAGGCTTGGGCCCCACCCTCAACTTGTTCCTATTGGTTTGTTCTACCCATCAGTTTTTAATGTATCAATTTTCCCTCTCCCGGATTGGTCCTCTATGTACCCTCCCCTTCCCTTTATAACCCGGTCCCCTGAGGGGCTCGGGGCTCTCTCCTCTGCTCTCCCCTCTGGGCTCTCTCCTCTGCTCGTCCTTCCGGGCGACTCTCCCGTCCTTCCTTCCCCTTTAATAAATCCTGGTTACCCCACCCTAGCGGAAGAGAGAGTCGTCTCTTGCCTCAACCCTGCGGTGTGGCTGCGCTTCTCTATCCGTGGCTTCCCTCCACCCGACCCACGGCCGGCACACGCCTCCGGCTCCGTGTCGGAGGAGTGCCGTCTCAGCTGAGGCTGTGGCTGGTCCCTTCTCTTATCCTCAGCCGGGCTTTCTCCTGGGACAGTCACAGCGGCAAGCAGGGTACAAGTAGGAACAAAATAAATGTATTCTATGGGTGCACTGCACAAATTGTTTGAAAATGGAAGTAAAGGCTGGAAAACATTTCTGGGAAATAACTAATTTTACAAAGGGGCAGAAGTTTGCAAATTCAATGAAAACTGTATTGCAGATGTCTGCAGTTCCCATTTCTCCTACCTACATAATGGAATGATACTATGTTTGTGTGAAAGTGCAAAAAAAAAAAAAAAAAAAACCCAGGTCATAATTTACCTTGAAAATTGTTTAGCCATATCCAGGAAATATGTCTAGACATAGCTACAGTTAAATTATACAAAGAAAGTATTTGAAAAAAAAAATTGTGCAAGGAATATTAAAGATGTAAGTGCCTGAAAAGAGGCCACACTGAGTTAATTCTCTATCAAACCATCTCAAATAACTTAGCGGCAATAACCTAGTGACCACATTTCATGCACTTTGCCTCACAGAGAATGCAGAAAATTAATATGGGAAATGAACAAATGTAAAAAAATGGGAATATCATGATATTTACAGAAAGTCCACAGTAGCAGCAGCCAGCTGCTAGCCCTCAAGCACCCTTTATAGGTGAGGGGAAGAAAGTACATCAAAACCAAAAAAAAAACCCTCATTCCACTCATTGAGAAGGGCTATTACTACACACTGAAGAGAACTAGATTTCTTATCTTCTACTAGAAGACAGGCCCATAAAACTGCATGGCTCTAACTTTTTACCTGTTACACAAGACTGTAGTTCCTGAGCTACTTCATTTGTCAAGAAAAGACTGGAACATATTATATACCTGAGTGCTACCAAATAAAAAAAAAAAACCCTACTCATTCTTTACTGGCAGGAGGACAAGTTGTTGATTTAAGACACAAAAAGCACTGGGGTTAAGAGAAAGCATTTCTCCTGGTTTCAAAGGAGTGGCTTGTTTCTGAGAATTACAGAGGGTTACCTCTCCCAAAAATCAAGGAATTTAAAGATCCTAAACCTTTGTAAATAATCCCCAAATCCTGCAGAAGTACAGTATGCAAACATTTCTGTGTCTGAATAAAGAGTCCATGGATGCTCAGTAAAGGCAAGTGGGGCAAAACCTGATGAACTTCAAGATTACTCAAGTGTGTTGTAGCACACAATAAGCAAATGCAGAGTAGCATTTCACAGGACCCAGAGAGTATTGCTCAGCTCAAGGAATATTTACTCATTGGAAACAAATCAAAAAGACTGTTGTGAAAACTATTTTGTGCAAATTTAAAACGCAATGCAGAGTCTCATCTCAGAAAGATCCTAAATTCATAAACATGTCTCACTGGAGATATATTTTCATACAAATGAACTTTAAAAGAGAAGAAATATATCTGTCAGAGGTTCAGCTGGATAGTTTTATGTGAGCCAGAATACACTTCCATAAATTTGCAAAGCTGGAATCAGAACTGCTGCCCAATGGAAGCATTTAATTTTACATCTAAACAGAATTTCTTTAATGTACTGGAACAAATGCCATAGAGCTTTTATTTTTGCTTGTGTTTTCTTACAAATCAATAAGAAGGCGTGTCCAAAAAAACCCCAGGAGGCTTTTATCTGTTTTTTATGTGGAGGTCAGACTTGAGACTCTGCTTCTTTCAATTTATGTGAATTTTATTTCTTGACTTCTTTCTGGGAGCCAAAGGTCCCTCAAGTCACCATTCACTCAAAAAATATACAATTTAAAAAGGTATTCAGTGGTGCTATGCACTGTTCCTTGCTGCAACAGCATTTCTGCTACAAACAGCATCTGGAACAGCCTCAGTGCTACATCCTACAGATCAAGAACATGAGCTCTGCACCATGACCTGTGTAAGAATCAAAATAAAATTACATCCTAAGTAGGCTTCTAAAAAATGAGGGGGCAGTGGAAAACAAAGCATGAGAAGGAGTTAATTAAAAACTTGTTTACCAGCAGGCCTCCTATGTCCTCTAGAGCTACTGTGGGGTGTCATCTTACTGCTTAGCAAAGTGCAGTCAACAACAAGCAGATGGAACTGGATTGCACATCTATGTGACTTACTGTACATCTACTGTGGCTACATATGCTCCTCTGCTTCATTTATTTCTGCTATGCAAGTAAATCTTTTAACTCCTCATGACAGTATAAAGAAATAGAAGAAAGCCCAGTAATTCCACAATAGAAGTTCCTACCCCACCAGTGCCAGACTTACCAAGAGCTGATTTATGAAAACCTCTTTTACAAATGATGACCATCATAATCACAACAGAGACCTGGTCAAGGAGAGGGAAGCCTACTTCGAATTTTCACTACATCATTTCTTCTGATACTGAATTGCAACTCTTTTTGAAACAATGAAAAAATAAAACATGATTTGATTTTTACCTTACCAAGGTAAAAATAATGTGCAGCAATACCATCTTGCTAAGTAACAGATTAATCTCAACTAAGAAAAACAAATTACAGTTTTCTGCATTGGCTAGTAGAAATAATCCAAAATATCCTTCATACTCACAGTTGAATTTGACCTCTGACAAATACAGAGTGGGGAAAATAATAATTTAAAAAGACATATTAGGGGCTACGCCACATGATTCACTCAAAAACTGTGACTGAAAACAGTATTCATAAAAAGCTTCAATAAAAACTGTATTTGATAATATTCCTTTGACATGAGACATAAAACACTCCAGAATTCATTCTGAAATAAAAAAGGACTGTTAGATAAACCTACTTTAGGAATTGGATGAAGGCAGATAGAGAGCACAGGCCCTCAAGCCAGACACATATGATACATTACTATTCTCACTCCACCCTCTCCTGCGTGTTTGCATGGAAAATGGAAAAAGCCTGGGAAAGGTTTTTCCGATTCAAACACATGATCTTGGTTATCTTATGACAGATTAAGACAGAGAACAGCCCTCAGAAAGAAATAAATTTATACTTCATATCTCTAGAAACATTTCCATGCACTACTTGAGATAAGGAACAGGATAACAGCACATTCAATCCCTTCCCACCCAATAAAACTCAGCAAAGAATTGAATGTAGACCCTGTGTAGCAGTGTTCTCATCAAAGCTACACACAGACATGTGATCCCTGAGCAAAATAACATTTCAGTAATCACAGGAGCAGCTCTGAAGCAGCAGAGTCTTACAGACCAGAACCCCGGATTTGTTCTAGATCTCTCCCACCTGCCAGGTAGCATTTTCTCCTGAACACTGAGGATTGCTTTAATTTACCACATCAACAGAATTCCTTTCAGCACTACTTTCCTAGTGACACTGTGAATAATCTCAGCTTTCCATTAGAATGTTAGGCTTCAGAATGAAAAAAACAAAAAAGGAAAAACAAAAAAACCAAAAGGCTGATGGTAATTATGAAAAGCTCCCATATACCTACACAGAATACACTTGTTCCTTTATTTCTACCTGAATTTATGGAAATTTTTGGTTGTTTCTTTTTAGTGCTGACCTGACAAAGCATCCCGTGCATTTAATGGATTGGGTTTGGATTTTTTTTTAATCCTAATTAATAGCAATACCTAATAACTTTGCCACAAGGCAGTATGTACTATAAATAGCCAAGTGTGACTGCATTTGTACAGATGCAAATAAAGGTATTACAACATGGAAGTCACACATACAGAGAATAATAAGTGGTGGGCAAATTGGCTCCTATATTCTTCTAAATTGGGGCCACTTCCTCCCCCCACCCTGCTGCCAAACTGCTGGTTTGGCAAAGGGTGGTGAACACAGTCACAGGAGGTTTCCAGCTGCTGGTGCCTACAAGTTGTTCAAGTGAAACAGAAAATGAGGTGTGCTGTGCCAGCTGACCAACACCAGCTGAGATGACAGCATAAAACTTTCTTAGGTATCCAAGAAAATTCCCATTCCTTTCATATCTTTTCTTCTGCTTAAACCAAATTAAATGTTGACTGCTGGCTTTACTCTTTGGAGGATTTTAATACTATGTTAGTAGGAGCACCCAGAGGGATCAGAATCAGTCTTGGATTTGACCTTACTGGATGTATTTAGCACTTCTTAATTTCTGAAAATATCTAGTGCTCCCTCCAAGGATTACTCTCCACAGTTAAGTCTATGAAGGCAATCAGGTAAATCAAAGATGATTGTTTATAATTCACTGACTTTATCCTCCCAATCCTATTTCACAGTGTAGAAAAAATTGCTTAAAGGCAAGAAGTTTCCCAATGGTGAGCAACCTCTCAGAGAGAGGAAAGCAGGAGTGAGTGAGTAGCATCTTACTGTCAGCTTTGACACAAATTTAAGGATATTTTTTACATCCTTTAAGCAAAAGATGGTGGTGTGACTCCCACAATGTTTTCACATTTGGAATCCAAAACCAGAGGAGATAATTTTGGATTACTCAGGCCTTGGGAACTGATAGAATGGGAAAGAGCATGACTATAGAATGTGGTAGGGTAGAAGAAGAAGAAAAATGAGACTGAGAAACAGCTCTTTATTTAACAATTCCAACGCAGGGCCCTTTACTACAGAAGAATATAATTTCCCTTCCAAATACAGGTCTTCTGCACTTTTCCAAGATCTCCTTCCTAACATGCTGCCTTCCTGATTTCAAACAAGCATCCCTTGTTTCACACAGTTTCTTCAATGGTCCCCACCTCCTTGCTCTGCTAAGTAACTGCAAGGTCAGATGTCTAGAGTCCACTTCCCCAAAAGCAAATAAATGATACAGCCAGCCAAAGATTTTCATTTTCCCTAGTTCAAACCTTGAAACCTTATGAAGGAACTCCTTGAAGGAACTCCTTCAAACACCCAAGTAAAAAGCTGCATTAAACAGCTAGCAGGATCTCCATCCTTCTATCCAGGTGCAGAGAATCAAACACAAGAGATAAAGTAGATGTTGCTACATGCTCCAGTTTGCAAGTGCACGGTGTCACATGTTTGTAAACCACAGTTCAAATTAGTTTTGATCAGCTGAGGGGGTTCACCTGACTGAGCACCATAAAGATGTTCTAGATGAGCATCACACTGACACCCACCATAAGCTGTAATGCTGGAGCACTTGTATGTTTGAAAATGCCAACTAGACACCACACTTGCTTTAAAAAAGGAGTGGGGAGGAAGGGAAGGGGTTAAATATTGAATACCAATTGATCTCAAGTATGTGAGTGTCTTCTGTCATGCTGTCACCTCCCCCTCCATCCACCTACCTTATTCCTCACTCCCATGTTCAGTCTCAGAGAGAATGCTTAAAGGAAGAGAAGAGCACCCAGATCTTTCTTGTTACAATTTTTATGTTGCCAAATCCCTGCTTGTCTCTCTTTCTTCTGAAACATTAATGATTATCTGCAAGAAGTATCTAGTGAGCGTACACTGGTAAACTGTAATTAGAAATCCCTACCAACTTTGAAAAACCATTGACCAACAAGTATCCCAGTGCACTCTCCAAACACAGAACCTTTATTCCAACAGGAACTTACAGTAAAAAATGATGTGTGAACAGCAGACACTGATGTTCACACAAGCTTACTGCATACAACCCAGCAGGCAATTTTTCTGGTTTTTTTGGATTATGCCCCAGAGGTGCTGGCACAATGGAATTTCAATACCATAACTGCTTATTTCTCTGTGTGCCAGCCTCTGAAATAACAGGTAAAAAGAAAAAAAAATACACATAAAACAAACATTCTCTTTTTTAAAATTACAGGAATCACAAAATGAAATGTTTTTAATTCTCTAGTTCAAACGATGTAATTTATAACCATGACACAAATAGAGAAGAAGCACAAAAGAAGGGAAAATACAGAAATAACATAACGTTCCCAAGGTTCAGTTTACAAGGACCTCACACAAAGTTTTTTTTTTGCAACTCTTACTAGAAACAGTATTATTTGCTAAAAATGCAGTAGCTGCCAAAAGCTATGATCCATCTAAAGCAAACACGTTTAAGATGGAAATAGAGTGTTAATGCTGAAGAAAGACAGAATTGAGTATACAAGTTTTCTTTTTAAATTGTGGAAGCAACTGCACTACAAAGTTAAGTTTGTTTTTCATCTTCCTGAGCAAAAATTGATTGCATTTGCAGATAAGCACCTAAATTAGAGAGAAGTGCATTAAGACAATAACAGAAGTAATCAAATTTCAAACTTTCTAATTAAACCTCTTTTTCCTGCAGAAGGTTATTGGGAATTCAACACTAGCCTTGGTTCACATGATAGAACAATGGGAAAATTTTCCGAATGGTTGAACGCTAACCCTGACAAGTGTGGAGAGCCAACTACAATACATTATATGGTAGCATAACCTGCCACCCACGTTGCTGAGAGAACAGCTTTCAAACACATGCACCGAGCTGTAAAACCACAAAATCCCTTATTACACATTGTCCCTTACTTAAGGTGAAATACACTATTCCCCCCCGCCTCCTTTTACAAATCTTGGTGCGTTTTTTTAAACCTTCATCTCTGAAGTTTATTTAGCAGCTAACTGGACCATTTTTCAGACTTTATTTTCCAAATGCCATTTTTCCTGTTTTGTTTTCTAACCAAAATAAAATCATGTTTTTATAGTACACAGTGAAGCCTGTTGTGTCTTTTACTGTTGTTTTTTTTTTAATACTACTTCCACCTGTGTGACATTATCCAAACTTTTAAAAGGAAATGTCTGATATATGACTAATTCACTTGTGAAGACTTATTTCTGGAGTGAAATATTTTCCTTTTTTTAATGGGAAGATACATGACTCATCACTGGGTAAAGTAAAAAAAAATGGTTCCATCGTGCTTTTTATTGGAAGATCAGATATTCTAATATTTACTGCGATTCTTTTCCACTGTTATGCAATCCGAATATATTCAAAAAGATAAACTGCCACAGCCTGTGTGGTTATAGACCCTGGCATTTATGGAAGTCAACCATTGCTGCAGAATGACAAACACACTCCACCCTCATTACAACATGCTGTAGTTACCAGCCAAACACCTTTGCCTTTTCTGAAAAGGCTACATTATAATAAAAGCAGACCAGCAAAACAAATCATACAGGGGGACCCAAGGGATGGTAAAAGTAGTAACAACTGGTAGAAAGCATAACTCTGAATATGGAAAGTGAGCTACTTAATGACTTGAGGAATGCATACAGCCTCATGCTGCAAAAGGAGCCCACTGAAAACTGCTGGTATGTACAACTTTCTTGGTTAATGATTCCCCCCTCCTGCCCCCTCCCGCTGCACATGTCTGCTGCCTGAATCATTGCATTCCAAGATAGTTAGAGGATATACACAGTTTCTTCAGGGGTTTTCAGTTGCAACTTTGCTGGCAATGGGAATTTTATTTGCAAGTGTTTCTATTCTACTGACAAGGTCAATTAGTCCAAGGAACTATTGGTTGTTCTGTCTGATAGCTCTGTGTATTTATTCAAGCAAGCACTTTTATAACCCACAATTGAATGCAGACAGTTACCCTTGTAAACACAACTGTCCACTGGGATTTTCACTACATTTTGAGCATGTAAAAGAAAAACACGCTTTTCTTCCTTTCTTCCCTCAGCCTGATAGCATATAAGTTTGATTACAACTTGGAAATTTCAGGCACTGAAGGGCATGAGGGCTACTGTTTTAAATAGATATGATCTACAATCATATCTACATATCATCAATATACATATTTGGACCAATTCCTAGAAGCTAAAGAACACAGAAATCTGACTGATCACTCTAAGAGCTCTAAAAATTTGGTAATGCCATCAAAAGGGAGAAAGATCAGCATCTCTGCTGTATCCAGGCATTAAAAAGCCATGGTTTAAAAGAAACAAAGCTATATGTAGCACGAAGGGCTAAAGGCTACAAAAAGTGTTTTCACAAAAGCCAGAAGCACAATGTGTGTATGTGTGTGTGTGTGTAAATCAGCTGCAGAAGCTGGTAGAGTTAAAAATAAAATTAGGAAAAAAAACCAAGACTATTCCACAGCTCTAGCTAGAACTTTTGTACATGAGCAGCATGGCCATGCCACTGGCAAAATGTGCAAAGAGGAAAAATGACGGACCCTACTCTCACAGAACTTTTATTAACATATACATGTGCTCCCTTCACCATATAGGTACTCCCTTCATAACAGGATCTTCTTGTGAAAAAGAGATTCTTCATTTATACTAATTAGGAATGGTAAAGGGGTTGGCCTATTGGTACACTGCTCTCCATCATTGAAGACTTCCCTGCATAAATCTTTCAGGTATATAAAGAAGGTAAGAAACTATCACAGAAAACCAGCAATTTTTCCCCTAACTAATACAGTTACTACTCTACAACAGTATTACTACAGTACATACTTCAAAAGAGTGCTAGAGAACATGTTCACCAAAATTTGCAGTTGGTTTTCAATATAAAAAGTTCAAGCATCTGGCTCCTTCCCCTCACACACACTATGTGCAACCTGTTCATGTCCACTAGAGAATTTGTTTAAAGTATTGTCATTAGAATACAATAGTGAAAGCTTGCATCAAAGCCAATGAAAAATTCCCCCATTATGCTGGAGGACAGTTTATCTGCACTGACAACACACAGTTTTAAAAAAATCTGAATTTTTAAGCCACTAGTACCAGAAAGATTTTTACAGAAGTAAAATATTTAAAAAACAAAGATTTAGGGGAAATCTTCGTAAATCCTCCTACAAGAACTTCATGCACAGAAAAGAGATGAAACAAGGTAATCAAACACTTGCTACAGGAAGAGAAGGTGGTGGTGTGACCTAATTGTGGCCTTCCAGTACCTAAGGGAGCCTACAAAAAAGAGGAACAGAGGCATTTTACAAGGGCATGTAACGATAGGACAAGGGGGAATGGCCTTAAACTAAGGTTTAGATTAGATGTTAGCAAGAAATTCTTTACTGTGAGGGTGTTGATTTTCCAATTTCTTTTCCATAGTGGAATTTAAATGAATAATCATGAAAAAGGTTGTAAGTGCAGGAGAGGTTTTCACACATATGTAACACTCAGTGCTTCCATCAGTTCCTAGGCTCTCTGTACTTGAGTTCCCTCGAGGAAAGCTCTGTACTTCATCAACTTCCTGCCTTCCATAGAGCTGTTGCCACATTTTTTCACATGGCTTTTTCTCTGCTTCAGAGAGTAAAGTCAGATTGACAGAATTAAAAATACAGGACCTCTTTAAGGTACCCTTGCCTAATTGAGCCCTTCGAGGGCAAGAAAAGGTTCCTTCATAGATTTGATTCTGAATGCTCAGACACAAAAGAAAAAATATCTTTTATATGTACCACAGCATAAAAGCCATGTTCAGTTTTCCTCTATAGAAGAGATGCTTATTTCTCTTAAAATACACCTTCATAACAAGGTAAGAAAAATGCTTAACAATTTTATAGTGTCAGGGCCAAAATAATCTTCCAGTGTTCTACTAGCTCTCATGTGGGCCTCCCTATTTGTATACACACATCTCATATGCATAAAAGGCTATTTCAATACCAGCACTTTTCATGACTGCACAGTAAGCTCTGATCTGATGTCTCACCATTCCACAGTATCAAAGGGCAGGAAAATTGTAATCCTGTTCATAATTTCCACAGTCTGAAGCATATATTAGTTATTTCCACAAACGCATGATGAAAAGGTCATATCACCTACAGTGATGATGACATTGGCAGGAACAGTGATGTTACATCATTTAATTTGCCTTCTTTTTGTAAAGATGAGTTCATATGAACATCTCAGCTGGGGATCTACAAAATATCCTCTGCTGGGAGGTGGAAATTTGCACAGAGTACAAATGGAAATAACCTTTTTTCTGAAATTTGATTCCTACCCATGACAAGGCTTAATAAGTAACCAATACCAGTGGAGCATTCTACTCCCCTGCTTTGCAGATTTCCACCACCAGTAAACTTTAGATGTACAGAACAGTGCATCTGTGTGCATCCTGATGAAACAAATCCATACTCAGCCAGCATTAACAGCAAGATAACAATCAAAATGAACAACTGGTGTGATGATTGTGCCTACATCCTAGAGACAGACAGGAAAGATTGAAATTCTATAAAACTAAAGTTTACTCAGTCTTTTCTTAGCATCAAGAGTACTTTGCAGAAAGCAGACTGACTATTTTTAATTGACATTCTGAACCCAAGGGTCAGAATTAAGGGTCAGAAATGCCTCTTTTCTTGAGTGGAACATAGAACACAGAGAAATGGTTTCTAACCAAAGTACCTGAAGCTTAGTCAGGAATCTAAAGTAGTAACAGCTCCTTTAGAGTTGTTCCACCTTCAATGGAAAGCAGTTTAAAATGCACCTTAGAGATGTTTGAATAAAGACTCACAAGAATACATTTCCTTGGCTGATTACCTTGCAGCAGCCCTATGACAAGCCAGGATGTCCTCACTCCTCAGGATCTCAGTCTACTCCATGTACAGAAAACAGGTGAAGATTGCTCACTGCTGCATTTCACAACATGTCTGGCTAAGTCCAACCTCTTCACTACAGTCACTGGACAGTAGAGGAGTAAAGGCATTACACTGAGGTCACTTTCTTAACTACCTCTTGGAAAAGCCTCCCAGTTTGGGCATCCCTCCAGTTGGTAATCCCCTCTCTAGTGCAGAATCTCTTCAAACAGTGAAGAAGGAGCCCTGTCCGTGGTGCTCAGGCACAACCCCATGCCACCAGGGAGGCTGCTGTGCTTGCACCTGGTTACACAACACCAGGCAAGGCCAAAAGGGATAAAAGAGAAACTGAAAACAAACCAGACAGCAGTCCAAAGGAAAAGCAAACAAACAAACAAAAAACTCCAACAAAAACCTAAAACAAAGGCCTCATACTGTTGCCAACAAAGGTGTATTAAGATTAAAGGGCTTTTACCTGAGTCTATGTAAAGATCCTACTTTATAGGCTGACAGCAGAAAGCACTATTAACTACAACATATGTGTATATATATATTATATATGGATTGAGACTATACCCTGAAATACCACCTGCACTTAGCATCAAAACACTTTATCTCCTTACAGCAAAATGAACTGCTGAACATCTAAGTGTTCTGGAGAGGTAAAATGCAATAGACAGGCAAGCATCACTTGACAAGACCAGAGATCTCTCACAGACAGCATTTCACTCATATCCTTCGCAGTGAGTTATTTTCATATCATGAAAAAGTGTAATAACTTATGTCCTGAGGAGTCTGGATGCTGTTCCAAAAATGTCTCTAGAGACTATCTGGTCCATCCAGACTGTCTGTACCATCATGTGGGAAAACTCCATGACTGCAAATGAGAAAATATTTGCTCTCCAAGCTTGATGGCTGTGATACAATGGCACTTAAGTGCCAGAGGAGAGGGCTGGGTGCACACACCTTAACTGCTGTGAGCAAGGGAATAATCCTGCCGGATTGCAAGGGCTGTTTTCACTCTTACAATGGGGTACAAACGAGGGGGAAGAAACCTCTTATTCTGAAAATAAATTCATTTTAGGTTCCAAACAAGATATGCCTACATACTAGAATACAAACTAAAGCTGATCTTATATTTGTGACAAAGTTTAGCTCAACAGCATATTGCATTGTGTTGAAAATAAGACCATTAGGAAAGAAAACACATTCATTACACACTATGAGTTGGGCAAGCATCCATAGAAAAATATAAAATGCTTTAGCCTGATTTTCCACCCAGTTAATCAGTACTGAAGCCAATGGAATCACTGTATAATTAAGCAGATTTCTGTAAAGAGCTCATAACAGTTCACACTGCTTTAATAACCTCCCCATGTGTCAGAGAAGCTGAAGAAAGTTTCGAGACTGAAGGAAAATTCAAGAAACAGTATCAAGCAGTTTAGAAAATATGAAAATTGACAGCAACATGTAACATCATGGTGATGACAGTCACAAGCATTTTACAGCATCAGAATATTGTATCTCATTAATAAGAAGCGTGACCATATTTTCTCCTCGGTTTGGAAGTAAAAAAAGCACAAGAGCATGTGGTATGCATAAGAATTACTCTGTCATGCATCATGTTATAGTCACATTCATATACCATAAAAAATGCTAGTAACTTGTTTCATATAGAAGCACCATTTTTAACTACATACATTATGCATAGAATCCCGTGTTTGGCAAGAAAAGAGCTAAAGAAATACTGCCTGATACACTGGAGAAAACTAATACACTTGTTACACATTTTATTGCTTTACAGATCTTTAATACATTAATCACACACATACTGTCAAGAGCAGGAGTTTACCACTGTATGAGAAACTTAAGTTAGGCAGCAAGATGTACAGTGCTGTACTAAGCATGACTACAAAAAGGACAATAATCATTTAGTTATCGAAAGGGCAGATAAAAGTGCAAAAATCAAAGTGATCATTAAGGACAACAATGACATCTAGTGGATACTCGGGAAACTGACCCACAGCCTAACAGGTGAAAGGATCCAGCTGCCCTTCCTCAGATACTGTGCAGCTCCCAAATTGCTATGATACAATTAGGAAGATGGAGAGAATTTACAGCTGATGAAAGTCAAAATAACGTGATGATTTATTTCTTCCAAAAGAATATTTAATTAATTAAAGAAAAATAAAACATGTCAAGAGCCTTCCATTTGATATTTAGGATAAAAGTGTAAGTCAAAACTTGAGAGAACATCACAAATCATCGAAAGGATATAGACAGATACATAATGCTAACAGACATCTCTACTACACTATTTTTTTACTCCCACAGCATCTACAGCTTTGTACTTACAACTTCCTCTTGGGACTTTGGTTTTCAGTCCCAACAATCCAAAGTGAAAAAAATAAAAATCCCAGAAGTAAAGCTTCAAGCCACCATTTAGCACCACCCTTTTCTCATCATCCCAATCCTTCTGTTATTGTAATACTTGCCATATAAGGCTGCTAAGTTAAACCTTCCCAAAATACCAGCCAGTAACTGCTGAGCTCCAGAGAAGAGGAATTTGAAACATGAGGCTACCCTGACCCAGAATGAGCAAAGATACCTGCTTATAAGTAACCCGATCAGTTTCCAAGGAGGACGTCTACCAAGATCATGGATTATTTCAAATCTGCTTTTACTGTTAACCAGAAGGTAGGCAAAACTAAGCACTTAAAGCAATTCAAATCTTATCACAGTTCTGACTAGAAGCATCACCATAAAAATACTGGATTTGATCTTTTTAAAAATAAAACACTAACAAAACACTACAACTCTGTCTCATTCAAAATCTTAAGCCGATCTGAAGAACAGAAAATTGGATTTTGCTTCATATTGTTAAAAAACCTCATCCCATCCAAAATTTTTGCATCTCAATAACTGTTGAGCATTAATAAGAAAAATAATAGAAACAATACTCAAAAGTAAAAATTTATGAACATATTCAATTATAATGATGTTTGGTAAAAAGAATATGATAAAAAATAACAGAAACCAATCTACTAAATTTAAAGATAAAAACTAAAAGCACATATCAAAATAAACCCAGCCATTTTCCCCCTTCAACACAATGCCATATTTTACCACCAAAAACTGCTTTATTATATCAGATGTCCTAACAAGAGAGAATTGTTTTAAGATAGAACGCAAAGCATCATTGACCTACCCGGATTTCCTGGAGATTATGAAAATTATTTCCTACTCTGACAGAGATCTTGCTTGGAGTGTAACTTTCATCAGATTTGTAGTCTGCATAAATACATAAGGTCTTCACTGTTGTTTTTCTTCTGCAAGAAGCAACACAAGCTATGTAAGCACCATAAAGAAAAATATTTGGGATGAGTTTGGATTATATATATATATATAATATATATATATATAATCCACAGGTATATTCATTTTCAGAACATTTAAATCCTTAGTTTTTATATATATATATATATATATATATAAAACTAAGGATTTAAATGTTCTGAAAATGAATATACCTGTGCCTAGTGATTCATAAGAAACTTGCTGTTGAAGAACTAGGTGATTTTCCACATTACATTATGCACACAGTTGATTTTCACCATTCTCCTTTGCTTGCCTTCAGAAATGTCAGTATACCAAGAAACAGATGCCAAATAAGCACTTGTACATAATGAAGCTTAAGTTAGGCTTTTCAAATATGGGCTCTCTTATTACACCAAAGCCTTTTAAAAAAAGTAAATAAAGAAGGGGGACAAACATCTCTTCTCAAGTTTTGTTAAAGAAAAAATACTGAAAGCATCCTACACAGGATAGAATAAAAAAAGGTTTCTCAAACTCAATTGTTAGGTTATGTCACCTTACATGAGTAAATGTGATGTTGTCACAACTGACATACCATTACACATTCATTTTCATTGGTTATTTAGATATTTAGTGATCATAACATTTGAATATCTCATTTTTAGAAATGCTATCTGACTTCCTACCAGTTGGGTAACAGAATCCTGGAATTCTTGCACTTCCTGAATTCCTATCTTATTGAGCAGTACAAAGCACCCTAACCCAGAGGGAGTATATTTTAATACCTAAATTGGATGTTCACCAAATGAGGCTGTGATCCATCTGACTGCCAGTAAGTTTCTAGATTATCATCTCGTAACTGATCCACTCCAAACCCTAAGAAAAAGAAAATGTGATAATCTTGAACATCCTATTTCTGTGATGCAAATGTAGCTCTTCTTCAACTGTTACAAATTAATGTCTCCCAAGTTATAACATATTAGGAAATATGTCTAGACATCCAAGGTGCACCTATGCTTTTCTGACACAAAACTGAAATAGGGGAATCTGCAGAGGTTCAATACTGTTGAGGTCTGTGGGGTGCAAATCCATGTCAACATGTCCTGGAATTTCAAGTGGTTAAGTAGTAATTCATGTTGGTTGCCAAAGGAATAATTAACAGTTAGACTTTTCCACATCTTCTGTAACTTAACTGCTGAACTAAAGCAAAATCATTAGCAGAGACCATTCACTATAACATTTTAGCCAAATGTAACATTTTCTTTTCAAGTCATGTCCTGAAATATTTTTGCTTTTTCAAGTACTAGCTAGAACAGGCAATAGATGGCAAAACCAGTATTCCTAAAGGTTAATGCCATCACATTTGAAGAACCAACTCCAGCTTTGTATTTTCTAGTCCCTCATTATCCTTTTACTAATTACATCCTTTTATTGATTGTCCAAACTAGCTACAGTTCCAATATAGCAGCAGAAGTTTAATAAAAAATTTCCTTCAGTCTGTTTAAGCAACAAAACCACGAGACTTTTCTTTTCCAATATTCCAGGATTTCAGACCAAAGTCATTCAGCCTGAGCACAATATTGTGACATAAAGGGATCACTAACCCTAGGGTGCAGCAAGACAGCTGATCAACTCCCAACAGATATTTCTGAAATAGCAACTCAAGCACCCCAAAGGGAAAGAATACAGATTTTCAGATATTTTGAGCAGGTATCACTAACTGCCCCTCAGGACCACATGTTTATTTTACTTGCAGGGTTTTAGGGCCACCCTGTAACAGCTGAGCCCACACCAAGTTTCAAAGTTCAAGCAGAACATCTCCCAGCTGCACAGTCATCCTTAGTTAAAAATGGAAGACACCCAGGAAAAATGCCAAAGCATAGAAACAATTTTACTGTACTGGGTGTGATCCTGCTCACATGGCTTAGTTTGTTCACCATGGAAATGAAAAAAAAAGATCAATATAAAATATATAAGAGTTCTGTTTAGTTCATATTAGATAGTTCCTCATAGAAGAATTTCTGATACAGTTACAACTTTCATTTTGTAATACATATAGAGAAGGCCACCATTATTTCTAGTAACTACAGCCTACACTACAGCATTTTTACTGCTGTGGATGTCTTTCTTTCAAAACATAAATGTACATTCAACTTTTTACATCATTGTTGTGATTTACCTGGCTTACAGGATGAAAGAGACCAAACTGCTTGTGAGCCTATTTCTCTAACAGTACCAGTCCTCTCTAACTGCTTTGGATCAGCACCAGGTGGGGTCTTGTTTGGGGTGGTCATTTCTAGTGAGAGAAAACAAGTGAGTTAGTTGACATATTTTTAGCTTGATGGGAAAATTAAAGGATTTTGTTCACACAGTCAGTTTAATTCTTTGGCTTCACACTTTTATAACAGCCTACAGAATTTATACATATTCACACATACATTTTTGCATGTCTGTTGAACATTTCATTATATACATAAAGTAATATGTATAAATATCTAGAATATATATGTGCAATCTATGTAAGAGGCTCCACATATGTGTAAATTTTGTGTCCTTAAGAACGCAATACATGCCTGCAACATTCATAAGACATACTTTACTTTATCATTCTCATTTATGCATATAGAGTTAGGGTTTCAGAATTTGGTTTTTACAGTTCTGTTTTTTAAGAAATTAAAATTGCAAATGTCAAGTTAAAGGCTAGCAGTGCAACTTCATTTTCTCCCACAGATACACTTAAAAGTTCTTTTAATCTACAAATTCAGAAACTAGAGCAAGAGATACTTCTCCCCTAAAATAGGAAATGGGAGCTTAAACAAATTGTATAATTTTTAGTAATTGGTTATAGCCACATTTATTTATGGACCATTTCCTGAACTTTACAACTTCATCTGGAATCATTAACTTGTGACTTGCATTGTTCAAGTAATCACACTCAGCCTCAACACCCAGACTATCACCACATATACAACAACTTAATTAAGCTGGGTTTTGTAAAGTACAGAGCACTTGACTATTTCCTAGGAAGTAGCTTAAGATATTTTTTAAAAAATTCCAAAGAAACATAAGTTCTATGAAAAGAACTACATTAAAGCTTAAAATTAACATAGAGCACTAAAGAGTCAGAGAATTAGAGCTGACCTCCCATCCTTTGCTTACATGCATGACACCACATCATGCTCTGCTGATCTCAGAAAAAGTCTTCCAGTGCCTCTCCCAGACAGCAAATAAGGGACTGAGTTAGGCTGGGACCCACAAGATCCACGCCTTACCCACTACAGAACTGAAACCAGGCAGAGACAACATTTTCTATGTATCAGTGAATCTGCAGCTAAAATGTCCCACAGGACATCTGACTTCTCTAGTGCACCAAACACCTTCTATTGGCCCTGGAGTATTTTCTTTTAATTTTGCAAACATAAGGCTTGACACAGATATTTTACCTGCTTTCTCATATACAAGATTGCAGTCCTAACTACCATAAACAAAATCTACAGAAATAATTGCATGTGTAGAAAAATCTAAATACTGACAACAGCAACTGTCACAAAAGGCTTCAGACAAAATCCTTGTTCAAACACCATCCTCTCAGAAGAGATGTTGGACACCACACAGCCAATCCTACAGATATCATATATATATTCACAGACAGATTAATTCTAATGCCATGTAAATAAAAAAACTTGGAAAAAATTTACAAACATTTAGTTCATAGCTACTTGAAAAACAAACATTCTTCACAAAATGGTTTGGGAGTGGTGGAAGGGACCTTCAAAAATCAACTAGTCCACCCCCCATGGTGCACCAAAATTCAAACTATGTTTATTGGGCATTGGGGAGACTATTATCCCAGACTTGTGAATTTTAAAGCTCAATTGACCTTCTAATCCAAACTCTGAGCAATTTTTTTTTTTACTTTTGTGACAGCGAACTAAAAGAGGTTGAGTTAACTCATTTTAATTCTCAGATTTGCACAGACACCAAAAATACTGTTCTTCCAAAATTTCAACCTCACAAAGCAAAGCTAGATTGTTCACTTGTAATTCAAGTGATCATATCTCAAAAACATCATAGAAAACATCTTTTGAATATTATCACCAGCAAGACTTGACACTCTTTTGACTTCAAGAGAAAATGAATGAAAAACTCCAAATCCCACCCTTAAGGCACAAGGACTATGCAAACATTCCATCAAAACCCATCAAAACAAGGTAAATCACAGAAAGTACATTGCTCACTCAGATTACATCACAAACTTGACTATATATGCTTTTAGAAAAAAAATTACTGGAATTTTCAAAGTATGCAGAATACCTTAAGATAATGATGTTGAGCTTTCTTATAAGCTTCAGCACACAGAGCAAAGTTCTAAATAGCTTAATAATGCAAGACTTGTATTGCACTGGTTCTCAAAAGTTGGAGGCATTACATTTTGGAGGTCTGAAATACACAGCAAGAAACATCATTCAAGTTCCCTATTGTTTTAAACTGAGCTTATTTTTTTAATCCAACAGGAAAAGATTCTCAAACCCCAAAATTTCAACTCCAAACCACTGCTAGCAAATAAATCAGCCACATATTGTGTACTAGTGATGAGAAAGACTGAACATTTTCAATGGCTGAACTAAATGAGTCAGATTTTCATGAGGGAAGTTCTGCTCAAGAACAATACATTCTTGAGAGAATGTAGCTCCCCAACACTCAGAACTCTAAAACCTGAAAGATGATAGAAGTACTAAGGAAAAATGATGTAGCAACAGGCCTGCTCACTCAAGTAACGCTTCTGGACATTTTACTAGCAGAAGTAAAAGTAACTCATTTTAAATGAGACAGCAATACTTAGCTCTAAAAGGAATTTAAGTCACCTAATAAATTTTTTCTTTGCTTTTTTAAGCTGCATAAAAATAAGTAATTTTTTTAGAAGGCCTTCTCCTTGACATGTGCTGAAAAATGGAAAGACACACTGCACCTTTAGAAGCATTGGCTGGAAACCTCTCTGATTTTCAATTCAGTTATTCCAAAAGATCATTAACAGGCTGCTGTTTCCTTATTAACAGCATGAATATATGAATGTCTTCACAACATGATCAAGGCCACACTTTCATTTTGCCATTTTCACCTCTGTGGTTTGCACATCCTTTGGTCAAGACAAAGCAGCAGCTTTTTCCCGCCTCCTTGAACTCCTCATCCCTCAATCCCTCATCTTTCTCACAGAAGTTCTCTCCTCTCCAGAAAACATTCCAGCCCTGTAACAGCCGACTGAAGATGTTTTAGCAAGCACAGTTTATCAAGAGAGTGAAATGGATTTAAATGGTTGGACAGTCTGCCTTCCACAGCCAAACCAGCAGGAGCCACCCGTAAAAGCTGCACACCTGGAAGCAAACCCTTGTGTAAGCACACAACACACCCAAGAGGAGATACTGGAGGATACATCATGGGCCTTCCTATTGAAGCTCCATAAAAATCCCAGCTCAAGGAAACTTGCAGATTTCAAAGCAGTTTTCCCCTATTAAAACTTGCAATTCCACCACACTGTGTACACAGAACTATTTAAATACACACCTGAAAGGGCCCTTGAGAGACCTGACTGTGCCTGAGAGATGTCTGTCCAGACATTTACTTCTCCAGCAAGAGATCTGTGGACAGCCAGCTTCAGGTTTCATCAACCTGAAAGCTAAAGATTTTCCTTTAGCATCCAAATCAAGAATCACCACCTAAAAACAAGCATCTCTTGATCTACAGAGAACTCAAAGACTTGTTAATCACTGGCCTTTACACAGCAACCCTTCTATTGATGTGAAGGCACTTAGGAAATTTGCTCTCAGTTTCCTCTTTCCTAGAGTGTCTATGCCTTTCAAGTTCCCCTCATAAAGTTTAATAAACCTAATATTCTTGCAGAGTCTAGATATCACTGTTGTTTAAAAAAATAACCAGACCATTTTAGCTAAGGTCCTTTATCATCTGAGTAATCACTTCCTTTGTCTTTATATTTACTCACACTAGTTAATGTGACAAAGCAACACCTGGGTAGTTGAAACCACATAATTCTCAATTAATATTGGTTTTACTGTGCATTATAGTGCTCAAATGCAGTATAAATGCCCAGTGTTTTCTGGGATACTGTTTGCTGTTCATTGACACCACTTCCACGAACCAGGCCTTTGATTTTTTAATTCCTGTGTTCTCTTCCTCCCTCAGTTCCTGTGAACTGAGCTTAGTTACACTGATTTCCAACCTGCTACCAAGCTTCTCAAGGTGGCTTTTAATTCCAACCCTTAGCTGTACAGTGCTTGCAATCTTTTCAACTTTGTATTCCACATTCCAGGGAACAGTGGAAACACACTCAAAACTGAACTCTCCAGGAGCACATTTCATGACACCACTGTTTAAAAGTGAGTCATTTACAAGTCAGATTCAAAAGCTCTTAAAAAATCTTTAAATATAATTATTTTCAGAGCACACTTTAATAGCTTGAACAATGGCAGAAATCCTGTAAAACTCAAGGCAGACTCCTCACATTCCCTCCTTATTAAGAGCATTGACTACTGTAAAAACAACAACAAAAAAAAGTTTAATCCAGACTACTCTCAGCAAGCCAGACTAGAATATTTCCTGGGTGCACGCTGATGTTAATTGTCCTCTATTTACTGACAAATTCCCTTCCCAAACCACCTCCTCAGAATCATTCAGGAGATCAGAGGTCATCTGGCTTTTCTCTCTTTTTTTATTCTTTTAAGAAGTAATACTCTGATTGCATTCCAATCATATAATTTTATTTAGTTTTAGCAAATATCTGACTATAGCCTTTCCAGGAAAATGGAACAAAGGCTGCACTGACTGCATCAGCATTTTTACAACATCCATAAGACTGTTTTTCTTGTTCTTAACAGAAGGGAATTTCATACCTAAGATTCCCTGATTTTCTTAACTGCACTACTGATTTACAAGCTCTTGTCCCTGCTCTCACTGTCTTTGGCTGGACCCTTGCTCTTCTAAGGCCTTTAAAGATCCCAAGATATATCTGAAGACCACCCTCTCACCATGCTTCCTATTTTTTAATTAGATGGAAGATTAAACATTAAATATTAAAAATATTAATGTTTAATTAATATTTAAAAACCATAGTAACTGCTCAGCAGCACCCTATTTTAACTAGCTCACCTGTACATTTGATCCCTCAGATTATTCTCTCAATCCAACTTTAATAAACTTATTATTTTTACCCTGCCTCCAGTGCATTGCTTTAAGCCTATTAGTGAAAATTACCAGACTTTCATTGTCAAAAATAATTCCATTATAAGGAAAGATAACTAAAAGAATTAAATTAGCAGTTTTACACATATATTTCTAATCAATCTAAAAAAATAATTTTTAATATGTTTTTGGAAAGCCCAGACTTTCCAACGTTACCTAGTAAGGCTACAAGCAGTTCCTTAAATGAGGCAAGCACATCTTTACAAGGAGTGTAAAGTGTAAATATTAGGTGGAAGCTGTGGTGAAAACCAAGAGCAACCAGAGGATGAAGCCGCTTTGAAAAACCAACCGGTAGCCATCCCCTCACGACTTGTTTGCAGAACTTTCAATCAATTATATTAGTTATAATTGTAACAATTATGAATAAACATAATGAAAAGTAACCAGGTTTACAACACTGTACTGGGGCCATGGGCCTCAGGCCTAGAAACCGCTTTAGTATCGGAAATGAAGCAGCAGCACCTACTCACGGCACGGGCCCGCCGGATCCCGGCCCGGCTCCGCTCCCCGGCCGCGGGGGCGACGCGAGAGCCCCGCACGCACGGCGGGAGGCGCCCGGCCGGGCATCCCCCACACCCGGCGTGAACACGCCGCCTCAGCCAGTCCCGCTTCTACCCGGGCTGCACCTTCTTCTCGTCCTCCTCCTCCCCTCACGGCCCCGGTAGAGCCACAGCTCCCACCTTTCTCACCTGATCCCGCCGGGAGCGGCCACAGCCGCCGCCGCAGTGGAGGGAACGCAATGCGCGCGCGCCGCCCCGCCCGCTCCCCCTCAGGCGCCGGGGCCGCCCCTCACACGGCGCCATGGGCGGGGCGGGGCCGGCGGAGCGCCGCGTCCCGGCTCCTCCGGTGTGGGAGCGAGCCTGGGACGTGCTCGGTATGGAACCCGAGCTCCCGAGGTGGCTTCTAGAGATGCTTCCCCACGGGAAGGAAAGCGCGTAGTCGCAGTGTTTCAGGTGCAGATGACGCGCTGCCCAGGGCAGGTAAAGGCCAGCAAGACCCGGGTGTCGTGGCACCCCTTCTCTAGGAGCAATCCGTGGGCACGATCATTGTTGGGGGTGGTGTCCTAAGTGAGGTGATGGGCTCCCAAAGAGAGTGACAGTTCTGCCCGATGGGAATGAAAGCACGTAGCCCCAGTGTTCCAGGTGCAGAAGACACGCTGCCCAGAGCAGGTAAAGGCTAGCGGGACCATTCTATCTTGGTACCTTTCGCGTTGTATCAATCCCCGGGCGTATCCGATATTAGAGCTCGCTTCCTAATGCCGAAACCGCGGTCGCGAAAGGGAATGGAACACCCTTCCTTGAGAAGAGAAGCACCGGTCTAACTGTTGCTGCTGCCCGTCACCACCTACGCGGCAGAGGCCAGCGAGACCTTTCCGTGCCGGCCCGGGAGCTCCCCTCAGAGCGCGGCCGCCGCTCGCAGGGCGGGCTCGGGGAGCTCGGGAGCCCCGACCCGCCCTGGGAGGCTGCGCTCCCTACGCACGGCCGCGCTCTAGGTCTCCGTGGTGAGGAGTACCATCCTTCCCTCCCCTGCTGTCCCTGGTGAGGGCCGCCCTTCCTTCCCTTCTCTTCCTTCCCTCCCCACCCCTCCTCTCCGTGGCGCGGGCCAGGCCCCGCCCCCCGGGCCCGACGGCCATCTTGGCCGGGTGGCGGCGGCGGCGCGAGCACGTTGCGCGCGCGGGCCCGCGCGCGGGATCACCGGACGCCGTTTCCCGGCCGCGGCGCGAGGGCGCCGCGCGCGCTCCCACCCCTCCTGCCCCCGGCCCCGCCGCACCCCCCTCACAGCTCCCGGTAAGCAGCGCCGGGGGGGAATCCCCACCTTCCGCACGGGAATGGAGGTGGTGGGGAAGGGGCCCCGCTCCTCATGGTGTGCTGCCGGCCTGGGCTCGGCCTGGGCGGCGGCCTCGCCCGTAGCACCGTGGGAGAAGGGTCGGCTCGACCGCGCCCCGCCCGGGCCTCAGGGCCAGAGGCTCCCGGGGATCGGGGCTCGCTGCCGGCGTGAGCACGGCCCGGGCCGGCACTGCCTGCACACGCGGCACGTCATCCCCGACGCCTCGGGCAGCCGGGGTCAGAGCGCCGGCCCTGCTGCTGTTCCCGGCCGCGGGTATGGCTCCCTGTGGATGCAGCGCGGGATCCTCGCCTGGCGGCGGTGGCCTGGCTCTGGGAAAGGGAACGCCGGCATTTTGCTCCTATGTAAACTGGGAACTTCCTGCACGGGCTTGGGGGGAAGGCCGAATTTTGCCTTCTTTTGGGGGAAGCTGATATCCACGTGGGTACTTGTGGGGCGGTGAGGAGATCAAGCCTTCCTGCAGGTGCGATAAGATAACGGAGTAAGGCCGTTTTCTGCGAGGTATGTGTAAAAACAAAAGAAGTCGGCAGAGCTTTTCTTAAGGACCATGGTAGTGTTTCCTGCCTGGAATGCATTTAGATACTTCACCTGCAAGTTCCTGTGACAGTTTTCACGTCCTAATTTAAGTTTCCCTGCTGTGGTTCCTTCCATAAACTGCAGTCCTAAACCAGTGGTCATGAAATACTTTCATTAGTTTCATTAGATTGCTAATTTACGGGTTCGTTCTCACGCATTTCACTTCATGTTAAGGGGAAATGTTAAAGATTGAGTGATAATTAATACTGCTCAGCACAAGCTAAACACACCCACTCGTTCTGCAGCGTCAGTATACTTGACCATATGCTTTCATGTTAACATATTTTCTTATTCATGACGTGTCTTATGAGTAACATAATGATTTAATACAGTAGGGAAATCTGGGGCATGTCTGAACTTCTTTTTTTACATTGCCTCAGTTTCTTAAATGTGAAAACCTTAAGTATGGACTAGTTCTTGTATCATTTACTGTTGCTTCTGCTTTGATACTTACAGATGTAGTGATCTCCCATATGCAGTTGAAAATCTCTTTTACCTTAAATTTCAAATTTTTTTGGGTATTATAGTTCTTGGCTTTATGTGACTGTATGTAGTCCATTGGCAGTGGAGTTGAGAGGCAGTTCTCAATTACTTGTTTTCAGTGGCAGCTGGAAATGCTGCTCATCCTCACTTAATTCCACAGCACTTCTCTCTGACGTCTCATGCACTGTAATTTTATGAAGTGTTCACTGGTTTTGTGCAAAGTAACCGAAGATGGCACAATTCTGAACCCAGGCCTTGCCTTCACATCTTTCAATGAATGGTCTCTGGTTCTGTTTCAGTCTTCATTTACTTTTAATGTTTAAATTTTTCTTTGTTTAAGCCTGAAAAATTCAGTGCAATTACAAATTCTTCTCCGTCATAATTGCCTTGACTTAGTAAATTACAATTTTGCTCTAATGCATGAGAAAGAAATAAATATTATTAATGCAAGCACATTGCACATGTTCTATAGATTGTACATTGCTGTTGCCTTCTGTGGCAGATAGCAAGGTCTGCACGTGGACAACTTTTTTTATTTTTGTAATCTGGTGTGTCAGGGTGTGCAGCAGCTGTAGCAGACAGCCTAAGAATGCTGACTTAGAAGGCTTGTGATAACATGTTTGGTGTCTTATTTTTAGACATGTTTCATTTTTTGTATTAAATTACATAATTGAATGTAATGGGCAGTTTTTGGCTTTAATGAATGATACTGACAGGGCCTTTACAACATTTCCTTTTTCTCTAGCCAGCAGTTTTTAGTCATTCTCTCCTTCCTTCACCTGTGTTGTCTGTCCATGCTGGGAATATTTTCTGCTGCCACACCATCATCATTCAATAACTCAAATAGCTCTTTACCCTAGTAGTTAGTTGCAAATTAGTATTTTCATACTCTGTTTTTTATTCTGTTCTTGATATGGAAAGGACAAGCACAGTCATGAAGTCAAATGCTTCTGAGTACCAGTTTCTCCTGCCCCTGAAGTGCTGACTGCACTGCTCGGTTACTGGTGTGCTGTACTGTAACATTGCTGATCTGTGTTCAGTCTCCTGAGAGTTCTACATCTGTTCCTTGCAGTCAGACCATCCTATTCCATATGTTAATTTCAATGCCACTCAGCTAACTGGATGTAAATATGTAACTTGAGTTCAGTCTGGTTTTGGACAGTTTGTTTATTTGTTTCTGAGTTCTAAGTAGATATTATTATTTTCTTTTGTGGACAGCTGTCATTGTAGATGTCAGCACAGTCCTGGAAATACTACAGAAGTTCACTTTTTTTTTTTTTTTTCTGAAAATGGTTAAGACCGCTAGAGAGTTTTGGATAAACTGACACCTCTGTCACATAGATGGGAGCAGAGTGGGAGGAGTGTGTGATGTGTGTCTCCATCCTGCTTCATGACTTCTATTCCCCCCACCATGTACTCTAAATGCTTAGTGTACATACTTAATTCACTGCCCCCTTCAAAACTGTTCACCACAGATTGGGCATTTTTGTGTAAGTTAGAATTAACTGTAAGTTAGAATGGAACTTACATGGGCATTTTCCCTAGGAAGTTAGAATTAGAAAAATACCCAAACTCAGGCTGTTTCATTGCTTACCAGCCACAGTCTGATTCAGCAGCGAGTGTAAACTTCAGTCTGATTATCCCACCAAGACTGTGGAAAGCTTGCTGAGGAGCTTGGCAAGAATTGCTTGTTTCAAGCCGTGTTTGCCTTGGTGTCTGGGAGCAGCCCCATCCCACTCTCCTGCTGTGGAGCTGCAGGCTAAACCCCGGCTGGAGGGTGGGTGGCTGAGGGGGGGGGGCCGGGCTGAGCTTCGAGCAGGGTTTGGGGGGCTGGGGAGGGAGGTTTGGTCCTGGGGCAACCCACAGGACTGGTTCACTGCTGCCTACAGCTCAGGTGGGAGATCCACAGTGCCCTGTCTGCTCAGGCCATGGAGAAAGGGCCACTTGGCACTTCCCTTGGGAAAACAGAGAGGGAATCATTCACCCCCAAATACTCTTTGTAAACTGCAGGATTTTAGTGAAAGGCATTGGGATGTCTTCCCAAAGAATGTATCTGTATTTGAAGTAATGACAACATCCAGTATCTGTCCCCAAGAAAATTACCCTGACTAAAGCACCTTTATAGCCTTCAAAAATAAGGCTTTCAGTTTGTTGTGTCCTGATGTATTAAAGTGGGAACTGCAGACTCATTATTCCAGGCCTGTTTGCCTGGTCTACAGATGCAATTTCAATGTTCAGCCCTACTTTGTCAGTCTGGTCTGACAACACAGAACCGTTGAATCACTTTTAATTTTTTTTTCTTATATTCAGTCATTTATTTGAAAACATCAGCTGTGTTAATAAGACTTTCTGGCTTAGGAAATTTAAAATAGTAAAGGGAAAAAAAGAAACGTAAGTAGAAACCTCCACAATATGGTTGGCAGTGTGAGTAATAGTTACATTCATTTATAGGTGATGAAGAATATCTTTTGACATTAGTTTTAAAATACTTTGGAAACTGAATAAAGGAATAAGACTACCACTTTTTAAAGGAACCACTTAAAATGTTGGTACCTATGGCAGTAATGGATTTAAGGATGCAATAACATCAGCTTTTCTGACTTTTGCTGTTGGGTGTCCATCTTCCAGATATTGCAGTAGTAGCTGGAGGATTCCTTCCAATTGAAGTTTATAGAAGGGTAGAATTTAACATGATGTGTGCCATACACCCATTTTATTCTTCTTCTTCATGAGTCTGCAAGTCACAACCTTTCTTCCTCCAATAGCCATATGTAGTAAATATAGTCTGTGAACCACTGCAGGATGCTTTGGTTTGGTGAAGCAGAGATGAGCTGGGCATCCAAAAAAAAACCTTCCCTTAATTAGACATGTTGGAATCCTTTGGATGCAGCTGCACCTTTGCACTGTATGGAAACCTGAAGTATTTCCAGACTCCTTCCCAGTTATATCATTGTACTACTGATACTGCATTGAAATGATTTTGAGCATGCATCATCTGTAGGGCTGCCATCCCTTTGTTTAGTGAGATGGAAATGTTTTGTACTTTATGGCATTTATTTTTACAACAACAAAAAAAAAGTCATTTGCAATATCTTAAAATCTTCCAAGGGCCTCATAAGTCAGTCGTCTTTGTTCTGAAGCTGGAGGGAGAGTTGCCCTTAGGTGTGTCTTGTTCATAGGAAGATAAAAGTCATTATTATTTTCATTATTATGAGTGAATATAGTAAAGGAAATAGAAATGTACTTTAAAACACATTCCACCTTTTTTTGTCTATCAAGACTTAAATTTAAAATTCTCTGCACTCCCTCCATTTGCTGCAGCTGTACAAAGTCCCATTGCAATCCAGTACTTGTCGATGTACATTACAAAGAACAAAGAGGGGCTTATAGAGAGGAATACAAGTCATCATTTCAGTTCTTTGCATGCATTTGTTTGTGATTTCAGGAATATTTAATCATCTTGTCCTCCACAGAATTATAGAGTTTTTTAGGTTGGAAAAGACCTCTAAGATTATTGAGTCCAACCATTAACCCAGCTCTGGCTCCTACCCTGTGTCCCTGAGGGCTACATCTACATGTCTTTTAAATACCTCCAGGGATGGTGACTCAGCCACTTCCCTGAGCTGCCGGTTGCAATGCTTGTCCACCTTTCAGCAAAGAAGACAGCTTTCCTGACATCCAGTCTAAACCTCCCCTGCTGAGATCTGAGGCTGTTTCCTCTTGTCCTGTGTCCTGTTATTTTGAAGAAGAGCCCGACTCCCCTCCTTGCTATACCCTCCTTTCAGACAGGTGTAGAGAGTGAGAGGGGCTCTCTTGAGCCTCCCTTCCTGGACTAAACATCCACAGCTCCCCCAGCTGTTCCTCAGAGCGGTGCTCCAGACCCTTCCCAAGCTCCACTGCCCTTCCTGGGCTCGCTCCAGCCCCTCAGTGACTTTCTTTAGTGACGGGCCCAGAACAGGACACAGCACCCAAGGAGTGGCCCCCCCAAGTCCAGGGGGACAATCCCTGCCCTGGTCCTGCTGGCCACACTGCTGCTGATCCAGGCCAGGATGCCGCTGGCCTTCTTGGCCGCCTGGGCACCGCTGGCTTGTGTTCAGTCACTGTCACCGGCCACGCCCAGGTCCTTTTCCACCAGGCAGTTTTCCTTACACTCTTCCCCAGCCTGTGGCACTGCCTGGGGTGGCTGTGACCCAAGGGCAGGACCCAGCGCTTGGCCTTACTGATCCTCATGATCCCCATGGATCCAGCTTGGCTAGATCCCTTTGTGGAGCCTTTCTATGTTCTTTATAAAGAATTTTACTTACTTTTATTTAAATCTATTATAGGCATTGATACCATATTAGGAAATTAAGAAGGTAACTGTAGTTATTCAGATACTAATGAAACTCAAGATTAAATAATCAAACATCATCATGAATGGCTGCTCACATTGCCTGGTTTACTTTTTATACTCAGTTAAAAATTTTCACTTTGAAAACTGGTTTACATTTTACACTGTTTTAATCCTTTAATACAGAATATTGGCATACAGTTGGTAAATGTATATTCAATCATATCCTTAGAGTAATAGTTGTAGTCACAATTTGTCAATGTGAACAAGGGTGCTTTATAGTAGGTAACTTGTAAAACTAAAATTTGGAGCTGTATAGATCCTTATGTCCTTACTACAGTGTGCTTTTTTGGAAACAAATCCATTTTAAGATAAATCGCAATTTTATTTCTACACTGGAAAAATAGTAATGGGATAGAAAGATGATGTTAAAAAATTTGTGCAGTTATCTACACATCAGTATCCTTGTTATTTGTATCTCTAACTCTGCTCTTTGCCATGTTGCATAAAGGAGGAAAAGAAATAATTTTGCATTTTTCATCTCTCCACTCCACTAGCAATAACTTAGGTTAGATATGTCTGTTATCTGTGCTGTCAGTAACCTGGTCTCTTACGGGTTTTTTTTTCTTTTGTTTTCTTTTCTTTAAGGTCTGGAAGACTCCCACTACTCCTTCTTATAATTGGTGTATGTGTTTAACCCTAAATTGTGCATTATGGCCGACAAATTAACAAGAATTGCTATAGTCAACCATGACAAATGTAAGCCAAAGAAATGTCGTCAGGAATGCAAGAAGAGTTGTCCTGTGGTTCGAATGGGTAAGAGATACAATGTAACAAAGTGTTGAAGCAATTGGATTTTAAACTTTTAAATCAGTTCTACTCTGTAGAATGAGCTTTTTATAACTGATAGATTTTTGTGTATCATTCAAGCTTTTTTTTTTTCATAAAGCTTTTAGAAATATCACTAAAAGCATGAACAATTCTAGTAATAATGACACTTTTCAAGCCTTTGGATAATCTGAATCTTCAGTGAACGTTCATCAGTTACAAGGTCCTCTGTGAAATTTAGTAGGCAGGAATTTGGATTCACCAGAAACTGGACTGATCTTATCTTAATTTTTTTTCACCAGGAAAACTTTGCATAGAAGTCACATCACAGAACAAAATAGCATGGATTTCAGAAACACTTTGTATTGGTTGTGGTATTTGCATCAAGGTAAAAATAAAACTGCTTTATTTAAAGTGCTAAATTTTCCTTATTTTGTTATTACATTTAGCAATGCATACTGTAACTTCAAAAAGCAGTTTTCTTTCTGGATTAATCAGACCAAGTTGACTTACTGTTTATAGAAAGTGAAGAACTGTGTCACTTGACTGAACTGGTTGGGTAGCAAGGTGTGGGTTTTATTTGTGGCTTTGTTTTTTGCTTGGCCTTGTTTGGGTTTTTTGTTTGTGTCTGTAGACACCTAGCAGCAGAAAGATGTTTTTTGTGAAAGGTGTAGAATACGTGTGCTGTGCCTTATTTGTATTGTAGACTGACAGTCTAAACTGCAGACTACTAATTTGAAAAATGTGGCACAGAACTTCCTTGGCAGGTTGACCCATGTAAAGGAAATTTGGTAGAGGTCCATTTAAAAATACAAATGCACAGCTGGGTGCAGTACAAAACATAGGCTTTTGTTAATAAATTGTGTGCACTAATAATCTATAATTTATTTCAATTCCAGAAATGTCCTTTTGGAGCCTTGTCAATTGTTAACTTACCTAGCAACCTGGAGAAAGAAACAACACATAGATACTGTGCCAATGCCTTCAAACTTCACAGGTATTTTATTTTTCAAATATCAAAGAGACAAAAAAATGCAAGTTTTTATAGTGTAAACATAGTGCACATCAAAGTGTTCTTGGTTCTTACCCCAGTAGCTTCCTTTTAGAATGTTAGTTAAATTGTTCTTATTAAAAAGTATTATAATTAAATAAATTAGTGTTAGGGATTATTTTACAGAGCCCCTATTTAAAAACTGACTGTCCTTAAGTATTTCTTATGCTCTTCAATTTTTAAGGAACTTGATATGATTTGGGTTAGATATTTGCAAATTAACAAAGGCTGTAGTAATCAGAAGGTCTGAAAATGGGTTGCAGCATTTACTTGCCCACTAAGTGTTGGTGTGTGATGGATAAATGTAACACAAACTTATCAATGTTTTGTACAGGTTGCCTATCCCTCGTCCAGGTGAAGTACTGGGATTGGTTGGAACCAATGGTATTGGAAAATCAACTGCCTTGAAAATTTTAGCAGGAAAACAGAAGCCAAATCTTGGAAAATATGATGTATGTATCAGCAATAAAAAAGAGTTAGCATTTTAGGTAGCTGTTTATTTTTTTGGACTGAATGTTTGTATCTGTGAATGGGATAGATTTGTGGGGTTGTTGGCACTTTGATATTGACAGCCAGTGACCTACTCCACACAGCACCAGTAGTAGACAGTTATTGCTAACAATTTGCCTTCTTGCAAATTGTGTATATCTCTCAAGAAAGATAAGGGAACTAATTGTGATTGTAATTCACAAAAGATAAAAATCAGAGGTTGGTTTCTTGAAGTCATACTTATGGGCTTGGGGTTTTTTTAATACCAGTCTTTAAAAAACATCACGTTTTTCTCCCTGCATAATTTACCTGTTCCCATCAGAAATTTCCATAGCCCAAGTACTGGAGTTTCTTCTAAGTTTCCTTTGTTTTTATCTGAACAGCTCAAGTGTCTATGAGCACTTACTGTGTATCCTTGGGACCTCTTAGGCATTTTTATCTTTGATTCTTCTTTGATTCTTTTGAGGAAGATTTCTCATAGTGTATGTTGTTATTGTAAGTTGTGGTTGAAGGTATTTCCCACTGTACACTTGAATACCGAGCTCTGAAAAATCCTTAGTTTCTTCACGTTGCTAGTTACTTAGAAATAAGACTTTTTGAGAATGAGACTTAAAACTTGTAGTCTGCTGGTATTCATAGGAATTCATAATCCATTTTCCTATGTGTTTCCTCCAAGTCAAACTGCAGCCAGTGAGCAAAATATTTTACAAGGGCTTCTTTACCTAGCACCACTCCAAAGAGTGAATACATTAGAGAAAGGGCATAAATAATGACTATTAGGACTCCTTTTATCAGTATTTCAGATGTTACAGATGGCATGGGGACAATTGAATTCTGGTGAACACTTTTGTCCTTCAGGAAGCGTTTGTAAGAAGAAGTGTGTTGGTACTTTCTTCAGCAGTTTCTTTACCTGAAAGAGTAATGTTTTAATAAACTGCTCAGTCATGGCTGCTACCTAAAGGTGCAAAGAAATAGTCATTTCCCAGCTACATTTTACATTCTCTTTCAAGTTTGGTTTATATTATTTTGTGGACTTCTTGTTTCAGGTGGTAGTATTGCAGAAATAGCAAAACTTTTGACTTTCTGAATGTGTACTTAATTGAATTACCATGCTTCCAAAATCAGACTTTGCTGTGAAGGAGCCATATCAGTATGACCACAGAAACACGTGGTATGAATTGAATCTTCCATGTTGCTTCTGCTCTAAAACTGATGAAGCATTTCCTCTGTGTATTTGCTTGGTTTGGAAATATGACTGTGTCAGTCTGATCCATACTGTTTATCATCAAAGTAATTAACTCAGCACCCCTCAGAGTAGTACAGTGTGCAAGGGGGAACTTTTTCCTGGGTGATTGCTCTGAACAGTTCCTTTATTTTCAATTTGTCATTTTTCCTTTCTTTTTTTTTTCCTTCTATTTCCTTGAAAATGTTTGCTAGAAGCAGAGAAAATTACCAGATTTGTTGCATCTTCTGTGCTAGTTCGTGCTTTTATCATTCCAGTCCTTTTCCTTTGGATTAGCTGTATCAGATAGCTAATAAGTGTGGTTACATTAATTCATGCTGTCATTTTCCCCATGAAGTTGTTTCAGTTCAGTAGCTTCTTAGCTGTGCAAATTTTAATTTTTTTTGGAAGAGTAGTGAAACCTGGAAAAAGAAGGTCTCTCTAAACTTTGTTTTTGGAATGCTTTTGCAGATTTTTTGGTTTGTTCTCTTACAAGCATATTCTATTTGCCTTATTGATTGGAATTTGAAATTAGGGCTCCTCACTATGTTTTTAAATGGTATAAGTAAACCCAGGCTTTAATTTTGTCACAGGATCCACCTGACTGGCAAGAAATTTTGACTTACTTCCGAGGATCTGAATTACAGAACTATTTTACCAAGATCCTGGAAGATGACCTTAAAGCTATCATTAAACCTCAGTACGTGGACCAGATCCCTAAAGCTGCAAAGGTGAGACATTTCATGAGTTAATAGAAAGCTGGGAGCTTCTTCTGTAGTACTTCTTATGTGTTTAAAGGTTTTATTTAGCAGCATAACTCAGAACTGTTTGAAATTTTTAATGTTGGTTGGGGTTTTTTATTATTTATCATACAGGGAACAGTGGGATCAATTCTGGATAGGAAGGATGAAACCAAGACACAAAGTGTTGTGTGTCAGCAGCTTGGTAAGTAATTTTGTACAGTCAAAATTTGAGAAGTTCATATTTACTGAAACAATCAAGTTACCACAATATGATAGAGCATGTAAATTATGCCAACTCAAAGAGAGAAAAAGTGCTTTAGTGTAAATCCCAGGGCATGCTGTAATATAAATAACACAAATAATACTTTCTGGTGGCAAACTAGTTGATACATTCTAGTTAACAGAATTTAATGCAGTTTCTGTTTCATAGTAGAAAGTGCTTATTTTTAAATCCGGAAAAATCCCACTTAACATCTGCTGCTCTTGCTTGCTCACAAATATGGCAAAATCTGAGCATCCTCCCTTCTACACTGCATGTAAAAAATGTTACCTTAATATTCCACACTCCCCCCAAAGCTTGTATGTATCTAATTTTAGGGGGAGTAACACTGACTTCTGAGATTAATACAATTAATAAGAACATCTGCATAGTCCAGCCCTAGTAATGTTTTGTAGGTGTTTTGTATTTAGTTGTTACTAAATTCACTATGGGATTGTTTTTGGTAGAACTGGGTAGTGAAGGTGAGGCTGCCATTGTGCCACCAAGAATGTGGTCTTTGAGTCCCACTTAATTTATTAATGACACAACCTATTCTTGAAATGTGTTCATTAAGCTGCTTAGAAAATACCTGCTTCACCCATCTCCTGTAGGGTTTGAGGGACTTGATTTTCCTGAAAATCAGAACTCTCCAGGCAAGCCTGACAAGAAGCACTTTCAGAACTGGTATAGTTTCTTTTTAGGGCCAGAATCTTCACCAGTGTGGTGGAGAAAGAATAGAAATATAATTCTTCTGCACAACAGGAAGCAGCCATGCAGCTAATGCTGCAGAGAACCCAGAGCTTGCTGTGACTTAGTATTAGCAGTATGATACTGGTGCTGTATAAAGTGAAAGCTTATTGTCCTTCTGTTCTCTTTCCCTCTCTGTAGGATGTTTGCTATGTTATTACATGTTTCTGTAGGTAATCAAAACATGGATTGTTCTGTTGGTTATCACATACCTAAAATTAATCACTTATTTGCAGACTTAACACATCTGAAAGAAAGAAATGTTGAGGACCTTTCAGGAGGAGAACTTCAGAGATTTGCTTGTGCAGTTGTTTGCATTCAGAAGGCTGATATGTATGTTAAATTTACTTCTGTTACACATTGCTTCTAATAATCTGTCTCAGAATATGGTCCTCAAATTTACACTTATTCTTAACAATAATCTTTTGTATGAAATATTGAACAATATTTAAAAATTATTAAATAATGTTTTAAATTATTTTTTAAAATTTTGCCAGCTCATCAGCTGAAAGCCATTTTTACTTCATGTTTAATCTCTGGATTCTGTATACTTTCATTTATTGAGTGGAAATAGCTGATTTCAGAAGGCAGTGTTAGATTTCAGCATCCCACCCTCATAACCTCTCCCTAATCCAATCTAAATGTATCCTGTTGGACAGCACACCTCCCTTAGCTTCTCTGAATGAGAACGGTACAGCTGCTTCCCCACCTCTTAGAACTTTAGTCCCTCCTCTCCTGTCTTTTTGCAAGCAGGAAATTACTGTCTAATCTTTGTTATTTCCTGACTCCTTGGGACCAACAAAGCAAGACCAGAAGAGTTAGAGGGTTTTGGATTTCTTTTTCATGAATTTTTGGTTGGTTGGTTTTGTTCACTTGGGCTGCTGTTTTTTGTTTGGTTGGTGGGAATTTCAAGTGGATTTCCTTGTTCAGTGTGCTCTTTTTGGAAAATGTCCTTTTTCCAGTCTTCTGAAGTATTTTTGCACTTTTTAGTTCATTTAGTTAAATTTAAGGTAATTTAAATTTAAGTTAGTGCATGGGAATCCTAACTACTGATTCTTGTAACTTTTGATAACTTTGATAACTTTGTCAGAACTTTTGGGAAAGTAATACTTAACTCACTTTCACATGGCAGTCTACAGAGAATAAAGGCAGGTGTGCACAATTCTCATTTTTTGTCTCCCTTTCTCAGTATAAATAATGATTCTTTTTTATTTCCATTTACTTAATGGTTGTAATGTTAATATTATGTTTGAGTAAATAGAAAGCTTGCATTCACTAAGACTTCACTCTTCCTTTTGGGATTAGCTTCATGTTTGATGAACCTTCCAGCTACTTGGATGTCAAGCAGCGCTTGAAGGCTGCCATTACCATCCGGTCCCTCATAAACCCTGACAGGTAAATACAAGCTTCAGCTGTTTCACCAGACTGTAGTAATGCATGACTGCTTACAGAGGGAAGAAGCATCCAGTCCATCCCCTCAGAAGTGCTCACTCCTCAGTATGGCACACTAACAGATGTTTCAGATATTCCATGTCTGTAATATTCTATTCTTTTGCATTTTGGAAACTTATTTCCTGTAGTTTCTGGTCCCATTTCAAAATTCTGTAATAAGGATAGGAAAACATTGGTGGTTAGTTTTCACCTGAATATTGCTGTTTCATCCCTTTCTCACAAAGATTTTTTTCTTAAAATGTGCTAAATATTTTTCACTCAAATCAATCAACATCCTTCCACTTAATGTACATAAAGAATCTGCCAGTTCATGCTGAAGATGGACTTTTAATTTATCATTCACGAGTTTTTTGACAGTTTAAAAAATGCTGGTGAGGGATATGAACTCTCTCCTTCTTTAGTATAAAGTGAAGAAATCATATTAACTAAAAATCATGTTGATAGCTCTTGTTTATGCAAGACTAGATTAAGAAAAAGAGAAAGAAAAAATATTTTGCATTGAGATAAAAAAAGCATCTCTCTGGCTTTGTTTTTCAGGTACATTATTGTTGTAGAGCATGATCTAAGTGTATTAGATTATCTCTCTGACTTTATCTGCTGCCTGTATGGAGTGCCAAGTGCTTATGGTGTTGTTACCATGCCTTTCAGCGTAAGAGAAGGTAATTCTTGCCATATTGCTCTTTTTAAACTTTCCCCAAAAAAAGACAGCAAAATGCCAGTTATCTGCTATATAAACATGTCCTCATCCCGTCACAGTTCAACAATGAAAAAACTGTTTGATTTTTTGCAGAATTTCTGTGTAAAATGATACTTAATTTGTAACTCAACCCAAAAGCCTTCATTTTCACTTGCTGTGGACATAATTTTGATACTTGCAGGTGTTTTGTAAACAGTGGAGTTACACAAAAGACCCTGTAAGTAGTAAAGGGCAGGAGAGAAGTTGAACACTACATACCTCTGTGCTGTGCAACCACACAGTAGTGTTCAACTGAATTGACCCCACTTGTAGTACTGAGACTCAGTAAAAACTAGCTTTGAGAGAGTGGGCCCAACGGCAGGAGTTCCTTTAAACTCCACACACATCACTAACAGTGGCTTTTCAGAAAGAGCTGCTCCAGCCATTCTGTAGTTTAGTAAGGCTCTTCTTCATTCAGTTTGCAATGTGCACACCTTAAAAGAGGAGGTCTTGTTGCTTCTTTTAAAGCATTAAAAATCCAGTATTCTCATTATCAGAATGGAATTTGCAGCCAGGAATTGAAATTCGTCTTGTTTTACTTTGTTGCAGACCTTTCTAATGATCTTTTTTCCTCCCATCATAGGCATAAACATTTTCCTAGATGGCTATGTTCCAACAGAAAATCTAAGGTTTCGAGATGCATCTCTGGTATTTAAGGTAGCCGAGACAGCTAATGAAGAAGAGGTTAAAAAGATGTGTATGTACAAATATCCAGGAATGAAGAAAAAGATGGGAGAGTTTGAACTATCCATAGTAGCTGGAGAATTCACCGATTCTGAAATTATGGTGATGTTAGGGGAAAATGGTAAGTGCAATTTTTGTTGGAAACTACTTCTCCAGCCCTGAATATGCTCCTAAAACCCTTCTTCACTTTGGGAGCCAGGCTTCACAATTACTGGGTTTGAGTCAGGTTGAGCTGCTTGTTGCCTGGTGAAGATATCACAGCATGAGCCCCCTGAGTAGGAAGAATGTAAAGTTACTGAGTGTTAACAGTGCCACCGTGTTGTGTTTGTTACCTACCTTGTTTTAAAAACTTAGGTGGCAGTTTTAAGCTGTCTCTTCCATTTGGAAAAGCAAGTAGTAGCAAGTGCTGGAAGATAATATAGGAATTCTCAAAGCAGTATAATTTTAAAACATATTCTTTATTAAATAGTCTTAGTTGTTGTTGTATCAGTGATTTGTTAGGGGTCTAAATTACTAAAAAGTGATTAATGTATAACTTGTATTTTATTGTATTTCAGGAACTGGCAAAACAACATTTATCCGAATGCTTGCAGGAAGACTTACACCTGATGAAGGAGGTAATGTGTTACACCCAAGATAAAACCTATTTTAAGGATACTGGAAATTCTCTTGTTTACATTATTAATTTTGTCTTTTTATAGGTGAGGTCCCAGTCCTAAATGTCAGCTACAAACCACAGAAAATCAGCCCTAAATCTACGGTACATTTCAGCCTTATTTATTAAGTATCATGTTTGCTACAAAACACAAGTATAGAAATTATTTTATGCCTATTTTGTAGCTGTATCTATTTAGATAGATTTTTTTATTATTCTGTTCCTGCTTGTTTTCTTGTGGTGCATAAAACTGAATGGCAACATTTTCCTTTTGCTAGGGAAGTGTCCGTCAGCTGCTGCACGAGAAGATCAGAGATGCCTATACACACCCCCAGTTTGTAACTGACGTGATGAAACCTCTTCAGATAGAAAACATCATTGACCAGGAGGTACTAATTGCTTAAATCAACATCTTCATTGTCTTAACTCTCAGCCTGTACCTGAACTAAGCCTGGCCTTGTTTCCCCCGCCCCACCAGGTTCAGACGCTGTCTGGTGGTGAGCTGCAGCGTGTAGCGTTAGCGCTTTGTCTGGGTAAACCTGCAGATGTGTATCTGATTGATGAGCCCTCAGCTTACCTGGACTCTGAACAGCGTCTGATGGCTGCCAGAGTCATTAAACGGTGAGTGCATGTGCTGGGCAAGGAGCCAAAATTTGCAGTACTATTACAATGAGTTCACATTACTCTCTCTTCTTTTCTTCTTTTCCCTCATTTCAGTTTCATTCTCCATGCTAAAAAAACAGCTTTTGTGGTAGAACATGATTTTATCATGGCTACATATCTTGCTGATCGTGTGATTGTTTTTGATGGCATTCCTTCCAAGAACACACTGGCAAACAGGTAAGAGATTCATTGGGATTGCTAAGCAAGATTGTCATCCCTGCCTATGGAAATTAAAGCTGCATCCAGGACTGTCCTGAGGGTTCTGACTTTTGTTTTGAATCATGGAACAGCAAATGGGATTGATCCTTACCTACAGGCTACCTAAACCACAGTTGGGGCAGGGCTTGAGGAACATAACCAAACCCTCAAAAACTAGACCAGCCTTAAGCAATTGCATGATGGCTAAATAACAATAATCACAAGAGATCAAGGAATGAAAAAAGTACCAACTGTAAACTACCCTTCTGAAAATAACTTCCAGCTGCCGTAGACGAAAGCAGTGTACTAATGGTACTTGTATGCAGATGTAGTGAAGGACAAGTCTCAATGCCAGCATCAGTGTGCATTGCTTTACTCTTTCAGAGGTGTCCCTTTTGATGTCTACTTTTGTTCCTGTTAGTAATTTCATGTAGATTACAGAGACTTTTTGATGAGCAGCCTTATCAGAAAACAGGCTTTTAGAACACTGAGTGCTTGGCACAAGCTAGATGAAATAATAAACACACTGTCTGCCATGGCAATCCCCTGCTACCCTGGCTGGGGTAGCCAGGTGGTATTCCTTCCAAGAACACACATGTTGGAATGCAAAAATCACACTCATTCATGGATATTGAGAAAGTTATGTTTTGGGTTGGGTTTTTGTTTCCTTGAATGTAAGCACACACATGTGCTTGTAATGCACATGTTTCCTTGAATGTAAGCACACATACAAAATAAAAAGAAAAAGGTCACAGCTGGAAGCCACAATGAGACACTACTCTCATCTTTCAGCAGCATCTGAGGTAGGGTTTGACTAAAAATGTAGCATGTCATGGTATGTCAAATACAGCTTACATTTGCATTTCCAGACCTGAGTGAGCTCAGGATGGAGATCAAAGTTGCCTGTGATCATATGATATTAAACTTCTGAAAATATAACTAAAATATTCTTCTGTCTCAACAGTCCACAGACTCTCTTGGCTGGAATGAATAAGTTTTTATCTCAACTTGAAATCACTTTTAGAAGAGACCCCAACAATTACAGACCAAGAATAAATAAACTCAATTCCATCAAGGTAAGAGAGGACCACCTTTGCAGTACAGGAGCTATGATTGTTTGATAGGAAGCCAGATTTTAAAATATGGAACAAAATGAAGATTGACAGGGTAGTTCTACTGTGCTGGAAAAACAGCATGTGAAACTAGTAAGAGTAATAAGGGAAGCAGAAAGGAGTTTAGATAAGTGTCTTTTATTTCAGTTATGTTCAAGTCTGCCAAAGACTGCTTCAAGTAATGGTGACCTTTTTTCTCTTCCCAAGGATGTGGAACAGAAGAAGAGTGGAAACTACTTCTTCCTGGATGACTAAATATTGAATCCCAGCATCTTTTTAACTGGCATCTAGACATGCATATTGGAATCTAAACAGCTGTGATGAGATGGCTCAGATCAGGTTTTAGAACAATTAATCTTTTGGAGCTTAAAATCTCTTGCTGCATTTAACATCTGAGATAGTAGCAGTAAACATCCTAGTCTGAGTAAAACTGCCACTTTCTATATTTTGGTGACTCAGCCCTATTTTCAGTGTAATAATTTCAAAATAGACCACCTTGAAATTGTGCAAATGGGTCTCCTGATTTTTCAAAATTTAAGGGAGGTTTTCCATTCAATATATCCTACTCATGTACCAAGTACTGACTGAACTTCCTCATTTTAAAATAAATCTTTGAAGCTGTTTTCTGTATAAGAGGGAAGTTTACTAAGAATGTCATGCTACAAGACCGACTCCTCTTTTAAAAAGTTTGAATCTCTCTGGCTGAGGGTTTAAAAAATAAAATACCCACGTAACTTGTGACACTGCAGAATTTCTTCAATTACTAATTCAGAAGTGTGTATAATTATTAATGTCACACACCCTTTTGTCACACTACGCCTTTTTTTAATCATCCGTCCCTGTGCGTGTTCTCAGATCTAGGGATATGAAAATAATCAGTGAAATAATCCTAAAGAATATAAGCATTCTTTCCATCTGTCCAACTCACTCTTCCATTAAGTTTTCATAAGACTAAGATGCAGGAATCACTTTTCCCTAAAGTAAAAAGCTTTGATCCTTACTATAACAAAAAAGAAAAAAAATTGAATAAACATTGTTTAAAAACTTCCCTATGCAATAAGGTCCTTTGGGAACTAGAAGGAAAATTTAAATATTCCTGCTTACTTAAGCAGACATGCAGAAAACAACTTTCAGCTCTGTGTCATAAAGGAAGGAAGGGTATTTTCTTTTAAACAGTTCTCTGCCTTCACTGGCATGTGAAAAACATGATGAGAAAACATGGCTTTGTTCCTTGTTTACATTTTTGCCTCAGAAGCTACAGAAAGGAGTGGAGGTAATTTGTGGGTTTTTGCCATTCTGTGTGTTAGCAACATGGTTATTTCATAACCTTGGTGGTACTGAGCATTATATCCACACTGCCTCTCTCTGTCTGTAACAGCAGTGCACCTGTACTACAGCAGCAGAGGGACTCTGAAGAAGTGCAGGTACTGAGTACAGCCCTACACAACCATGCTGGTCAGACAAAACTTCCAAAGGCTGTCTAAACTTGTTCTCCTCTGCACAGCTTAACTCCCTTTGGACTGGAGTTGTGCAATCTTCTCTGAATCAGTTGTGATAAGGATAAGGTAAAGATGTGGTTCAGCTGTGTGTCATGCAGCTGAATATTACATATATTAACAGGAGGATCCTGCAATTAAAACATCCTGCCACAGGCCAGAGGTTGGCCAATCAGTCTACTACTACTCCTTCAGCAAGAGAGGAAACCAGACTTACTTGATCAGCGTTGGAGAAAATACACCTACACCTTCCAGTCCTTCCCTGTCCTAGAGTAGCAAGGCAGTGTAGGCCCAGGTGAAAGTTGTTTTTTAAATGCAACTTCTAAAAGCACATCCCTCCCAGTTACTGCCATGCCTCTCTTCCCCAGTGTTTCCCAACAGCTTTCTGTAAGGAAGTGTTACTGGCTTCATTCTTGCAACAAAGCTTGTGCTGAACTACCTGCTCTAGGTCAGAATGAGTAGTTCAGTGACTGCTGCACAAATTTGGGGTAGAGCTAGAGTTTCAAATTCACCAGTAAACTCAACATGCAGCCTTCTTTATGATTTTGAAAGGAGTTGAAATAAACAGAGAATCTCAATGGTAACAACAGTTAAATGCTTCAGTGCTTGCTTCGTTCTCCACCTGAAAAAGTGAAGATTGCCTCTTTTGAAATACTGAATGAAAAAGTATTTAGATTAAAAAAAGAAAAACCAAAAAGCCTCCAGCATGACTCTTACAAACAAAAACTCCAAAATCAGTTTATGGCTTCTTTTTGTTTGCTGCCTGCCATATGCTGGTCGTCATTCTACTGCCTACTACAATTGGCCCTGTAAGAACAACATTTCATTTAATGCCATTGCAACAGGTTTAAATACATACATATAATTTAGAAAGCAAGTGAAAAGACAAAACATTTATTTTAATTAGGGTTTTATACATAGCATGCATCTGAAAACAAACTCTTTATCATGTAACTATCACTCTGGTTTCTGCACCAAGGGTGTACAATCTCAGACACAATGAATGGGTACCGTCACCTACACTACTGTATACAGAGATATAAAAATATACACAACAGTTCAATTTTACAGAGCAACAGAGCTGAGTGAATACTGTGCACACTGCACTCTCCGAGCCTGGACAGCTGAACATCCAGACTGCAAAGGCAACAGGAACACTGCGGAGATCGTAACTGGGCTCAGAAGAAACAGCATCAGAACTCTGACACAGTGTAAAAATATAAGGCAGAAGCCACTTTCTTCTGAATTGTAGGGAAGAGCAGAGCACACTGAGACTCTCCATTCTTGCTTTTAAAAGTAGTTCCAGCAAGGAGTTGTACATGCAAAAAACATCAACAGTGCAACAACAAAAGAATACTGAACAGTAGCTCAATCGTACAAACTTAAAAAAATGTAACATGTACTTTATGCATCTCCTCACAAAATATCTAGGATTTGTCAGTGCATTAGTGTTAAAGTGGCATTAAAAAAACTTCTGCTATTATAACAGATGCAGAATTATTTTGGAAATGCATAGCATCTACATTTTTATTGTCTTTGTAATTATTCAGTTGGCATAGGCACCATTCTAGTCACACCAGCATTAAGAAGAATTCATGGTGGAAACAGCCATTCTTATCAGTTCATACACAGGTATTCTTGACCGCTTGTCTTGATTTTGATTTCAACAAATAAATGCTTTTTAAAATTCAAAAATATACCCTATGATTATGAAAAGAACTATGTACAACATACCTAAGACACAGGGTTAGCTGGCTGCCATACGTGTAACACACAAGAGAAACATTCAAGTTTGACAGATACTTTTTTCTTTTTGAGATGAAAGGCCTTTGGGTTGGAAGCATATCAGAGACAACAGTGCAGTAGGCTGAGAATTCCTTTAGCTCAGTTCAGAACTAAGGCATTTTATGATAAAATATACATTTATATTTGGTGCAATGTTACTGTCAATTTTAGAATCTAGATCACATCAAATGCTGTCATTTGTCACTCTAGTAAACGCACATACCCATCTTCTATCACAAACGGAAACCTTTGTGGGGAAAAAAATTATCAAACACTAAACCTATTTTTTTTTCCTAATTTGACATTGAAGAAAAACTGCTAAGCCAAACAAATTCTAGAATCCCCCCCCGAGAACCCTATGGTAGGACTTGACATCCTCCTATAGTCTTTACTTGCCAAAAATTAGCCCAAAATTAAACATCATTGAACTTCACTAAAAAGAAATTAAGATTTTAAACTGCTACTTCAAATTACTTTTTGCTTTAATTTTCCAATTATCCACTCATTTTATGCTTGCTGCCCCCTCTGATTATCTCCCAGTGCTGCCCTTCTCCTGTCGTTCCTATATGGCTGCCCTCTAAAGTTTCTCTGATACTGGTAGCCGTCATCTCTGCTTCTGCTGGGTGGTCCTTTCCAGGCCTCCTCATTTCTTTGGAACTGGTATCCTCCCCTGCTGGAATAACCCCTGTCAGGTCTGGGCCTTCTGCCTCCTCCGTAAGTCTGGTTATAGAACTGCTTGGACCTGCCACTCCTCAGCATGTCGGAAACCTCCGTGTCATCTTCAGAGCTCTCCTCCCTCGTTCTCTGGGCCCTGCTTTCCGGCTGCACGTTCCCAGCGCCCTTGGACTCTCTCCCTTTAGCAGGCCTCTCCTTCCGGCCGGGAGTGCCGGGTTTCAGTTCGTTTTTGGGAGGTTCTGCCAGCAGTGCCTGTGTGCTGGGCCCTGCCGTCGGCCTCTCTGGGCCCTGTGTCTGTGGAGGGCGATGCTGCTGCCCGGCTGCTTTCTGCTTAGGAGCAGCAGGACAGGTTTGCTCCAGCTGAGGTGCCCTGGCTGAAGTGTCTTTTGGGGTCCCTGCAGCAGCCACTGGGAATGGGACGGTATTGGAGCCGCTGCCACTGTTGGTCTTCTGGAGCTGCTCTGCACAGTTCACTCCAGGAACTGGAGGGCTGCATTCTTTGCCCACGTACATGCTGGCAGAGGTGCCAGCTGCTGCCTCTTTGTCCTCAGGAGACAAGACAAGGTTAGGTCTTGCTACTGAATTCTCAATGAAACCCTGAACTGGGTACCCATACCAGAAGTGAGGAAAGAAAGGAGGCGCTATTGGAACAGCTCCTAGGAAGTGATTGTGTCCAAAGGGAGGCTGCGGGAACATATTTTTCCCTCTCAGGGACTCCTCATAGTTGGCATGAAGAGCCTGCGCTGGATTCTCCGGTTCGACACAGACCTGTCCTTGACTTTCCGTCACCTGAGCTGAAGGTATGATCAGAGGCAGTGATGGAGATCTGTCAACCTGTGGAATCTGACCATTGGACCTGGCCTCGGTCTGGACAGCAAAGTGCCTGTTTGGTCGTGCAGTTTCGTTTTCGTTCTGAGCAGGAGCAGCCTCCTGGAACCATGGGTTGTGCGGATACACAGGAAGGGACACGTTTGGGTACATTCTACAAGCAGCTAAATAGGCCTGGTGCAGGGGGTACAGGTAAGAATGGGGCGCCCACATGGGACAACTGTATGCCTGCAAGACAGCAGGGAAAAAAAGATTTATATCAGTTATTTGGTCTTTTGAATGTTCAGAGACACATAAAAGCACATCAGTCATTTACCATTTCAAAACAATATAAGAGATAAAAGTGAATTTTCTTTACAGTGACTGCCCTCCATTCTAAATCATACGACTCTAGGATGGTGTTCTTATTTTTTGTTTTCCTTCCAAATGCAGTTGAAATGGGCAACAGTTATGACCAGTAAGAAAACTTATAGTATAGATAAGTATAGATATAGAAATCTACTATATCTGTACTTATCTATATCTATATCTTATACTATATCTATTACTATATATAGTATAGATTTCTATATGGTTAAAGACATAAAGCTTGACTTAGTAAGTCATACTCTAGCTATGTTTTTGAAGAGAAACATTTCAAACTCATTTTCCAGAATCACACTTCCTAATTGGCAATTTTTTCTACTAGACCTCACTTTGCAAAGGCCACTACACTGAAGTTGTCCACCTCAGATGGTGACCCTTTCCCTTTTCTCTACCTCCATGTTAATGAACTGGACTCTGTAGAGACAGTTCCTGGAGCAAACCACCCTGGAAAGCCTATGCAGACCTCCTCTGCAGGAGCCCCTTCCCTCTCAATGTGCAGGGGAAGGGTGCGGGCAGGGCAGGGGCTGGAGCAGAGCAGCAGACAATGCAGAGGGCATTTCCCGGGCCTGCTGTGCCCTGTGACACCAGCAGGGCAGCACAGCCACTAGAACCTGGGCTGGGACCAGCAGATGGTGCTGAAGCACCAAACGACAGGCGAGAACCTAAATTATCCACAGCAGCAGCAAGGAGAGTCCCAAGCATGTCAGCTTAGGAAACTTAGGCTGTTTGAATGCAATGGAGTGACAACTTGCTAATTAACGACTTAGGCATTTCCTATTAACCACAGAGACTTCTATTAGGCAGAGGTATCAAACTGACATTGGAAACTTCCAGTGTCCCTTTCCGTGCCTAGACATGAAACAATATCGTTGCTATGGCCAAAGTCCCATGAAATAAGCCCAAGAGCTCTCAGCACCTTGCCCCAAGTGGTTTGCCTGACAGAAGGAGTAAGAAGGTAAAAAAAGAACATTATTTTGTGCAGAAGGGAGAAAGAAAGCAAACAACTTTGCCTTGCCAAGCAATGGAAAATGCTGGGTTTTGGCTAAGCCTCTTCCCCAACCTCACCAAAGATGTGCACCACATTTACACATACACACTACTATAATTACTCAAAGGATAGAATACTATTATCATTAACCTGAGCAGAAAGAACAGACATGCAGGGTACTTAAGGGAGTGGCCCCAGGGAAAGATTTTGGGATCTGCACTGCAGTGGCTTTGCCAGTACACAGCCATGGTTGAAGTCTGAAGGCATTTTCTCATTCCCTATGTGTGTCATCCAAAAGAACCATCTTCACATTCACAATTTATCTGTGACTTTGCAATGCACAATTTGCTGGCTGTGCAGCCACAGTTGGAAGCCAGGTCTCACTATGCTACTGATATGAATTTGAATTCTGCTGACTTGAAGTGCACTGTGGACAACTGCTGGAATCCCAGTTAAGAGAACACAAAATAAGGAAGTATTTCAATCTGAAAGATGGACTTGAAATGTACACCTGCAGCAACAAATTTTCTGCACTCTGAGTGCCAGCAATTATTCACAAGCGGTTTTTGTAACAAAAATGAAAGCATAAGGAAGTTTGAAGAGTTACCTTCACACCAAGATTGAAGAAAAATCTAAGAATATTCTTATCTAAAAAAAAAAAAAGGAAGAATATTTATAAGGACCTAAAATATTTCATCTGATTTAAAAACTGCATGAAGTTCCATTTCAGTAGAGAACACCAATATTAAGTTACTACTTGCATGTCTTCAACTGATTAAGTTTGGGTTTTTTGCCACAGTAAGGTATCTAGAACACAACAGCAGTTTAAATTTCAGTTTTAACAGTCTGTGAACTTCTAATTGTTAAAGAAACCCTTCACTAAACAAACACCACTGTGCAGTCAGACATGAGATGTTCTTTATGGACATACCTTGCATTCATAGTATGCCAAAACCTGTATTTTCCCAGATCAGTAAGGAAATGCTCAACAGCTTCCAAGCTTTTAAAAGACATGAGCAAACCTATTACTCTGACAGGAGCAGTTCTCCAAAGATAATTCTTTACATGCACAAAACCTCAAGTTATGATGGGGCAAGCTAAGAGGTACAAAGTGATCCTACCAGATTTCCAGGTGTAACCACCTGAAACAGTCACAATCGTTGGCAACACAAACTATACAATACAACTCTATTCAATATTCCCTCCCACATCTTAAATCATGGAATGACAACTATTGGATCTTTGGACAAAGAATGACAACAGGACCAAAAAAAGTTGTATTTATCTACATTTTAAGAAAAGAAGACCTATTAGAAAAAATGGTGTCAAATTCAGACTTCTCACCTTTAGGTAAGTCATCCCCAGTACTGCACAGGGAGTAAGGAGGTGCAACAGCTCTTTCTCCCTTTTCATTAAAAGGGAATCCTGGGTAGAGCGGATCCTGGTAGGGATTCAGAGTCTGAGGCAAAGGCATTAAAGGCTGATTAACTGCTTGTAGCCACACAGGAACTCCAGCACCTGAAGCAGATGTTACCTGAGCCTGTGATACAATAGAGTCAGGTCCCGTGGCTGGTCCTGGCATCAGTGAAGAAGCAGGTATTTGGGTTGGAATACCTAGAGGGAAAAAAATCCCAAAATAGATAACATATATATGTATAGAAAGAGAACAGGTATCAATGCATATCTATAGGTATGTATATATAGATAAATAATCACAAACCAAAAGACATCAGAAAAGCAGGATTCAAAATGCAGAGAATAGTTTTCAGAAAGATTGAAACAATTTAGCTAAGCGTTCCAGAAATAGCTAAACTGATCCCATGTTTCTTTTTTAAAATTATGAATGCCAGAAGGAAATAGGAAGGAGGAAAAAATGGGTGAACTGAAACTTTCATGTGAATCCCTGAAGTTCTCATTCTGACTAGTCATTTAGAGTCAACTCTGAATCTGAGCTTAGATCAACTGGGCTGCACATCTTCTGTCACAGACACAGTCAAGTGAGATAGGATTGTGACTGTCTCATGTGAACAGCAGGCTGATCTGAAAGCTGGTTCTTGTTCAGAAGCAGCAGTGTGAGAGAAAATGCAGCACCTGATCTAATGAGCACTACTGATTCTAAGCTAACTCCACAGACCACAAGATGCACACAGCACTCCAAAACCCATTACACTGGCTTTGCAGCTCAGGTCCAAATGGAGCTCATTAGTTTCAGACATACAAGTCCCAGGCTGAGTCCTCAGGAGTAAACCAAGGAGCCTGCTGTTACATGGGACACAGAGCACAAACACTTACCAGGTTTCAACATGCTGACAATATGTTCTACCTTAAGCAGACCCTCAAAACTCAATGCTATCCCACTCAAGAGAAAAAAGGCCAATTAAGTACACAACCCTCTTGTACCTTTCAGGTTGGAAGTCAAGCAAACTGTACATAAAGGCAATCAAAGATCTGTTAGAACTCTCACTAGCTTTCAGCAGTGAGAAACTATGAATGCCTGCCTTTGGAATGTGAAATTATACAAGACACTGTCTCCTGGGTCTATTTTCAACTTAGTAAGAGAGTTAAAGTATTTTCCAGGGTTAGTAATTTCTGATTTATGTTAGTATTTCTGCAAACCTGCTGGTCCATATGTTGCTGGCTCACTTGGCCAAGCTGGCACAATGGCTGGTACAGAAGGCACTGCTGGAGGTAAATGCACCTCAGAGAAGACTGGAGAGGGTGTCGGAGTTACGCTGGGCAAGCACTCGGTCAGGTTCTGGAAAAACAAACAAATCTGAATCCCATCACGGCTGGTGACCCTGACAAACTCACAGCCTTATCTGGACTACCACCATGCCCACAGGGAAGTACTAACTAGGAACATACCCAAAGAGACCTGAGCTGCATCACTGTGTGGAGATCTCTGAGCTCTGTCCAGCCATGCCTGTACCACAGAGCCATCAGTGCTAGAACCACCTCCTCAAGCTTTACATTTAAGTATCTCCCACCCAAAATAAAAGCCACCCTCACAAGCAATTACCAGTAACCTCAGAGAAATGTGAAAAGGAAAAGCTAAAGAATTTAAATTTCTACCTTGGTAGAAAGATATGAAATAACCCCTCTCTCAGAAAATAACAGATTTACTTTTCTATCAAGGGTTGTCCTTTTACAATCTATACGCTGGACATAACAGATTCCTAACTGTAAATATGAAATTTTAGCATTATCGCCATAGAAATGACTGTGTAATTAAAAGCCAGTATTGTGATACATACGTGGCTGTGATGAAGCTCCCCTTTGTCTGAAGTCTCCTGACTGGAAAACTTTGAAATCAAACAAACATTTCTTACTTGCTCAGCAAGAATCGGAGAATCTGTTTTTACTTGTTCCAAAGGAGATGAAGCTTTTGGATAACTCTCATCTTGACTATTCTTCTAAAGCAAAGTTAGAAACAACATACACAGCTAGTCTAATAGCAAGATTAACTTTACAAAGAGTTATTCACAAACAGTAAACCACATTCCATACAAAGTGGGCTAAGCACCCATCACATATTATACTAGTGTGACATTTTTGCTCATTGAAAGGACAGCAAAGGTTAAAAGCCAACAAGAGGCCATAAATCTTCACTGAACTTCAGAGCTCATGGTCTGTTAGCACAATAGCTATTAGCAAACATCAAATCTTCTGTGGTCCCATTATACTGGAAGTACAGACTGTACTAAGCAATTACAAATCCCGATTTGTAAGTGCTCTCAATAGCCCAGGTTTGAGAACTCTGATTGCAGAGAAAGACTAAGTATAGGTTACAGGGCTGAGGAAAGCTGACAGAAATACAAGCCTCCAGCCTTAGGAGTATTTCACTAAAAGCTGTAAAGCAGCAGCAGCAGCAATCACAGCTCTAAAGACAGCTATTGCTCTGCTAATCATGTATCAGAGAAGCAATAACATTAAAAAAAAATTTGGTCTTTTCTTTAAGATTACCTCAGATGAATTTGGCTCAAGCTTCTGACTTAAGTGGATCTGCCTGGAATTTGACTCTGCAACACCAAGACATAACCTAGTAAATGAACCATTACACCACTTATGGCTATCAAAACTTAAGCCAGTTAGTTTGTCTTTCCAAAATTAAACTTTCAAAACTAAACCTATACCTTAGTATATAATTACTTCAGAAAACTTAAATTTCTAATTTTACCAAAGATCAAAGCATCCTAAAACAAACAGTTATTTGGGCAGTAACAGAGCAGCTACTTCAGTCTGGGTTTTGCAACTCTACAGGAGTTCTTTAGTGATGTTTGGAAACCATTTCAGTGATGCTTGGGGAAAGCAGGAATGAAATGCAGCTGTCCCTTTAAATATATTCATCCTAAAGTGCTCCTAATGAAACAAAAGTTTGTACTTTTCTTAAAGGGAAAGTGCTCTGATTGGCATTTTCATATTCAAGTGTTAAGATAAAAGAAGCTCAAAGTCTTGTCTACTTTTGACTGATTAAAAAAAAAGTTTAGAATGTTACAGTGGATTAAAAGATCAAAAAAAGTTTTCAGACTGCTGCACAAAGTTTCATTCCTCAAGCACCAGCAAACACTTTGGTGGGGAAGACAGTTAAAAAACAGTTGTGACACAATAAGATCTGAATAAGCTCTTCACATTCTGGCTTATGTTCAGACCTGGCTATCACTGCTTGTCAATCAAACTCATGCCCAGATTATTCAGTAGTAGATAAAGACTTTTAAAAAGCTTGTTATATACTCTGTCACAACTAGACAGCGGTATAAATGGAAACAGTATTGATTTTGAGAATTACTGCCAAATCCCCAAGCAGCAATAGGAATCCCTAAACACTCAGAAGGAAGTATACTTGATTCCCATAGGATTGTTAACCTAGTTTCACAAGAGGCAATGCAAATCTGAGTGTCACAAAAAGCAGAGAAAGCTGGACATGCCATGCCCTTCAGCCAAATTCATCACGACAGTGGAGTCTTACTTTCTCTCCAGCTTTCTCTACATGAACATTTCTTAAAAAATGTGAACGTTCCTTAAAAAATTCCTTTGCAATTAGCAGAGATTTACTAACTACCTCCTCCTGGCACCTACAGCTTTCTTCTATTACTGCCATGTTCCACTTCCTCACAGAGGAGGAAAAGCTTTAAGTCCATGAAGAGAAGCTGAAGTGTTGTAACCGACTGGGGGGAGAGAGAAAACCCAAACAAAATTTGGCCACGTGACAGAGCTTTTTACTGTAAACAGGTTTGTTTTCCCAACCCTTCTGTACCCTTCTTCTCCACCTCCTGTACCAAGGTATGCTAATTCTTAACCATGCCACAGTAAATACTTTTACCTGCTTCATAAATTACTCTTAAGGCTCTTCCCACTGGCACTTTCTGCCACACACTCTAAAATTTCAAAAGGATCTAATTTAGGGCAGCTTTGATAAGTCTTTTAGTTTTTCTCAATTCTCTTCCCATTTACTACAAAAATGCCAGCCAGGAGTCTACTCTCTCAGCCACATTCACAAAGCAGGGAAATGTACTTTCTTCACAAACCACACCCTTGCTACCCTCCAGCCCAGTTTAGTTTGGCACTGCTACTTAGGATAACTTTTCCCTCATTGCCTAAACAGATGCCCCACCTTGAATAAATTCAATTGCTGGTAACAACACTAAGCAAATTAAAAAAAAAAAAACAGCCATTATCTAAAACCATTTAGTTTTACCTTTCTCCTTCTGCTCTTCCACCTCTGCGGTCCACTTGCTGTTTCTTCTTTCACTATTGGAGAACTTTTTCTGGTTTACATTATCCACAGTTTGTGTAGCAGCCTGACAGACTAACTGGTTCTGAAGAAGTTGACAAAAGCAGAAATATCACTTCATGTAATCAGTCCAGTGACACTTTACCATCATCTGCTATGATACTATTATGCCTTCATGACAAATAATATTTATGTCTGTAATAGGCAGAAAGAGGAAGGGGAGGGGGGGGGGAGTCTCTGCAGGATACTGAGCCATTCATCTCCTCTTTCACATTCATTGCTACATTTTGCCAAGTGCCCTTTAAGAGCATTCATGACACTAGCTGACATGACAAAATCTGTTTCACTCAGACAATAAATCACATCCTCCTCCTGCAGGTGAGCAAATACAGCGAACTGTTACTGCCCAGGACAGAGACACCTCTGTCCCTTTCACTAGGAGAAAGACTGAAGCCTTTCTTCCCATCCTTGTTCTTGTTTCTGTTTGCCCTAGGATTTACACCCCAAAAGCCCCACACATCTCCAGAAGAAACCTATCTGGAGAGTAGCTCTTTACCCACAGGATCTGCTCGCTTCCCTGGATGTACTGGGACTCCCACCTACTTTCATTAAAGTTGCATCAGTAGAATGATCTCTCCAAAATCCTACAAATACAGATGCTCATGTGTCTCCCATATTTACACACCTAAAGCACTGTGTGGTGGATGTTCAATTATTCCCAGGACAAACTACTAGGTGTATTTTCTTATCTTTAACATATAAAGCACTGTAGATACCAGCGAGTGCAAAACAAATATCCCTAATTTCTGAATTGCAGTGTGATTCAAGGACAGCAAACCAATGGCTAATGAAAGTTCACAGGCAAGTATGGAAAGTGCCCTGTTAATGACAAGGAACGCAGCATACATTGCAAAGAGCAGGAAAAGCTTGCTCATCCCTCTGCTGGATCTCATAGAGGGAGCGGGACTCCTCTATGGCCTGCTTCTCCCTGCGCTCCTCGGGGGACAGCCCAAAGTAGTGACAGTCCCGGCTGCCGTGGTGGCTCAGCTCCTCGCCGCGCTCGCGCTCCGCCTTCCTGCGCACGGGGAACAGAGGGGATCGCTCAGACTAAAATTCTGTATCAAACCCACACAAACTCCTGCCTTAGGAGAAAGGAAGATGCAAGTATGAAATAGAAACTCTGCTGCAGCAGCCCAAGGAACCAAAAAGTCACTACTGACAAATGCAGGTAAAACACCATTTTAATACTCCTTTCAAATGTTAAGTCAGAACACAAAGCAGTCCCCTATGACAGGTTCAGCAGAAGCTGAGGGAAGACCTTAGCCATGCCCAAGAAGCACTTGCAGCATTATTTCAGCCCCAACCAAAACACCCCAACAAACAAAAAACCCCACCCCACACAACCAAAACCATCAAATCCACAACCCACAACAACAACTTCAAACACTTTTTTGCCCCAGGTGGGGCAAAGATGATGCTGATCTGAAGATCAACAACTTGGCACTCTTTGTATGAAATCAGGCAGAGCTACTCAAGCACCAGAGGAGCTCGGTGCTTTAATGGACCTTTCAAGAAAAACAACTACAACATAATATAACCTCCATTTTCCAAGAAAAAAAAAAATGTGGCTTTGTAGGCAGTTTCTGCCATGCACAAAAAAAAAATATTATTCTTCCCATGCTTGTGTGTATTCTGAAGGACTTGGGACACTTCCTAAGCATTCAATGGCAATGTATTTCAAAAGAGTATGCTGGAAGCATCTGAAGCAGGTACCTGGGCTTCCAGAAGCTCAGTTAAAGAGTTCAAGCCAGGGAAGATGCTGTTTGCAGTTTTACCTTGCAGGCTGGGAAGGATTCCTGCCCGGAGCTTTTTGCTCAGTTGAGGTCTGATGAGGTTGGGGCCCAGAACACAAGAACTGGTGCTGCCTGGTTCCCACAGTATGCTGAAGTCGAGGAGGTAGTGCTGACTGGGGTTTGATTGACTTGCTCTGATTCTTTGGCCCTCTGCACTCTGCATCTGGGATAACAACGTGAAAACAGGTAAGACTTCTGTTTTAATCATTTCTTTTAAGCTCTTTGGGACAAAACATCTGACAAAGAAGGTTCTGCCACACAAAGACAGGTACAGTCCTACCAGGCTGAGCATTCTGCCCCCATGTTGGGTAAAACTTTTTTATCTTCTTCCCTGGCACAGTGTTCCAGCCCTCCATAGGAGAGGTCTGTGGAAGAGGTTTAAGGCTCTTCAGTGAGACAGCATGCCTACAAAACAAGGAATTATGGAGTGAATAATATCTTAAAAGACCAGACTGGGGCTTGCATAAATTAATACCACATGTTCACTAATACTGACAGATCTTTCCATATTTGAGAACATTGTTTTCAAAGTTCTTTGCCTTTATGATTACACTCAAGCAATGTGTAGAACAGCAAACCCTTTTTTATTCCTTTTTACATAAAACTAGCAAGTTGATACAAACTTAGTAAAGAATGATCAGCCATTTGTGAAGTGCCTGCAGGGCAGACAGAAAAAGAGAATGATCCCAAAAAGCAATATAATTAGATAAAAGCAATATACTTAGATAAATTTATTACCAACGTTGCAATAGGTGCCAAGATTAAAAGATGTTACATTGATGGTGTATATCCCAGAACAATTACTGCCTTTTTAATTGAGAATGCTAGAGATGATCCAAGCAACTGTTTGCATTATTTGAAAGGTTATTTATTTATATATTTATTATATAGTAATATAATAGTATATAGTATAGTATACTATACTATATAGTAATATAGTAATATAATATATAACTATAATGTAATATATTCTATATTAATAGATTAATGTAAATATATAACTAGTATAATATATTTGTTATATATTTACATTATTCAAACAGGTTAAATTTCAATTTAAAAAGGATTCAAACTGCAAGATAATCTTCAGATCTCATAATTATTGTTTTAATGGTGACCAAATGAGATAAATGGGAATCTTTCTCATTTACCTTGACTGAAAGTGTTTCCTCTTCCCAAACTACAATCAGTGTGGGGTTTTTTGACCCATAAATCACAGGACTTATAGCAGAGCTCAAGATGTCTCAAACTGTTCTCTCCCTGCCCCCTCCCCACGAAAACACCCCAACAAACAAAAAACCCCACACAACCAAAACCATCAAATCCACAACCCACAACATCAACTTCAAACACTTTTTTACCCCAGGGAGGGCAAAGATGATGCTGATCTAAAGAGCAACTTGGCACCCTGTATGAAATCAGGCAAAGGTACTCAACCACCAGAGGAGCTCTAATGGACCTTTCAATATGAAAAGCCTGTCACAAATCCAGCATCTAATTATTAAGTCCAAGCAACACCTTATTAGCCTGGTGTCAATCTGTTTAGGAATGAACCTTGTGCACGAAAATTAAAATACTATTGATGTAATTACTATTCTACTCTGCAAGTAATACCCAGACTACTTGGCACTACAGAAAGAAGTATGAAATAAGAAATTTTTCCTTTTTGAAATAGTATGCTGCTTTCTTAACAAATTTGTGGGAGTACTGCTCCAAGTAAAGAAACAGATACATTTCAGGGGCTGAAGTTAACTCTGAACCAAAGTAATGCCTTCTTCAGTTTGTTGCTCCCTTCCAGAAGAGATTAAGCACTCACTTTGCTCCAAGCTCTTCTACAAATACAACAACTGGCCCATTCTCTGAAAAAACTTCTTGAATATGGGCATTATAAAATTTCCCATTATGGTCTAAGCGCACCTGCAAAGAACAAGAGCAAGAAAAAAAAGTGGATTAGCTCCAAAGATGACTGTGAGAGGAGTTAACTCTTTAAAATATAAACAATAAGAAACAGAAATTTTCTTTCTGGGCAACAGAAGACCTAAAAATACACATCACAGTTCAATAAATGAATCAAAAGCCAATCTTCAACCCCCATTGCTTCTTCAAAACAAAATAAAAATACTATTAGAACAGACACACACATAACACTAAACAAACAGCCCACAAACAAACAGCTTGCTGAGGAACCCTACTTAATGAAATATGCTTTTCAAAACCACATGAGAAAGTTAAAAGTAATCAGTGCAGCCAGGCTTTTCAGCTTTACTGAAAACACTCTCTCACACAATAAAACTCAAAGCTTTTCCCTATTAAAATCCACTTCACTTCAGTGAAATGTAGTCTAATTAGGAACATAATGAATATCAATTACTTCAGGAGTTATTCTTCAGAAGTTTTTTTTTAAGAACAATCAAAAAAAGTTCTTTAGACATGATCATAGAGTTAGTTGTCTGACTGACATTCTATGTTCTTAAAACTCTTCTGTTGTATAAAAAATAAATTTGTTAATGTTTCACTACAGTATTTGGCTTTAAAGTTGTATTAATTTGGCCAACTCTAATTTTCACTATTCACTTCATGTTTTCTTCCCATGTTTTTATACTATATATTTACCGTCTTGCCACATACACAGAAAATTTGACAGATAGAGTATGTAATTACCAGAGTGTTTTCTCCTAATAATATCTGTAAATAAATACCACACAAGACAGCCTTAGGTCTTAAATGCACATTTTAAGACTGTACTATTAAGCAATAAATAATCAACTCAGCATTAGGTTGGTTTGGTTTGGGGGCCAGGGGGTTTGAGGGCTTGTGGCTTTGTGGAGTATTTTGTGGCTGGGGTTTTTCTTAGGTTTGGAGATTTGTTTTCCCTGCAGTTTAGTCACTATGGTTGACTCCATTACACAAATAAAAAAGTACAAACTGAAAGAGCCCCTGTGCTGCATGATTAACCCAACTGAATATTTTGTCATTAATATTAATAGCTTTAATAGATGCTCAAATGTCCTAGAAAGGAACATGTTTAGCTGAGTACCACCAGTTTAATTAACACACTTAAGGAGACTAATCTACAAATTCAGAATTTAATGGCAAACCTTGATTGTTTTTAAGCAGCAACACTTAATACAAATCTTAATAGAATTTGAAGATCAATTGTGTAACACACTTGCAACACCCTGAGAGGAAGAACTGCCCAACACTTTGGAATCTGCAATAACTAAAGCAAGCTGTACTTCATTACTTGGAAGTGCTGAGATTTTTATCAAAGCCAATATACACAGAGTAATCACGATTTCCAGTGTCAAACATAAACACATGGATATACAGTTCCATGCTTAACGTTGAGGCTCCCAGATACCTTACCACATACACTCTCAGAGTTAACCTTGTGATTTTTTTAATGGAGCAAAATTGCACTGATCAGTTGTACATCATGCTGTAAGTCATGAACACTGCCAACAATTAAAGGACAAGTACATCCTCAGCTGAAGACACAAGAGTATTTATAAAGTAGCAATATCAAAATAGTTAACAAAGAGGGAAAATTGACATCTTGAGCAAAATGTTAATGTGTCTGTAAACTACAATTCAATGTTACTTACTTTACATTTATCTCCAATGGAGTATTGCATGCCAGCAGCAATAGAAAAATCTTGTTTTTGCTGATCTGTAAACACAGAAGCAGTAATATACTGTTAGTTTAAATATACCAAAAGGATTACTTTCCTGATGCAGTAAAAATGCAAACCAGGTGTTCAGGCCCCAAATCTGCCCAGTGACCCATGTGAGGAAAACCAAACTAAAACCCCAAACTGCCACTTGCATCCGTTCTTCAGGAGGGCTTCACTTCCCACAGCTTGCAAAAGCTGCAACTTTGAAGTATTCTGTTACTCACCCCATCTGGATCGGAGCCAAACATCGTATTCAATGTTTCTGTAAACCAAGGGATCAAGTGATTTCAGAACCTTTTTAGGCAACACCAACGAGGTGGGATTTCCATTGCTCTCAAGGTGCTGCGTGGAACAGAACAAAGTGCTGAAAGGTCAACTACACAGACATGTCCAGCTTGGCATATTTCAATCACAGTGCTCAAGCCTTGTACTGACACATAGAAATGCTGAAAATATATAAAGCATAAAGGGCTTTGAAAAAAAAATAATTAAACTGTGTTCTTGTAACCATGCCAGAACAAATCTAAGAACTAAGCAGCACTAAAAAGGACACTTATTCACCTCTGAGCACATCAAAAATATCCATTACTTTCCAAAGAAACAGGTCGTTTTTAGGATATTAAATGTTAGGAAAGTTATTAACTCAAGAGTCTCTCATGAACATTAAATACCAAAAATATAGCCGAGTACAAGTTATTGGAAAGAAAATAATTCTCAATGGATAAATACCTTGTTGCCAGAAAGAGACTTCATTCCATTCATATCACTAACTGTTGTAGCTTTACTTCTGTAATAGGACAGAGGCAAGTTACGTTTTCATAATGAATTACAGCATTACTAAGCCCTGAAAATCAGGTAAGACATCTAAAGAGAATAAAAAAAGTGACACTACCATTCTCTATATATTTTCCTGACAATAAGCATATCACAGAATATCTTCATCTCTTGAAGTGAAAAAGCTGTCTGAAACAGAAACTGTAGCTTTCTTTGATAAAGAGGTAAGATTTTGGGTTTAAGTACAAATTTTAGGAAGTCTATCTTATGTGTGCTTTGCTGACACTTAAGGGAAAAAAATCAAGGGGTGGATGACAAGGGAAACAAAAGTCCTCTTAAAATTTTTGCAACTACATGAGGAAAACCTTGCAAATGTAGACATAAAAAAAACCCTCAAAACCAACCTACTGTGTTAGTCAACTTCCATCAAGCATTCTAATTTACTCTTATTTTCTACACCTGACATCACCAGAAAAAAACTTTCCACTGAGAAAGTTCCAAGTATTTTTTCTACAACAGTTGTGGGCAACTGTCAGCATTAACTTCTCCCAAAACTATTACACTTAATAACAACATAATTGAAAAGTTTATATTTATAAAATGAAAAGAATATTCTGGAAAACTAGCTTATGAAACATGCTGAAGTCAACTTTAGGATAAGCAAAAGATTTAGGACTTCATAAACTCAGCAAAGTGTCTGTAATTTGAGTTAACTGGGTCAAGAGTCGCATACACACACGCCAGCCCCTGCATTATAGGACATGTGGTTTAAATCAAAAACATTGAGTTCCACAGTCTCCAGAGAGCACATGACCTTATTTCCAAAGGTGCTAAGGAGGTTAGCAGGATATTTTCTTAGGAATCCCAAAGATACAGGGTAAGGCTACTGCATTTGAATCCCAGGAAAGCTTCAAGAACAGAAAGGAAGAAAGATTTCCATTAGCTGACATTTAGCCATAATAATTGTTTCCTCAGGCAGAAATACTTTGTATTTTAATTGGCAACATTCCCTAGTATTTTTTTTCCAAACACAAAAATAAACTAATCCCTTTCCCAGAACTTTTTTTTTTTTGGTGTGATGATTTCCATTATCTTCCTTTCTGTTGTTTTCAACCTGTGGGAGAAACCAGCTCCCAACAGCTCAAAGAACTTCTCCTGCCACATGCCACACAGCAGAGCCCTAGGGAAGGACTGTGCCAATCAGTGGGAGCAGGGGATGTGATCCACTATGCAGCACCAACTCTGCAGTTTCAGTGGAATTTCACACAAGCCAGAGTTAAGGATCTTATTAAACAGAAGAAAAACTGTCAATATGTAAGACTGCAAAAATGACACTGTGAAGGACTGACCGTGCTAAAGGAGTCAGGTTGAAATCTCAAAGCTTGCTAGAGCATCCAGCAAAAGAATATAAACCCACTTCTTTATGATGCAGATCAAAATGGAGCAAGCTGTATCTGTATGTCTCCATCAGCTTCACCTCAAGCAGGTATTCCAGCCCCCAGATGTGGAAGGCACACAAGTTGGATCAGATTCCTGTAACTCTACTCAGCTGCAGAGTAAGCCAAGTCATTCTCAGAGAGACTGGCACCCTGACAGTTCTCCCAGGGAATTCTGCTACTCTAAACAGGAAGAGGCACATGTTGCAATGGCAAGAATCCATTATGTAAAGAGACTCAAAGCTAGACTCCAGGAAGAACAGAAGAAGGCCAGAAGCCTGTCCTTGGGTAAGTGAAGACATACATCCCATTCTTTCACGCTTCTAACCCTACCTCTTCCTGCTTCGTTTCTTAGTAATTTTAAATGGTTTCAACCCTGACTATTGGATTCTACTACCCATCAGAAATTCAGAAAATTCATTTAATGTGTGTTCACTACTTTTCAAGGCTACTTTTCAATTTCATTTACCTGTGGTTGTCATCTTCCGAATCCGAAGCCGACACCTCACTGCTCCCATTACTTTCCTCTGCCACACCAACAGCACTAAGTTCTGCCATGATTTTCTTTACATCCATATCAAACACTTTCTCGTAGAGCAACTCATACAGCAGAGCTGGGGAAGGGAAGGAGAAAGTGGAAGAGCAAAATCAGTTACCAGCTAAATCAGTTTTTATTCCACCTTTTCAGATGGCAATCATACAGTAATTGACAACTCAAACAGAAAACCAAGCCACTGAAAATGACTACAATAAACTGCCATACAAAGCCTTTTCCTGAAACCTAACAATGATAGCTTCAATATTTTTGGTAAAAAGATGTTTTTAACTAACAGCTTGATACTTACACTGGCACAGAGCAGCCTTCTCTGCATACTCTATGGGATACACAATATCATAGTGGTTTCCATTTGAGAAGCACAGCAATACCTATTAAAAAAATCACACTTCAGGCATCTCAATTTTTCATAAGTGCTACCTTTAAATTCAATTTAAGGCACCCATGTGCTTTGTTATCTTTCAAGATCTCAATGTGTCAATAAAACAATCAAAATGCTTGGTGGATGTCCTTTAAACCAAACAGAATTTGAACAAAAGCAAAAAAAAAAAAAATAGAGATTAGTGCATGAAAATTGATTTTTTAAAAAAAATTTACAGAATTTTATATTAGTAGGAAGATATGCCACACCCTAAATACATCACATTTATTTAAAAAGATTAACAGCACAACTGCCTTAAACATGTACAAAATAAACTGCTAAAACTGAATTCTCAGAACTTTTCATTGTGCTAAATAATGAAAGTCACACTCAACTACTTGCTGTTTATAAAGTAGTCTTACTTCAGCCTGTCCCAATAGCCATGATTTTTTTTTCTTTTACCTTATCAGAAAAGCCATTTTCAGTTACACGTGAAGGAGAAGCATTTGGCTCCTGGTATATTATGAAATCTTTCCTGGAAAAAAAAATAGCAACAGTGAAGAATTTATTTTAAAAGTAGTATCAATCAAAATTTGAGCATTGAAGTCAAATTCAAAGGAGATACATAACCAGAGACACCTAGTGGTTTCTCTGCTATAACTAATCTCTATTGTGATTTTAAACTTAAATGTTTTCTCTCTCTCCCTTTCATCCATAATGTTCTCTCAGAGCTCTTTGCTTAACAGACTGTCACCTCCTTCAAATTCTTTCTCACATAGGCAAAAACGTTATCAGTCTTGCAAAATAATTGAGTATATTCACAGTTTCTGGATTAAAAAAAAAAAAAAAGTGTGCAACTACTCAGAAAAAGCAATTCTGAAAGGAAAAGAAGACCCACCTACTTCAGAAAGCAAAGCAAAATTTACTAGATAACCAACCTATATTTGTGAGAGGTCTGAGAAGTGAAAGGGAAATCAAACCTATTTGTACTGAATTTCTATCCTATGCCTGAAAAGTCTGAAAGTCACTTACTGGAACAGAACAGGAAATTCTTACTTCCCCTGAGTCTGCCAGCACACAGGAAAGGGAGCAGCTCTTTCCCCCTACCTCCAACACTATTCCTACTTTCCCTGAGACTCTCAATTGCCTTTTCAATAGAAGGCTGTCTTCAAGCTCAGCAATAACTACTCCAGTGTGCTCACCTCTGCAGTGAAATACTTGATAATAAGAGTTGCATCTGTGCCATAAAACCCTCCTGATGCTTTCAATGGATATTTTTAAAACCCACTGTTATTAACCAGGATTTGTCTCTATTCATTTATCAGCTGTGGCCCTGGACACCAGTGTGGCACGACTGCAAAATAAACTGCTCCTGCTTATGAGAATACATTTCTCATAGCCAGAAATACAACAGGTCATGACCATCCAGTTTCTGATCTGATTAGGCATCCAGTTGTGCTGACTTAAATTGAGTTATATCCCTCCACAACCTGGCTCAGTGTAACCATCAGCCCTTCTCACTAAGCCCCTTGAGCCAAGCTTGGCTCTGACTTTCAGCTCAGTCCTCCCCCATCCACGCAGGACAGGAAACTCTGAGCTGGCCCATTCACCTCAAAAATGCAAAGACAGAATGCCATACAGTTTCCCACACACAGCACTCAAAGTGCCCAAAGGTAATATTTAACTAGTCTGATTCTTTCCTCTTATCAGCTGTCTCATCAATAGACAAAGCCATTAATTTACAGTAAACATTTTGAAATTCTGAATTTTTAATGAGTTTATAAACAGCAGACAGTGAAGATGCTGTGGATTACTCACTCCCTTGCACAATAATTAGAAAGCAGTTATAAATACTCAGCATATTGTTTCTCACTACTTTCTTAACAAAGATTTAGTATATAGGAAATGGGTACAGCTCACATATGAGCAATAGGGTTAGTACTAAAGCCTTGGTGAGTAACAGGAAGAAAAGCAATCTTCACAGAAAAACCAGGATATTGAAATTAACAAAGTACAGCTGTATGAAATTACCCACAACTGGCTCTGCAGGTAAGATATATGCCATTATTTCAAATTCACTTTTCTATTTTTATTTAATCTATTGACAGCTGCAATTCTCAAATATATTTATAATTTTACAGATTTTGGTATGGTATAACATAATTCTATCTTTGCTGTTCCAACTGATTTACCAACAAAACAACAGAAATTATCTCAGCAAAACATATTGAAAGGTTTTCTTACTTGTACATAAGAGAAAGAGCACTTATTTCTACTTGTCCAACCCATTCCTGTATTGAAAGCAAAAGAAAATTAAGTTCAAACAAACATACAATTATACCTCCTCATAAGCAGATCAAGAGATGCAAGAAATCATTGTTGAAAATAAATATATGAACACTGAACCTGGAGTTCAGCAAGACATAAAAACACAATTCCCCAAATCATTTTACAGTAGAGAGTACATACATAAAACTACAATTCACGTAATTCAAAGACCTAAGTTCAATCAAAAACACTTCAGAGGAAAAAAATCCAATTAGCCATCAACTTCCACAAAAGTACTTGCTTTCTATCATAAATCAGGTCTAACATACCTGTGGATTTTCCAAACTTTTTAAATAATCTTCAAATGGCCCCTCTATGAACTGTATTTAAAAAAAAAGAAAAAACAACCATCAGTAATTAGTGATTTTTAATAGTGCAGCATATGGAATCCCCAACCTGTGGCCCACTGTACCAATGGGAATGTACCACTGGAAATGGAAGTCTCCCCTGCCCTCACAAAGCTCACAATGTAAATATGAAGGGGTGTTGAGATGAAGGAATGAACAGTCACACACACAGATCTGCCTTGCAGAAAATAACCACATAAACAGCTGTAAAATAAACCAAACAAAACCCCCCCAAAAAGAAACTCAAATGGGGAATCTGGAAGAAAGCAGAGATGATGGGATGTAGATGTTTATGGCAATTCCCCTAAGGCATGCAGAGCATCAATGAAGAGAGAATTGTGGACTTGAACTCAAACACCTTGTTAAATAAACGGCAATGGACTATCAGAAACAGGAGTTCCATTTCTGTAGTACAGAAGCAGTGGTAGGATCTAGTACAGGCACCTCATACAGCACTTTTTCCTCTGTTCTGTATCACCTCAAACTGCTTTTACTTTCAGCAAAGGATGCAAACAATCAGGCTACACTTCAAGTGCCAGCCCAAGAAAGTGATCCTTCAACTGCACTCCCTACCACACATGAAGAGGCCAAATTCACATCTGCCAAGAGCAGAGAAAGAAAGATGCTGCAGTAGTTGAGACATCTTAACTGCAAAGTGCTTCAGCCACACAGGCCACAGAGAGGCTGCTTTTAAAAATTGCTCTTTAGTCTCTATCTGCTTGATTTACCTGAAATAAAGACGCACAGAGGTGCAAACCAAGAATGAAATCTCTTCATGAACCTGAGCTACAAGTTGGATGGCCTCTTTACCCACAGTGATTAAGAAACAAATAATAAGGAGAACTGAGTGGAGCAGTGAGATTCAAAGTTCTGCTTTAGCCATTTGGAAGTGAGAAGAACTAACAAGCCTGGCCCCAAGTTTTAATTTAGATAGAAACAATCAGGTGTGAAGTTAAAAAAGGTGGATCAGCCAAATACGATCACAGACAGCAGTTACTTTTTGTGTCAAAATTAAATGACATGAAGATAATGCACAGAGGAAGAAAGGAAGGACACCAGGAAGTTCCCATAGGAAACTGAAGAGTTAGAGAATGAATGTAACACAGCAGCAATTCAAGATAACACTGCAAAAAAGGCTGAGGATGGAAATGAAGATGGTGGCTACACTCCTGAAATCTTGGTTATAACAGTATCAGTGGAAAGAAAGACACAAATTTAAGGTGTAATTATAACAACAGGCAGAGAGTAAAGGAACTCCAGGAAGCACCACCATGTCAATAGAGCATAACTACTGAGGAGGCAGCAAGTAAACAGCTGAAGCAGGAGATTAGGGAAAGAGGCATTTGTTGTTTGTGCTGTTTGGGTTTTTTAAAGAGAGATAACTGGTATATTCCAGACACAAAACACAAAGCAGAGTGAGAGACAGAGGCAGCAAAGGAGATCAGCAGGGCTGAAGCAAGGTACCCGTGGGAGGAAGAACACTGGGAAATGAGAACAAATATGAAACACCTACTCTCACAAGAAACTTTTTAAAAGGAGACTTTTCAGATGGATAGCAAAGATGGACAGAGGACAGGTCATTCCTTGGGATAATGTCTGAGAGGGGAAAAAAGAATACTGGGAGCAGAAGTTTGGATGAGAGAGACCAAAACAATACTAAAACCATAATAAAACCAGCTAGGGCTAATAAAGCAGTGATGGGAAACAGCAACATGGGAACAACACACACTTAAGAGTCAAAAAGGGCATGGAATTTCAAAATTTCAACACTACACAATCGATAAAGAGAACAGAAGTAGAGAAGCAGATATTGGAATGAGCAGGGTAATTCTGAAAAAAAGGGATTAAAAAGTCAGCAGTGAAAAAATGAAGTAAGAAGAGAGACATCCAAGAGTTAGAAACAACCAGAAGGAGTCAAGTCAGAGCAGCATTGTCCCAGAGAGATCTGCTGTATTTTATATCATTAATTTCTAGTAACTTCCACATTTATGTGATCACTCACATTAGAGCTGATGGTACTATGTCAGAAATTACAGCACAAAGACACACCCTTATTCCTGCTTTCCTTCTCTTCCCTATGCCAGTGCATACCTAAAACAGTCTTTGTATTTTGGGTCTGGGTAAATTTAGAACAGAAAAATAGAGTAATAATCTTCTAGTAGCAAATCCTTACACATACTCACTCCCCTTCTGTCTGTCCTGGAAATCAGGTAACAGTATATACACTAGAACCTATACAAACAGAGGCACCATTATTGATTAGTGATCTTTTAAAAGGAAGGAAAAAAAATGGAATTTGTAATGTTACGCCAACAGCACTGACCAAGTATAATGAATATCAAAATATTTTACATCTATGGTTGATGAAAAGCTTAGTTACTGATGCTTAGGGGAAAAAAACCTACAGTGCCAATGCATAATAAACTGCAGACCCTGAAAAAAATTCACTAATCTGATCAGTCAAATCCCTTATATACTGGAAAAGCTATTAATTAGCACAACAAGAACATTTTACAACTTTTATTAAAGTAGGCATTATACCAAACTAAAATCCCAATTATAGTAGCTTCCCTATAGACTATTGAAGATTAAGTTTGCTGTTCTTCCTTCATGAGCATTAAAAACTTCTCCCACGCCACATCACTCCAGTCCAAGGAATACATAAGTCTCTCCAGGCTTATGAAAATGAGTTACTACCACATATGTGCTAATTAACTTAAATAGCACCAACTGGCATTTAGCTATGATGAATATTGCCACAAACACAGGGAAGTGCAGAATATACCAAAGTGGAAGGAAAAAAGTAACTTTTCTTAAATGCTGGCAAAGAAAACAAAAATACTTACTGCTTCAAATTTCTCCCTATTTTTCCGAAGATAGTCTACACAAGCCATCCTAACATCAATGTGCCGAGACTGAGAGTGCAACACCTACAAAGGGAACAAGACAACAAGGTGACATTGGATCTCAGGAGTTTTGATGACAGGCCACAAATAATTAATGACTGCTGTCTAAATACAGGCTTGGAAATACTCTAGTTTTATTTTTAAGAATATTTAATATGCATACTCATTCAGCAGCAACATCTTCAGGCAAGTCAAACCTCAATTACTTAATAAAAAATTAAGTAACTGCAGAATTCACAGGTTTGCTAAATTCAAACCTTCAATTTTATGAGGATTACAAAGCAAATGAATAGCATTTATTGTTAATCTTTAACTGCCTTTGTAAAGAATTTCAGTTAATTGAAGGAAGTTACAGCAGGAATGGATGAGGAAGCCACCTACCAACATGCATTCATTCAAACGAAATCCAACCAAGTCTCACAGTGCATGTTTACCTTCTCTTCAGGGGGCCTATTGGCCAAACACCTTTTGGGAAGCCAGGAATTCAGTTCCCTAAATATGACACCTGAATTCTACCTCCTGTTCAAATCTTTATAGGAAAACTATTACTGTCATCACATGTTACAAGTTATCTCAGTACAATGTAGGGAAGTCCCAAACAATTTAAGTTGCAGTGCCTCTTGCAGTCCTTACAAACCACCCTCAAAATAAATCAGTTCCAAATTCAGTTTTTTTGAATGAAGAGTACACAAATGACACCAAATTTGCAGATAAACACTTAATAACTGAATTAAAGACCTTACTTTCTTAGAGGACATTTCCAATCTAAATGATTCCATAATAAGAATGGGATGTTAAAAACATAACAGCTGAAAAAAAGTTCTATCAACACTGAAGTGTGAGAGAAAATTTCTATGTATTAATGAAAAAGTCAGAATAGCAACATATATTATGTATATATCTATTCCCTTGAGATAAAAAAACCCCACCCACTTCCAATCAATAGTGTTTGCTTGCCTGAACTTATCAATCAGTGGGGAAAGGAATTTTTTTTAAAAAGTGATCTGTGTATAATTAGCACAGGAATCTGGGTTCTCACAATCAGAAGCACCAGAGCTCCCACTGCTGTTTGCTTGTACTTAAGACAAGATGACGCTGTCGCTTTTTTCCTTTAACACTAACACTGAAATGGGGGAGGGGAATTCAACAGGAAGAACAGAAAATAAATTACTCACTTTTTCTAATTTTACAGTCAAGTAATTAGCAAAACTAAGAACGTGGCTTTTCAGCTCTAAATTCCTTTTCCTAGACAATCTCATAGCCAGCAGCTGTATTTCAATGTTGAGATATTAACACTGAAAAAAGCTCTGAGGAGGCGGTGGAAGGTCAAAACAGATAAGGATTTCTTGGTGGCAAGAGGCAGCTGAACACACAGAACTTCCCTCACCTCACAAGGTGGAAATTATTTTTAAAAAGTCCCGTTTTTCACCAGCACATGACCGCATAACCTTAACCTATACCTGTCTGCGTTTTAACACTAATTACCACCCACTAATGAGATCCACTTCCCATGCTTTCGTGAGAAGGAGCTTTGTTTATGTAACCAGTTACCTGCTCGGCCACAGCCCTGAAAAGGCAGGAGCCATCCTTGGCCACTTTCTTCCTGTACAAGCCCTGAGATCGCAGGTAGCGGTCCATGGACGTGTCCCCGGGGGCGTCCCTGCCGCTGCCGGGCTGGCTCTGCTCCCCTCCGCCGGCCCTGCCCGCCGCATCCATGTTCACCGAGGAGACCGCCGCACCCCTCCTAGTCCCACATGGCGAGGAGAAGCCGCGGCGCAGCTCCGGGGCCAGGCACAGGTGCAGCGGCCGGAGCGGGGGGCAGCGCTGCGGGAGCAGCAACGGGAGCGGCAGGAAGAGCAGCAGCCGGCTTCACGTTGTCCACTCGCATGTGGGGAGCGCGGGGAGAAGCGGCAAAGTTTCCTGCGCAGCCCGGACTCGCAGCTCCGTCACTGCCGCGCAGGGCCGGGGGCAGCTCCGGCGGGTCCCGGCGCCGGAGGGAGCGGGCGCGTCCCGGGCGCGCAGCCGGCCTGCGGGCGGAAAACAAAAGGGAAAGGAAGGACACGTGCGGCCCGCCGGGAGGGAGGGAAGGAAGGAAGGAGGGAGGGAGGGAGAGAGAGAGAGAGAGAGAGAGGCGGAGGGCGCAAACAGGAGCGTAACCTGGCGCTTATTTTCACTTTCAGCCCGGGCGCTGCTGGGAGCCGTAGTCCCGGAGGAGGAGGAGGAAGCGGGAGGAGGCGGACACAGCGCCCGGGGCCGGGCTGTCAGCCTTGCTCCCGGCCAGGATCATTCCATTGCTTCTTAGCTTAAAACCAGCACCGGGGGGTGGCTGGTGAGAAACAGCATTAACCCGGTAGTGTGCGCTCGCAGCCCACAAAGCCAGATGTATCCTGGGCTGAATCCAGAGCAGCGTGGGCAGCAAGGCAAGCCGGGGTGGGGGGGCGATTGTCTCCTCCTCTATTCCCCTCCGCTGAAACCCCACCTGGAATATTGTGTCCAGCTCTGGTGCTCCCAGCACAAGCCGAACACGGAACTGTTGGAGCAAGTCCAGAGGAGGCCACGAAGATGATAATGGGACTGGGGCACCTCCCCTACAAAGACAGGCTGAGAAAGTTTAGGCTGCTCAGCCTGGAGAAGAGAAGGCTGCATGGAAACAAACCTCCAGTATCTGAAAGTGACCTAACAGGAAGCAGAAGAGGGACTCGGAACTGTATCGATGGGACAAGAAATAACAGGTTCAAACTCACAGGGTGGAAATTTAGGTTAGATATTAGGAAGAAATTCTCCACTGTGAGAATGGTGAGACACTGGAGCAGGTTGCCCAGAGAAGCTGTGAATGCCCCATCCCTGGAAGTGTTCAAGCCAGGTTGGATAAGGCCTTGGGCAACCTGGTCTAGCGGGAGGTATCCCTGCACAGGGAAGTGGAGTTGGGACTAGATGATCTTTAAGGTCCATTCCAACCCCTTCATGTTCTATGATTTTGTCTGAAACCTAATCCACAGTATGTGGGGTATGTGTGTTTAGTAAGGCTTTGTTTGGTTTGGGGTTTCCCCCCAACAGATGAGATTATTTTAGATTTAAGATTATTTTTTAACTCCATACACTTGCAGGAAAGAAGATGAAAATAAAACAGAGATAGTAAAAGAGAGCTTGATTGAAAATGGTATTTTAAAAAGCCACAGCCATCCAATACTTTTAATGTATTACTTTTCTTGTATGCCACTCCTAGTTGTAAGAAGCCCAAACATTCATATCACAATTGCATGATTAAATTTTGCTTGGCATTGCAAACAGGATTTAGAAGGTTTTGATGCACAAAACGTGACAAGGAAGGATGCCCTTCAAACTTGTAAGGCAGTTTGAATGGAAACCCTGATTTTTACTTTCAGCTGACAGTAATAAGCCTAGGGAGAGTGTTGACTTGAGATATCAAGGTAATAATAATAAGTAACTTATTAAATAAACACAAGTTACAAGGCAGCCTAATTCTAGTGCTCCAGCAGCATCACACCATCTTTCCTAACAGAAGCTCAGTTTTGCCAGAAAGGAACAAGATACAAATGCCAGTTCCTGATATCTCTGTATCTGTAGACAAGGAGAACAGAAAGTGAAAGAAGTAAAAGCAAAGCTCTACTATCTACATCTACTGTGGGATGGATGTTTTAGACAAGGAAGGGGATAAAAATACCAGCAAGGGGGGAGGGAAAGCTCCAGCTTCTCCCCAGAAGATGGGAAACATCATCTAGCAAGACTGAACTACAGACAGTTGCTGCCACTGACTCGGCTACCACATTCACTCAAGAAACTCAGGGTAGCAGAGTCCTGCATGTGAGAACTGCTTCTTCTGTAGATAAAAGTAATTTGGAAAGATGCTTTTGAAACCTATCAAACTGGTGTCCGGTTACAGACTTTCTTAGGAATATCCAATTTTTTACTCACTCAATTTATCATGTTTAGAGGCAGTACTATGCTCTAATATTTAACAAATCTATCTTCTCATATATTTCAGCCTTTTGTCATTGTGATTCTATAGGCTGGTGAGGGGAAGGGCAAATGCCTTTCATCACATCTGTTAGGCTCAAGAATGCCTATACATACCAGGCCATTCAGTATGTGACAGGATGTAAATGTGGTTCTGATAAGTGAATACACAGAAAATTAGAGCATTAAAGTCGTCTAGTTGTCAGTGTTCTAAAATCCTGCTCTTCCTGCAATCAGCCCCTGAAGCTGATCAAGTGATGATGACCCGCAGAGTTTTTTCCAAGTGCTGCTATACAAGAATCAATCAATTTCTAAAGAGGTTTAGCTCTCGATGAAGAAATGTACTCCGTACACATATTTGCTAAGGCTCAAGGAGAAATGCACCCACCCAAAGGCACCTGAAACACCTCAGCATTAAAATAAATGCTCCATCAGGGTAAGAATGACCAAATTATAACTCACGAGTCATTACAGATGTTCTAACTAGAGTTCCTGCAGATGCTCTAATTAGAGTTAATACAGATGTTCTAATTAGCCGGCAGCTTTATTAACACTTTCGACCAGCACTCACACCACGTGCATCAGCTCCAGCCACGAGTTTCTCCTCTCGCTGCCCCTACCCTGAATCAGCCCAGGAAGCTGACTCAAGCTGAAAACATTTTTTCAGGGGAAAAAAAAAAAAAAATCTGACTTTATCTTTAATCCAAGATTGGTTTTGTGATCCAGGTCACGGCCTGCCTGTGCCAACACCTGGGCCAGCAACCTTGGGCAGAGCAGCCCGGCGTTCCCCGCCTCGCGCGCCCTTTCCCGGTTCGCCACGCGCCTTCTCCCACCCGCAGCTCGGGCACGGGCGGCTCGGCGGGGCAGGCCGGGGACGGACACCCGGGCGGGGATGGACACCCGGCCTCCCGGAGCCGCGGCCGCTGCCCCGCCGTGCCCTGCCCTGCCCGCCCCCCCCCCCCCCGGCACCGGCACCGCCGCCGCCGGGGCCGCACTCCCGCTGCCGCCGGCTCATGGCACTTACCGGCCCCCTCCTCCTATTCTCCTCCCCACGGGCGACGCTGGCAGTGGCGGCAACGCCTCACGCTCCTCGCCCCGCCACGGCCCCAGCACTTCAATCTCCCGCGGCGGCCGCTCCGCCCGCTTCGCTCCCGGTGATGCGCCCGCTGCCAGCCCCGTCCCGTCCCGTCCCGCCCTCCCGCCGCGCCGATCCCCCCCCGGCCGCTGTTGGTTTGTCCCGCCGGCCACACCTGCGGCTCGCACCATTCGCCGCGCGGGGGGGTGCCGAAGGGGGGGAAGAGGCGGGTGAAGAGCGCGCCCGGGTGCCGGGGCAAGCGAGCGGGGTGTAGCGCCGGGATGCTGCGCTGGGATCCGGCCCTGGTCGGCTCGGGGGAGCCGGATGGTGCCGAGGCGAGCGGCTGTCGCCTCATGTCGTCCTCACCCGCAAGGCCCGCAGTGGTACAGCCGAGGAACCTTTCCTTCCCCTCACCCAGTAGGTCCCAGCGAGGGGCGGGAATTGCCATGTGCCATCGCTGAGGGAAGCGGTGCCGCCCGGCCCGAGCGCCCCGCTCCACCTGAGGGGCGCGACGTGAAACGTTTCTAAGCGTGTTCCTGACGGGCCCATTTTTTTCCTTAGTGAGGTAGCAGCCCGGAGAATAGGTGTGGGGCAGGACAGGGGACACCCCGCGTCACGCCGGCCGCAGGGATCACGCCACAGCCACACGGGCTTGGAGGGGACACCGCGCAGCCACACGGGTTTGGAGGGGACACCCCACAGCCACACGGGTTTGGAGGGGACACCCCACAGCCACACGGGTTGAAGGGAACATGCCAAGCCACACAGGTTGGAGGGATCTCGCCACACCAAAAAGGTTGGGGGTGTCCCCCCTCAGCCACACGGGGGGATCACCCTACGGCCACAGAGGTTGGGGGGGACACCCCTCAGCCACACAGGTTGGGGGGCACATCCCACAGCTGGTTGTGCTGCCAGAAGGAGAAGCTGCTGAGCTGTGCCCTCGGTAGGTGCGTGCTGCCACAGTAATTGTGTATATTTCTGAAATGTGACCATATACAAAGAGTGTGTTCTCGTATCCCATTGCTCTTCCTTGGAAGTGCTCTAGCAGACATGAAGAAATATGTGAAATGCTTGTAAAGAAATAGTGGGGAGGTTGTGAGAAGAGTAAGCAAGCGTGTAGCAAATTCAAATTCGATTTTTTTTTTCCCCTTGACTAAAAAGCTTATTCAGGCTGGGAACTCAAAAGCAGCGTGGCCAGCAGGGCAAGGGGGGAATTCTGCCCCTCTGCTCTGGTGAGAACCCACCTGCAGTGCTGCATCAGCTCAGGGTCCCCAGCATTAAAAGGGTGTGGAACTGTTGGAGCCAGTCCAGAGGAGGACCATGGACAAGCTCAGAGGATTGGAGCACCTCTCCTATCAAGACAGGCTGAGAGGATTGGGTTTTTCAGCCAGAGAAGGTTCTGGGGAGACCTTACCTGCAGCCATTCAGTACCTAAAAGGGGCTACAAGAGAGCTGCAGAGGGGTTTTTTACAAGGGCCTGTGGCAATAGAACAAGGGGACATGGCTTTAAACTGAAAGAGGGTAGGTTTGTATTAGACACTAGGAAGAAATTCTTTACTCTGGGGATGGTGAGGCACTGGCACAAGTTCCCAGAGAAGGTGTGGATGCCCCATCCCTGGAATTGTTCAAGGCCATGTTTGATGGGACTCTGAGCAACCTGATCTAGTGGAAGGTGTCCCTGCCTGTGGCAGAGGTACTGGAATTCAAACCCTTCCAACCCAAACTGTTCTGTGATTCTGTGAGTCAGCTGTCCTGGCCAAGCTCCCTCCCAGCTTTTTGTGCACTTCCTCACTGGCAGAGCATGAGGCACTGAAAAGTCCTTGACTAAGGGTAAGCACTACTTAGCAACAACCAAAACATCTGAGTATTTTTCTCATACTGTATCCAAAACAGAACACTGTACCAACTACTTTAAAAAAAATGAACTCTATCCCAGCCAAATCCAGGACATCATGGCAGCGGTGTTGGAACTAGGTGATCCTCAAGGTCACTTTCAACCCAAACCATTCCATGATTCCATGATTCTCTGATCAGCACTCAAACACATGATCAAACCAAAGAGTTTAGGGGACATTAATAGATAAATACTTCAAGCTAGCTAGCATGAATATTAATAGTGGTGATAAAGCCTGATGCTTAAGGGAACACCTGTTTAAAAAAATAAGAGGGTGATCTGGTTATAAAAAAATATTTTAAGTTGCCTATTTGCTTAGTAGTCCATGATGAGATTTGTGTCCTGTCAAACCCCAGCCTGAGAGACAAAGAATGTTAGAGTTTGAGTTGTCCCAGCCCCTTCTGAACTGAATCTGAACAGCCTGTTAAAAGTTTTAGTTTAATTCCTGCATGATACCATTTTATTTATGGATGTCTGTGTGTGGACAAACTTGGATTTAATTCTGCTGGTGAAGACTAGGCCTGGATTTCATGTCCCTCAGGCAGAATAGAAGTTCAGTTATAGCAGAATATAGTAATGGTTGCACTATTCCTACATGCTATTTATAGCTGACTGCATCTTTGTGCTTCATGTGTGAGCCAAAGTTTGTACACTCCCAGCATCTGCATTCCTTCAGTGCATCTCAGGGAATTACAAAAAAACGCAGTCTGCTTGACTTTGAAATTTAGAAAAAATGAGTAATCATGTAACATTTTGCCTTCTGGAGAGCTTTGGTCAAGGCCAGAATTTTAAAAGATTTAATACCACATCAACGTTCAGGTGGGCAGCACTCAAAAAATGATGGGCTGATGGCACAGGCAGCAGCTTAGTATCTCAGCACAACAGAGCAAGCAAAAGAAGGCTGGTTTGAGTTTGTGGAATGAATTCCTGTGGGAACAACTAATTAATGCTGTCCCACATAGAATGAAAAAGACAGGATAAAAGGGCTGCATGTGACACGAGGGTCACCCTTCTTAGTTATACCAGAAGTATTATTTATGCTGCTGTGAAAGGTGTGTCTTCAGACTCTGGGCAGAATATCCCATTGCAGTCTCTAATTTGGGGAAGAGTATTTTCCTTGGTTGGATTTTTTTTTTTTTAGACAAATGGTTACCATTCAGTATAACACAAATGACAAAAAGCATGTTGTGGTAAAAGCTATTCTTTCCACCCTTGAAGAACACTTCATAAACTGTCTTGAAGCTGTTGGTCTGAGGATTTGTAAAGTCAAGAACTGCTGAGAGTTGAGGCAAGAAGGTATTTGAGGTAAATTGAGGCTTGTAAGAGCTCTCAGAACTCCTGAATGGTGGTACTATGAGTACAGGAGGAAGATGGCAGAACCATATCATTTTAAAGCAGCATTTTTAGTGGTGTAAGGATAGAACATGAGTAATTGGTTGTGAACTGGGGGCTATCACTTTAGGTAATGTGAATGGCTGTTTACATATTTACATTGTACTAAAAAAGTACTCTTTTCACAGTTTCTTTATGCTACCAGAGTTTTGTATAAGGTTTGTGTGGCAGGGTTTTGGCAGAGGACGCCCACAGGGGTGGCTTCTGCAAGAGGCTGCCAGGAGCTTCCCGCACGTCCAAGGGAGCCAATGCCATAATCCTGTTTACAGAAGTAACTGTGTGACTGCAGCAAGAAAAAGCCAGGAGTCTGGCAGCAGTGCTTGCAGAAAAAATATTTCCTGGAGCTTGGAATGAGTAAACAGTAACACTTTGGAGGAGTGCTTTAAATCAGTCGTCATGAAAATTAGTCCTAAGCCAGTGAACAGAAAAGTTTGATTGAAATGATTGTTTATATTAAATTACAGTTCTATTGTGTCTTAAAGACTGATTTTTCACTGTTTGGTAACCATTAAAATGTGCTGATTATGGTCTTCATGCATAATTTACCATTTCTTTTTGCTAGCAAAGAGGACATGGTACAGTTACATACATCTGAGACATTTCAGACTTTAACATAACATCTTAATTTGTACATACATTTCACTATTTGGGAAGATGAGGACTGTTTAAGTTCTTTTTTTTTCCCTATGTAGTTGTTACACTTTTAGTTGTGGATCATACCAAACTCCTAGTGGATAAATATAGGAATTGAAAGAAAATAATCAGGAAAAAAACCCCTCTTTATAGTTGCTTTTAGTTGAATAAGGTAAATGTATTTGATCCTTCTTCTTAAGGAGATTCTCTAAATATGTTTTGCATGAGAAAGCTTTTATTAAAAAATTGAAGTATACTTGCAGGAAGAGAATGTGATTGGTTGGATCTCTCACTCATTCTAGTGTGTAGAACTAGTAGACATCATCCTGTATAATCTCCACCTCTTTTTTATTTATGGATGGAAAGAATGAAAAAAAAATCAGCAGAGGTAATCCATTTAAGTGAGCTGGTTGAATGAACAGAAATGCAGGAAATACTGCCACCTTGCTTGCAGAAAAAGATGCTTGTCAGAAACTCATTCAACACTTCAGCAAACCAAGATTAATCCTTCAGCAGCTTGATCAAAAAAGTCCATACTGCTTAATAATGCTACTTCTGTAGTATTAGTATTATTATTATTTTGTTTTGCAAAGTAAACATGTTTAAAATTAAATTTTAAATCAACCAACCTGATTGATTTTATTCTTATTATTTTATTTTAGAGACCCAGAGAAGTTACCAGGGAAGAACCATTTATTTGCCTTACATTTAAATCAGGCACAAAATCAGAATCTTCCAGAATCCAGGTACTTTTCTTCATGTGTATGGAGGCTGTATGTGATTGGATGAGCCTGTCTTTTAACAAGGCAAGAAAAAATATCACTCAAATATATAAATCTCAAATATTGCAGCAGAACATTTATTCTTTGAAGTGTTTTGGAAGAGGCAGCAATTCGTAGCACTATCAACTTTGTTTAAAGTAAGTGCAAGTGCATGAAATGATATTCATTAATAAAATCAGAATGAGTTATGTTGCTAATAGACATTTAGTGGCAAATAGAAAAAAAGTACAAAGAGATGGACATTGTAGGAGCCAATCTTGCTGAGTAATAAGAATTATTTTTGTATTTTGGCATTCCAGCTCTAGCCTTCTGTCGCCTCTGCCGTTCTGAGCCCCGGAACAAGTGACAATCTGGGGCGTTTAGGGGCAGTGGTTTTCCTGTGGCTGCCAAGGCCGGGGCCGTGGGTTGTAGTTCAGCTTTCCGTCGTTAGATGCCGGTAGCTCCCCGGGCATCTCGGCCTCTGGGTTTTCTGACGTGTCCAAGCGCAGGGACTTCGGACTGGTGTTTTGGTAGTGGGACACATTCCGTGCACGCTGTCCGACTCCAGAAAAACCCAAACACAATCTCCCTTCCCCTCCCCACAAATCCCCAGCAAAACAAACCAAAACCACCCCACAACAGAAAAAGAGGTTTTTGACTGAAAATGAAGGGTGCAGCCCGGCTCCAGAACAGAGGGCTAAATAATGTCCATTTCTCTGAGCTCAGTCTGTCCCCAGCCGTTGTGCTGCAACAGCTCTGAGGTGTAAATAAAGCAGCAGGGGATTGCCAGGTTGTTCTCCCATTTGTTGTGCTGCTGCCAGCTGAGCACAGGCACAGAAATGCATCTTTTGTTGGCTTGATGCCACCAGAGGCTCTTTGTATGCATTAGTGGCTCCCTGTGCTGTGGCAAGGTCAAGTCCTACTGTTGATGTGTGCAGGGACAGAATTGCAGTGTCTTCTTGTGATTAGGATTATGCAGAGGAGTGCCACTGACAGCACACTGCTTTGCTGAAAATACCACCGTGATCCTGGCTTCTGTCAGTGCCTGCAAGCAATGCTCTTTGAAACTGTAGATTTCCCACATGCTGTGTTGCATTTCAGTGGGATGCAGGCCTTCTGCACGTTTTCAAGTGCAGCATTCACGTGCATTTTGTGTAAGAGTTAGTATTAATTCAGCTGATGGTGACACTTTGGGGCATTTAAACTGTGTATGCCTCTACTGCAGAATGTTTTCAGTGATAAGCCAAATTAACTGAAAAGGAAAACAATTAAGTAAGGCTGCCATAGTTAACAATGGGCAGTTCCTCCTTACCTGCAGACCTTTTTAAGCCTTTTTTTCATCTCAGTCTCAAAGCACAGAACCTCTTGAACAAGAGCTTCCCTGTCCATTTTGTACATGAGGAAACTGGAAGAACAAAGTTTGATGATAGGTACATGATCATGCAGGAAGTGTCTGATCCACCTGGAAATGAAGCCTGGGTGGGTTCCTGATCTCAATTCTTGTGCCTTCACTGCCACATTCATTTTTCCATTTGCTGTACAGCTTTATACGGTAACAGTGGTGTTGCTGTTTTTCACAAGACAATCTGAGCTGGTGTCCAGATTAGAACAATGGCCATGACAACTGTTTTCTCTTTGATAAAGTACCATAAAAATGCACAGTGCTTTCAGGCAAGCACATGTATCAACAAAGAATGCAATGCCTGTTCCTTGACTTAAAAGTTTCTTTTGTGAGCATGGAGTTCAAACTTCACAGGATGCTACTCCATGGACTTCCACTGTTTTTTCTGAAGTCAGTGAGGCTGCAGCTATACAAGTGAAGTCTGAATTTTGCCTTCTAGTTTCAAAGTAAGCATTTAATAATCAAGTAGACATCAGAGTGTATTTTATGCTGGCTTTTAACCCAATTATATGCAGCGCTGCAGCTGAGAAGGCTTTCATTGCAGCTATGTCTCAGCTTGACTTGTAAGGTTGCTAAAGGAATGTCTTGTTCTCATGCCATATTTGTCTTGCTCTTTTTTTTTGCAATTTGTTTGCTTTAGAGAACAGAACCAGACATAAGCATCTGTTTCTGAATGAGGTTGGGTATTTTGGGGGGGATTTGGGGGTGTTTTCACCCAGTGTTACAGATGGTTTCACTAAAGAACATAACAGTTAACTGAGTAGCCCAAGGTGATTCAGTGAACTGATCAAACTCCCTGAAAATGTTAAACTCTTCTGGCTCCTTGTCTTTTAAACTTGTCTAGCCACTAAATCATATTGGCTCCCAAATGAAACAAAACTTTGGGAACTGGAAGTCACTTTTCATACTGCTTAATTGCCATTCTTATGTGGGAAAATTAGTATAAAAATCCTGCCTGGGAATGCTACCAAAATTGTTTTAATAATGTTAAACAAACTCTTTGCATCAAATAATTTATTATCTGTTGACAGTAATTCACACAGAGTATACGTAGGAGAAGTTGAGCATGTTTTACTGGGCCAAAGCTGGCGTGTGTGAGGTGATGTTGTATTGATCTGCCCAGCAGAAAACAGATGCTGTTTTAGAAAAAGACAACAGTTTCTGCCAGTGTAAAAACAAAGGGAAGAATTCTCTCAGAAAGCATCTTTTCTTGTATAATGATTTTAAAAAACAAATATTTCCAGTTACTCTAAATTTTTCTTTCCAACTATTATTCAAAGACTTTCTTCTCTCTATGCTTTTTCCTTTCCCATTCCTTCTGTTCCAGTTTGGAAAGTGTTATGATGACCATGACAATTTGAGGCAGTAAGTGAGGAAAGGTTTGTGAGGAGAATTGGTTATTAGACTGACAGAGTGGTAAAAGATTACCATACTTTAAGGCACAGGTGTGATCTGAGGAAAGATTTGTTGGTTCAATACCTTATCTGTGTTTGTTACCTGTGTCACCTGATGTAATAACAGGAAAAAAACCCAAAACCTTGACTTTTATTTTCCATTTGTCTGTCCAATTTCTCTGCCCATCCTCTGTTTTCAGCTCTGAGAACAAATGATGAAAACAAAGGGAGATAAAATATGGAGAAATTTGAATAGAAAGGGAATGTTGAAACTTTTTTCTTATTTATTCATGGTGTGGGGAGGGGCTTGTTTGCTTTTAGGAGAGGGAGATGACTTCTAATAGCAAAACATTACTTAAAAACAAATGAAAAAATGCTACTGCATAAATAAATTTTGCATATAAATTTATGTAAGACAAAACCCATTAACTGAAAATATATACCTCAGGTTAAAGCTGAGCTCACATCTTTGTGTCCTTTGAAAAATACCATTTTATTTTGCACACCAACTTTTAAAACAAATTATGTTTCTTTCAGTTATGTGGCTTACAATGTAGTATTAGCTACTGATGTAAAGATATTTTACCCACATTTCTTCATATTTCTTTTCACTTTCTTAAAATACAAACTGTTTTATGTAAATGCTTCTCTAAAATGCTCTAAATGCTTCTTCTCTATGAAAATCTTTCCTAGTTTGCCAATAAAGGAAAGATAAATATATATACTCCAGGAAGCATTGACATAGCTGTTGCATAATCCACTATTCCAGGATAACAATTCTTGCTTGGATGGGCTTTTCCAGAACAAAAAATCGGTTTACTCCAAAATAATGAATCTTTTTCCAAAGTAGAATTACTCTGCACTGATTAGGTTCTTGTGTGCTGAAATACAACACTTGCCTGAGAATAGGTGTATACAAATAACCCCTTTGTAACAAATACTTTTCCAGGGCAGCTCAGGGAAGATGTTGGCATCCCAAGGTTTTCAAACAAGGGGAAATTATGTAAGTTTTGACTGAAACAAGTACCTACCCAGCTCATTGAATCACTCCTAACTCACTGAGACATGCAGTTTGGAACTTCAGAAGAACAGCAATTGGGAGATATTTCTCTACAACAAAATGTTATGGCTCAGGTGGAGATTGCTTGACTTCTTGTTCAGTAACATTCACATTCCATTCTCTTCAACCTTATCTTATTTACTCTAGCAACAAACTCAGCTGATGGGTTTGGCTGGCACTGTTCACTTCTGCTCTGAGTCTTGGCCACTGGAATTTTTAACATTCCCAAAGGTGTTTCCAGGGGTCACAGACTCAGAGTCCTTCCTGCTGACCAGCAGACCATCATCTCATCCAGATATTAGTCCAGTGCTCAGGCAGCAGAGTGGTGACTGAGGCAGACAGATAGTGTCTTCTCCTGCTAGATTAATCACATAATTGTCTGTCAAATTACTCAACTTTCCTCCACTGGCACGGGAACTGAGACTGTCTCTATTCCTGCCAAAGAGTATTCCCCTATCTTTGGCTGTATTTTAAGCTTTTCCAACTTGTGCAGGCTATCTCTGCCTATTATTTTTCTGACATCATACATTTTACTGTCAGTAATCCTGCAACACACAAATAATTTGTTTTTTATGTCTGTAATTTATGCTTCAGAGTTGAGTAAATTGCTGCACTTCAGACCCAATCCAAAGTCTAATTAAGTCATTGGAAACATTCCAGTTGACTTCACTAGGCTTTACATCAGGCCCATAAGTGGTACTTGCCTGCCACTGAGTCAGAACTTATAAAAGACAAACAAAGCAGGACACTTTTTTACCATTCTTAGTCAGAAAATGCCAAGGTAAGAAAAAACAGTAAAAAAGAATCAGACTATAGTTTAACTTGCAACTCTTTCAGCTGCTAGTCCTAAATAGTGCTTCATTCAATAAAAAAAAAATAAAAAGCTATTTAAGCATCACTACATTAAAGGATTTATGAAGAAGTTTCTTTTATTTATTTCTGGGTTTTTTCTTGTATTTTAATTGCCTATTTAGTGGATTCTACATCATGCTAATATGAATAGAGCTCTTGTGATTGCTAAATGTTACTTTTATTTTCCAAGTGTCACTTTATATGTTATGGGCATCAAAGTGCTGCAGGTAACACCAAATGTGTGACTCACTTGATGAACAAGAAAAATTGAATAGATAAGAAAAAAACCCAGTATTTATTATTTCTTCTACTGAATCCAGGTTGCAGTGTGAGAAACAGGCACTCTTACTCCTCCTAGTAATGCTAACAATTGTGCAAACTGTTAAACCTCTCTTGAAAACACAGAATTTGAAATGTTTAAAAGAAAATACCCACCACACTGATATTTTCCCCAGGGGTGCAGCAGATTCTGTAAGGTAAACAAGCTGTAGCACTGTGCCGTGGGTGCAGGTGGCTAATTAGTGCTCATCCCTATCTTTAATCCCAGGAGAAAGGAAAAAACCTTTTAAATCTCTCTATCAAAAATGGATGTAGTCAAGCTTGAAAAGAGACTGTGACAAGCTGACTGTAGAAGCTGCGTGAACAGTTAATTCAATTAGATCTTTAATGCAAATATCTTTGGAATACAGTTACATTTGCATATCCCTCAGCTAGGACTTAAGCCAACATTTTTAGTACATTTTTCAGCATCCATTGAAATTAAATTAGTGAAATATTTGTGAAATGTAACTGCAGCATCTAGAAAACAACAGATTAAAATACCATTTATGGAATAAATGAAAAAGAAGATTAACTGAGTTTTAAGGTGCCAGGAAAGAATCTGAAGAACCTGCCAGAATCCAAAGAGCTGGATTCTCACAATTCTAAATAGGTCATATAAAGTCAGATTCACAGATTTAATTAGGTATCTCATTTCCTTTGGGCTTCTTAGTGATGTTATGAAGATCTGGTTCCTAGCTTTGCAGCTCTTGGTTCTGTGGATGTTTCTCTCAACAGCATGCCCTCAAAAATAGGAAAAAAAAGGGAGGAGAGCTTTTAATGTTGGATCAGCTCTCTGCTCTGGTTTGTTACTCAGCTCCACAGACAATCGCAGCAGAACAAACAGGGCGTGGGCACAGGCGTGCAAGTGATCAGGGGTGAGGAAAGGGGGCTGGAAGCACTTAGCTCTGCCCATGTGAGAAGTGGCCTTGGAACCAGAGAGCCTCATTTCCTCAGCCCTCAGCTGCACCACGAAGTTTTCCAAGCAAAGTTGCCTTGTGTTCCCACACGAGTTTGTAAGCTGGCAAAACAAAACCATTACTCTGGGTGAAACTTCCCACACCACAGCAGCCCTCAGCCACCAAGCACTCTGCTCATGACAGCAGCAGTGGCATCCAGGAGCTCCTGCCCCAGCTCATAGCAAACATTTTTTAAACAGTCATTTTTTATATAGGGGTGCAAATCTAACAAGTCTTCTGAGAGGTGATGGCAAAGTGTTCTGGTTATATAGATAGTACCTATTTTGTTCCATTTTTCTATGGAAGTGACCCCTTTGCAGTCAGACTGTTTGTTACTGGTAGTACACTGTAATAATCTTTAAAAGCTTTCTATCAGGAAAATCTTCCATTTAAAGACAACTTGTAAATCATAGTTATCAAGTATGAAATACCCAAGTTTAAAAAAAGAGAAAACATTTTCTATTCCATTCACATCTGGGAATGAGAGAAACGAGAGAAAAAAAGGAATTTTCTCTCTGTGAGCAGGTTTCCAGAATTTAATTTCATTTCATTTGGGAGACTTGTCTGTTGGTGTTGTAGCACTTACACTCTGTGGTGACTGATACTGCATTGCTTGGTAACTGTTTGGACAGGAAAAATAATATAGTACAGAAGCAGAAACACCTGCAGTAAACCAGCTTTGTCCACACAACAGCAGGAAATCCTTGTGAATGCAACAAGTGCACGAGGTAGATACCATGGCAAAGAAGCCAAAACCAGGGTAAATATTTTGTGCTGATTTCCTTAAGCAAGGTACTTGGATCAGTTGCACTCTCCTGTGTTTAAGCCAACAACATGTTTCTTTTCTATGAACACTGACAGTGGCATGTGGTTATGCAAAGAGGTCCTCACCAGGGAAAGCAGTGGAACTGAATGAAAAGTCTGTTCCTGTTTCTCTCCTCAGTGTTCAATCAAATACACTAAATGGAGAGAATGGGTTTTATTTTTAAAACTTTATTAGTTGTCTGAAGAATGTCTGCTGCACAAATAGGATGACTGTTTGCATTTTGAAACTGGTATTTTTTTGCTACATCAGTTAAATTCTAGAAATGCCTACTAAGATTTGCACAGGGGCATTCTAAGTCCTCACAATGTCCTTATTTAGTGGAAACTTGAAAAACTAGGCCATGACATACAAATGTATATGTCTGTACTAATATAGGCTAGGCTAAGGCTTTTACAAACTTTTGATAGTAATTCTCATTCTGATGGCAGGTGCTGAGAACTGTGTGGAACAACAGTCAATTTGGAAAAATAAGACCAAAATATGCATCATTTCAAAATATGCATAATTTCTGCTCTTGATTTACCTTATTACTCTTCTTTATGCAGTAGTATCAGTAAACACACTATCATGGCAAATTTTATCTTAATCATAATGAATGTAGTTCTCTCCTCATCCTTGACTATAGCTATATAAACCATTATTATCAAAAGCACAGAAAAAGCTAAGAAATCTTTTAATATTTCTTCACTGACTCCATCCTCATCAAAATGTGTGATTGCTGCAATTGGAACATAATTTTCCCTGAGATCGTAATTTCCATCAATTTTGAGTTTAAGATTAAGACATCTTTTACACACTGGCCCTTTATTTCAACTAAAAGCCTCATTCTGTGATTCTGTGATCATATAGATTTAAAAACCTTTTTCTTAAAAAAATTCTAAAAATCCTTTACAAATTACAATAGCTACAGTTGATAGACATGGGATGTAACACTATGGAATGACTATTTTATATGAAAAAAAGAGAAACAATGAACAAGCAATTCAACCCTGCAGCACTAGCCCTTCTTTACTATCAAATAAATCTTTACATATACTTTCAAACACCACTTCTATCGAGACTCTGCAAAATTTGAAAATAATGTAACTTTAGACTGAGAAATGTTGTCCCTGTCATCTGTAGTGAGAATAATGTACAGGAAAAGGTGATGTAATGATCATATCACTTACATTATTCTCTCCCTAATGAATAATCTTCCACACTAAGGATGAGCTCACTTACTATTATTGGAGCCACATCTGTAGGCCACAGCACACTGCTGAATGCAGCAGAGTTTGGATGCTGTATAATCTGCCTGTAGCTAACACTTTCCATTAGAATTGCAAAACCATTCTATGTACTACATATGGAGTAAATTTTTCTCATGAGGAATCGGACAGAATCAAAGAAACAAAGCTTTTATTCACAGCAGTTGTACTTGGGATTCACACACTTCCTAAGAACAGCTATGTCTTTCTTTGAAAACCGGTCCCAGACTATTATTAGTTTGAAACATCTAAAACATGTGATGAATGTTTTCTCTTCTTATTTCAGCCAGAGCTCACATGATTAGTACGGTAGTCTGAGTTTGATTTCAAACTAAGGATAGAAAATCTGCTCTATTTCCATTCCTATTCCTGTTTGTACCTTCAATGCAGACAGTCTGTGTACTCAGTTGTGCAACTGTGTAACTGACTTATGTAACGCGCTTTCTGTAAATGATGAATCATATTCTTATTTATACCTGGTAATATGAGTATGGCTGGGAGTCAGTTTGGAACTCAAGAAATAACATAATTAGAGCCACTGAGTAATGTAATTCAGTATTACAAATGTCTTGAATACACAAGCTTTTATTAATATTAATGAAGCAGGAATGGACAAGGAAGAATACAGTGTGTGTAGAAAGTCTAAAATAAATAGTCTGTCCCATAGAATAGGCACATTGCCTTATGCTGTTCTCCTCATGTATCTCATCTAGTAATTGTACTCGGCTGGGAGGAATACTGGGAACATTTTAGGCTCCAATTCAGGAAAGGGTTAAGTATGGGCTTAAAATGACATGTGTTTCTATGTGTTTTGCTGAGTGCAGTACTAGGAGCAGAACATAACAGACCAGATTCCCTTTTTGTGCTGGCAGTGTGTGTGTCTATGGGTAACTATAAATTTCTCATTTAAGCAGGAATAAAGTTTTCTCATTTCAGTGTTTTGGCTCTGTACTCATAAAATTGGTTAGAGAAGTCAATTTTCATATAAATTTTTGAACTAAAAATATATCAAGGATTTCAAAGGAAACTTGAAAACCATTTCTCTTCCAAATATGGTCCAAACCCTGGGATCTTCCCCCTTAGCTACACCACCTGTCATCACAAATGCCAAGCTAGACTTACACGTGTGTGTCCCTATGAACACGGGCACACCCTTGTGTAAGCAGTAGTTACACTGTTTCAGATTTGAGAAGCTGACCTCCAGCGATAGTGATGGCCCCCTCAGGCTGCTCCCCGCTGACACTGATGTCCCCATTGTCACAAGAACTGACCCAGCTCCCAGCCCACCTTGACTCCTCCATAGCACTCTGGCTCCCGGTGTCCCCTCTCAGAATGAGCCTGTGCTGCCCCTGGGAGTTCAGGTGAAGCCGGTGAGCTGCTGGCCTGATCTGTGGGCCAGATATGCAGCTCTGTGGAGAGTTCTTCCCAGCTGACTCCTGCTGGAAGCTGGAGCAGCTTGTCGCATTTGTGCTGAGGCCTGCACCAGCCTCAGGACTTGCCCAGCTGGACTGTGCTAACAGAAAAGTTCCCGGTTTGGATTCAGCCTAGGAGGTACCACAGCTCCTTGAGGATTGCCTGTCATCTGTCCCTGTGGTTATCTGTGGGAAGGAAGCACCAACAATTGGCATTAGTGGAAGATGGGCCACTCACTGTGAGAAAGACATTGAGGGGCTGGAGTGAGTTCAGAGAAGGGCAATGGAGCTGGGGAAGGCTCTGGAGCACAGGTCTGATGGGGAGCAGCTGAGGGAGCTGAGGATGTTTAGCCTGAAGAAGAGGAGGCTCGGGGATGACCTTTTCACTCTCTGCAAGTGCCTGAGAGGAGTTTGGAGCCAGGTGGGAGTTGGCCTTTTCTCACAGGTAACAAGTGATGAGACAGCCTCAGGTTGTGCCAGAGGAGGCTGAGATTGGACATTAGGAAAAATTTCTTCCCCAGAGGGTGGTGGCAGTGGTTCCAGGCAGTGGAACAGGCTGCCCAGGGAAGTAGTGGAAGTGTCCCTGGAAGTGTTCAAAAAACATATGGTTGTGCCACTTAGGGTCATGGTTTACTGTTGGACTTGGCAGTTCTGGCTTAACAGTGGGACTCCATGAGCTTAGAGGCCTTTTGCAGCATTATCAATTCTGTGATTCTATAATCATATGTGTAGAAATTCTTATTTGCTTACTAAAATTTGAACTGGACTCATTGCAATGCAGTGACATTTTGTCTTCCTCTCTTATGCTTAACTGGACGTCTTTCTTCTATTACTTCCATCACAAAACATTTTAAACTTTAATTTTTTGGATATGGATGTGTCTTCTAGATTTACTAATTGGAGCCTACAATACTTGCCTTGACACATTTCGTAAACATTTTTTATGTTCTGTTTCTATTAGCTCTCTTTCTCCTAGCTGTCTCCTCACCATTTCCTTTGAGAGGCATCAAGATTGTTCCTCTGCCCTATTTCAAGACCTGAATAATTCTACAAAATTAATGCATGATGTCAAGTATGGGTAGAAATAAGCCATTATGTCCCTCATCACTATATTAGTCATTGGTTTATTCAGCTCACTCTCAACCTTCATACAAATATATCACATCTTATAAAATTTCTGTCTGTTGCTATTTTTAGTGGATAAACATCAGCCAACAAAATAAACATTTCCATGCCATAGTATAAGATAGAATGGAGGAAAATAGATTTGGTTCCTCCTATTAATTTCACTTGTCCAAGTGGTTTTTTCCTCACTGTTTGTGTCTAGTCTTTGTCTGTGTAGACATATTTCTATAAATTCTGGAACAGGTCAGTTTTATCCTGTGCAGTGCAGGATAAAAGCATCAGTGCAGGGGCTGATGCTTTCACTTTGAAAGCATCAGCCCCTACACTGACAAGCCAGTGAGTAATTTTCCCCTCTCTCAGCCTGCAAAATATTCAGAAGTATATATGTATATATGTGCATTTTTTAATTACAATATATTTTTTCAGAGAATGTGAAATTTCTATAAGTGCAGCCATGGGCACAGTAAAACAAGAGTAGAGATGACTATAATTTGCACAAAGTGAATGGAAGTTTGTTTCCCATAGTGAGGCAGGTAAGGAAAAGACATAAAACCTCTTTGTTGAAAAGGGATGATGTTTCCACATCTCTTACAAAAAGCACTTGTTTTGTAAATTTTCTTAGTTCCACTAAAAAAATCAGGCCCAAGAAGTGTGAATCGAATGCAAAATAGAAATAAAACTCTTTACTGTAAGGAAAATAGAATGGGGGTAGAAGTACAGTGTTCTGAGACACTGGTCAGGCTACTTTTGTACCCCTCAGTCCTGCTTCAGCATTTACTGCCATGCCTCATTTCCTTTCTCAAAGCTGCAGCAATCCTTGAAAGGGATTTTTTTCCCCTCTTTGATTTGAAGTTTTTGAGTTAATAAACTGGTGAACGACTTGCAAGAACCATGTGATGAGGACATGCTTCTTTAGGAGCATCTGACATTGAAGTATCGGCCATGCAACCTGGAGTTAGTGTCTGTTTAGGAGACAAATTGCTTACTGCCTCTTATACTACATAGTAAAAGACAGTCCAAAAAAGAATATAACTCATTGGAATTCTGGTGTTGCTATAAAAAGAGAAGTTCTTTCAAGCATAAAAATTATGAGTTCAGCTGGATTTTTTCCCCGTAAGAATCCAGATTAAATTAGTTTCTGAAGTAAATCGAAACGGTTTCGTTTGAAAATCAGATTGAAAACCTCAACATCTTGCATGACTTAAGTGCTTTCTTGTTTCATTTGTGCCTAACATACCACAAGAGTCAGAACTTTTGTGTTCATGTTTCAGTGAACACAGTACTCAGGATAAATCAGTATTTACACTTGAAGTGCCTTCACAGTTAATGTTAAAAGGCAGCGACTTCTGAGCTTAATCGTGGTTACTGGGTATCAGTGCAGAGCAAAACCTGGGACAGCTAGGCAAGAAGTGAGGTTCAGCTCAGTGGAATACATTTACCCAGGCCAGATTGTCCCTATTCATCTTCCTTTCAATCACAGAGTGCTACAAGCTGTCTCTTTCCTGGTAGGGAACCAGCTGTATCCTGCTTGCATACATGGAATCCACTAGGCCAGGACACAAGGGATACAGTGTCCAGCTCAATCATGCAACGGTATTCGCCCTAAGGAAACTGAAACTCAGAGAGAGAAACACGATTTTCTCAACCATCTCTCTAGGGCACATGAGAACCATTCCAAATCATCCCACCATGTTTGCCCTGTCCAGTATGGACTTCTTAAAGCTACTATTAGGAATATACAAGAAGATAGATTATCTGAAGCAAAATAGCAAACACTTAATGAGATATTTCACAACAACCAAGCAACACACTGCATACCATTCTACAAGCTAAAAATTATCACATTGCATTTCACTTCAATTCAATTTCAATACTTGCTTTTCAAATTGTGCAATAATACAAAGTAGATTTGATTTCCAAATGAAGTAGCTTATTAGAACAGCTGGTCTCACACACAAAAGCTGTGAATATTAGCTTTGAGTGAATATTAGCTTTGAGTTCTACTTTTTCCAATGCTTTGAGATTCATGACTAATGTATGAATTGTAGAGAGGATGTTTTATATATTTTATTTAGCCTAATGTATAAATTTGTGATTGATTCTCAAGTTCACTACTGGTAAACATCCATTTGCCATCTTTGAGAACAAACGTTTAAAGTATCAGAAAATTAGCTGTAATTTTAGCTGTATGATACATGGCTAAACCCTATACACCAAAAATACAAATATTCTAGCTACTGTTAAAATTTCCTGTATTACAGATAAGTAATCTGGTGTGCTTTTCTATTTATATTATGTATTCTGATAATTGGAAACTTAAATATATACATTTCATTTTTTTCATTTCACGTTCCCTTTGTTGTAACTCTACTTCTGACTGAGAAAGGATTTTTGAAGCCAATAGCACTAAAATCCATGCAGCTACTGAAAACATTCTCCTCTCTCCAGCGGCAAAGCTTGCTGCCTAGTGCCAGAGAATTAATAAATCACGTCAAAGGGACAGTTAAGGAACAACTTGAGAGCTTGGGAAGCACTGTCAGCCCCTCTGCCCATGGGTTCCCTATTGATGTCTCCTCCAGTGGCCCAGCTCAGGGCTCTCACCAGATGTGATCAGCCGCATTTCCCACTCGGGGCAGTGGGGACACAGAGAGCCCATTCATCCCTCTGCACCCGTGCATGGGCTACTCCCACCCCCCCAGGCAGATCCCCAGGCAGCTCAGAGCCCCATCTGGTAGCCATTCAGATCATGTGAACCCAAATATTATTTGAAACTGCTTCTTTCTTCTTTCACTAGGCCCCATTGTTGTGATGAGACATCACAGCTGATGTGAAGCCCAGAACTTATTTCATGTTTCAGCATTAGCAGCAAACAGTATTATGAACTTCTTCCAGCCTGCTCAGAAGCTTGGAGGATGCTTCAAAGTGGAAACTGCCAAATTTCATCAAATGTTTAAATAAAAGGATAGATTTAAGTATCTGTAATATAATTTATTTCAAAAACAGCTAGGAAAGGAACTGGATAATTATTAACCACTTTGGTTACCATCATCAAACATAGCTGGCAGTGAAAAGCATCTAAATTGTAGTTCTCTTCTGGTGTTTAATGGGTTACACCAGAATAGGAACAGAAGAAATAGTTCCATCCCTGGGCAGCAGTATCTTTCACATCTCATTTTACATGTTGGCACTGCATTATCGATTACAATAAATGGGAGGAGCTAAGCAGATTTTCCAGATACTTCTCTGACTGTCACTGCCTGTAAATTATGGTACATTATGTAGTATTTAAACTTACGTAATACCAAGTTCCCTCTTATTTTACTCAATTTGTCAATGAGATTGCTGTAGAAATAGATCTGAAAACAGGAAAAAGTATGATATAATCAGAAGAGAAATGAGTCATATTTGCTGCCCTGAGATCTAGCCTGATCTATTGACACCATACACTCAGAGATCTTAATTAGCTGGTCAATTGTAAAATGAACCTCTTGGTACATGTGGAGTCTTCAGCTGTGCACAAAAAAAGGATTACATCAGCCTGATTTGGTTATGAAATCAAAGGGTAGGATTTTTAAGTAAGAACTTTAACTAAAGGTTATCTAGAATTACTTGGATTTAAAAAATGAGACTTTGTAAATACGGAGATAATTATAGTAGTCTTATGTGAGGTCTGAGAAACAAATGCCTTCTTTAAAAAAACAGGTGAAACAAGGAGCAGAAATTAAGGTTTACCAATTCAGAATTTGTCTACCTTAGATCTTGCATCTAAACGCAGGAAAACCTTCAACTCTCCAAGTCCACTGTGGGTAATAGTAGTCTCCTTATAGACAAGGAAAGCCCTACTCTACTTTCATAAATGCCAAGAAGAAAGTCGTGAAATGTGTAACTTGAAATCAGAGGTGTCACCACCAAGTTTCTTCAGGAAAACACCTGACTTTAATTAATTCCCTGAATACAAACTCAACAAGTCTGCTTTTCACTGAGGCAGATCTTGAGCTAGAAGTATCCTGTTATCAGATGCAGCTCAATGCAATAGAAAGCCAGTAAAAAGGCCCAGGGTTTGCATCAAAACTAAAGCAAAAGCTCCTAGGATGGTATTGCAATATAGCCAACTCCCCATCTCAATTTTGATGTCAAATTTGGCTAATTTAACCCTATCCCAATCCTAAAGTGTATGTGCTTTCCCCTGGTGCCTCAGTGTATGACACAGTCTTGCATATTTAAAGACTTTAAAGGCAGGATTAAGAACTGGTTGGCTCTTAGACCTTTAAATATAAAAGTGTTTCAGAGCACTCTACTGAACTGCTCTGAAACTTCAAGCACAACTAAATCCTGTGACACTTCACTACTGCTGGTGCACTTTAATAACAGAGATATCCACACCAGAATCCTCAAGTGTGGTGCCAGGATCACTTGCACTAATCTAAACTCAGGGCTGGTGCCAAAAGGAAAGATCCTACTCTGCCCCAAGGTGTGCATTTCCACAGCCTCCCTCAGGCTTGACATGGGCATTAGAGCAGCCAGGAAACAGGCCAGATGACAAAATGGATGTGGCTTAAAACTGTCTCACTAGAAGAGAAGAATCCATCACAAAAAAAAAAAAAAAGTGAGCTGGAGTAGAATCTTTTCTGTATCATATAATGATCATATGGGCTTTTTAAGATACAGGCTGGAAATCCTCCTGGCAAAAGGACCTGTGGGTGCTCAACAGCCCCTGACCATGAACCAGCAGTGCCCAGGTGGCCAAGAAGGCCAGTGGCATCCTGGCCTGGATCAGCAACAATCTGGCCAGCAGGACCAGGGCAGGGATTATGCCCCTGTTCTGGGCCCTGGAGAGGCCTCACCTCAAGCTCTGTGTCCTGTTCTGGGCCCCTCACTAAAGAAAGTCACTGAGGGGCTGCAGCAAGCCCAGGAAGGGCAGTGGAGCTGGGGAAGGGTCTGGAGCACCGCTCTGATAAGGAGGGAAGTCACAGAGTCCATTAACTGTGTGGAACAATGAGCAATGGCATGTGAATAGATTCCTTTTTTTGAGAATGTTGTTGCAACATAACTTTGTTTTAAAAGGCACTGTAAATAAAAGAATATTATGCAGAGGTCTATAAAAGTATAATTCACAGGGCAAATATTTCAATTGAGTTAATGTAAAAAGTAATCTGCAATATTAGGTCATAAATGAAAATGAACATATAGGCACTTTTGTCTCCAACTATTCCCAACACCAGAATAAGAGACACTTTGGCAGAGGTCTATGAAAAGAATAATCTCTCCTCCAAAAATCTCAAGCTAGTGATAGTGGGAATCCTACAAGCCATCAATGGGAACAGGCTCATCAGTATTTGTATGGGCACGCACAAAGTCTGTCTGTGCTAAGCTTGGCTGAAGCCACCGCTATGAGTCACTCACAAATTTAAACAAAAAGTGTTGTGGAAGATTAAACAGAGACTGAATAAGGAGTTCACAGTCTTCACCACGTGTATTTAAGATTCTGGTCATTTTACTACAGATTGACAACATGAACAAAACAAGAGGGCATTTAACAAGTGTTGAAGACAAATGCCTTCAGTGTTCCAGGTTTTGCCTCATTTTCCCTTCTACTCCTTGCAGCAAACTGAAGGAATCTAAAATAATTTGTTTAAAATAAGTGTTTTCTCATTAAAAACTCTCATCATATTTCAGTGCAGCTAGCTATGTTGGTGTTGTAGAGAACAAAATTTAAGATATGTTATTTGGAATGGTTATTGACAAATATGTTGAAAATTTAGGTCTCTTGCCATCTTTCTCCCTTACTGAGGAAAGCAGAACGTTGAGAAGGGATATCTCCAGGTTTCTACATGGCAAGACAGTAAGATAGGGCATTTCTGTCAGCTTTATATAAAGCAAAGAGGTAGAAAGCAGTAACAAGTGATACAGTAGCTGTTATTCTGTTACTTTACCAGTAAGTGCTGGTAGTTTCAGAAGGATGCAGAAAAAAAGGGATTGATTCTTCACCCTTCCTGTTCTGGTTTTATAGATCTCTGATATTCAAGGCCTGGTATTCATTTTTTGTAAATGGAGGCTTTCTAGGTATCTAGAATAGATAAAAAATAAATACAATTTAATATACTAGAAAAAGGATCCTATCTTCTTTGCCTTTTAGGTGATTGTCTAGTTAAGTTTGTACTTACACTCTGGATGTTTGTCAGTTGCCCCTCTGGAAGTAACAAATGCAGGATATCGTTCCATTATCTTGTAAATTAAATTACATTCTAGTTAGCTGAGATGTGACACCACCAGTGTACTGCAGCACATAATTCAATCTGATTTCAATTTTCTCATCTTTGTGTGCCACTTGTAAAATCCAGCTGTATTGCCAAGCTCTTCAAACACATTTCCAGCAGCAACATGAGCTGAACAAGAGCCTCTCATTCCTTGACAGACTCCTCAGGCAGCTGCGTGGGTGGCTTTGGAGTTTCTTTGTGGTCTTTCATGTGGTTGAGTTGCTGATGGGCTGTTTTGTCTGCTTTGCCCTCCTGGGTATCAGCTCCCATCTTTATCCATCTGAGAATATAGTTCTGGGTAAAACTCTTCTAAATTATGCAGAATCCACTTCTTTGTTAGAAAAGTGTATCTTCTAAATCCATGACTTGGATTACAGTGGGACTGCATAAAAACTCAAAATCTGACATTGAACATTTGATTTAAATTATTTATTTATCCATTTTTAACAACAGGCATCCTTATGGCACCCTGATTATAGTTTATGAAATATCAACAGAAAAATAGGAAATAGAATTAAATGTTTCCTGTCAAGTTTCTCAAGCTAAATTTTATGACTGCTGTATCCAAACAAATCATATGTTTAAGACATGTTGTTGTGTAGAAACTGGATGGCACTGAATTGTGATTTTAAACAAACTGTCAGAATTTTAAGAGTACTCTTGTTCTTCCTTTTTTTTTTTTTTTTTTTTTTTTTTTTTTGACTGATTGCAGCTCCTGTCTGTGATCCCAAGAATTTAGGGGTACTGTTCTCACTGTTCTTCTCTACCTGGCTACAAAATAGTACCATATGTAATCACATTCCTGCTTGCATTTGCTATTTCCCTACACATAATAGATAACACAGAATTAAACCACGTAATGAATACACCAATAAAGATTTTTAAAAATAGTTAAGATTAGTCCTGGGCTCCTGAAAATCTTTGCTTTGAACTGCTGAAGTGTGACAAACTGTTAGATGTAAAATCTTGGAGTGTTTGTCACCACCTGATAGCCTGTTACCACTTGTTACTGAGCTGGGCACTGTTTTTTTTTCCCTGAGGGTGGCTGTTTGTCAGGGAAGTTTTATCACAGCAGGGCTCCTGACACAACAATGTTTACCGTGGAGCAGGAACAAATAAGTGCTCCTGGCATCTGCAGATAAATATGGAGAATGTGAACAGCGATGACAGAAGGAGAATATATTTATGATAGCTCAGCTAATTAGTATGATTAAATTAGAAACAGATGGGATAAACTGCAGCATACAGTCTAGTATTTTTTCTTGAGTTATTTTAGTTCACAAGATATTCTGAGTGAAATGGAAGAAGCCTCTAGACTGAACAAAGCACACTGTTGTAGTAAGTAGGATGACATAGTAAATCTTTTTGCCACTAACTCCTGGGCTATATTGTTCTATGTCTTTATGATCAAGGGATATAGGAAGCTCTCTGACAATAGAAATGGTAGCAGTGAACATATAAATATGTTTATTTCTCCCTGATAGACTTACTCTTTTCCATTGGCAAAACTTTATTTGGGGATCTCTTAAAATTATGATCCCATAAAGTGGTTTATATTCCAAGCATAAATTTTCAATATACCAGTTTTTAAAAAGAAAAACTCACAGTAAAATAAAAAGCCCTACAGAACTGATATTGTAAATGACCACATAACACATCTCTGTCATATCAATGACAGAGCTGGTTGTGTCCATCCATTAACTGCATAAACTGAAATTTATTGAAAGGGTTGCAGCAAAAAAGGTGGGTTGCAGGTCTGCTTTGATGTGCCAGTGAAGCCAAGTCTATCCCTGTCCATTTCACACCATGGAAAAGTTTGTCTGGTTAAGGAGAGTACAGGTGAGAGCTACCTAGAGATAAGTCTGGGGCAATGCTGGCCCACGGGAAGCAGGCAAAGCTAAGGTGAGAATTGTGTCTGTTTCTGTCACAGGTGGTACAGAGCTGCCACCTTTGTTCTCCATGGGAGTAGTTTGACCTTTTGACCAAATCTATCAACCAAATCCATGATAAAACACTGTTGAGCTGAGCATGATTATTATAATTTACTGTTTGGTAGGCATGGTCTCTTTTCCTTTCATAAAGCAGTGAAGAGAGCAGGGAGGAAAAATGGGATCCAGAACTCATTTCTCTGTGTGAAAGTGCCTCTCAGTGCTTCATCTGATAAATAAATCAGTTTGTACTCCAGCCATCCACCTTGTAGAAGAGAAGTGCCTTGAGCCACTCTCTGGGCCTAAAAGAAGTGAGGCATGGATGAGAATGACAGACTCATCAGCTGCTACATCAAAAAATGGAAAGGAATTAGCAGAAATTTTACGCTACAGTGGTTCTGTCTGTATTGATGATAATTTCACCATCTACCATACAGACTTCAAAAATTATGATTTTCAGTAATGCTTTTCAGCAATAGTACAAGGGAATTGGATTTGGATCTGTCAAATCATGGCTACATGAGATATTCAAACACACCATCTGAGTCAGCATTTTTCAATCTGTTGTGGTGTTTTTTCAGGCAGATGTTGTAAATTATCTATAAAAATATTAAAGGCAGGCAAAAAATCCCTTCTGGTAGTTTTAGTGTGATGTGGAATCCACAGACTTGCTCACACAGACACTGAAACTGATATGACTCAGCAAAGATCCTGAAGTAACTTGAAATGATTTTCTGCTGCCATTTGCCCACTTCTTGGCTTGCAGCCTCAGCCACACATCTTATTAGCTTCCCAGAAATCTGTGAAGTACCGAGCTCTGATGCTTTCCCTCAGCCACAATGAGACATGAGTGCTTTAACCATTAGTCTCCTTTAGCACACCAAATAAATAAGGTCTAGTGAATTTGAATTACAAGACTTGTCAATATAGAGCTGCAGCACCTTGGCAGTTTAGAAGTAAAATTCCTATGATCCTCATAAAGGAACTTCAAGGAAGCTAAAATTTTGCTCTGTCTTTTAAATAAACTCGTCTATATCACTGGTCAGTAATCAAGTGTTGCTTATTGAATGCATAAAATACTGTCTCCAGTTATGGTAAAACATGCACACTATTTTAATCAATATTGAAAGTGGTTATCGAGAGGATTTTGACTGTATCTGCTGACAGATAAATGTGCATGAATAATGTACACTGATATGCTTTTACTGCTCTGCCAAATTTCTCTGCTGTAAGCATAGATGCAGCTAATACCAAGTAGCTGTACAGAAAGCAGGTTTTTGCTCCTATTGTCTTGAATTGCTTGTATATAAAAATCTAATAAGCACAGTCCAAATCATGATCTTCTACTCAGCAGCTACATCACTGGGGCCATATTGTTAAGGAACTGAGTTTGAGGTCTGTTTGAGATAAAATAACACTAATTTGTTTCCAGCCTGATACCTGCCGGCACATAAGTGTGTGCGATAACTGGTGATAAATAATCTGCTATGAAAAATCAAATTCTCTTCCCCTCTGTCCTCACAGTGAATTGCTGACAGGCTTTCTTGATGCTCTCCTACAAGTAAAAAAGCTGCAAGTATTTTAAAAAATACTTATTCTTGAGAGCAAATAGATTCTGAAAAGCAGGGAGTCGGTGAGCACAAGGCTGCTATTTGGAAGCACTTTGCCTCACCGTCTGTGTGCGTCCCTGCAGTGTGAGGAGGGAGGGAGGGAGGGAGGGCTGCTGTGTGTCAGCAGTTTACCTCATCAGGAACCCAATCCCAGGGGCTATTTATTGGCCTCACTTTCAGAGCAGTGGTCAGGACACGAGTCTCAGCACTTTTTATAGTTTTGGGTGGAAGGACAGAGCTGCTGCTGTGAGGGAAGCCCAGTAAGTATCTCTTTAGCAATCTCTTATCTCTATAAAGTGTCTCTTGAAGCTTAACTTTTAAGGAAGTGTCAAGAGACACTTGAGCACATGAGCACAAGGTAATTTATTTTCTCGCATCAGAGACAGACTATGTTAGAGGAGAGATGTAGCTGGAGTCTAGGAAAGTGCAAAGTGCTTTCATCTTTATAATTGAGGCCTGCTGGTTAGGATAAAGGAGGTTGTGGTAGTGCTGCTTACTAAATATGGCCCCCTCAAGGATATCAGTCTAATCTTTTTCTTCAAAATTTGCTTTTTGATTTTTTATTTATGACAGACCTTCCAGGTGTCCTTAACAAAATAGACAATACCCTTGCTTTCTCTTCTTGTTTCTGTGATGGTGACTACATCATAGCTCTTGTGTGATAATTACTGAGATTTGAACATGAAGTTTATTCATATGCTTGGAGTAGGTTATCCTTTGGGAAAATGACAATATTTGAGCTGACTGGCAAGTATATTATTGTTGCTTGTAACACACCTGGTAAACTAAATATACCTGTGTGGGTTACTTCGTTCAGGATGAGAGGACATAGTCTCAAGCTGCACCAGGGGAGATTCGGGTTGGACACCAGGAGGAATTTCTTCACAGAAAAGGTGATTAAACATTGGAATAAACTGTCCAGGGACATGGTGCAATCACCATCCCTGGAGCTGTTTAAGAAAGGTGCCATAGTCTGGTTGACATGGTGGTATTCAAAGGTTGAATTCGATGATCTCAGAGGTCTTTTCCAACCTAATAGATTCTGAAATTCTCTGACTCCTTATTGTCAGCTGCTACTCTGAAAAAAGACTATGAACATACATCTTGCATTTTCAATAATACTGTGATAAAGCAAGTATCTTGCAAGTCAGTCTTGGCTAGCAGGAGAAAATCAAGAGCTTACTTTAGTGAGTGAGACAAATAACTGGACTTCATAACATAAGGAGCACTTGGGTTAAACCAGAATTTGTCATATATACAAGTCACTCAGAAAAGATGCATCCATACACTTCCTTTCTTATAACTGATGCCAAACAGTCTGTTGTGTACTAAAGGATGTCTACCTAGCCATGAAGGCCTAGCTCAGCCTTTCCAGCACCTAGAAAGCAGAAGTGGTTTTCCCATCAGGATGCCTGTGTTAGGTACCCAGACCCTGGCTGGTGTCACTGGAGAACCAGAGCTCAGAGCAGGTCACTTTGGTGACCGTGTGAGTGGAACCTACGTGTGATGGGGAGCATCACAGCCCCCTGCTTAACACCACTGCTGCTGTGTCAAGTCTTAGAGAGACCACAAGCCCCACACATTCTGGCTAGCAATACCATTTCCATTTTTGTTTTTTGTACTTAGCCTACATTGCTTAGAAACCGAATTTTCCATGGAGTTTCTCTATCTTGCAAGCATAATGTTTGTTGCAACTGCAACAAATGTTTAGATGTATCACAGATGTGGGTGTATGTTATCTGTGGTTGTAAAACTTCCTTTGCCTAGGTGCTACAATGTCTTGGGGTTTTTTTCCCATCTGAATACAGTAATATATCATTCTTCAGTTTATCTGCTCTCTCTATGCCATGTACATATGTTCTCAGTTTTCTTCACAGGGACTGTCTTTTTCAGGGCTCTGCATGTCAAGAGATGCAGGGATAAGTGGAAGCTGATGAGTTACACAAGATGCAATAACATTTCTTTCTAACTCCTCTTTCAGTAGCTTCCAGCTCTACTCAGATAACCAATGTGTAACAAATCTTAGTTAGTAATTACATTAGTAATTAGTCTAGTAATTACATTACCAGTGTTAGTAAAAATACTAACACTGGTAATGTAATTTTTGACATTTAGAGCAAATGCTCAGCCTAAGGTAGCTTGAGGCAGTAGTACATAGGTCCTTAGGTATGCTTCCCAGTTATCAGTATCTTTTCTTAATGTTAATTTTTACATAATTGCTAAAGAATAGCAAAATTTTTGCCATAAAATAAAGATCTGAAGTGTTTATTAGAAAAAGAACTACACTGAGGAGAGAGCTAAATTGACAAGTCTGGAAACAACCAGAAATACAGACTTTTGTTTCATATGGTAGGTATTTTCTTTAAACCAGAATACCTACAAATTTTCTTTAAACGGTATCTAAGTCCTGTATAGACTGAAATACCACAAAGTGGCTGCAAGAAAGATTTTAGTAGATAGATTATTAGCAATTGCTATTCCTATGGCTGCATGGAACTGGAAACAAAGTCTAGTGACTTTCTAAATTGTTTAGAATCAGAAGGGCCAAGGTCTCCCCTTATCCTCCAAACAAGCAGTTTCAAAAAATATTTATCAATATGAAAAAAAAAAAAAATGTATGGATAGGAGTTCTGCATGACACAGCTAAATGACTTGACAGCTATTTCTGTCTCTAGATGTGTGTTTCTGATACCACTGCTCACTTTCAATTAAATAAGGTTTGGGTTATTCTGCACTTTATCCAGCTCAAGTGAAAGGCTGCAGACAGGATTTGCATCCATAAAGATTATAGGGTTTATTTCTCTCCCTTTTAAACAAATTCCCTTGCTATCAATGATGCCAGTTCAGAAAACAATATGAATCTGAGTATAAATTTAAGCATTTTAAATCTAAGGTCATTAGCTCCAGTTGATCTCAGACAGGTTTTTTAAATTATTTGCTCAATAGGTGACAGAGTTCTTAGCTACATTAGGATTAATATGCTTTTCACTCTGAGCCTTTCTAAGCAGTTAATCCTGTGCAAAATCCACTTCCACACTCCTGATAGCTCTTTTTGTTGTTATTGTTGTTTTGGGGGGTTGTGGGGTGTTTTGGGTTGTTTTATTTTCCTTTCTTTTTTTTTTTTTTTTTTTGCTTGTTTGTAAGATATTTTTGAGATTATTTTTATTTCATTTTTTAATTTCATTTGTGCATCTAAAAGTATTGGAATGCCTAGTTGTCTATCAATCACAGGTTTAACCTTACTGCTGAGGTTTGGTTATGTGCCACAGGTAATGGAAACAATATAACCATTCTAGTGTTTTGAAGTTAAAGCTTAGCACCTTTGAAAATGTTCCCAAGTACAAAGGAGTTCATTCCTAGCTGTGACATTGGCATCTGCTACTACCTTTTCTCTTTATTTCATTTTTTCAAAACCAGTGAATGCAAATATTTGTGAAAGTTGTGAAAGACATGAAACTTGTTTGATAGTCACAGAAATTCTGGTATAAATGCATCTGTGGCCTCTGAGAAGAACATATATATATATATATATATATATATATATATATATATATATATATATATATCTATGTTCTTCTCAGAGGCCACAGATGCATTTATACCAGAACTTGAGCATATAAGTTTTTATGACAGGTATTTTTCTGTTTGTTTTATCTCTTAAACCCTTAACTTAATCATGTGGCTTTTAAAACTCATTGTCCATATGGTGTTAGAACTTATAAAGAATAAACCCTGTAAGTTAAAGTCAAAATGTTCCCTTTCCTGAATAAGCAGTAAAAAATTTGGTTATGTCCCGACTAAAACTGATAACTGTAGTAGTGATAAGCTCTCTAACAATATTGATATTTTAATTGATACTGATAGGATTCAAGGCCAACACGCAACAATGACTTTGCAAACTTCTCCAGATATTTCTGTACATGGACCTTGTACAAGCACAGATGGTTCCTTTTCAATTGTTGATAACAGTCTAGATCAGCCTCCCTGTTTGCAGATTCACAAAACATTCCTTCTGGCACTGCAGCTATCTGCCCAGCAAACTTTCATTTGCTGTTATCTCTCCATGACCCTCTGGAAGCCACCCAGAGACATCTTGAATTCCACAAGTTCCAGCATTTTTGTGGCTCAGCAGCTGAAAATTGTTCAAGGTTCTACGCCTATCCAGGGACCTGCTGAAAAAAACTGTCAGAAAAATCAGGTGATCTTGAAAATCTGTACCCTTTCACACATGCACAAACACAATCACTTTTATTTTCAGTATAAAACATTAATGGAAGTTTATAAAAAATTTATTAATTCTTTAGCTGGTTAAAATATGAAGAGAAAAATTTGTGAATGTTTTCCATCTTATGTTCTCTTGGTTTTAATCTGCATTTAAAACCAATAGGTTTTTAGAACAGCTTTTATGTTTTTAAAGAAGTTGAAATAAAATTCTGCTAACATAAATGAAAATACTTTACACTGCTGTGGCTTGTGTTGGGATTTGAGAGGCTGAAACCATGATTTTCCCACAGATTTTGAAGTGACCCGGACAGCAATAAAACTGCCTATGGCTCTGAAAATCCTGCTTCATTGGCCAGAATAGCTCTTCAGAATAATTGTGCATATGTGAACTGTTATCCAAAATAAATCAATGATTTTGTGGAATAAAAATGTCACAGTAGGGAGTCATTCCAGGCTGACACCACCATTCCAGAATAGCTGCACTATTTGCTTTTCCTGTGCAGTCCTGCAGTGTTGTCCATGCTTTGCCCATGTTTTATTGCCTTGCCTGATTAAAAGCTTCTACTTGCTTGCATAAAGTAAATTTTAAAAGGAAGAAATATATTAATGGAAAGTCCCAATCTCTTTATGTTAGCAACAAATATTAGCTCAAAGCCTGGATCATTTAAAAACAGTGACATTCTGGAAAGGTGCTTCTCTCCTCACTGCCACCCTCACATGCAGTGACAGTATTTTTTATGAAGCACCTATCAATCATGGGTAGAATGGTCTGGGGAGAAGGGACTTGAAGATTTTCCAGTTTCACCCACCCCTGTCGTGGGCAAGGAGGCCACCCATTAGATTTGGTTTCTCAGGGCCCCCATCTGACACCTGAACACTTCCAGGGATGGGGCATCCACAATTCTCTGGGCAACCTGTTCCAGGGACACAGCACCCTCTGAGTAAGGAATTTCCTCCTACATCCAATCTAAATCTCTGCTCTTCTAGTGTAAAACCTTTTCACTGTCTGATCACTATCATGTAAAAAGTTGCATTCCATCTGTTTTATAAGCCCCTTTTTGGATACTGGAAGGCTGCAATGAGATCGCCCTGGAGCCTTCTCCATGCTGAACAGCCCCAGCTCTCAGCCTGTCTTCACAGGAGAGGTGCTCCAGCCCTCTGATAATCTTCCTCACCTTCCTGTGGACTCACTCCAAGAGGTTCATGGCCTTCTAATGTTGGGGGACCCAGAGCTGGCCACAGCTTATGACACAGACTCTGGACAGTGTTGCTAAAACTAGAGGTTGAGGAAGAGCTAGGAAGTAATTTAGAACACAGTTAGAATACCTGAACATAAGAACTGCTCACATGAAGACACATGAATCTGTGTAGCCTAACTTCCATTTTGGAGCAGCAGTGGGCAGTCAGAAACGCTTAGGATAAAGACAATAAGCCAACAGACAGCACTAGCTGCTTGTTAATTGTCTGAGCTTGTGTGCCATCACATTCTAAAGGAGCTGGAAATTCAGGTGGCCCTTGCATCAGTGTACTAGAGCATGCTAAACAGTTCACCCCTGTTACCCCATTCAGATGTTAGGTCAAGGTCTGATGTGCCAGGACAAACAGAGTCATTGCGGGCTGGATTTGGAAATTCTTTCAGACAGCTGGTGTGCCAAGGCCAAACGGAACCCGGTGAGATAAACCGGACTGTTCAAGGTCAAAACCCAGGGAAACAAGGACTCTGTCATCTAGGCCAAGTGCTGGAATGAGATGGACTGGTCTAGAGATCTATTCAGTTTTCCACTCAGTTTGCATCTTCTTGTTTGACAGAGTGTACAAGAATGTGCAAGGTCTGACTGAGTTTTGTTTTTCTCATAGTCTCAGGACAATATCTGTAAAGGAGGACTCTGTGGATTTAATAATTTTATGCTTCTGCCTTTCCCTGATAGGCAGAAGCATAAAATAGCTGATAGGCATACACAGAGAAATATTTTCAGAGTGTTTGCCCTTTGTGCATTCCCTTTCTGCATAAAACTTTGTAGGAATCTGATTACCTTGAGATCTCTGTGCTCTATCAAAGCCAGCCACATGGATGTGAAAGGTATTCAGGTTGACAGAAAGATGGGCAGGGAGGCATTGGGATCATAATGATTATGTTTCCATTAGTACAAAAAATAAAGAGAAAGGATTTCAGTAACCTTTCAGCTTTCCAAAATTCCTAATGATAAAGGGGAAATCTCGTACGTATTAATGCAGCAGCCCTGTCCTTTACCTTCTCCAAAATGGGACTTGTCACAAAATAATTGCAGCTTACCAGAGGAGGGTGGCTCAGCCTGAAACCACAATTCCATCACTGTGTTAAAACAAAGAGCTCCCATTCCCAGACTGTGCCTTTAGCTTAGTAACCCCAGGGAGGGGAGAGATGTATTATTGCTGAGGTGGGAGGTGTCAGCATTCCAGCAAGCTGCTGCTCATCTGGAGTACCCCTGCTCCATGTGCATCCCATTGATTCCTCCCTTGTACTTAAATCCTAGGAGTCACAGTGGGTGTGCAGTTAACAAAGAGGGTGTGTGCATGCTCTGAGCTCTGTATAGGGGTACTGGTAGTGCTTTTCAAGGTGTCACTGTCAGTGGCTGTGTATTTAAGAGAAATATCTGCATAGCATGACTTTAATTTGTAATTTGGGCAAGAAAAAATACAGTCTGGAAGACATCTCTAGAAAGTTGTCAGTCCTAGTCTTTTTTTAGCCATATAGGTATCTTTTTCATGTATTATTGATTAGATCATATTGGTCTTCAAACTGGATGTGCTGCTGTGGAAGCTTTTTCCATCTGACAGCAAAATCATTACGACTAGCATCACAGCTATTACCTTTGCTGGTAGTCAAAGTAAGAAGATAAAGTATCAGCTGCAAGTAAAGGCTAGCACTCTGTAGATTGCCAAAGCCTGTGACTGCCTATCCTCTCCAGTTTGTGAGGCCTGGAAGATAAAAGAGATTTTAAAATACTTCTGGTCTTTTTTCTTATGAGGAATGTCCTGAAAATATAGCATGATTAAAAAAAAAATCACTCAGGTGGAAGACTGGTCACAGATTTTTCTGAGATTTAATAGGTTATTTGTGGTTCTCTGTCAGAAACTTAGATCTGGAGAGAAAAACATACCTGTATGCCACAGAGTGTTCTGGGAAGGCAATCTGTGATGCTGTCAACCAGAGCAAGAGGCTGTGGCAAACTCCCTAATAGGTATCAGGAAGGATAATCTGGGCATAACACAAGGCGTAGTTTTACCAGGTGGAGCAGAGAGCACTGATAGGAACTACCTGGCTGGCCTATGTAATATAGGTCAAACATTCAAAGGACCTAAAATTGCCTTATGTGTTGCATTGTGGTGTTATGGTATCACTGCTTACAAGGTTTTCTTGTTCCAAAGAGCTTTACAGGATAGGAAAGCTGGATCTTCTCCTCCTATGGAAAAAAGTTAAGGTTTCAGAACCTGTTTTATGTATTGGAAATTCTGTAGGCCTTACACCTTCAGAAGATTTAGGGCAAAAATGAAAAGTGCTTCTTTCTGGCGATAGGGAAAATACTTTCAGTACCAAGCTTTTATTCTGAAAGCAGGTATAAGCAGACACATTAGGAACAGCTCATCATTTGTGCTATGCAGGCTCCTTTTTACAGACAGATATCTTTCTCTGGTGTCTGTGCAACTCATCCCTGCAGGGACTCTGACCAGCTCCACACTGCTGCTCATGCAGCTACAGGCTGCTCATAGCTGACATGCTGACACTCAGCTGTAGTTGTTTTTTTTTCTGAGCCAGAGTACCTGCAGGCATTACAGGTGAATTGACCAGCATTCTGCTCTGTGGGTCCCTCTTGCCATTAGTATTGTTGCTGTCACTGTATCTTTGCTAGTCTGGCTGCTTCTACAAAAGATGCTCTTTAATTGTAGTGGCAGCTAAATGTTGGGAATTTGATAGCCAAACACTGATGCCAAAACAAAATAGGCTATGATTGAAAATGTCCATACTAGTCCCATGACAGTGTCCTAGCATCAGTATAGTACTGAAAGGTTGCTGAAAGCCCTGGACCCTCTTTATTGGCCACAATTGGTTGTCTCTTGAATTTCTTAAAGGTGCTGTCCATTGTTTTCTGCCAGTCACTCTTGAGGAAGTGTTTTTCTCATTAGGAAAGCAACCCTGTATGTAATCCTGCCTGATTTACAAGAGAAGATACACAACAGCCCGGAGCTGAAGCTGCTCCACTCCTGGTGTGACTCAGAAGCAATAACATGAGTGGTACTACCAATGTAAAATCAAAACTGCTGGCAGAGGCTGCACTGAAAGCATTTGGAGCTTGTTTCAAAACAGTTGTGGTCAATATCAGGGAAAGGGTAGAGCAGAGAAATTAGCCTTCACATGTAAAACTACAGCTGAAGACAGATAACCAGTACCTGCTGTGGAACTGAAAGTTCTGAAGGCAGAGGAATGCATTTATGTTGTGGACAACATCAACTATAAATCTTAATTGTCTGCAGCATTTAATAGTCTAGAATTCAGCTCAGCATGTAGGCAGCATCACCTCACCTTTCACTGCTGTTAGCTCAGGCCCTGACTTGTTTGGAGAATTGTCATTTGAAAATATTATGTATGCCAGCAATTATGCCAAACTGTTCTGTCAGTGGAGTGGATCAAGCAGTCAAAATGATGCAGCATTTACAAAGTGCTTAGTTTCTCATTTGCTTACTACAGCATATGAATAAACATTAAGCCGTGGTCTACTCCGAAGGAAAACTTTCCCACAAATTCTTGGTGCTTCTAACCTATATTTGGGAAAGATATTTCAAAATTGCTGGTGGTGTGCAGCTCCAGCTCTGGGGACACAGTGCACTTGGAAAGAGTTTGTCGGGCTGGGACACCCTTCTTCATTCTGTTTCCAGTTCAGGATCCCGATGTATCTCAAGCTTTGCTGACAAAAAAGGGTTTCCTTCCAACAGCGGTGTGGGAAAAACACGGCTCCATTTGAATATTGTCTGTATGACAGCTTCCTCAGGCACTACAGCTGACAGCAATCCTGATTAAGGGTTACACGTTCAAAAAAAAATCTCACAGTAGGCAAGGCCCTGCTGACTTTTATTAAAGTTACTCACATGATGACTACAAAATCAACAGTTGTTTTTCCCATATAGAGACCTGTTTGAGAAAAGGTCTTCAGGAAGAATTGTTTAAATACAAACTAAGTATTGGAATTGTTTTAAGAAGCTGCCACTCAATTCACACTAGAACAAAGTCGGAATAATTCATTCAAGGATTTCTTTTTTTTTTTCAATAGAACATTAGGTAGATTAGCAAAACAAAAGCTCAACGTCCTTGCTGCCTATTGTAACTTTTGAACAAACCCATTTCTGAGTTTTCCCTTCGGACCTTTTTCCCTAGACTGATTAGCCAATGTTTGTTGTCTGTAGTTTTGTAATTTCCACTTCTTGGGAGAAATGTAAATCAAGACAACTTTATTATCTCGGAGCTTTGTATTTCTGTGAAAAAAAGGCAAAAGGTTTACTGTTAAGGCTATGTGTGAAAAGCCACCTTCTCATATGTAAAGAGCTCAGCCGTCTGTCTTTGTTTTGATGTGGGTGTGGATTAAGCGTTTAACAAAAAGTGTTGGTAAAGTTCACACTACTTAATGCTTTTGTGAAAGCTTGCTTACATACAAACTTTCTAAAATAAAACGTAATTCGAGGCTTCTCAATAAACAAACGTATTTTAATTCCTTCTTTAACTCATTGATACTCACCTGGGAGCCTTTGCTCAATTATAATATTGTCTACATCAAAAAGACGTCCTGTCTTTTATATGTGAAATCTTGGATGATTTTCCCATCCCTAACACTTGTTCTAATGAAAGACATTACCTCTTCCTGCAAACCTTGGTTTATAATATTGCAAAGATGGAATTCAAGAGGTTATTATGGAGAGATTTTTTGCATAAGAGTCTGAAAAGATCAGAACTCTTTTAGAGAGGGAACAAAATACCTGGCAGATTTATATTTAAAAAAAAATTAAAACACAGAAAGGAAATAAATCTGATCTGGTTTCATTGGATCAGTTTATAGCCTGGTGACCAGAATGATGTTCGTGTTAACTGTATTTCTGTTGCATTGGAAATAAAGTTTCTTTTCTTTTTTTTTTTCTTTTTTTTTTTTTTTCTTAACTATAAGGGATTAATAGCTTTACCAGGAAACTTCTGTGATTTGAAAACTCCCCAGGGAAACGTTTACTTCCATTTCTTTTGCAGTCAGGGTAAAGTGACTTCCTACATCTGCATGGTTATATCATTCATACATGATAAACATGGACAGGTCATCATGATTTGTAATTAGGACATGTTTTTGGGACCCATGAAGATCTTATTTTCTAACACCAACTCTGCAACTGATTTAATGAATAATTGTGGGCAAATCATTTGGTCTTTCCACTTCAGTTGCTGCATTTATAACATCTCACCTCAGAAATAACCTCTGATGAGTCTGTGTGTGAGTTTTGGTCATTATAAGAATGTTCCTTATGTTAAAAAAGGATTAAAATTTATCTCATCAGTATTACAGGCAATATCATTATATACTGCAAACATTTTTGAATGTCAGTGGACTGAGACTTGGGAATATATTCTGAGCTAGAACAGTAAGGAGTTGACAATTTTCCTGTGGGGTTTTTTGTGGTTAATGGAGAGCCAAGCTTGTCTTACTCACACTTTTGATATCAATGTGACTGCTGTCTTGTAGAATGGGATTGGTGACTTGCAGAGTAAGAGTTGTGAAGTGTTGCCCTATGAGGGTAACTTTCTGCAAGATGCAAAAAAATTCTGTGATTTCTAGCAATGCTAGTGGCAGTTATGGGTGAAAAATATTGTCATGGGGCTGGAAAAATAGGGGCGTATACAATTCATTTTGACTTAAATTTTTTTATTTAAGTTAATATCCATTATTTCTAACAAGAAATAACATTCCATAGTTCTTTGCCTTAAAAATAGATTTCTTGGGGAAATGGGTATAGTCTGTTCAGGTCTTCCTTGTTCACCAGGCTAAACCTATCTGCCTAATTGCATTCCACAGCATCCAAACTCTAGCATTGATTGGAAAAAGCCCCCAACAAACAACAAACTTCTCTTTGCGTCTAGATTATCCAAAAGCATTTAAAATGTATCTTTGTAGAGCCTAGTAAAGCAAACACTTCACTCTGTTAGCAGTTATCATATCATGAGTAATTAACTGTTAACAGTGTTCTCAGGAAAAGCGTGACATTTTGTTAATGTTCTGCAGGGACACAGAAATACAACCAAGGGAGAAGTTTCTTAGGAACATCACAAAGATAGCTGGCACAGAAGAACTAGAGGAGATTGTAACCTTGGAGGAAAGGAAGGAAGATTAATTACTGATACATTTCCTGGCATTCACCTTTATGGTCTCAAATCTTGTGGTAGCATCTCTCCTCCAACCCATGAAGAAATCTAGGAGTCTGACTCCTGTGAATTTAGTGTGTTTGTAACAAAGATGTGTTCTGTAGAGGGCATTTTTTGTTAAAAGCAGTGTTTCTTTTGAGTTTTCAGAAGCAATTGCCTTTTCCAGGTGGGTGATTTCCATTTCACTTAACCCAGCACAGAATTATTATTTTGCTGGCTTAGTGAAAACTCTTTAGTAACTGAAAGTAATATTCCTGTTTAATTTTTCTGATTCTGACTGGGACCTTTTAAAAAGGATATTCTTCTGCTAATGAAAGGGAAATTATTATGACAAAGTGATACCAATCTCATAGATATAAGGGCCAGGCCACTGTCTGGCTAAGGGCACCAATGCCTACTCCCAGCAGGACACTGGTATTATGTGTATTTCAGTCTTGCACTTCTTTTGGGCAGGGTATCACCTCTCCAGGGAGGTCTGCCTAATATTTGAAGAAGCTTTAGAGGGGGAGAGAAAATAATATGCATATCCTGGGAGAGGAGAGAAGTGGGAAGAGAGAAGAGGGAAAGGCGTGACTGGAGAAGGTATGGCAGCAGTTAGCACAGTAAATTGAAACTGGGGAATAACGTGGCTCACAGAAAAAGCCTTTGCTTTCAAGAGCATCCAAACCACTGCCTCCTTCTCCTCCTCTGTGCCCTTCCCTCTGCTGGCCCAGGGTGAGCAGCGCTGCTGCCACGGCAGCCCAGTGGTTCTTCCTGTGCTGCCCCAGCCCAGGCTCACCGGTTTGGGCACGGCCGCTGAGGAAGGCAGCTCTGAAGGGCAAGGCTGCAGGGCAAGAGGTGGTTGTCTCAGGAGGTGCCTTAGCAAGCAGAAGGGGCTGGTATTAGGGAAATGAAGGGAAGGGCCCGGAGGCAGTGCTTTGATGAGGCTCTGAGGAGTGCAGAGAACCAGCTGGAGATGCTGGGGGCTCCTGCTGAACATGGGCAGCAGGACTGCCTGGATGAAGCCTGCACATACTCTGCTATATATTTTTTCATGCAAAGACTTGGGGCAGGGAGAACAGAAGGTGGGCAGAGTTTCACTTGAAGAACTGGAGCACCTGGGTTGGGACAGGCAAGAAAGTGAAGATAGGAGTAAACAGGAATGGAACAAAGAAGGATGACAAAAGGACTGAAAATGGCAACAATACTTTAAAAAAAAAAAACAAATAGGAGTTGGAAAATTTCCCAAAGCTGGGAAGTTACTTAAACTGGTTGTTACTTAAACATTGTATCAGCCTTGAACTTTCTCTTGCTTTAGCAGCTGGTGCAGACTTTTCTGGGAAGCACGGCTGGAGATAAAGATACCACCGTGAATGAAAAGTGGAACATCTCTCTGGCTAGCTAGGGATGGAAGAATTTCCTGTGTCTTTGTTTCTCCAGAAATTATGTCTGGTCATTTTAAGTACTTAAACATAAAACCTTTCATGTAAGCAATGTGTCCTATTGTCCAGTATTAGCAATGGCTTTGTCTTGATTGCAAGTTTGTCTTTCAGTGATATGAAGTGGTTAGGAAAGACACCCTCCTTCTTGTGAGGCAGTTCAGTAAACAAACGCAGCTTTTTGGAATACCTGACAAGATCTGCATTTGTGTTACTTAAAAAAGATCAAACATCCCACTGCCTCAGTGGGCTACTGTGGTGTGGGAGGAACAGTCAGTGGCAGGAGCAGAGGAAAACTTAATGCCTGTGTTTCTGTAAAATCCACATTGTTCTTTCAATCTGTATCACTTAGGATCCTATTCTACAGTGGCTTTTTTAGAATATTTGCAAGTTCCTTAAAATTCTTGCCTCTTACTGACATCAGTTTGAATTTGCAAATTGCTTTTCTCACCTTCACTGATCACTTTCTAATACTTGCCTGAGGATGCAAAAGCATGACTCAATGGATTATCACCTGTTTATTGGTAAAGTCAGCATATGAGCCACTAGAATCACTCACTCTTCAAATGTGCTTGTCTAGACTTGGATAAAGTCTTAATTTTTGAGAACATATTAGCTAATCATCTAAATCCCATGATCATGCTAATGAAATTGCCCAGTCAGTATCAGAAATTTAGACCATTTTAGAGTTCACTCATCAACAAGCAACAAAATAACCACTCTATTATTGCACTGAAGGCAAAACTTGACTAGTTTGGGGCATGTGATAAAAAGAAAAGGGGGAGTCCTACATCTTAACAGGCTCTGGACAGTAGAAAGATAATTGTTGGAAACTAACTCCCCACTTCCATGGCTCTCAAATGTGTTGTGCCCTCACTTTTGAATCACTTCTGATCTATATTGTATGCTGTTACGCTCTTTGTCCAGAGTATTTGCCCAGCAAAAGTCTATAGACACCTCCTTTCTGTACTTGGATCCTTTTTCTGCTCGATTGGTGATTTGAATGGCCTAGGAGATGGGTCTGACAAGCTCTGAGGAGTGCAGCTGGAAAGCAGAGTGCTCATGCTGCTGTGAGAAGACTGGGGAGGCCAGGAGAGCAGCAGCGGTGAGCTGTGAACTTCATTTCCACCAACTGAGCAATTTTGGAGGGTTTAACAAAGCAAAGACTTCCGATAGCAGTGGAATCCACAGATGACTTGAGCCCTCTAAGGCCCTCTCCTAAACTGAGCCCTATTCACATGGGTCATGGAAAGACAGCAGGTTGAATTGCTACTTTGCTTGCCTGGGCATCTTGATTTGTCTTGAATATGTTTTGAGTTCCATTGAACTTTTTTTCTTCAGAGGGACAGAAATCAAGGTAACTCCAAATATTATTGAACTGTGGCACCAAAATGAGACATTGCTCACAGTTAATTGGGCAGGTCTGTGACTTTATCTCCTGCCTACTGCTGAAATAGTTAACGGTGTTGACATGTAAATTATCTTTACTGTTTGTTTAATAAAGAGCAGAAATTGTTTCTTCCAAACAGGTACAGTCCACCCAATGAACCATTACACAAATACCCCAAGACTTGCTCCCAGCTACTTGGTTGCTTAATTACATACCCCACCTCTTCCTTATCAGACCAGGAACCCTATTTCATCAGCAGCAAAACTATCACAGACACAACATAGCCAGCAGCGCTCCTGGGATAACTGCAATCCCTTCTCCTCACACGCACTGCCAAGACACTGCTGGCCAGCTCATCCTCAGGGACACGGCTCTCACCAGTGCTAGGCACAACCTGCCTACCACAGTGCACATTTCACTGGCCTGGGATATTTGGACATGGCAGAATTGCCATCTCCGAGGCTCACACACTTTCCAGTCTTATTTGTCAGCCCAGCAACCCCAGTAATCAAAACTGACAACAGCAATGGGAAAGAACCTCTGACACTGTTTTACTTCTGTATCCGTCCCAGTCAGGTGAACAACTACCTGCCTTTGGGCTCCTTTGCTGCTTCTGGAGCCAGTTTAACTGGTTTGGATCTGGCATGGTCTGCTCTGCCAAAGCCAATAGTGCCTGGGGCACCCAGGACAGCTTGTTGTGCCTGTTGGTAGTGCAGAAGGTGCTTTGCTCTTGCTCAGTAGCTTCTCTATTCCATGCTGGACAAACTTCTTAAGAATGCTGCTACAGATTTGGATGACATTGATTGTTTTGTGACTGTTTGGGTGAGTTTTGGAACTGTTTTAAACCTTGGCTTGGTTAAGATACAAAATGCTTGCATAAATAGTGAAGTGGACGGAGAATTTCTGTTTCTAAAAGTTATCTGCTATTATAGACTTTAACACAGAAATCAAATTGCTTGTGTTCTGGCACAATGTAGGAAGATGCTTAAGGATGGGAATATGCTGGGGGGAAGCAAAAAGAACAGTGGGGATTTCTGTAGGGAAAATATCTTCAAATATCTGTTTAAGTATGGCCTCAGTCAGATGAGCATATCACACTATCTGTGTAGCTTTGCTGTGAACCAGAGAAGGGAATTAAGTGCCTTTGTTTCTTTTCCTTTCTTACAGCTTGATTAGGTCCCTTATTCCCATTCCCAGGCACAGCTGTGCACACTGGCACAAGGGGACGGATGCTGTAAGTGAAATTTGGACAGGTATAAACTCTGTGTATGTGTGCAGGGGGAAATTGTAGTGCTCAGCTACACAACAAACCAGTACTACTGCTGAAGCTACAGCCTGGGGCACTACCTCCCCTCAAAAATAAAAGGGGGCAGCTGGAATATTTTTATTTTGCCTGAGTTTAGATATCCACTTTGCAGCATAGTCCCACAAAGTGGCAAAGCTGAAGGAACAGGATGCAGCAGCTTCAGGTCGGGACAAACAGAAGGGGGATGCTGGGAGTTCCTGCAGCCTCAGTGTCTGCACAGGGAACCACAGCCTTGGGACTTCTGGCAAGCTGATGGAGTAATTTATGTGAAGGCTTGGACAGTAACTCAGCACAAATGAAGTTGTAGGTGTAATGATGTTTTGAATCAAAACAAACTTGTTCAAAATTTAAATCAATAACAACTGCTTAAAGCTATCATTCAGGAGAGAACTACTACTGGCATAATGGTCCACAGTTTTGAAATGCAGATCAGCAAACCTCTCTGAAGGCCATTTGTTGGGCTTCCTGTGAAAGTATATGTGGTTCCTAAGATAGGGCTTTAATGCAGAATGTGTATCAGCATATTCTTAACTGTAGTTATGTGAAGTCTTGTTTACCTGCATGGCTGAAATGAGACAGAGGATGTTGTTTCACAATGCTTTTAGCTGACAAAAGCCAGCACTGCTGCCCAAAATAGTGCAAGAGTGGAATTAGAAGGTCCAGTTGAGCCAAACTAACAGGTCATTGCTGCAGAAAGGGGGAGATTCCTCTGTCCTTCTCCTCAGCCTGTCTCCCTGCCTGCTGGCCATGCACTCCTTCCACTCCTCTTGCCCTGGCTCTGTATTCCTCTGCTCCTTCGGTGAGCTGTTCCAGCTCCACTGCAGTTAAAACACATCAGCAGTGTCCCATGGCTTAATGAGCTGAGCTGGCTCACTGCAAGGTCACTTGGACTTCAGGGATGCACAAGCAAGAAGGACCTGGCTCCACAGCTGCAGACAGGTGCAGAGGAGAGGGGGAAGGAGGGTGTGGGACTGATGTTTTTGGCAGCAGCAAGCCAGTAAATCAGCTTGGCTGCCTCTTCTAGCTGGAAGCAGAGCTAACCCTGCTGCAGTCCCACACAGCTCTTGGTTTTTTCTCCCCCCCCCCCCACCTCCCTCCTTGTGCCAGCACCAGCATTTGCACAGCCAGCTGATGAGCTGTGCCAGGCTCCAAAGCCAAACCAGACAAACAATTGCTCAGCTCTAACCAAGATCAGCTTCACAGATGAATGGCAAGGAGGCATGAAGAGTGGGGCATGGGAGTGCAAGGAAAAGACTCTGGGGTTTTATTTCAGCAGCAGAGGCTGCTTAAGGTGTTGGTGAAAGCACATCCCTGCAGGCCTGCTACTGTGGTTAAGCCCTAGAAAATGAGACATAACTGAGTTTCCAGAGCAGATTTGCATGAAGCTCAGAGGGTAAAGGCAGTGGATTCCTCTGTTTCACATTTTGTTCCCTGACTTCTTCCAGAGGGTAACTTGACCCAGTTATCCATGTCAGGCAACCCCAAATTTCTCCTCCTGTTAAAATCACCCCGTGATTTAGTAAGGAGTGTGGAAATTAATCACCTTGTCAAACAAGTGGAAAAAAATACACTGCCTTTCACTTTTTGAACAACACCTTAACTGTTTGTTTGCTAGATATTTGCTTTAAAACATAATAACTGTTATTACTGCTGAGACAAACACAATGCAATGCCAAAAGCTAAACTGGATTCACTGTCGACTTTGCATTTTTAAGCTCCAGTTACCCAGGCTGTCTGTTTTCAGTTCCAAATCATCACAAAACAATCCAGTTTTATCTTCTCAAGAAATGTTGGATTTACTTGAAAGAACTTCATAGATATTAAGAGGTTGTTGGATGTGTTTTAGTGTTGGCTGTAATGGCTGAAGCTTAAAAGCTTGAATTTTAGATTACACAAGTCTAAGGAGGCTAGAGCCAAAAATGGAAAAGCTGGAGTGGCGATGGGAGTGTAGCTCACACATTGGCTGCAGGGCTGAATGCGCAATCACACTTTTCCCCAAGAAGAGCCCTGATAAGCTGCCCCACAGAATGCTCATGATGTGGCTTGGAGGAGGAATGGTGCAACAGCTGGGCCCCTGAAAGGAACATCTGTATGGCTGTAACCTGCAGGGATGTGTAGGTGGGCTGCAGGGAGAGGGAGTAATGGTGATGTGGAGGGTGTGAGACTACGCTGAGGCTGCCACCAAACACCTTCAGGGAAACCTCACCCCCAGCTGTGGCCTTGTTTACGTGTTTATTTATGATTGGGGAAAAAAACCCTCACTTTTCCACATTACAGCATCTTTACTGCATTGCTTGCGCATTTAAAAAGCTCTTTATTATTTGCTTTATGCCAGTGTTTGCTGGCTGTTATTAGCTAGGTATGCTATTTTAATGTGCAGGAATTTTCTTTTATCTATTCTCTTTCTACCTGTGAAAATAAATTGAGCTTCTTCTGCAACTGAAATTTGCTTTCTGTATACATGCATACACAAGCAACTTCAGTGTTCATGGGGAAAAAAGAAAGGTCAAGCAAAAGATGAATAAAACTAATTTTAAAATCTGAATTCACTTTAGATTTATAATTTTTTTTGTGCTGCAATTAAGATTCTGAGTTCCCTTGCTCTAAGTAATCTGCTCCATTAATTGAATGTGTGTGTTTTCAAATTAACCCTTGGAATGACAGGCTAGATGAGGTCAGAGTATTTTAAAAAGTATTTCATGAGAGTCAGAGCCATAGTTACCACCAAATGCAAGAAATTATTGTAAGTCAGTCAAAACTTGGGGTGAGTAAATACAAATCCAAAATACTCACTCCATGAGCATTCCATTTAATATCAGCTTGAGCCAGGTTGGCCATGTACACAGATTTTTAGCATTCTATAAAATGCTTTTAGGAACAGGCCATCTTTGGGCAAAGTCCACTATCTGGTAAGAAGCAAGAAGAGAAGAACTTTTTCACTCCAGAAAGAAATATCAAGAGACAGGCCCATATTATCACATCACTCATGATAACATCATATTTCATGGTATTAGAGGTATTTAAAAAGCACCTCCTTCAAAGCAGCAGCTCTTTTTTCAGTCATCTAAACCAATCTTGCTGCTGCAGCCCTTCCTTTGCACTAGTGCTGACATCTGTCTGAGCTGCCCCATTATGCTCATCCAGCAGAAAGTAAATTCAATAGTTTTCTGCCACATAAGGAGTATCTCTACTACTCCTAACATGTCACCACTACATTTGCTTACCTTGTGTCTATAATCCCCTTCTCAATTCTTCTTGCTATATGAAAACGTTATTTGGACAAGGGAAAATGGTTTTAAACTAAAAGGAGAGAGATTTGGATTAGATGTTTGGAAGAGGTTCTTTACTGTGAGGGTGGTGAGGCCCTGGCACAGGTTGCCCAGAGAAGCTGTGGATGCCCCATCCCTGGAGTGTTCAAGGCCAGGTTGGATGGGGCTCTGAGCAGCCTGATCCAGTGGGAGGTGTCCCTGCCCAGGGCTGAGGGGCTGGAATGAGATGATCTTTAAGGTCCCTTCCAGCCCAAGCCTTTCTATGATTCTGTGATTGCTATGATTCTATGATTCCATTTCTGTAATGTTCAAGTTGTAGCTCTCCAGAGGAAATCACATGGCATTTCTTCATCTTGCCCAATGACTATAAATGAAAATTTACTTTTTTTTTAATTTATGTTTGTTCATGCATATATTTTTTTGATATTGGTTACCTATTTATGGCTTTGTGCTCTCCAATCTCTTAGTACATTCTAATTGCATCAATTTGCACTGCCCATTTGAAATCTCACTTATTTTTTAACCTAAATGTAGTTTTATACTACAATAAAGATAAAAAGGAATACAAATATTTTATTAATTAAAAGTTCCACTATTCAAAATGAGGGCAAGTGTAATTGCATTTTTATTTGGTTGACCTTTTTTATATACACTCAGAACATATTTAAGAACAACTCCCATATTTTACAAGCATGGGGCAATAACATACAAATACCCCACTGACACCTGAAAGTTTAGATTCATATTATTCAAGCCTGGGATTTTAGTACTTTGTGTCATGCCTGCTGCTGAAATAAAGGCACATTACACCTATGCAATTTCACCACCTTGTCATTTAGACTGGACCATAACAGAACCTGAGAAGATGCAGGCAGGGAAAATACAACATACCACTCATTTCACTAACTCACATGCAACATGCTGAAAAATGTTGTTTCTCCTTGTGAATAACCTTGTCATACCCATTTCTACTGAGGCTTCACAGCTCAGTCCTTGGAAGTTGCTAGAGAGCTTGAAAATGATGAAGAATGATGAAAATACCATATGAACTAAGCTGTGAATCTCTCTGTCCTCTCTCATTCTGTTCCCGCTGTTGCTTTCCCTCACACATGGTGTTGTAAGGCAATTAATATAAATTGAGATTATTCATTTTGCTCATCCCAGAAGTATGAAGTTTCATGTATGTATGCCAAACTTATTGTCTCATATATACTGTAGTTCATGTTTATCCATGTTTGGAAGTTTCAGAGAGCTCATCAGAGGAAAATAGACGTAGTTTTTCCATTGCACAGTGGGGCAGACACAACGTTAGTCCAATATTGTACCTGTGTCCCATTGTAATATCTTTGTTAGTTTAAAGACTCTAAGTCCCTCTGGGAGTGTCACAAATCCATATAATGTCCCTCAGTGCTAGATTTTTGTGTTTCTATCTCTGATTTAGTAGACAGATGTGAAAAAGCATATGATGCCAGATAACTCCCTAGTAACCACACAGCTGCAGATGTTGAAGAGAGCAAGTTGTTCTGGCTAAGGTCAATATTAATTTGTGCTCAAGACTTTCCTTCCAGACATGCCATTTTTGATGGTATAATATATCTAACTGGTATTTTGGGCTGATCCCTCCCACATTGATCAAACTGTTTCCCCATCTGTGGCCTCTTCTAGCATGAAGTTGCTTTTCCCAAGCAAGGAGAGTAGTCTTAATTCACAGTCAAAAGCAAGACTGGGTTAAAAAATTGAGACAGCAGAATTTCAAGGCTTTATGATCTTTTATATCTATGAGAGTTTGCAAAACCCATTTCCTCTCTCCCTTCATCTTGTTATTTCTGCTCAGAAGGGCAAAACAATAATCAGAAAATAAATTCTAGGGCTTTTTTTTCTCTTTCTAATTGCCAAATTCTGAACACTCATGTCTCTTTTTCTCTTCCCTTTGATCCATCTAAAATTCCTACCAAATTGCCATTCTGCTATGACCCCAGGTTTGGCAGAACCACATGTTGAACTCTGTTTAATGTAAACAGATAGATACAAAATAAAAGAGCTGCTTTGCAGTCATTGGCATTAGCTAGTGGTCATTCACAGTAGGGTAATGTGGTTGCATAGTACTTTAAAATTTGGGGTGGGCTGGGTAATGATGCAGTTTTAAAAGCTATTTTTAAACCATAAACTTATCTTGTTTAGCTTGGACAACTGCCTTTCCCATAAAAGAAAAAGTTAGTTTTAAAATTTTAAAGCATATTTTAAAAGATTCTATGTTAGTGAAGGTAATTCAAAAGTCTGAGAATCCCTTCTGGCATCCTTCTGAGTTTAGTAGGAGCCTTCCACCTTTGTCAAACATCACTGGGTGTTCAAAAAGCACAAGCATCCCACCTTCAGTGAGAAGGCTTGAAACACTACATGGAATGTTGCAGGCATCTGCCTTTTTGCTGTCCACCAGCCAGCAAAGTTACAGAGCTGCCCTAACCTGGCCCTTTTAGCAGTTCTTACTAGTTCCAGCTCAGTACCATGGTCATGAAGCTGAAGCACTTCAGCTCAGCTTGGAGCATGGATCAGGAGCAATTTTCATCTGCACATAACAGGTTGTGTAGATGCACCTACAAAAGATCACCCCACACACATTGTCCAGTGTTGAGGGGATCTATCAGTGTCCCAACAAATAATCTACTCCCAGGGGATTAGGTCAGTGTCCCAACAAATAATCTACTGCCTCTGGGAGCAGAGCAAGAGGAATTCATTTGGGAAGGAATTGATTCAGGTTTGGAAAAGAGTACCAAAAGAAATGTCATAACCTACTGGGTCAGGCTAAGAATGGTACCAGTGCTATAGTTTCCTTGGTACTATTACACAGAAATTAATTGTGCTTTGAGATGAATACCTGTCTCCGAAATATATGTCCTAAAACTTTCCTCACCTGGCACATAAACACTAGGCTCCTCACAGGAGAATCTCAGTCTTGGTTCATGATCACAACTGGGAACAGACTTTTAATTGGACCTGAAGCAGCAGGACAAGGGACAAAGGTCTTAAACTAAAAGAGGGTAGGTTCAGACCAGATATATGAAGGCAGTAGGACAGGGTTGCTCAAAGAGGTGGTGGATGCCCCATCCCTGGAAACATCCAAGGACAGGCTGGATGGGGCTCTGTACAATCTGATCTGGTTGAAGATGTCATTGCTGGGGGTGGAAGTAGATGATCTTTAAAGGCTCCTTCCAACCCAGTCCATTCTGTGATTCTATGACTTGTGTCACAACACACAGTATTGTGGTGTTCATGCCTGGTGATGGAAACAGCTATTTTGTTTCTGCTCCTTACCAATTTTGCCTGCAGGTTTTCCTCCACGTGCAACAAAGGTTCAGTGTTTGCATTTAAGGCAGTGCCAGAGGATTTTTTTTCTTCCTTGTAGCCACTTGCACTGGAAACAAAGAGACAAAGTCAGAGGAAAATGGTCTCAAGGGAAAACAACAGCAACAGCTACAACAACAAAAATAAAAAATTGTTTTTGCAAAATTCATATCTGGGGAAAAAATATGAGTAGACTATTATTGTTTGTAATTCAGTGACCAGGGGTCTGGCCAAAGCATGCCCTCAGCTAGTGTGCCTGTGTTTCTCCCCCTGTGGTGGAAGGCGAAGTGGGAGCCTGATGAATGAATGCATCTGTCTCACTCAGATAAGGCTGTAATGTGGCTGGCTTGCACACCCAGGAGTTTGGGAGCATTCTGGGTGCTTAAGTTAAGGTATAGTTACTGTGATCTTTAGTAACAATAATCCAGCATGTTAACTGGGTGGGTTTAGTGTGGTTGTAACCTTTTGCATTCTTTGGACTTTGGTGTTTATCTGGTATTTGTGCTATCAGACACACATTTAAGACACTTCCTAGATCCTGGTTTTGTTAGTGTGTCTCTACTGCTTATGCCAGTGGTTGTGATCTATTCTGAGAGGTGTTACTTTGTCAATATACACTGCCCCTTAAAATCACTCTTATTTATTGCCTACAGCACACATGTAATACCCATCTCGAGCAATTTGCAGATGATCTCTTGGAAATGCTGCCAAAATTCCAGGAAGGCTTCACGATGGCTCCCTTTACTTGCTGGATAGAGTGTTTAATGGCGAGCTCATTTCATAAATGCTTGCCATGTTTGTTCAGCTGTGCACCTGCTTTGGAAAGAAATTTGCAGTGGAGCCTGGTGCTGCCCTCACAAGACAGAGCAGGCTGACCCCAGGCGCAGGATCACACCCGGCAGCAGAAATTCCACTCACCAGGTTTTGCAGATGCCAGATCCTAAGCTTCAGCTCTCCAGCACTGAGCTGCAGCGTGCCACGGATCTCATGCCAGAATCAAGGCTGCCTGCTCATAGCATAGACATGTCTTTCATGTTTGAAATTATGTCTAAGGAAGAACCGGAGATAAGACAGATATTGGCAAAGGGAGAGAGGAGAAAGGAATTTCTACACTTATTAGTCATGTTATTGAAGAAAGAGGGAAGATTTTATCATGCCTGTCTTGCTGAAAGCAAGGCTCTGGGTTCACAAGATTGCTGGCTAGAGTTTGTAACCAAGTCTACTTTCCTACAGGTTGATGCTCGAAGGTTACCACTGCTTTCCTCACAAAAAGGGAGAAAAAGTTCTGTCAGCAGGGTGTGTGCTGCATGTGTGCCTCTGTAGGCACGGCCAGGAGGTGAGAATGAAGCTGGCATTTTTCTAACCTTGCTAAAATGAGTGTGTGTGGTGGGGAGGAACACGGGACTAATCCCCACAGGGATGGAAGGAGAGCTATGGAATGCCCAGCCAGATGAAAGGGCTGAAGTCCTCCTAGCTCCCCACAGCTTGGTAAACAGGTACCTGCTGATTAAAGCACTTATCAAAAACGAAATAAAGACTAATGGTGTGAAGAGAACTACAGCATTCCTACCTATGGAAATCCCTTTAATGGACAAAAAAAAAAAAAGGCTGGCTGACTAATGGGTTTTACTGTTTCACTGGTGAGAGGAGCATGGTCCCTTTAAGAGCCTTGGCCTCCTTTTCCAAACGTTGTTGCTGAGCTGTGCCCCACGCCTGCATAAGCAACACCTGCATACCTGCAGGGTACTGTCTGATAGCTTGTACACCTTAATAATACCTGGTGGTGGAGTGGTCTGGGCTTGGGATGTTTCTCTATCCAGCCTATTAATGTGAGGACGCTGAGGGAGCATCTGCCAGATCCCTGGTGATGTAATAACACACAGTGCTCCTAATATCCTTTTTACAGCAGTTGTGTTCTTGGTAGCCACTGAGCTGATGAGTTTTAAAAGGAAAAAAAAGGCACACAAAGGCACCTCCCTCCAAGATAAACTCAAATGGCAAATCCTAGCAAGCAGAATACAAAACAATTCCAGATGATGTGGGAGCTGTGCACCACAGTTTTCTCATCAAACCAATAGTGTTCCAGTTTCTCAGTGCTGACTGACTGCTTGTGACATATGTTAAGCTGAACTGGGGTATGTGCAATTGCTCTGGATACAGAAATGCATAACATGTCCAGGAATCCTGAAAGTACAGATCCTATGTGGTCTGAGGAAGCCTGATGGATTTTAAGGAGGAATGAGGCATTTGGGAGTGATAGAATATTAGAGGCTTCCAGAAATCTTTCTTCAGCATGCTGTATATGTGTGCATCACTCTGAGAAGAAATAGCTAACTTGCAGAAAAAATGTAAATGGAGTAAATAAAATACTCTTTTGACAGAATTAATGAAATCTTCATTGTGTGGGAAGGAGGAAGAGAAAGAACAAAATGTTAAGGGTGAGATCAGGGAGGTAAATACACATAGAAAAGTAGTTCCAGAGCATAATTCTGGAAATGTAAGCTGCAGAAGGAGACATAGAAGAAACAAATGTGGGGCTTACTGGGTTAGGACAACAGGAGTCAGGGAGATGGTTGGCAGGGAAAAAACCCAAGCCATGTGCATGTCCACCAGAAAGAGCTGCACAAGTATTAGCTGTGCTCTCCAGGACCAAAGAGCAAGTGCAGTGTTTCAGTGTGTGTTTGTACAGGGTATAACACATGCAATTTCACTCCTGATTACTAGTAAAGACAGTGTATACACAATCAAGAATTATCACATAAAAGCCCCAGTAGGAAACACAAGACAAGGGGTTGGCAAACCACTGGCTGACCTAGTCTGTCACTCCTTGTTTTGTTCCCAGTTACTCATTGTAGAACTAATTAGTGGCAAATTGCAGAACTGAGGTCATTAAGACTTAGAACTCCTTGCATCTTCCCCTCCTAATTTTAAAACCATCTAGAGTGCTTTGGTACGTTTTCTTTCTGTAGGCAATGCCACTGCATTCAAACTGCCCCCCCCTTATTTTGGCATTTGGACATTTGCACATGGTCACTGCCATTAGTAGGGTTCTTTAAACACACTTTAAACACACAACACACTGGCTGGAGATCTCCCAGTGCAGACACACTGCTGTTCTTTCCTCTGGACCACAGTCATTCCCTGGAATAGGCAGGAGCAATACCCAGATTCTGCCCCTCATGCTTCACCACCAAAAGGACCTTGGCTGTAGATGGGAAACTGAGCTGCACTAGGAAAAACTTCCAGGATGACAGACAGCTCTGGAAAATCCAGTCAGCTTTAAAGAGAAACACTGCATTCAGCTGTCTCTGTGCTGACAATGAGCATTTACAGTCCTGAGATCCTGACAACTGCACCATGCAGGGGTAATTGTCTGTTATAAATGGCACCAGAGTAAGGAGGAGACCAGTGATCTGTCCTTAACATGATTATACACCACAAACCAACGATAAGGCAGGCATTGCTCCTCTGATTCTCTTTCAGCAAAGATGAATGACCATAACACAAAGAAAAACAAAAGTCAAAACAAAGCACATAACGTGAGGATGTTTTGCAGACTAAAAAAAATATCTAGAAATTAATTCTTTTGTACACTGATAAAATCATAGAGAGAATGCAAGCTTCATAAATTAATTTTGGACTTAGCATTCACTCTGCAGCATCCTGCACCAAACAGCATGCAGGAGGTGTTCTGCTGAGAGGGCAGCTGGAGAGCAGAGTGAGTCCTGACCACTTGAAATGACCTAAATCTTTGAGGATCATATTTCTGTGTAGCCCATCATGTAATTTCAGTGTCCTGGCTAAATTTCAGTTTGATTTGTTACATTCTGACTACTTAATGTCCCAAGTAACATACTTGTCATCATTTTTGATTATTTGGAGATAAGAACTTGCTTTTTTTTTAGAATAATAGTTATCCATAAAATTCTACTATGATACTATATTTTTCAGACAAAGAAAAAGATAGAAAATTGAAACCAAGGAGCTGAAAATCATTCTAAAAATGAAACCATATTAGACCAGTGTCTGGGGAAATGAGTTGAGTCAAAGACTGTTAGGTGGGAGTGTGAATGGATGGGAAATGTGAATGTAAAGGAAAAGGAATGTATCTGTAAAGCAACAGATGATATAATTTGCTTTATTTTGCATGTGTCTTGCTCAAAAGTTCTCATGGTGTTTGCAGTCTTAGAGGAATTTAAATTTCTTGAGTCTGGTGCCCTAGTATTGAAAAGCTTTAAAATGGGATTTTGCAGAGAGAAGGCTAGCAGGTTGTACTAGGATCATAGAAACCAAACAAGCTCCTTTTCTTCATTTATGTTGCCTCTGAAAATGTCATGTCCACAAGCAAAGACAAGCATGATTTATTTAATTAATCACAAGGCATGACTGTAATTTTATTTCTGGTCTGAAAAATGAGAAATGTGGTTCCAGCAGTACAGTGCCCCTTCTGCATAACAGACCAGGGACCTGTTTGGGTACCTCAGACGTCTGGGAATCTAGCCTGAAATTGGGACCGTGCCTTGGGAGCTCTGTCAGATGAACCCTAAATCTGAATCCTAAACTGTTTCTTACAGTATCCATATTTTCCCTAGAGTATATCTCATCTGAACACTGACCAACCTTGACCTATTTTGTGCAAGATTTGATTAGATCACAGTGCAAGGCTGCAGGCCATAAATTGCAATCCTCCATCTGGTTGCTCTCTGACAAATGAACATGGTCCATCAGCGCTGTCTGCCAGGTGCTGCAGCCTTGGGCACACAAGCAGGGTGGAGTAGCTGGAGGGTCCCCCAAGATCCTGTCAAGTTCTGTGCAAATGAACATGGTAGCAGCTGGACTGTGTGGCCTCTGACCCCAGGTTTTCAGACAGAATAAGGCACCACTGCTATCCCTTGCCACGTGCACTTTTCTTCTGGGGCCTTCTGTGGTAATGTCCATACTGAATGTTTGATCCTTGTCTGTATATATGGGACTTTTAGACATCCAGATAAAATGCTTCACACTGAAAGCTACTCTTTGTCTGAAGAGTGGGCCTTATTTTTTTTTTTTAATGTGCCTTTTTTTTTTTCATTTCCACCCCTTTCTAAAGAGCCACTGACTGTGGTATTTAAAGCCATGTATACCTTTCCCTTCTCTCTGACACTTCCAACAACAGCAGGATCTCTGGATGTGGACTGGATGCTTTGGTCCTTTAAACTGTATTATTAGTGGACTGAGATCATCACTTGTAATTCAAGTTGCCCAGTACATCGCCCATTGAGACTATATTGATTTTATGTGTTTAGAACATCATCAAACATTAATTGTACTTGGTATGTGCTTTGGGCAGAGTATATGTAGAAAGTCAGTGAAACAGCTTAAGTGTATCTCAAAAGAGGATAAAAATAATGCATTTATTTATCAGGACTGGAAATACTAGAGAAATTTTTTTTTTGAGAAGCTCTAAAGCTCCTGTTCACTCAAGAAGAGAGCTTAAATTTGGCAGGGAAAGGGAAGATGAGGGATGAGCTGTGTTGAGGATAAGCTGTGAGTTGCAAGGCAGTCTTAGTTTTGCAACTAAATATTGCAAAACCAGCATTCATAATGACTAGCTCCAGCATGAACCTTGGGAGAAAACAAAATAATTTCCCATTATTTGACCACTATTTGTTCTGTTCACTGAATAAGACAGAGTCTTTAGAAAGGAACATAAATGAGCACTCAATTAAAGACAGGTACCAGGATGCACTTAAACTGAGTTCTTAACTAAGATTATACTAGCAATGCTAATTTGTATTTATTGCAACTTTCAAGTGTTTAACTTAATTTTTTTTTTAAATTACTTATACAGAGGATTTATCAGCGTGATTTGTGTAACATTTTATGAAATGTGGAGGGTTTTTATTTAAAAGCTGCTCAAACCTGTTTGTCAAAAATTTGACAATTTTGGGTGAAGCAAGAAAATAGTGGCATTTGAAATTGGTCTAAAAGCTTTTGTCATGTGGGCAATCTTTTCCAACACTTTGTGGGACTGCCAGGTTGTCTGAAACCTGCAAGGTAATTTCCTCCTCAAAGTGCAAAAGGAAACTAATGTAATACATGTACATTCATTGTCAGGGCTGCCTGCTATTGAGAACTCACTAGGAGCCCATTGCCTTGTGATGACTAATTAAATCTGATTTACTTACTCTCCAAAGTTCAGTTTCTTCCACGCCTTAAGCAAAGAGCAAAGGAAGATTCTGGAGAACATGGGAAAGGGAAAAACCCATGGGCATGAAGGCATACCCAGTGCTGAGCTATCGGCTTCTTTTAAGACAGCTGAGAATAACTGTTTTTTGAAGAGTCAATTAATAATTTTTGGTGGGATCCTTGCAATTCTTTGGCCTCTGGTTGGTTCATAAATGGCAGAAGAGCAGCAGGTTTTTTTCTTTTTACCATGTAGTGCAATGTCCAACAGCTGCCTTTTCTAATATGCAGTGATCACATCAGCTCACTGAATTTCTCAGTCCAGTCACACATTCTTCTTGTCGTTTGTTATTCACCAGTGAGCCCTGTGCATGTGGTTAGTGCAGTTCTAAAAACATCTTTGCAGTTATGCTCAAAATTAAAGTATTTTTCCTCGGTTTAAAAAAAATAAAAAGTTTGCTTAGTCTATCACTAAGTTTCATAACCACCTTAAACTGGCTGAAGTCAACAGCACAATCAAAAAGATAAGTTTCACCCTTCCTCCTACCTCAGTCCTGCCTCTGCACAAGATCAGCACAAGGATTTGGACAACCACACAACGAGCCAGGTCAGGAAACTGATCCAAATTAAAAATGAGCTTGGCCCCTGAAACATTTGCTCTCCCCAGCCATCTGAGTTCCCTAGGCCTGCTCAGCTCACAGCTGCACAACAACTGTGCCAGCACGGCGCGGGTGGGTGACACAGGGTTAGGGCTCAGCAGCCTTCGTGGAGGAGGGAGGGTGGGACTGCTTCACTACTGACTTACTCAGCCAAGAGTGACACTGAGCTCAGGCAACCTGACTTAGAATCCAGAGCCTTTTCCTTTTATGTTTTTAATCATTGTATAAAATGGGCTGAGTATTTTGTCACAAAACATCAACAAAAACATGGAAGTGAAGGGATGCGTTCAGATGCAGTATGTGCAATTTCTTCAGTCTCCAGTGGTGTGATATAGTGGTCTCCTCTTTGGGTATAAATGAGACAGAACCCTCTGTTGAGACAATTACCATGGTTTTTCCAGCCTTCACACATTGCCACAAGCAGTCCTGCTCCAAGGCTCCTTATCCCATGGATGCGAGTGCAGCTGGGTGACCGTGGCAGTCCTGAGTCCTGCACAGCAAGCTGTGGCACACAGCCACTCAGCCCAGGCATTTGGACCCTGCTTGAGCAGCCACAGCAACCAAGGGACCAAGAAATAACACCTCAGGATTGCCAAACCACCTTTGATTTCTTTTCTCATAGAGTTATTAGCTTTAATTTTGTCTCTGCCACCTGTCTGAATAAATTTTAATATATCATTCTCTGGTGGTTTTCACAACAAGATGTAACTGGGACAAGGACTGTAAGAACTTGAAAACGGTAATTAAAGTGGGAGATAAGATTAATCTTAGCGGTGTCTTCCAAGAAACCAGCAACAGAGATAGGTTATTCCAGTTATGTAAATCTTTTTAAGCTGAATGACTGAAGAGAAATTTAATTTTCAAAGAACCAATAATGTTTGATTGCACTGAGTCCATTATCCCTTGCTGAGGTGATAGCCAGGAGAAAGTGAAACTACCTTCAAAAGCTTCTACGTGCATTCAGGCAAGATCCAAGGGCAGAATTCCATTCTCTATAAAGTACAATACTGGTGCAGTGCAGTGAGCAGGAATACTGTGCTTTGTGGAAGCACGTGATGAGCTGTCAGAACAGAGGGCAACCTCCCTTCTTTACCAGAAATGTAACATTCCTGGAGCAAAGTCCTTGCATCCGAGTCTGATGAGAAAACAACCAATAAAGGAGATAGGGGAGAGCCCTGCTTAATACTTTATTTCAGCCCAAACCTTTTGGAATTGTAACTTTTAATAAGGATCTTGGCAGCTTTAGCTGGGCACATTAATCTTAAGAAAGTAATGAATTTAGGTCTGATTCCCATCATCCCAATGGTGGAAAAGATGAATGACTACTCAATCTGATCAAAGACCTTTCTGGTATCTGCAGATAGATTTATGGCAGAAGCCTTATTTAATATAACAGAGGTATTATACACGTAATAACCTTGTAAAATTATCAAGTTCTACATTTATTCTATAGGAATCCCACTTAATCATGGTAGGCCAGTTTAGGAAGAACTTCTGAGAGTGAAATGGATTCTCTGTTCTTTTGCCTATGACAGTGAGTCAGAGCACTAAGGCAGGTCCCAAGCACATATTTGACTCTATATAGAGTCAAACTCACACAGGTCCCATTCTAGATAATGGCCAGACTCCCCAAAGCAGGACTACAGAGAGCCCTCGTGTCACAAGTGCTGCCTTCAAGGCCTTTCACAACTTAGTTCCTTTTTTCCTGGGCTTGTACTGTGCCTATAGAGGAGCTTGTATCCAGATGGGCTTGGAAAACCCATATGCAGTGCTTCACAGTTATGATGACCTCCTTAAAATGCGCCTTACCTTCTCCCACATGCTGTCTTCTGCCTGAGGCACCTTTCCCAAACAGATCTATGTAGTTGCTAAGCAGTCTGCATATCCTATGTTAATAATGCTGAGGTGGGAGGCTTGTTTAATACCTCACCTACTCAAAGACGAAGCAGACAAGCCATGGATGATATAGGGTGATAAATTTTAGCAGCCAGCCCAAGAAAGAAGGAAATAATGAAGTCCAGTATCCTTAGGAAGCTATTATTCTTCTTGGGAGAATTGCCTCTTCTCTCTGAAGATATTGTTGGTATTTTCCCACGCTAGGGCAACATACATGGCTGAAAAGAAAATTACTCCAGTGATTTTAATGTAAATAATAAGTCGTCTGTTTGATATAATTAATTATTTAATTATCCATGAAACTCTTAATTTCTGGCAGAAACAAGGTGTACATGAAGGTAAAGCAAAGTTACTGACCTTGGAGCTAAACTATCTCCAGAAGACACTCTCCATCCCTGGAATCTCTTGAGTAAGCCTGATGAAGCCTGGCTGAAGTTAACAAGAAATACCAAATCATAACCTACATACAAACTTGGATTTTGGAGGAAGATTGAAAGCCAGTAGTGGTTGTAGCCACAGCATTAGTAGTAGTAGTATTTCTTAAATACTTGTTACATAACAGAAGAGTATAAAATATGCAGCATAATGAATGTCTTTTAGCACTCAGCCTTCTGATAATCGGTTTCCAAACACAGATTTTAAAGGTGATTGGGCAGGTGCTTGGTGAGGTGTTAGAAAGTGTCTGTGAGATTAAAGTTTCCTTTGAGAATCATAATAGACATTTATCTGCCTAAGTGCCCCAACTCCTTTAAAATTCAGGTTCACAGGCCTTATGACTGATGGTGCCATCAGATTGTGCACCTAATCCAATGAAAAGCCAGGTAGTTTACAGAAGGAATGGTTCTTCTCTTTCTTCATTGCCCCAGCCTCACAGCCTGTTTTCCTTGCACTAGTCTGAATGATCACATAGTTGCAGAGCAAAAGAGAAAAACCCATTCTCTGTTGTCTCTTGAGATAGAACAGCCCAGTGCAGAGGAGCATCAAGGTTGATACCCAGGTGTACACACCTCCCTGATCTTCTTTTTCAGTTTTCTTATGTTATTCAGAAAGGGCAGGAAGAAGTTAATGATTCAGGGTATTTAAGTAGCCAATGGAGTTGGAAGTGGTGAGTGTGCAGTAGGACACTGCTGATACTGCTCACCCACAGAGCAATGGGTTTGGGCAGTCAGCTCTGCCTGTACATCCTAAAGCAGGGGGCAGACTTGAAGTTTTGTTCTGGCCAGTGTGTGCCAGAACAGCCCAGCCAGGGAAGCCTTGAGGCAGATCTGGGCAGGGAACACTGTTCTGCCTTGTCCCCTGGCCTTCTCACACCACTGCTCTGTCTGAAGCCAGGCTACCCAGCCCTCTCCAGGACAACCACTCTGGTTATTAAACATCAGAGAAAGATTCTCTTAGGCTGTTTTATAGCCTTTTTTAGGGAAAGCAGCATATTAATGTGGTCCATCCCAAGCCTCAACGTTAGTAGAAAATAATTTAATTCTCTCATGCCAAAGCCAACCCACTGGTCAACCCTAACAACAACAACAAAAGCAGTAAAAACATGGTTCTAACAAGACACCTGACAAACTGCAGTGCTTCCCTAATTATCTCCTTGTCATATCTGTTTACTGTGAATCATGAATTGATACTTCAGCAATCAGGATCCAGTGGATGGAGCTTGTGCCTGCCAAGTCAGGGTGCAGAGCAGAGCTCAAGCACACATAAGGCCTTTTCCATCTATTTCTCTGTGTGAAACCTAGACTGCCAAGCTCTTGGGGAAGATACTACTGCTGCATCCACTACTCTTGATCCAGACACCTGGATTCAGATTAAGCACTACCACAGTACAAAAGCCAGTATCGGTTTCATGTTTCTTCTGTACCTTGCTTGCAAATGTCTTCATTACACTGCCAAAATTTAAAGACCTTTCAGTTTGTCTTGAGATAAACTTTACCAGTTGTATCTGCAGTCCAGTGCTGCACTGTATCTGTGATTGCACATAAAAAGAAAAGTTTACTTGTTAAGTGTAGTCGTGTAGAGTGCAAGCACAAAATACACATTAAAGCTGATTACTTGAATCATTCAAGGTTCAAAATTTAAGCAGTAAAAGAGTAATTTAATTCCAGGCTTTCCCCATCAATATTATGGCATCATCCTGTCTGGGAGTTCCTGTACTATTATTGTAGCATTCTACCTAACAATATGGTAAAATTCACCTGTTTGCAACTTATGTGGTATTTATGTGGCAAAGAAATGGATGAATTTTAGATTATGAAGTTAGAAAGAAGTGCTGATACCCTCACAGGCATAGACCTGGGTATTTTTTACTGCTGCTCCTTCTGTGACATTGGTCAAGCCATTCCAGTTCTGTGTCTTCAGACTCATAATGCACTTGGGTGGGCAGGACAACTGTTCATCTCTCAGAGCCTTAAGTCCTCCAGGCCTCAGTGTTGCTGGATTTTAAAATTAGTTTAAAGTCACACCAGAACTGCCTATACATGTGAAAATTTATTGGCCTAAGTATAGGGATATAATTATGCATATAGGTGTATCAGAATGTTTTGCAAACATCTTGCACTTGTTGCTTCAAATCTCCTTCCAGGAACGATGACTGGGTAAAAGCCAAAGTGTTTGTTAAAGAATCAGTTTCAGTTCAATCTTGCTTGCGCAACACTTACCTGCCTACTGCAAAGATCCTGCGAGCAGGCAGGACAGGCTCTCCGTTCCACATGCGGGCTCCAAACTTTCAGCCAGTTCCACTCTGGAGCTGACACTTGCAGGTCCAAATGGAGCTCAGGTCAGAGGGACAGCGGCGTGAGGCTTCATTACTGTGGCTCGGGCTGCACAAGAAGCCTCACGCACTGGAATGGCTTTACTCGCATGAGCGAGGACTAAGTGCAGCAACACCTATGGGCAGGAGGATGTCCACGTGTAAAACACCTGGGGCTAGAGAGTGCTCTGTCATTGGCAGGTATTACAGCAATTACTTCAGTATTAAGACTAGACCAAGTCAAG